>NC_140942.1:38874806-39474806 GCF_014529385.1 Adiantum capillus-veneris
TAACCTGTATATATCTGTGAGTACTTATAAGAGTTCTTTTTTGGACAGATGGCTATTGGTCCAAAGGTGTTGTCTCCTGGACATGCAAGACGTAGTAGGATATGTCAAGCCTCTCGAGCGATGCGACGTGCAGCAGCGCAAGATAGAGTTCAACATTCTCTGAGGAAGATTAATGTGCCTCACTTGGAAGATTGCCAGCATTTGATAAACGTGAATCGATGCAATGAAGTTCCTCAGGGAAGGATTGCATTGGATGTAGATATAGAGTCAATGCTCTCACAAAGTTAGGGATTGAAGTGGAAGGCAATTTGGAAGCCAATAATGGAGACGTTCCTGAAGAGCGTGTAATTGTCTCCAGAGAGGGAGATTACTCCAAATTTGAGACACATTGCCTATCTATCACCTACTTATATTCTGAGACCACTTCCTTGATGCATATCTCTATGTTGTCTCTTTCTCATGAAAAGTGTATTCTTCACAACATAGGCAACTTGGATTTTGCATGTTCCTTTTGTGGTGCTTTAGCTTGGAAAACAGAAGCAAAGACCATTCGCACATTTGTGGGGAAGAGTTGTTGCAACTCAGGAAATGTTTCTTTGCCGCCATTAAGTGAACCTCCTTTAGAATTAAGAGAATTGATGCACGGGGGTAATACTAGAAGTAGAAAATTCTTGAAACATATCAGAGCATACAATAGTGTGTTGGCATTTTCTTCTTTGGGAGCTTATATAGATGAATCTTTCTGCCAAAGAAAAGGAATCTATACCTTCAAAGTGCATGGATCTATTTATCATAACATTGGTCCATTGATGCCAGAAGAACGATCAGGTCAAATCCCTCGCTTTGCTCAATTGTATTTTTTTGACACTGAGAATGAGTTGCAAAATAGGATGAGTCATGTTTCTAAACTCAAACCAAATTTTTTGGAAAGCTTGCAATCGATGATGCATCGAGTAAATCCGTATGTTCAAACTTTTAGGGAGTTTGCTACAATGGTTCAAACTTCCAATATTAGGATGGTCATTACTGAGAAGCGTACGAATGACTGGCAATATGTTTCTCCAACAAGTGTGGAAGTTGCTACAATCATGCCTAGTCAGGGTGAAGAGAGCAGCATTGGCCATCGTGATATTGTGTTGAATCTTTTGGGCGGTGGTCTAAAAAGAATCTCAAATTGCCATAGGTCATACATGCCTCTATTATATGTGTTGCTATTTCCAAATGGTGAAGAAGGTTGGAGTCCTTACATATCGCAAGTGAACAGAGTGGAAGTAAGCAGAGAGCGAGTAAATGAAACTACAAAGTATATTTCTACAATGTATTTCTACAAGTATAGATTGCAAATTAGAGATGACACGACACAATGTCTTTTACGTGGTGGTAGGCTACTGCAACAATATGTTGTTGATGCATATAGTTGTATGGGTTGAGGCTTTTGTGGGTTCGTAGTCATCAAAGTGAAATTTGCAGTGAGGTGTATTAGGTCTTGACAGGTATGGTTGGAGCAAGAGATGGAACAAGGGATGATAGAGAATCGTTATTGGGTGCTAATGTTGGAAGAAGGGTTGTATTGCCTTCTTCGTATGTTGGTGGCCCTCGCTATATGCACCAGCTGTATCAGGATGCCATGGCAATTGTACGCAAGAGAAGAAAACTTGATCTCTTCATTACATTCACATGCAATCCTGGATGGAAGGAGATACAAGATGCATTACTACCTGCACAGACATCCAATGATCGTCCTGATCTTACTGCCCGTGTTTTCTACCATAAGTTCAAGGATTTGATGGGCTTGCTTATTAGAGAGCTATTTTTGGTAAGGTCATTGGACACATTTCTGTGATTGAGTTCCAAAAGAGAGGCCTTCCTCATGCTCACATTCTATTGATACTTGCATCTGAGCATAAGCCAGCAGAGACATTGCATTATGATAAGATTGTGTGTGCGGAGCTCCCTGATAAGGTAATGTTTCCACAGTTGTATGATGTTATCAGTCGGCGTAATGTGCATGGCCCGTGTGGAAACTTGAATAAGAATGCTCCATGTATGAAAGAGGGAAAGTGCAGGTTTAAATATCCTCGAAGCTTCAGTGCATCGACTACTGTGGCTAGGGATGGATACCCAACGTACATGAGGAGGGATGATGGAAATTACACGGTTCGTAATAAAGTGCAAATGAGTAATAAATGGATTGTTCCATACAATCCATTTTTGTCAATAAGGTACAATGCACATATTAATGTGGAGCTTTGCTCCACTATATCCGCTGTGAAACGTCTCTACAAGTATGTGTATAAGGGACATGACAAGGCCACTATTGTTCTACAAGATAGTGAAGGGCTTCTAAATGAAGTTACAAACTATCTTAATGCTCGATATGTATTAGCATCTGAGGCTATCTGGCATATATTTGGGTTTCACATGCATCAAGAGAAACCTGACATACAACGGCTCCAAGTTCACTTGCCTCATCAAAATCAAGTCATCTTCAACGACAGAGCGACTGTACAGAGTGTGGTGGAGAGAGAGGTCAACAAAAAGACAACGCTCACTGAGTGGTTTGTTGCAAATCAAAAATATCTAGAGGCCAACGATTTGTTGTACATAGACTTCCCAACAAAGTGGGTTTAGAAGCCAGCAAGTAGAACATGGACTCAAAGACAAATTGGTGAAATGATTGGAAGAATGTACCACATTATTCCCAATGCTGGAGATTTTTACTATTTGCGTATGTTACTCAACATGTGCAAAGGATGTAAGTCTTGTGAGGATATTAGAACCTTCAATGGACAGGTATATGACACATTTAAAGAAGCATGTAATGCACGAGGATTATTGCAAGTTGATGATGAATGATTTCTTTGTTTGGAAGAAGCTTCTTTTCAACAAACAGGGCAACAATTGCGTCTACTGTTTGTAGTCATTCTGGTTTTTTGTGATCCGATACATCCTGGTGCATTGTGGAATCGCTTCTATAAGGAGATTTCTGAGGACCATGTATATCATATGAGGGTTCGCACAAATGATGCGAATATCTGTGAGCACATGGCACAAAACCAAGCTTTGTCAAACTTAGAGACAATGCTTCAACACTATGGAAAGAGGCTCTCGGATTATTCTGGAATGCCCTAGGTGGATCACACATTGTAAATTATGAGTGAGCATGGAGTGCTTGCTGAAGAGTTCATGTATAACAGAGAGGAACAAAGAGTATTGTCTGCTCGAATGGAATCATCTTTCAATGTTGGACAAAGGGAAGCTTACAATCGGGTTTTACAAGCAGCTGGCATGAGTAGAGGGACTGTTTTTTTTCTTGTATGGGCCAGGTGAACGGGAAAGACTTATCTCTACAATGCATTGCTCTCTCGGATACGTGGAGAGTCCAAAGTTGCTTTGGCATGTGCATCGTCCGGGATTACAGCACAACTTCTCGACAATGGAAGGACTGCAGACTCTAGATTCAAGCTCCCTATTGATATAACTTATGAGTCCACATGTAACATTAAAGTAAACAGCCAGCTTGCTGAGCTGTTGCAAATGAGTTCATTGATCATATGGGATGAAGCCCTCATGGCTCGTAGACACGCTTTTGAGGCTCTTGATAAGACACTAAAAGATGTCATGCAAAATAACATGTTGTTTGGTGGAAAGGTTCTCCTCCTTGGTGGTGATTTCAGACAGATATTACTTGTTGTGCGTAAAGGAGGAAGAGCAGACATTGTTAATGCATCTTTGTGACACTCATACATTTGGCAAAGTACAGAAATCATGCATCTAACATAGAATATGCGAGTGGTCAATTGTTTCAGTAATGTTATTGAAAGAGAGTTTGTGCAATGGACACTTGATATTGGTAATGGCGATGTTTGTGATGGGGACATACTTGATAATGTGGCTTTTCCTGTTACCATATACATGTGGTAGTGATGTGTGTGAACACACTAGGACTGCCGGGGCATTTTTTCCCTCTTTAGGAGGTCTTTTCCCCCGAGCATTGTATATACGCCCATCACTCTAGGGCTATCTATCTTTCCATTGCACACTAAGTAATACACTCTCTACTGTGTGCCTTGAGCTTTCTTCGTCTTCTCCAAGCTGTGTGCGTTTCTCTACAACCCTAATTCCAACAATTGGTATCAGAGCAGGTTGCATCCTCTCGGGCTTAGTCGCCAGCAGCTCCAGTACACGCCTGCTCATTTTCTCTGATTTCAGTGAGCTTTGGCGAGCGTTCGTAGGTCGACAAAAATTTCGGGCAAGCTCGTAGAGCTTGGTCTGCTCATATTTTTTATTTGGGCTCATTTCGGCCTTCGTTTCCACTACAAGCAGTACTGCACAGGCTATTTTGTCATTTTGTGCAAAATTTTTGTCAGTGCCGTTTTCTGCATAACAGGTCCCTTATAGTCTTCTATGGTTTGTGCTATATAGCACGTGTTGTTCCCGCTTTGTTTCTCCTATATTCGGGTAGTTTTCACATCAGGTGCAGCATTTACCATGGCTGACAACAACAACACAGATGTGTTCAAGATGTTTGCTGCCGAGGACAGGTTGGATGGGGACAACTACCCTATGTGGGCTTATATGATGCAACATGTTCTTGTGTCAAAGGGCATCTGGAACATTGTGCAGGGCATTGATGTACGTCCTGGTTCTGAGGATGTAGGCGATGTTGAGGATGTTGCAGATCTTGCTGCAAGGATTGTTGCTGTTAGAGTTGTTTTGCCTACGGCAAAACAAGCTCGTTGGGATGTAAAGGATGCACAAGCTCATGCATTGATTGCGTTGTCTGTGAAGCACACCATTGTTCCTCACATCCGTTCAGCAAAATCTGCAAAACAGGCTTCGGATATTCTAGCAGGTCTTTATGCAAGCCGCAATGAGGCTAAAATTGCTTTGTTGCGTAAAGAGCTGGAGTCAAAGATTATGCATGAGGAAGATGATATGGATACTTTCCTTGCTAGTGTCAAGGATATCAATGAGCAACTTATTTCTGCAGGTGAAGTCATTTCAGAAAGTTCCCTTGTGCAGACTGTTCTCGATACCTTACCAGATTTCTACCAGACTTTTGCTAGAACTTGGAGACTGATGACCTAAGGAAATCCTGAAGTTGTCAAGTTTGATGAATTATTCACATTGTTGTTGCAAGAGTCACTTTCTAGAAAAAACAGGACTAGGCAGCGTGCAGTTGAACAGGCTTTTATTGCTTCTCAAAGAAAGGGTAGTAACAATAATGCAGCCACTTCTTATGGTTCTGCTGCGAGTGGCAAAAATTTTGTTCCTAATGCTTCTGCTGGCAGCAATTCATCTGGAAATTCTGGTGATAAGGGAAAAAAGAAGATGCGTTGCCATTATTGTAAAGCTAATGATCACTTGATCAAGTCGTGTCCTAAGTTGAAGGCCAAAGAGGCTAAGAAGAAAGAGGTGGTTCCACTGCAAATGCTGGTTCCACTACAAATGCAGCCATTGTTGAGTCTTTTGTGAAAGGAGACTGTGACGCTGATGTTGATGCAGAATGGGCTTTTAGCGTAGAGTGCACTTACAATCCTGCTATCCATGATGCATGCTTGTCAGTTGCTGCAGATTCACATGTGTGGTATTTCGATAGTGGTGCTACAAAGCACATTACCTCACATCATGAATTGTTTACCTCTCTCGAGTCTGTCCCTCATGGGAATTCTGTCACTTGTGCCAACAATGCCTCTTATCCAGTTCAGGGAGTTGGAAAGATTGTGCTTACTACTGCAAATGGCAGTTCCTTCACACTTGTTGATGCACTTTATGTACCTGGGATCAAGAAGAATCTCTTGTCTGTATCTGCACTTGCTAGACTTGGACTTGTAGTCAAATTTGTGGATGACAGATGTACAGTTCATGATCTCAGTTTTGGTGATGAAATTGTTGCATCTGGCCTTTTGTGTTGTGGGTTGTATAAGCTCACTTTGTATGACAAGTGTGGATAAAATTTTGCAAATGCAGTTGCAGATTCAAGGGCTATTTCAGATGCAAAACTTTGGCATGCACGTTTTGGTCATCTGAATTTTGCCAGTTTGCTGCGTTTGCAGAAATCTGATATGGTTGCTTCTTTGCCGCCTCTTGAAGCACCTGTCAAACATGTTTGTGAAGGTTGTATTTTGGGTAAGATGTAGCGTTCTAAGTTTCCAAAGGATGGTTCAGTTCGGGCCACATGCAGGTTGTAGCTTGTGCATAGTGATGTTTGTGGGCCCATGCAAACTCCGTCCTTGGGCAATTACCTGTACTTTGTGACT
Source organism: Adiantum capillus-veneris (assembly GCF_014529385.1). Taxonomy (NCBI): domain Eukaryota; kingdom Viridiplantae; phylum Streptophyta; class Polypodiopsida; order Polypodiales; family Pteridaceae; genus Adiantum; species Adiantum capillus-veneris. Next base: position 38,881,070 of record NC_140942.1, read on the forward strand.
TTCATTGATGATTACTCCAGGCATGCATGGATATTTCCGCTTAAAGCAAAGTCCGAAGTTTTTATGTGCTTCAAACAATTTCTGGCTATGGCTGAAAATGTCTCGAAATGTACTATGGGCACCCTCCGTTCCGATCGAGGGGGGGAGTATATGTCTCGAAATGTACTATGGGCACCCTCCGTTCCGATCGAGGGGGGGAGTATATGTCTCATGAATTTAATGCATTTCTAGCTAGTCATGGGATAAAACACCAATGTATAGTGCCTTATACACCTCAGCAAAATGGTGTTGCTGAGAGGAAAAACAGATCACTTATGAAAATGGCACGATGTATGGTCAAAAGTCAAGCTTTGTCGCATTCTTTTTGGCTTGAGGCCATCATGTGTGCCACTTATGTACTAAACAGGTGTCCTACGAAAGCTTTGCAGTCTATTACTCCATATGAAGCATGGCATGATAGAAAGCCTTCTATTGAGCACATGCGTGTTTTTGGCTGTTTGGCATATGCTTTGGTTGTTGAGATGTCGAGCTCTACATCTTGAGCTGGCATCCACTACGGGTCTTGGACGCTTACGGCATTTACTCAGTGGCGCGTTAGGTGACCGACACGGAGGATCTCTGCCAGTGATTCTATAGCTGGACTACACTTATAGTGCCAGCCTAGAACGCTTCTAGCGAGTTCACACTTAGTGACCGCATGTACATATGTGTACTTTTCAGTTTTAGCACTTAGTCATTTTGTACTGTCTTTTCTGTGAGAAGAAGAAGAAGCTTTCCATCTCTGTGTGGTGTGTGCTTGTCTTGTGTAGCTCTCTTGCATCCTCTTTCTTTACATGGTATCAGAGCCTGGTGCAGGCAAGAGAGGCTAAGAGAGCAAGAGCATCACAATCCCTTCGTTCGCAATCCACGACCAGATTGTTTTTGAACAGGTCTCCAAAGTGCAGTACACAGAGATTTACTGTACAAGTACAGTGGTTGTATGTACGCTTGATTGTGGACACTCGTTGAGTGTAGAAAGCGTTACAGGTACCACGATAGCAGGTTCAGCAGATTTGCAGGTTTTTGTAGATTGCAGCTATTTTGTCTTAGTGCTTCAAGATGTCTGACGGTTTCAGTCAGATTGTTACTGAGAAGCTTGAGAAAAATAACTACCCTTCATGGAAGTTCAGAATAACAAATTTCCTAAAAGGAAAAGGTTATTGGGACTATGTAGAAGGAGACAATGAAAAAGAACCAGAGATTCCCGAGGCAAATGCTACAGCTGAACAAAGGAAAGCTTTGAGGGACTGGCAACAAGGCCAAAGCAAAGTGATGTATTGGCTTTCTATGAGCATCACAGATGGCATGATGGGCTATCTACAAAATGCTGAAACCCCTGTCATTGCATGGAAAAACTTAGGCAGAGTGTTCGAGGTGAACACCTTGGTGTTCGAGGTGAACACCAAGGCCAGGAAGCTTCAACTAAAGTCGGAGCTAAATCAGGTTAAGAGGAACACCTCTCCATCAATGATTATGCTTTGAAGATCAAGAGTATCATTGAGGCTCTTGGATCTATTAAAGTCTCAGTGGAAGACGATAACATTGTCCGTGCATGCTTGGATGGTCTAGGATATGAGTATGTACATTTCAAGTCTTCCATGAATACAAGAGACGACATCCCCGTGTTCCAAGATTTGATTTCTCTGCTTATTCTTGAGGAGAAGAACCTTGACACATCTTCTTCTCATGGCAGAAATAATTCTGAACAAGCCTTCAATTCTAACTCCAACAGAGGTAGAGGTAGAGGTCGTGGTCGAGGCCCAAGTGGTTGCAGGGGCCAATTTCGAGAAGGTCAATCAAATCAAAACAATATAGGTGGCAGGGGAAACCAGTCTCAAGGCAGGGGGAGTCAAAGAGGTCGTGGTGCAGGATCAAGCTGGCAGCAACATACTGCAGATAGCAGAGAATGTTGGACTTGTGGTGAAAGAGGTCACATGTCACGTGACTGTCCAAAGGGAAAAGCAAGTGAAAAGAGAGAATAGGGCAACTATGCATCTACTAGCAGAGATGCAGATGACAGCAAAAACGAGCGCATGTTTGTTATGCAGCATGTAATGAATACAATGACTGTAGAGAATTCCACCCAAGATGATGTTTGGTATGTGGATTCAGGTGCCTCTAATCACATGATGTCTCGTGGAGAGTGGTTTAGAGATATGCGCAAACCAGATGTGTCAGGCTATGTGCAGACAAGAGATGACACGGCTCACCCCATTGCTCATGTAGGGGACATACCTCTAAATACGAAGAGTGGGTAATCAAAGTACTTAGAAAATGTACTTCATGTCCCAAACATTACAAAGAATCTTGTTTCTGTTGGACAAATGGTTGAGTAGGGTTTGCAGGTTCGCTTCAATCCAAATGGCTGTTATGTAGAAGATTTCCAGAATGGCTGTAAGCTGATCACAGAGGGCAAATGTGTGGGCAGAATGTTTACGCTGAATGTAGACATGCCTAAGGTAAAAGCTACATTATTTGCACAGGGCACAGGTGTTGTGGCTGATGTTGACATTTGGCACAAACAGATTGGCCATGTCAATGAGCAGAGATTGCGCAGCATGCAATCAAAACAGATTGTAAAAGGTTTGCCCAAATTCAAGGTGGATGGTATGCATAAAGTGTGTGCAGCATGCCAGTTTGGAAAACAGTCAAAGGGCTCATTTCCACATGAGGGCAATGTATGTAAAAAGCCACTTGAGGTGGTGCACACAGATGTTTGGGGTCCAACCGATACTGCAAGTATACATGGTTGCAGGTATTGTGTCTCTTTCATTGATGACCATACAAGGAAAGTATGGGTCTACTTCATGCATAACAAAAGTGAAGTGTTTGGTCACTTTCAAGACTTCAAAGTCATGATTGAGAAGGAGACAGATATGCAAATCAAGACATTGAGGTCAGATGGAGGGGGAGAGTACGTCTCCAATGATTTTTCAGATTTTTTGCGAATGCATGGTATACGCAGGCAGTTTACATGCAGATATACTCCACAGCAGAATGGGGTCGTAGAAAGGAAAAACAGGCACATTGCAGAGGTTGCACGTGCATTGATGAATGAGAAGAACATGCCTCATCATTTCTGGGTTGAAGCTGTAAATACAGCTGTGTACATTATGAACAGGACACCTACAGCTGTGGTGCATGATGTAACACCTGAGGAAAAGTTTACAGGTACAAAGCCTGATTTGGCACACTTGAAAGTGTTTGGCTACATAGCTTACGTGCATGTACCAGATGAGTTGCGTAGGAAATTGGATCCTAAAGCAGAGAAATGTATTCTTGTGGGATATTCCCTTGAACAAAAGGGGTACAAGTGCTACAATCCTACTACACGGAGTGAGCAGAGATGTAGTCTTTGGTGAGATGAGCAGCTGGTACAGTAATGCACATGGTACTATTGGGGCTGATGTAAAAGATGATGTGGTTGTACAAAATGTGAGGCCACAGTCACAGTTTTTGAGTGGACCACAAGATTCCTCTTCTCGTGGCTCTGTTGAGAAGCCATGGAATGGTAGACTACGTACGCAGGTTACTCCACCAGCAGGTACAGGGAATGTATCACGAAAAGGAAAGGAAAGGTTGATGAACCTCCCTTTATGGCTGATGCATCATCAGGGTTTTCACATGTAGACATGGATTTAGATGGTTCTAAACAAAGTCTTGATGAGGAATTTGGAATTCCGGTTGTCAGGACACCTGATGTAAGGAAAGTACAAGAAGATGCTAGAGGGCAAAGGAGTGACCCAGGACCGCGCAGATCTAACAGAGTCAGAAATCCAGTTCAGAAATTGACTTATGATGGGTATCTGGCGCATCACCAAGCCTACATGGCTAAGGTGATACAGGATGTGGAGCCCACATGTTTTGAGGATGCGGTTGGAAATGTGCATTGGGATGATGCAATGAATGAAGAGATGGCTACATTGGAAGCAAACGACACATGGGAGTTGGTGCCATTGCGAAGTGGCAAGAAAGCTATTGGCTGTAAATGGGTGTATAAAACCAAGCATAAGGCTGATGGTAACATTGAGCGTCACAAGGCAAGGCTGGTCGCAAAGGGTTATGCACAGACGTATGGCATAGACTATGAGGAGACCTTTGCTCCAGTGGCAAAGATGACGACTGTGAGAGCTGTCATAGCAGTGGCTGCATCTAGAGGATAAATTATGCATCAAATGGATGTAAAGAATGCCTTCTTGAATGGTGAGTTGCAAGAGGAAGTGTATATGGATCAGCCACCTGGTTATGTCGATCCAGGTTACCCAGATTATGTATCCAGACTTCTCAAAGCTTTGTATGGTTTGAAGCAGGGCTCTAGAGGATGGTATGACAGGATTGCCAAGTATCTTGTCAGTATTGGGTTTAGGAGAGCTCATGCTGATCATTCACTCTATGTACGTGAGAGTGATGTGGGGATTGTGGTCATTACCATATATGTAGATGACCTTATTATTGTGGGTGACAATGCTATGGAGATTGACCATGTGAAGGGTCTTCTCAAACAGGAGTTTGAAATGAAAGATTTGGGCGAGTTGCGCTACTTTCTTGGCATTGAGGTGATCAGGACTCCAGAGGGTGTATGGCTGTACAGAGACAGTATGCTTTGGACATGTTGTCAAAGTATGGTATGGCTGATTGTAAGCCAATTTCTATTCCCTTGGATGTGAATGCAAAGCTGAGTGCAGAGAAGGGTGATGTTGTTGAGGATGTCAAGATGTATAGGAAGATTGTGGGTAGTCTAATCTACTTGACTATCACAAGGCCAGACTTGAGCTACACTGTAGGCTTGGAGAGTCAGTTCATGCAGCTTTCGAGGAAGCCACATTTGGATGGAGTACGACGCACACTTCGGTATGTGCAAGGGACTCTTGACTACGCATTGTTCTATGCAGCAGATGCACCATTAGCATTGTATGGGTATACAGATGCAGATTGGGCAGGTAGCATTGTTGATAGGAGATCTACAAGTGGCTTCATGTTCTCTTTTGGGAGTGCTGCTGTTACTTGGAGCAGCAAAAAGTAGCCTACGGTTGCTTTATCGAGCACAGAGGCCGAGTACAGAGGTGCAGCAGTTGCGGCGTGCGAGGTAGCTTGGCTACGCACATTACTTGAGGACTTGGGAGTGCAGGTGGACCAGCAGATTGTCATCCATTGTGACAACCTCAGCAGCATGCAGTTGGCTAGGAACCCAGTGTTCCATGCTAGGACCAAGCACATAGAGGTCCATTACCACTACATTCGAGAGTGAGTGTTGGCGGGCGACATCGACTTGGTCTACGTCAGCACAGAGGAGCAGATAGCGGATATCTTTACCAAGGCCCTCGGAGCTGAGAAGCTTCGACGTTTCCGGACTATGCTTGGACTCTGCGACATGCAGAGCTTGAGGGGGAGTGTTGAGATGTCGAGCTCTACATCTTGAGCTGGCATCCACTACGGGTCTTGGCCGCTTACGACATTTACTCACAGGCGCATTAGGTGACCGACACGGAGGATCTCTGCCAGTGATTATACAGCTTGACTACACTTATAGTGCCAGCCTAGTACGCTTCTAGCGAGTTCACACTGAGTGACCGCATGTACATATGTGCTACTTTTCAGTTTTAGCACTTAGTCATTTTGTACTCTGTTTTCTGTGAGAAGAAGAAGAAGCTTTCCATCTCTGTGTGGTGTGTGCTTGTCTTGTGTAGCTCTCTTGCATCCTCTTTTTTTACATTGGTGCCACAAACACAGCGCAGAAAATTGGATGATAAGGCTGTCAAATGTATTTTTGTTGGTTATAGTGCTGAAAGCAAAGGTTACAGGTTGTATCATCCGCAAACAAAACGTATTATGGTTTCACGGGATGTAGTGTTTGTGGAAGATTCTGTTCAGCCCTTGCTGTCATGTACTAGAGACAGTAATGTAAGCTCATAGGACATTTATGACACTTTGTTGCCTCTTTTTAGTGGTGGAAATACGAATGTAATTTCCAATGTACAGCCTATGGGGTTTTTTGAAAATGTTATAGATCAGCCTATTACTGATGTAGATGTACAAGATGTACTTGATGAGGAAAGGGCTGAAAATGAGCAGGCTAGAGGTATGCCAAAATGGCTGGTGCACACTTTGCGTGACAGTAAATTGGATGCACCTTTGTCTAGTCGTACTCGTTCAGGCTCTCGCCATGCATCTTATGCATCAGATTGTTATACTTTGGCTGTGTCTAGCTTACATGATGTTGAGGAGACTCTGTCTTTTGATGAAGCACATAATTCAAAAAATTGGATGGCTGCCATGCAATCAGAATATGATGCACTTATAGAAAATGACACATGGACTTTATGTGATTTGCCTCCTGGAAAAAAGGCCATTGGTACGAAGTGGGTTTACAAGTTGAAACGCAAGCCGGATGGTGAGATCGATCGCCATAAGGCTCGACTTGTTACAAAGGGTTATGCACAGCAAAAAGGCATAGATTATGAAGAGACTTTTGCTCCCACTTGTCGTATGACTACTGTGCGTTTTCTATGTGCATTGGCAACTCATTTTGGTTGGGATGTACATCAATCAGACATTGTTACTGCTTTCTTGAATGGTGACATATTTGAGGAAGTTTATGTAACGCAGCCTCGCGGTTTTGTCATAAAAGGACAAGAGGACAAAGTGTGCAGATGTAAGAAGGCTTTGTATGGGTTGAAGCAATCTCCTCGTGCTTGGTATGAGAAAGCTGACACTCATTTGGTTATACAAGGCTTTCGTAATAGTCCAACAGAAAGCACATTGTATGTAAAGCGTGAGGATGATGCACTTCTCATTGTGGTTCTTTATGTTGATGATTTGCTGATCACTAGACCAAATGAGAGACATATTGCTGAATTTAAGGCTGATTTGAATGCTACTTTCAAGATGAAAGATTTGGGGCTATTGCATCATTACTTGGGTATACAGTTCAAGCAGTGTGATGGTGGTATTGCCTTGTGTCAGAAAAGTTACATAGAGACATTGCTATGTAAGTTTGGACTTGAGGATTGCAAACCTATTGCCACTCCCATGGAAACAGGTTTGAAGTTGTCTACATGATGCTGACGATCCTGTTGATGTTACTCTTTACCAAATTGCTGTTGGCTGCCTCATTTATGTATGCAACACGAGGCCAAATATTCTGCAGTCTCACAGGTCAGCAGATTCATGCATAGCCCAGGGTCTAAGCATTGGCAGGCTGTCAAGAGGATTTTTTGCTACCTTAGTGGCACTTTACATCTTGGCTTGTTTTATCCCAAGGGGGGATCATTGACGCCAGACTTACATGCTTTTTCGGACTCAGATTGGGCTAGTTGTTTTGACACGCGAGTGTCCACAAGTGGTTTTTGTTTCATGCTTGGCAGTTCATGTATATCATGGTTGAGCAATAAGCAACCTACTGTGGCCACTTCGAGTTGTGAGGCTGAGTACAAGGCAGTCTTCACAACTACGGTTGAGTGTGTATGGCTCAGACGCCTTATGGCTGATTTGGGTGTTGGACAGGACACTGCCAACACTATCTACACTGACAGTCAGAGTGCATTGGCAGTTGCGAGGAACCCAGTTTTTCATGCTCGCACAAAGCACATTGAGGTGCATTACCACTATGTCAGGGAGAGGCTCTCAGTAGAAGAGATTAGCTTGGCTTATGTGCTAACACAGGACAACCTTGCAGATCTTTTCACAAAGGCATTGTCTCGTGAGAAGCTTGAAGCTTTCCGCAAAGATTTGGGATTACTCCCGTTTGTGGACTGGTCATGTCCTCAGGGCATGACACTTCCCTTTACTCACGTGCCAACTCTCGTTCACTGCATCACTCCAGGGGGGATTTGTTACCATATACATGTGGTAGTGATGTGTGTGAACACACTAGGACCGCCGGGGCAAATTTTTTCCTCTTTAGGAGGGTTTTTTCCCCCGAGCATTGCATATACGCCCATCACTCTAGGGCTATCTATCTTTCCATTGCAGACTAAGTAATACACTCTCTATTGTGTGCCTTGAGCTTCCTTCGTCTTCTCCAAGCTGTGTACGTTTCTCTGCAACCCTAATTCCAACATTGCCGGCCTGCATGATGCTACCACAAAATAATTTGCATGCATTGATTGCTTGCATGTATAGAGACCTTGAAACACTCTCTTGCCATGCAACCTTTTTCAAGGATAGAGCAATTTTGGCTCCACGGAACAAGGAGGTGGATGCTATAAACAATTTGGGCTTGCAGCAATTTCTTGGTACTTATAAGATATATGTCAGTCGAGACTTAGTGTGTGAATCAAATTGTGATAGCATTTTATTTACAAGTGAGTTTGTAAATAGTTTAGATCTTGGGGGAGGTTTTTCACCGCATGTTTTACAATTGAAACATAATGCTCCAGTTATGTTGCTTCACAATTTGGATCCAAGAAGTGGTCTTTGTAATGGGACACACTTGATTTGTAAGCAATTCCACAACAAAGTGATTGAAGCAGAAATAATTACAAGGTCACATGCAATTTTCATTCCAAGGATTGATTTTCTCATGGGATCTAGAGAAGGTCTCTCTTTTGATTTGAGACGCCGCCAATTTCCCCTACCTTGTGCTTTTGGGATGACAATCAACAAGGCACAAGGCCAAACATTGGGAGTTCTTGGATTGTATCTGCCAACACCTGTTTTCACCCATGGTCAATTGTATGTGGCAATGTCTCGCGTGAGATCCTCTTCTTCCATCAAGGTTGTGGTTGGTGATAGTCACTTAACAAGCATTAGTAGACATGAAAATCAAAGAACATACACTTCTAACATTGTCTACAAAGAGGTGTTGCAATTGACCTTATGAAGTTAAGTGCATTTATAACAACAATCCATTGCCCCTTGCCACCCCCTTGCCATGGGGCTTAACGTGGTTGGATATGTTTCATCCAATAAAAAAGCACGGTGACTCTCGCAGGAAGCGATAGAGCGACTATTTCTTTGTCATTTATAAGCTTAGTATCTTCTTATGAATTATAGATGAAACATGGTGTAGCCTCAAGTAAGGTATATTCGGTGAGAAGCAAAGGACTAAGATTTATTAGTGCTGCTAGATTTATGATTCATGTGCTTTTTGATGAATTTCTAATCCTTTATATATGTATGAATGGAGATGGATCCTAACGCCTCTGTGACTTACACACTAGCAAGACGACCTCGACACGTCCGAGGTAAAATATTGTATATGTGTGTTTGTGACATTTTTATACTTTAAAGAATTTAAATCTCACAGTCAACAATTATGTATTAGATCCACCATTATGGAGGGGTCCAATCATAGCCATGCAGGTGATTCATCTACTCGAGGACTTGGATGTAGCAAGGTAACAATGTTGATATTGATATAGTAAAGTAATAGCTTTTGTGTATCAAAATATCTATCTATATTAATAGCTTTTTGTTTGGCTATAGATTACAATATTACCAAGAATTCTTGATGGTGGGTATATATCATGCTTCATAGGATCCGAGCTTGCTGTGCTACATTCAAGTTGCTATTCAGAGAGGATTCAGAGCACGTGTCACCATTGCAGAGTTAGGCAGAACCCGTCCAATTAATACTATGTTTGCTCAGAATCTTAGTCTCGGTGCTTGGTTCCTATGTGTTTTTGTTTAGGATCTCTTCCTCCAGTGATTGGTAGATGTGTTTTACATCGTGGACCATGGGTGGTTCGATACCGCAGTAGGGCATGTCGTAGACTACACTTTTGAGCGTAGAAATCTTAAGTCTCTACGCATGTTATATTTTTTGACATGAGAAATATCACTTACTCTATATGTTAGTGCAAAGTTAGTTTGAAAATATATTGTGATGAATTTTGTTTAGGTTGTTGCATAAAGGTTTTCATGTGAACTTGCAAAGATTCATGTTGTCCTCTCTCTTTGTGTCTCGCTTCAAGAGAGAGAGAGAGAGGAAAGGAGAGAGAGCTCTGTCTCTCTCTCTCTAGCTAGAGAGAGAGAGAGCCCAGTACATGGACAACAAAGAGAGAGAGAGAGAGAGAGAGAGAGAGAGAGAGAGAGAGAGAGAGAGAGAATCCACCCAGTATGTAGACAAAGGAAAATGCTCGAAAAACACCAAGGTTTAGTGTAATCCCACCCACAAATTTTGAGATTTACCTCTAAATTTTAAATTTGAAGGAGGACTGATGAAGGAGGGCCCTATAGCCTTGATGACTGCGAGAGAGAGAGAGAGAGAGGGAGAGAGAGGGGGCACCAAAAGAGGGTGGCTATACTAGCTTTCAACTCCTTCGGCAAGTGTAGACTTCAACACTAGGGGGGGAGAGAGAGAGAGAGAGAGAGAGAGAGAGAGAGAGAGAGAGAGAGAGAGAGAGAGAGAGTAATTTGCTTCATCTGTTTTTATGAAATTTGCCAAGAGCAAAGAGCTTGAGGGTAATAGAGGCCATGCCGCCGCCGAAGGCGGCGCTGTTTTACTAGTTGCTAGTAACAATTATACTAAAATTGCTAGTAATTATATTAAACAGTCAGTTTTTCTACTATAAAAAGCAAGCCTGCTATTGCTAGTGACAATTTGTTAGTGCATTAGCTTTTGGAGAGAAGCAAAAAAGGCTCCGTTCAGACAAGCATGGCGGCAAACCTCATTGCTTTTTGTGTCTCCGCCCCCTTGGTTTACAAGATATGGCAGCTAAAAAGAGAGAAAAAAAACTGGATCCTTTGCAGCAAATCAGCAATGGCGTAGTTGAATTACTCCTGGCTACCACAATGCGGGCCTCAATTCAACTCCCACGGCCACAATTGACGCTAAAAAGTAGGGTAGAAATCCTTGTTTTTCATATGTGTGTGTGTGTGTGGGGGAGGGGGGTTGGTATGCATGGAACCCACCTTTTCCTTTTCGTCCAATTTGTAAATGCCACACCGAAAGAACACCCCTTCCAACATTTCTACTGCCGCCTCGTTTGAACATGGCCAAAGTTTGAAATGCTCCATAGAAAGAGAGACTTTCAATTGGGCAACTTCTCGGAGGTGGCATTCGGTGCCGCTTGGCACGGAGCCTATTTTCTTTGCCCATATAAAGATACATATACATGCACGTCTACATATACATACGCATTTATCCATATACATATACATATACATGCCTAGTGTGATGGCACCTGATCAGGGCTAGAAAAATACATTTTTCCAACCGATCAAAATAAGGGGAAACTTGAAATTCTCCTAGTTTTTAGGTCAAAATTTGAAGCTTTTGCCAATAATTACACTAAAACTTGTGTAAATTTGCCGGTTCTCCTCAAGGCAAGCTCAAAATCTAACCGGGATTTTATAATTTCAGCCGGTTAAAATACATTAGACCCCGGTTTTTTTCTAACACTCACCTGATTGTGGGCATTTCGGGTCTCTCGTGTGTGAGATGGGCCTAAGGTGGAGCCGTCTGACAACCCTGAAGAGGCTGTAGATAGTTCAAAATTCAAAGTTGGGAACGTCTTGGAAACGAAGAAGATGCGAGCTATAGTGGGTGAGACATGGGGTGGGGGGTGGGGTCACACGAGGGAGGCTTGCTTATTGAACGTGCAAAAGTCCTACCCTCAAGTTTCAACTGAAATTGTCCATTTCCACAAATGTGTAATTGAAGAGAGAGAGAGAGCATGTACAGGGGTTCCCGTGTGTACTTGTAATGGGCCCTCTTCTAGTTTCTCGTCTCTCTCCACTCTCTCACACACAGAACGGGTTACGGGCTCTCTCTAGGGAGTCGTTTCCTCTCTCTCTCTCTCTCTCTCGTTCAAATATCGCTCTTTCTGCACCTAAAATCCAACTCTCTCTCTCTCTCTCTAGTTTCAGGACGTCCTCTCACTAGTAAAACGCCGCATTTGAATCTGTTCCTTCTTCCATCTCTCTCTCTCTCTCTCTCTCTCTCTCTCTCTCTCTCTCTGCAGATCATAAGATTTGTCTTCTCCCCTGCAGACTTCCAAGCGCCCACCCTGCACAAAGCCTCCTCTTTCAGATTGATTGTCTTTTGCGAGTGCAACAGCACAGTCGGTGCTTGTGTGCACCCTTAAACCCTTTGAAGCGGCCCCGTCTTTCCATTTCGGTCAAAAGTGTAAAGCAAGTTCGTCCTCCTGCGACGATCTTACCAGGGTAAGTAAAATCTTTCTCTGCTGTGGCTACCTCCTACCACAAGACCAGATTTACGACCTTCATTTGAGCCCTTCAAAGGGCTTGCACATTGCACAGTAGCAAAATAATACTTCTATGTTTTCTGGGCTCAAGCAAAATTGGAGGGATATGCGTGCCAAACTTCTCATACAGAAGCCAAGCAGGTAAATATTTATGGCGTGCAAGCTTCTCACACAGAAGCCAAGTACACCTGCATGTAGATATTTTGCAGGAAGGAGCCACCTTGGATCACCTATGGCTACATGAGTTCCCAGCCGGTGTTGAGAGTGCGCCATTTCGTTATGGGTGTTCTCCTTGGCAGGCAAAGAGTAGACCTGTGGAGTCCATGTGTGTGAGTGTAAGGCTCACTCTCTGTGTGTGTAGGGATTTTTTTGGGGGGTGGGGGTGGGGGTGCGGCTGTTAATGACCTAAGAATGTCGATTTGAAATTTAAATTCGAAAGGTTATGTTTGCTTCATCAAAAAGTTCGACTTTGTGGGTGCTCTGTATGTTTGCCTGTTGCTGATTGCTGCTTAATTGCTTCTTTTTTGTTTTTCCTGGTTAATGCAGGAAAGCATTCAAAGCTAGAGGACACCATTTTCTCCAAGATATTTCAAAGGGGTTCGTTATAAGGCAACAATCCCATGGCTTCCATGTTTACTGTCAAAGACCTTGAAGTGTACAAGGATTCTCTAAAGGAGAAGCAGAACAAAACTGGTAAAATAACTGACAAGCCTCCGCTCCGCACACCCCCTTCTGGCACTAAGCTTTCCAAGCCTCCTCTCAAGCCCAACAATGAGGAGCCTCTGAAAGAGCGAAAGCCTCTCTCTGTGGTGCACAAAGCCAGCAATGCCATAAAAGACCCACATAAGACCTCTTCTCCTATCCCTGTTGGTTCAAGCAAGCATGCAGATCAATGGCGGAGGAGCAAGGAAACAACGGTGAAAAGCCTGCCTGCAGGCAAGACTTACACCATAGATGCTAACCCTCTTGTCAAAGCTTCAGATTACAAACCTGATGTGCTAAAAATCCCGAAAGAGGCCTTGCCATCAAAGTCTCCACACAACAAATTGGATGACAGCAAGACTTCAGGTGTGCACAAACCATCTTCACACGTGTCGCCAATATATCAGAAAAGCCCATCTTTGAGTGGGGGGAAGTTAACTCCAACCGTTGACATAGATGCATCTCTTTGCAGTGAGTGCATACGGTCTGCTTCCGAGGGTGCCGTATGTTTTATTGGTAATGATGGAAGGGTGTCTGCTTGCACCACTCGGTCTGCCATAAGGTTATGCAAGAACCTCAATTGTGCTGCAAACAACCCTGAGTATGTAGCAGCTATGGCAAAGGCTCCAAAAAAGTATCTAATCTCCAAAAGGCACTTGCTCAAAGCTCAATTCGGTCCAAAGAGCAAAAGTGGCCGGCCCAAATCACCTAATGTACATCAATCGGATGCTACAGAGCGTGACACAGCAAGTCCTTTTCCAGAGCCTTCAATTGAAGTGTTGAGCCCTCTAAATGCAGACAGGATTGCAAACAGTTGTTCTTTCGAATCTGATGATGTGGATTTGAGTTTATTGGGAGGTGATGTAAGTACATTTGATGATGACATGAGCCTGTTGAATGGAAATTTGAGCATTGAAAAGGATGATATAGGCTTGAAAAGTGGCGAGGCAGCTGGAGTGCAAGATGTTGCTGTAGATGAGCACGCTGACTTCAGTTTTCACGATGGAGAGGTGGCTGAGCCAGAATCGCTAAAGTTCTTGGTTGTGGAGTCTTCCAAGGACCACCATGAAACACATTTTGCAGGTAACATTGAAAGCTCTAATGAAGATGCAGAGTCCTTTGCTATCGAGCATTCTGAGGTGCCTGATGATGAGGACTTGGATGGCAGTCCAATGCACAAAGAAAGCAAAGCGGAAGAGCTGTCCATCAATTGTGGTGATTTGATGCCAAGTGAAGAAGCTGATGTAGAGGATCTATCTGGTAATGCAGTAGAATTAACCCAAATCAATGCCCCAATGACTGAGGCAATCGATAAGCCTTTGCCATCAGATGAGGGCGAGAATGGCAGGAGAGAGGCCAACCAAACAAATTGTGTGCAATTTGACGAAGATGAAGGAAATGACCTGGAAAGCATTCTCTCTCCAACAGCTGATATTAAAGAAGTAGTAGACAATATTCCTGTTGATGGAAGCATGGATTTCAAGCGCCTAGCAGATGACAATAATGGTGGTTATTTTGATGGTGACCTGGAAAGCATTCTCTCTCCAACAGCTGGTATTAAAGTAGTAGTAGACACTAGTCCTGTAGATGGAAGCATGGGTTGCAAGCACCTAGCAGATGACAATAATGGTGGCTGTTTTGATGCTGACCGAATAGTAGAGGATAGGAAGATTGGTGATTTAGCTATACTAAATGCTACAGATATAGCGCACGATAATTTGAAAGGCAGCAACATGGACAGTGTTGTCAAACATAGTGGTGATCTAGTGCCATTTTCTGTAGCGGATGGGGAACGGAATGATCATCAGCCATTACATGAAGAGTATGATGATTTCAGCGGGGTTACAACATCACCAAATGGAAAACAGGTTAATGGTACTGAGGAAGATGACATAACATCGTTGCATGGTGTAGAAAATGAACAAAGAAATGATGATATATCAGCCATACATGATAACTTGCATGAAGAATATGAAGATCAGAGCGATGAAGATGAGAGCGAAGTTGATACACCTGATGCAGAGCTAAGTAATACATTTGCCAGAGAAGAGAATGTGTGCATTGATGCACTGGAGAGGAAGGACACATTGAGTGAGACAGTTGCCAATGACCTAAGTGATGGTACCATGAGCAGTAATACCACAAGGAGGCAAAGGAGGAGAAGGGTTTTAAGAGGGACTGAAGAGGTGAGTCCGGAGACGGTCATATTGAGGAAGCAGCAGATGCTCGAGAGAAAACAAGCTGAAGAGTGGATGCTCAATCATGCAATCGAGGGGGTTGTGCATAAGTTAGCCCCTACAGGGGAGGCCAAGGTCAAGATTTTGGTGGAAGCTTTTGAGGCTATAATCTCACACACCGATGTAGAGATTGTGGACTCTCACAATGCAAGACAAGAAAAACGCATGATAGCTTAATTTGGCTTTGCTTCGATCTCGCTGGGTGTCACAGAAGGTGTTGTCTAAGCTACTCTGCTCACATTGCAAGAATGATTAGTTTAACCATTTGGCAGGAGATACTGCCTTCTGGATGCTAGAGTGTGTGCGCGCAAGTGGGGCATACAACACTAACTGACACTTGTGCACACAAAGCTTGGAATCCATTGATGCCAATGTAAGAAGGATGTTGGTGCATTTTGATTTGCTTTTGGTGTTTGGGCTCTTGATCAACAAGGGTGCTCTCTCTCTCTCTCTCTCTCTCTCAAAAGGAATTAGGGAACTTGGGAAGACATACCCACCAAGTATATGAACTGCATAAGTTAAAAATATTCATGGCACCTTTGGTTCCACTTGCATGCCTTTGATTCAAGAAACTTCTGTCTCTTTTGGTTTGCATAGCTAAAATCATTGAAGCACAGTGGCAACGAACTAGTCATACAATTGCCTCACACAAGATTGCATGCTTACAGCTCTAGAAATACTTAGGTCCGGACTATTTCCTGACCTATTGAGAATGGTTCATCCCCGGTAATCATTTGTCTTGGTTAGATTAGCCTAAACCAGGGTCCAAATGTGAACCGAGACTATGGGCTTGCTGAGGCCCTGCCATGGTGGATAGAGAAGTAGAGTATGTGCCTTAGTCGACAACAGTTCTTTTCTTTTGGCAAGGATTGCTTAGTCAAGAGAGAATGGGGATAACCAATCTATCACACTTGTACATAGTACCAAACTGGGTAGGTCCTTTATTCTATTAGCCCGAATCTTTGTGGATACCATAAGATGCAACGTATTCTAGGCTATCCCCAGTAAAACTCTAATGCAGCTCCTCGATTTGAACCACGAACGTTCCGTGCAGAGGATTTCTGCGCTAACGATGACGCCCATGGCTGCTCGGTGTCTGCTACACAGCCGTCTTAATATAAAAAAGAAAAGCCCCTAGTTGTTCCCCTCCGATACATTCCCCTCTTCACACCTTCAGCTATGACGGCATCTGCTGCGAGATGATCTTCCGCCTGTCAGAGATCATTTTTCTCTCGCCACTTCGTCTTGCAAGCCACGCTATCAAAGGATCTCACAAGATTCAAAGGATAAAATCGTTAGCACATACTTGGGTGACAAAATGTCACCCACTTTCCTCTCTCTCTCTCTCTCTCTCTCTCTCTCTCTCTCTCACCAATCCCAAGACGAGTTTTAAATTTTGAATCGTCCTCCTTGGGACCTTCAGTCAAGGTTCGGGATTGGAGCGTTGAGAATTCTGGCCGTCAATCTGCAGGTGATTACTAGTAGCTATAATTTGAGCATGGATTGCCGGATGTATGACACATTAGTAGCCGGGAAACCTGGATGTACTCTATTAAGTCACACCTAATAGTTGCGTGCAAAATCAATAGAGAGAATGAAGGAGCATCAGTGTCCCACGTGAGAGTTCTTCTCATCCAATGCCAAACAACAACCTTTGCACACGTAATGTCTGGGTTGCAATCTTGCACATTGTGCACGTAATGTGTTTGGGATGTAGTTTTGCACAATGCACACGCCGATTGCAAGCCCTGTGTATGTACTTGGTACTGTTGGATTGTTGTGTCTTTTCTCTCAACAAGCGAGTGATGGCTCCTCTCCCTCGGACCCTTCACAATCGGGAATGGTCCTTGTGTTAGGAAATAGGGAGTAGCTAGTAGATATTAGAGTAGTTTACTTAATGGAGAGAGAATTTTCACACATGATATATATATATATATATATATATATATATATATATATATATATATATATATATATATATATATATATATATATATATATAGAGAGAGAGAGAGAGAGAGAGAGAGAGAGAGAGAGAGAGAGAGAGAGCACATACAATATGGTTTACCCAATGTGGGTTACGTCCATGGGAAAGCAACCAATGGCTTTAGTACATAAAACTAAAAGTAAGTTATAAAAGGATTACACCTTTAATGGAGCTCTCGCCTTGCTTCACTCTCACCACCTCACACCAACTTTGTTCTATCAACTTCACAACGCACCACAATGCATTTTGTGTGTAGAAGAGGCCTCCTTTTATAGGTCAAAAGGGTTGTCCTCTCTCATGAGAGGCAGCCGTATGTAGCCGCCCTTATGTAAACAAGTCCGAGTTGAATTCTCCCATGCGCTCATGTGTGGCTGTCCTTGAAAAAGTCCGAGTAGAAATCGGCCATTGGTCATTGAATTTGGCCACCGGCCAAAGACTTCTGTCCATCGGCCAACCGATTGACCGTTTTTCGATTACTTTTCGACCACCGTTCGACCATAATATTTCGGCGAACTTCAGTCTGGGCGTGATGTTTTGGGTTTTCGATGAGTGATTTTTTAATTACGTACGATGGCTTCTCCTTATAATGGGTGCCTTACAAATGTGTGTTTTTAATACTAAAAATTACAATGGGTAAATCAAGCTCCAAACTTAACAATCTCCCAAAAATGACTTAGTTGATGCATTAGCTAGAGAAACCATAATTTTTTCTATTTGTGATTTATATGCTTCTATAAAGGGAGGTTCCTGTGCAATTTGGACGGCTTTTTGTCCGTTTTACTCTACGATTGAGCGTCGAGCCATGGTGTGTTGGCGCCCCAAGAATGAACTCAATTCGAAAACTGTGGTTGGTGCTCTGGCTTGCTAAATACTCTTAATCTTAACTTCAGCTATTTCAACTTGGGGGCTGATCTCCACACCAAACTTGTGACTCCTTTTCATCCTGGCTTCTTATCTTTAAATGCCGATTGAAGATGAACAAAAGCTCAATTTCTCCTTGTTGACTACCTTTGTAAACACATATGCAGGATTTTCACTTGTGTGCACCTTCCTTGCTTTAGCCATCCCTCTTTCAAAAGAGTACGTATGAAGTGAATCTCACCTCAATGTGCTTTGTCCTTGAGTGAAAGACTGAATTCTTCGCAAGATGAATGGCGCTTTGACTATCACTGTACAAGACACAATTGTCTTGCTTGTATCCAAGCTCCTCCAAGAACATGTGAAGCCACATAATTTTTTTTTCTTGTCTCCGTCATTGCTACATACTCTGCTTCTGCGGTAGAAAGTGAAACCACGTGCTGCAGCTTTAAAGCTCAGCTTACTGCTCTACCTCCAACTGTGAAGACATAGCCAGCAGTACTCCTTCGAGTATCTTTGTCACCTGCCATATCTATATTAGCATACCCTTGCAAGAAAATATTAGTGCCTTCAAAATACAAACCATTCGTGGTTGTCCCCTTTAGATACCTAAGTATCCACTTCAGAGCTTCGCAATGCTCTTTACCTAGATTATCCAGGAACCTACTTACAACTCGTACTGCATGTGCAATATATGGCCTTGTGCAGAACATAGCATATATTAAAGACCCTACCCCAACAACATATGGAACTTTAGACATATAGGCTATCTCTTCTTGTGTCTTTTGACTTTTCCTAGCTTTAGCCGTCCCTCTTCCAAAAGAGTACGTATGAAGTGATATCTCACCTCAATGTGCTTTTTCCTTTAGTAAAAGGTTGAATTCTTCAAAAGATGAATGGCGCTTTGACTGTCACTGTACAAGACACAATTGTCTAGCTTGTACCAAGAGCTCCTCCAAGAATTTGTGAAGCCCCATAATGTCTTTGCTTGCCTCCGTCATTGCTAAGTACTCTGCTTCTGTGGTATAAAGTGAGACCACTTTTTGCAGCTTTGAAGCCCAACTTGGTGCTGTGCCTCCAACTGTGAAGACATAGCCAGTAGTACTCCTTTGAGTATCTTTGTCACTTTCCATATCTACATCACGATACCCTTGCAAGAAAATATTAGTGCCTTCAAATACAAAGCATTCGTGGTTGTCCCCTTTAGATATCTAAGTATCCACTTCATAACTCTATGCTATTTACCTAGATTATCCATTAACCTACTTACAACTCCCACTGCATGTGCAATATCTAGCCTTGTACATACCATAGCATACATTAGAGACCCTACCACAACAACATATGGAACTTTAGACATATAGTTTATCTCCTCTTGTGTCATTGGACACATATCTTTGGTTAGTTTAAAATGATTAGCCAAAGGTGTTGAAATCGAATTTGCATCTTGCATTGCATTGCAAACCTTTCTAGTACCTTTTTAAAATAATCCTCTTGAGATAGCTTTAGTGTCTTCTTCGTCCCGTCCATTGATATTTTCATACCAAGTATCCACTTTGCAACACCTAAATCTTTCATTGAAAAATATTTTGACAGCTGGTCTTTGATGTCCTGTATGTTAGCACTTGCAATCAACATGTCATCAACATACAACATTAGGATGATGAACTTTCCATCTCCCAAATTCTTTGTGTAGACACAGTGATCTGAGTTGCATCTTTTGAATCCGTGATTCAGCATTCATTGATCGAACTTCAAGTACCACTATCTTGATGTTTGCTTTAGACCATACAAAGCCTTTTTACAAAAAAATTGCAAACCATTTTCTCCTTACCCTTTACTTCACAACCCTTTGGTTGAAGCATGTAAATTTCTTCCTCTAAGTCACCGTGAGGGAACGTCGTATTTACATCCATTTGCTCAAGATTTAAGTCATGAGCAACCACAAGGCTTCAGACAAAACTAATTGAGTTCATTTATACAACATGAGAAAATATTTCATTAAAATCAACACCTTTCTTTAGAGAAAACACTTTCACCACAAGCCTGGACTCATACCTGTTCTTCCCATCTTCTTCTTCCTTCATCTTATACACCCATTTGTTCTGCAATGCCCATTTACCTTTAGGCAACTCAACCTACTACCATGTTTGTTTAGTGATTGATCCATCTCTACTTGCATGCTCTTTATCCATTCTTCTTTGGATTCATGTTTCGTAGCTTTTTTGTATGATTTCGGCTCTCCAGAATCTGAGACCAAGAGATGGTTGAAGGAGGGAACGAACGTTTCTGAAGGTCTACTTGCTCTCGTAGATCTTTGGGGCAAAGGCTCCTTATTTGGTTGACGTTGTTGCATGTTGTCACCGCTTGCACTCCTTGAGTCTTCACCATCCTTAAGCTCCATGTACTCATCACTTGTATCTTTTTTTTGTTTTCTTTCCAAGTAATGTTTGTACAAATTTTGTTCATTGAAAATTACATCTCTACTTCTAAAGATTTTATCATCTTTAGGATTCCATAGTCGACACCCAAAGACAGCTTCTCCGTAGCCAATGAAGAAAGACTTTTTTGACTTTGCATCTAGCTTTGACCTCAGGCTTCTATCTATGTGCATAAAAGCCTTGCATCCAAACACTTTGAGAAATGCATAATTCACCGGTTTACCTATCCGTGCCTCTTCTGAAACTTCCCCATCCAATGCCGTTGAGGGTGACCGGTTGATTAAGTACACAGATGTACTTAATGTTTCCTCCCAAATCTCAAGCGATAAGCCTGCATGTAGCCGCATGCTTCATGCTCGCTCCATAATTGTTATGTTCACTCTTTTCGAAATGCCATTTTGTTGAGATGTCCTCGGGGTTGTCCTTTGTCTCTGAATGCCATTGCTAGCACAAAAGCTTTCAAAAGCTTGGCTGCAGTATTCGACTCCATTGTCGGATTTGAAGCATCTAACTTTGGTACCTGCTTCATTCTCCACAAAGGCTTTCCACCTTTGAAATATGGAAAACACATCCAATTTATTTTTCATTACATAAACCCATGTTTTCCTAGTCGCATCATCTATGAATGTTACATATTACAATGAGCCACCAAGGGTTGGTGTACTTGCAGGACCCCAAACATTAGATGAACCAATTCAAGTTTCTTATTTTTTCTATTATTTTTTTCTTTTTAAAAATTTACCCTCTTTTGTTTACCATAAACACAATCTTCACAGAACTCTAAATCCACTTCTTTCAAACCTGGTAGAAGCTTCTTTGATTGAAATATTTGCATTCCTTTGGTACTCATATGCCCAAGTTGGTAGTGCCACACGGCACTGTCAACTTTTGTAGCTGTTGCACAAGTTGAAGATTGCGTGATGACAGTACACAAGTAAAGTGTCCCAACCTTCTCTCCTTTGGCAAACCACCCAAAATCCCTTTGAGATCTTCCACCGTTTGTTTCCGAATGCAATATTGTGACCTTCATCGTCCAATTGTCCTATAGAGATCAAATTTTTGTGAAGAGAAGGAACATGCATAACATCTTTAAGCTTCCATTCATTTCCAATAGCAGTTTTGACATAAATTGTACCTTTGCCGATAATTTCACAATCTTCAATATATCGCAAGTATACATACCCAAAATTACCTTTGGTGTAATTTTGGAAATGCTGCTTGTGTGGTGTCACATGGAATGAAGCCTCGGAGTCTACTATCCAGGAACATTGTTTAATGAGAGAATTAGAGCATCTTGCTCTAAATTACCTGCCACATTGGCCTCTGATGGTGGCTTGTTGTCTTGAGACTCCGACTCCTTCTTCTTCTTGGACCATCAGTTCTTCTTGACGTAGCCCTTCTCACCACAGTTCCAACATTCAAGAATTGACTTTGTGCGGGCGTGACTTGCTTCACCTTGAGCGATCACGACCCTTTTGATTTTTGAACTTCTTCTTCGATCTTCCCCTCATTTTAACTAATAGTGCAGCACTTGATGATTCCATCGCTTAGGAGAACACCCACAAAATCATTAAACTTAAGAGTCTTTGTGTCAGAGACAGAGTTACTTTTACAGCCATCACAAGGCTGTCCCAACTATCCGGTAGAGATGCTAGTATAAGGAGGGCTTGCACTTCGTCATCGCAATTGACCTTCATTGTTCGAAGTTGACTTATGTTGGTGTTAATGTCATTTAGGTATTCTACAACTGAAACCCTCTCTGCCATTTTTAGATTGAACAAGCGCTTCATGAGAAATACCTTATTGGATGCCGATGGTTTCTCATAGAGGCCATCAAGGGACTTCATCAAGTCCTCCATGGTCTTCATCTCTAAAACGTTGAAGGCCACCGTTGATGCCAAGCTTAGACAGATTGTTCCTAATGCCTTTCGGTTTAAGGACAATCCATACTTCATCTGCCATTGTTGTGGGCTTCTTTGCAAGACCGCATAGTGGAAAATAAAGGTCCTTCTGGTAGAGATGGTCTTCAATCTGTATCTTTCCATTAGCAAGAGAATGGGATCTAGGAGGGCCTCTTTATTTGGCAGTTTAAGGAAGTCAAACCTTTTAGTATTAAGAAAGTAATTAAAGGACATTTTTTGAATCCTTGAACAGGCAAACTGATTAGTTTATTTGAATTCAAAGTTCCTTCCCAAAATGAAATTTAAATTCTAGCAGGTAAAACTATATCATGTAGCATATCTATGGAAAGAGTTCGACGCGTAGATTGCAGATCTATGCTCTCTGCTCAAATCGGAGATCATATGTGGGAGTTATAGAAGGACAAAAAATCATAAAATTTTCCATCTCCTTTTTGGGGGGAAAAGTGCATCCTTTGACCACTCTTACACATCTCTTACACACCCACCATTCTTGCTCACATGGCATACACCTATTCGTCAAAATGTCAATCACCTCTATAAGCTCATGGAAAATAAAGAGGCCCTCCTACACCCCAGCCTCTTCCTAATGTTTGTTGGTAGTTTTTCTGATTGAACTTCTCGATCTTGAGCTTCCCTTCCTCCACCATTACTCCCACTCAATTCAAAGAATCCTTTCCTTGAGATACTTTAGCTACGAGCACACCTTGCTCTGATACCAGCTGTTAGAAAATAGGGTGTAACTAAGTAAATATTAGAGTAGTTTACTTAATGGAGAGAGATAATTTTCACATACGAGAGATTATAGAGTAGAGAGACAGAAAGAGAGAGAGAGAGAGAGCACACACAATATACGTGGTTCACCCAATGTGGGCTACGTCCATGGGAAAGTAGTTACTCAATGGCTTTAGTACTTCAAACTAGAAGTAGGTTACAAGAGGATTATACCTTTAATGGAGAGCCCGCCTTGCTTCACTTTCTCTATCTCACACCCATCTTGTTGCATCAACTTCACAATGCACCACTTTGCATTTTGTGTGTAGAATGGGTCTCCTTTTATAGGCCACTGCAAAAGTGCATCATCCGAGTTGAATTCTCCCATGGGTGGCGTCCTGGAGAAGAAAAGTCCGAGTAGAAATTGGCCACCACCCAACGACTTCCGTCCATCGTCCAATGGCCATTGACTTTCGACCACCGGCCAATCGGCCAACCGATTGACCCTTTTTCGATCACTCTCCGATTGCCATTCGACCACTTTATTCCAGCAAAAAGGAATATTCCGGCTAGCCTATTCTCGAGCAAAGCTCGAGACTGGGCGTGAATTTTTGGTTTTTCGATGAGTGATTTTTTTCTTACGCACGATGGCTTCTCCTCATAATGGGAGCTTTACAAAATGTACATTTTTAATACTAAAAATTACATGGGTAAATCAAGCTTCATACTTAACACCCTGAGTGATCATTTCTATCAATAATGACTCCGATCTCCGTCGATCGCCATGGGGTTGCAGTATTACAGGGAATGGTCACTCAAGGACCATTCCCTACACCGTAAAATTCCATGGGAGGGGATAGGTCTTCTAGACCATACATCTAGTCATGATCAAACAATATAATTTTTAGCTTGAGCCGCTCGATAATTGACACATCAACGAACGGAAGAATTTTTTTGAAGCCAATCATTGGCATGCAAATCAACACACATAATTTGCAATGTTCCTTTGATTATGCGTAATCAACTAGCAGGTTGCTTTCTAGGCTCCGAATTTGCTCGCACGTGGTTGTCTGGCCCCGTTCTCCTTGGACTTTTGACGATAGGGCAAGGTCTTTGATTGACCTTTCCCGAAAGGTCTTTCATTGACTTTTCTCTTGGCATAAGGGCTCCCGCCACTAGCTCCTAGCCTTCGTCGATCGTGAGGTGGTAGTTCTCATTCACTGAAAGACCTTTCCCTACTCCCATTTATGTTACTTGGGATAGAAGCCTCAAATCAGTTCTTATTGTCATTGCCATAAGATTTATTATGGGAATCCGTCTGGAAAAATAGGGACTCACATGAGCTTTCTTTTCACATGCATCTTTATTCTAGTCATATTCATATTGCCCAGTTTGATTCCCTCTTATCCCTTTGCACCATTTTTATGCGCTTAAAGTGGCGAGTTTACCATAGTCTCCCCTTCGTACTAAGTGGCATGTGTCGTCGATTGGGAGGGGAAATGGGATCAATGGTTGAGGTTGCATGTGGGAATCTAGAAGGACAACATATACCCCATTATATGTAATGCTAGGAGGTTAGTCATCGTGTCTTAATGAGGCCTTTGTTGACATACTTGCACTTTTAGGATTACTAAAGGACTATGTGGTGGAGTGAAATTTGTTTGCTAACGGCAAAGTGATACATTTTTGATGTGCAATATTTTCTCTTGGTTCAAATTAGTGTTATTACTTTGAGTTGCTTGATATGAAGTGATTTCTTAATCTAAATTTTATTGAGTATGTGCCTACGATTTTTTGAGATTTTCAAAAAATCTTTTTAGATAGGAATCATAACTAATGTCCTTTGATTTCGAAGGGAAAGCAAACTCGTAAAGCAAACTAGTGGGCCGTGGCCATCAAGTGCTGGGCATCGCCACGTTGATGCATTTGGTGTCGTCTTGCTACTAGAATGAAGGACTCAAGGGACGCGCGAGCAGGTTGAGGAAAGCTACGACCTGAGAGCAGAGTGGCCGAGGGTTGGGCGTGGTATATTTTCTATATTAAGATTGGGCACTCTGCATCACCGACGACTGCTTGGTTTGATGGTTATCACGTACGTTTCTGTACTCTTGCGCAGGCTGCCAGTGTTCGAAACATGCTTCCTCATTTTTAAAAGCTGGTTTGAGGTGATTGATGTGGGAATCCGAGAAGATTCTCTACAATATAATATGAAAGTCACTAGTATGCCAGTATGCCAATTTGAGTATGTTGCCGCAATTTTGCGAGCAGGTCAATTTAGAGGGTATCTCATCAGATATCGGGCAAAAAGTAAAGGAAAAAGAAAGTGCGCATGACAAAGACAGGGGGGTAGAGAACCGCGTGTCAGGAGGTGCTGATTTCTTTTGCAGGTATGTGGTCGGTGAGCTCTGTCCATTTCCTGCACTCAGGCGACAGGCTGACACGCCAGTCGGCTAGGAGCACTGCTGTGGACTTGTGCTGCAAGCATTGCTCTCTGTCGACCTGGAGCGGAGCTCTCCTGCACAGGGTGTCCTCTCTCTCTCTATCTCTCTCTCTCTCTCTCTGGTGTAGTGTCGCTGGTTGCGCACAGGCAGGAGAACTCTGTCTTCGAGCTACTGGTGCGCTCACGCAGCAGAGTTGCTTGCACGGGGTAGACCTGGGAAGACGACGGAGCATCTCGCCCCAATGCATGCCTGTTTGTCTTTTTGCCTGTGTGGGAGGATTTACGCACGCAAGGCCCGGGATGCAGGACGCGAGAGGGATGGTCGAGGCGAGCAGACGATAGCAAGAGGAAAGCGGGGGGGGGGGGGGGGGGGGGGGGGGGGGGGGGGGGGGGGGGGGGGGATGGTGGGTGTAGAGAGTGAGGTCGCAGTGTTGCAGAGGGTGAGGTTGCCGGCAGGAATTGGCCCCAATGACTTTTCATTTAACTTGGAAGATTCCGTTAAGGAATCGAATCAAGAAAATTAATGCGTTTAGTGCTTTTCGACCCTGTATATTTGAATAGGTGGCCAAAACCTTTTTTTTGTCATTTGTTTTGATAAGAATCTAGCAAGATGCTTAGTTTGCATTAAAGGAAAACATGTATTCCCCCACGAACTAAAGGCATAGGAAAAGTTCAAATTGAATACTTGGGTGCTGGAGAACTGGCACCATTCACGTGGATGTGAGTGAGAGAGAGAGAGAGAGAGAGAGAGAGAGAGAGAGCGCGCGAAGGCAGTTTTGAAAAAAATCGCAAAGCCTCAATTAGATTTGAGCTTGCCTTGAAGAAAACCTGGAAATTAAGAGAAGTTTTACTGCCCTTATTTTCTTCGGTTAGGGAAAATGTATTTTTTAAGCAAGGGCATGACGTGTGAAGGACATAGACAGAAGCATGTGGCGTATGTCAAGGCGAACGCGCATGACTTTTTGACTATGATGTTGCGGCTGCAGGATAGGGAGGCAGAGATGAAAGTGGGGTGGGGTCTATGCTTGGGCGAGAACATGGCAGAAAGGGCATCGTGTGTGGATCATGTCTTCATGAAGACGAACCGCTACTACACACAACAGAGCAATGGACGGCCGGTTGTGCACAGAGCAGGAGAGCAGACGGAGCGACTATGGAGGGTTGTTGGATGATTGCAATCATGGATAGCATAGTAGGGTAGCTTGAGGCGATTCTGTATGGGAGAGGAAGTTGAGTGCCCTGTTTGTGTCTGTGTCTCGCCACTGTAATGGAATCGCCACTGTTTGTGTCTGTGTCTCGCCACTGCAATGGAATCATCCTTAGGTGTGTGTTCTCTCATTGAATAAGAGAACGCATGAAGGAGATGGCGAGCTAGCATTGCATGCACGCCGAACTGGTGCTCCTTGAGGTCGAGACACAAAGATGGAGGCGAGAAGGCATCGAGCTGGAGGAATCACTACGCCCAAGCAATGGAGGATATAGATGTTGCATGAGAACCGAGGACAGAGGCACTTTTGCTTTTGAAACTGTTAAGACATACGAAATCTTACAACCTAATTAATTAATGGATCCAGAGTAGATCCATTTAGGTGCCCAAAACGAGTTTTTCATAAAGTCATTAATTTGTTTTGGGCGGGGGGGGGGGAGGAGGGAGGAAAAGGGAAGGGTGGGGAAAAAAAAGGGGAAAGGAGAAAGGGGGGGTAGGGGTAGGGGAGGGGGGGCTATGGTAGGGGGTAGTATTGCTTTTTTTAAATGCTTAAGGGGAAACCATAGGGCAACGGAGGCGTGTAGCCTAGTGGTTAAGCTTGAATCCTTGCTCTCTTACGTGCTGAGACCAAATCATACCCAATTAGCAATGGTTTTAAATCGTGGCTTGATTGGAGATGCTAATTGGAGATGTTGAAGCATCTTGGGAAGATTCTGTGTAATGAAAAGTGAAAATAGAGTCAATAGGTCCCCGAAACAACTTTTTCACGAAGGCATTAATTAATTAGTTTTTTTTGGGAGGGGGGGGGGGAGGGGGGGGTATTTGTTTTTTTTAGTGCTTAAGGGAGGCCTAAGGGCACGCAAGGCGTATAGCCTAGTGGTTTAGCTTGAGTTTCATAGTATCTACGTGATGAGTTTAAATGTTACTCATTAAGGTTGGTTTTAGATGGTGACGTGCATGGACATGCTAATTAGAGATCCTAAGGGATCTTGTGGAGATTTTATCTAATGAAAAACAAAAAGAGTAGATCCAGTAATAGAGATTGGTTTGCAAATGAGATTCTCCTTTTTCTTACTTCAAAATAATCATGAATTTGAGATGCTTATTTATAAGGTGATTTTGGTGTTCGTTTTACGAAGTCGTATTTAGGTTCATTTTGCGATCTTATAAATTAATTCTTTTGAAATTAAATCTTAGCACACTATTTTGACTTTTTTTGTTGTTTTGTTACCATGTCTCTTTTCTTTGTGTGTGTGTGTGTGTGTGTGTGTGTGTGTGAGAGAGAGAGAGAGAGAGAGAGAGAGAGAGAGAGAGAGAAAACAAAGTAAAGTGGATAAATATATATATTTTAATTATTATTGGTATAGAGGTCTTACAAGTTGATGAAAAGGTTGGCCATTTTTAGTTCCAATTTAACTTGTTACATTTTCATAAGAATATGTAGCAACTCAATCCAAATAGCTCAGTTGTCCCTTACAAGGACTCAAGAATTGTTTAGTCAAGAGGCAATTAGGAATACCAATCTAGTATACTTGGGTGATAGAAAAGATTACCCCCTCTCTCTCTCTCTCTCTCTCTCTCTCTCTCTCTCTCTCTCAACAATCCCAAGTGGCCTCAAAGTCCGAGCTTGAATATGGGGTGGGGGACTTGACGAGTTTCAAATTTTGGCCGGATTTCATCCTCAGGATCCCTCAATGTAATCCCACTCCCTCTTTCTCTAACTAAAAATAAGAATTTTATTTTTAATTTGAAAAAAAGGTGATTGTTCTCTTAGGTTAGTGGACATTCATTGTGATAGGAATGTTGTCAAGAAAATGATGAAGCAACATCAGTTGGGTAAGCTCAAGAATTGAGAGGGATGGAGAGTCTTTGCTGCCCAGAGACACATAGAGACATTGCGTCGCTACCCCCCTTTTCATGGCCTTGTGAGCTTGCATGACTCTCACTTACCTTCTTGAATTATTAACTTGTAAGTAAGAGTTCCCACACTTTAAGCCATCAGCTTTGGCCCATTAGAAAAAATATGAACCTTGCATGAGCCTTGTAATCAAGCTTAATTTTAAGGGATTAAGTCTAATATTGTGTATGGTTAAGGGCACAAGTGCATTTATTAAGCTACATTTTCATAGGCTTCTCTAGCAATTTTTTAGGCCCAAGTAGGGATGGAGCTAAGAAGTCAGTTTCTCTCTCTACCTTTTGAAGAGTGATTGGAGAAAAACAACATTAACTTACCATAGTCAACAACTGTCCTTTTTCTTTTTCCATGCCAGATCATTAAATATGTGCATAACTAAGAGCCAAAAAATGACTTTTTGGAAAAAACTTCTTTTCGACCCATTTTCAACTTGAAACTTTTCCTCAAGTGTGTAGATATAGGAAAAATTCAATAAATTACAAAAGCTTTGGACTAGAAACATCCAAATTGCTTACAAAATATGAAAAATTACATCATAAGTTGTACATAGGCTCAAATGTTAGCAATGTGGCTAACATTCCCCCCCTCTTAGATTGGGTCGTCCACAACACAACTTCATGGGATTGGATAGTGGTCTGGTTTTCTTGCCTTGCACTAATTTTTTAAGAATTGGAGTGATTCATAGTACTTGATGTGCAACTTTTTATCTACTTTCACTAAATTTTAGGTCGATGGGTGTGTTGAGTGGCCGAATCTACCATTGCAGCTCTGATACCACTTGTGAGTGCGTTTGTGTGGATGTGTGCATACGTAGTGTGTGAGGTGCGATGCGTGCGGGGAAGGAGAGAATTAAGGACATAGCTGTGTGGGTGGAGTAATATCCAAGGTATGGGTGACGAACCCCTTATTCTTTAGTGTTCAATACAATCTTTCCATTTAGCTAAACACTCTTTATAAATTTCATTTTTACTTTTTCTTTCTCTAGTGTCTAGTATTTTCTCAGGCTCTTGTGAAAGAGATTGAGTATTTATGATTTCCACTCTCTGATCATCTTGAATAAGATTATCAGATTGACCCAACTTTTTATTGATTCTATTAACATGGAGTACTAGATGTATGCCACTTGTCTCCGGTAATTGGAGTTTGTAAACCATATCTTCAACTCTCTTTAATATTGTGAAAGGTTCATAGTACCTCAGTGATAATTTTGGACATGGTCCTATCTTCATGCTTTTATAATTTTTGCACTTTCAGATAGACTTGATCCCCTTCCTCAAAGGTAAAAGGCCTTCTATGCAAATCAATATATGTCCTTGCTCTATCTTGAGCCTTTTTAATACCGTCTTTAGCAAGTTTAAGTTTTTTATTCATATCTTTTAAAAAGTCTTTAGCTGCCCAAAACTTTTCCTTTTGCAATCCTATTGTATAAAGAGATCTAGGCTGAAACCCATACATTAACATAGATGGACTGTATCTAGTGGAAGAGTGCTTCGCACTATCATATGCAAACTCTACTATAAGTACTTGTACTCTTCTCAATTAGTTTGCTGTTTACTTACATATGCTCATAGCATATCTTCTAGGTCTTGATTAACCCTTTTAGTTTGACCATGCCTTTGAGGATGATCAACTGTGCTAATGCTTAGTTTAGTGCCCAACCTCTTAAATATCGCTCTCCAAAAATGGCTATTAAACTTTATGTATCTATTTGACACTATCTATGTGGTAAAGCATATAGTCAATATATATTTTCTACAAATAATCTAGAAAATTGAGGAGTCTTAACATCAGATTTAGTTAGAATAAACCTAGGTATTTTGGTTAATCTATCCACTATTACCCAAACAGAGTTGTGCCCCCTCTTTGTTCTAGGTAATCCAACTATAAAGTACATGGAGATAATCTCCCATTTCCTTGAAGGTCCAACTATAAAGTCCATGGAGATACTCTCCCATTTCATTGAAGGTATGTCTAATGGATGGAATAATCCTCCCATTTTAAGCTTTTCAGCCTTATTGATCACGTATTTACTACATTTAATGACATATTCTAGGACGTCCTTATACATTCTAAACCAATAAAAATGACTCTTCACAAGACTAAGTCTTGTTTACACCTAGGTGTCCCACACTTGGACTATCGTGACACTCATAGAGTATCTGGCCCCTAATCTGTTTATCTTTTGGGACACATACCCTAACTTTGTAGAGTAAATAGCCATCATCTATGGCAATTTTTTTCCACTTGAATCCTTCTAAAGCAACCGTCAATGTTTCATTGTCATTAGAAACCTCTTGTTCTAGATCCCCTTTGTGGATAGTTTTCCATATCTTGGAATATGCAAGATCAACCTAACCTTTCCCTCTTAATGGTTCAAGAAGATCACTATTGAATAGTTAGTAGTGGCTAACACTTCATCAATTGTGCACAAAGCAAAGGATGTGCAAGAAATGTGCACCATAATATTTCCCATTTATTTTGTATAGATCATGGGCTCATTTGAGTTCCAAATTGTATAAGCTATAGGCTAAAGAGCTCAATTTAATTCTATTGTAAAATGGCTTGGAGTCCATGCCTATCAAAGTAGGCTATGCCAAATGATAAGGAATTCTTGGATGAGATTTTCTTTTTGTAGGGTTGATGGTCATGAGTTTCTCGGACTTTTTCATGCCCTTGAACTCTTGATTCTTCTTAATCAATTATTCTTTCTTGTTAATCCAATTAACATTGATTATGTGTATGTGAAGTTGTATTAGTGAATTCTAGATCTCTAATCCCTTTCAAATTAATCTCTTCTAGCCACATTATTGGCCATGGTGTGTGAGGGCTCTGCATTCCTTCTCTTTCTCTCTCTACAAAGTGTGTAATTTGTGTTTGTGCATGTGAAGTAGCATTGAGAGGTTGACCGGAATGGCCACACTGATGTGAAGTAGGCGTATTACTTACATTTCTTGTGTATGTGTGTGATTAAGAGTTGTGAAGAGCGAGGTTAATGTAAAGTATAATTTCTATCACATAATGTGTGCAAGGTGATTAGTAAATAGGTTTGTGTGAGCCTCTTCCATGGCTTCTCTCTACGATGGGTAAAACTATCCCTTAAATCCTCTATTTTGATGCATCCTGTGACGCTCGTGCTGGGTTATCACTCCATATATTGATAATTTTGTTAGTCGTGGGTTGCGATTAGACCGACGCTACGAGATGACTTCCAACATTTGGTGCCATTTCCGGGGATCAATAACCTAAGCTAGTAAGAAGAGTATGTTGAGAATAGAGTAATTTTACTACTAATTTTTATCGGTTTTGAGTGTGTGTTACAAATTTTAGTTTAATTTGATAATGTGTGTGAAAATAATTGAAGCTAAGTTTAGAGTTATAATACACAAAATCTCCAAATTCCACCTCCAATTTCACACTAACAATTACTACTTTTGCTTCATTTCCATGCTAATTTTACTAAATCCATGCTTAATTTTACTAAATTTTTTTCTAATTTCACTAACCTAACCACTAACCTTTGAAGTGTAATGTAAGTGTAAGTCTCTAATTAGAGAATGACTTCATCACTTGATCAAGTTTTTTGTGCTAATACATCCCTAATCTTATGATTTGAGTGATACAGCTCAATTGGGACTCCAGAAGGGACTTTCAACTCTGAAATACACCTAATGCATATCTTGGTGTATTGCCTCTAGGTTCAATGCAAAACTTACCAGCAACACCATAGACGAAGACTCAAAAGCAAAAGCTTCTGGAAATGCTCAAGTATCACCTTGAAGAGGAGTCTACCAGTGAAGCAAAGAAGTTACTTGTTGGGAAAATGCTGTTGGAAAGATGGCCATATTCCACGACCGGTTCAAAAGTGCAAACAACCAAGAAGTGGAGTTATAGACGTTTCTTATGGAGATTTATGATGTGGCACAAACCCCAAAAATCAAAGTATCCCAACACAAGCTCAACCTATTGCCATTCTACCAGATGGAGCCTTATTGAGTGGACTTGCAGAGGGCCTATGAGTTGTTGACCTCAATCCAAGAAGATGGAATCACAAGAATCTCAAAGTCTAATGGACAATCCGCTGAAGTCAATATCACCAGTGAGGTTGTGGTTGAAGCTTTGAAGCTTCCAACTGAAGGCGAGTCAATGAGGTCCAAGGAAAAAAAGCGAATGGGTGTCTTCACTCGAAACACTGCTACTGCTACCTTTCAAGCTATGATCCACAAGCCAACAGAAGAGTCGCCGACCAGTCTCTTCCACCAACACTTCCACTTTACTTCAAAGAGACCACCCCACTACACTTTCCTGAATGATGTTGTAACATCATCTTTCACGACAACTGTAGAGACAAAGCTACCCTTGCAAATAGGCCACACTTCCTATGTGTTGAACACTCTCAGAAGCACAAAGAAATCCAGTAAAATCAGCTACTTGGGAGTCCTAGAGGTATTAACTAGGGTTGCCTATCATGCAGTGGGAATGGCAGATAACTTGCCCCTTGCCCCTGATCAAAATGCATGGCTTATGGCTGGTATCCGAAATGAAGAGCAAGAAGAAGAAGAGGAGGAGGATGTACCTCTTATCAGGAGATCAAAGAGGAGAATTGTTTAGCAATTTGTAGAAGATGATGAAGAGAGTGACGAGGGCCCAATGGAGGAGCCTAAGGACTAGCCCTTTGAGGAAAGTTCTCTAGCCAAAGGTGGAAGAAAGGCTCACCAAAAGAACCTGAGTGTCTCCACCTTTCATCATTGAAGAACCTACACAAAAGGCAACGCGACTCCAAAGAGAAAAGGAAGCTTTTGAAAGAGAGAGAGGGCTCAAAGGAAATTTGGAAGAATACTGGCAGCTTAACCCTTGAAACTTGCATACCAAGACTCCACTCTACACAGAAGGTGTACATTGTAGATCCACTAGCAAAATTAGAGTGAATTTATGGGGAAGAAGAATAAGAAAGAGTGAATTTATGGGGAAGAAGAATAAGAAAGAGTGAATTTGAAAGTACCAAAAAAGAAGAATCTATGGGAACATTTGGTGCAGTGGAGGCTTATCAAACTTCTCATAAGCCGTTCTCTCCCATCTAGGAGAAACAATGGAAGCTAAATCACCAAAACCAATGATTGAAGCTTCATTGCAAGAGCAAAATCAGTAAGAAGATGACAAAGAAGATCAGCAGGTATTGAGTCCAAGGGACACCCCACCGACTAAAATTGAAGAAAAAAGACAAAGAAAAGTTGAGAAAAGTGAAGTTTGGGGGGAGACTAGTCCATCTGGCCAATGAAATGGCTCCCTTTGGATGACATCAATGATTTTGTAAAGCACATTCACTCAATGGTGGACCTCCTTACTATTGAATTACTCTCTCAGCAACAAAGAATACACACTCTAGAGAGCAGGGAACATTACTGGGCCACAAGGGTCAAACTCACAAATGCTCTACTAGATGAATATAGCAATATGCACAATCAATCATAGGTTACCATCAAGGACTTGCAAGAGAAAGAGAAAAAGCACATAAAAAATGCAGACTATGGCCACCGTAGTGGACCACCTTACAATGGACATAGAAGATCAAGAGAAGAAACTACAAGTGGCAAACAAGACTCTATTGGATACGAATTCACATGCTTAATGGTTGCAAACTCAGTTAGAGGTAGAAAATTTTCAAGTAGCCTTGGCAGAAGCAAGAGTAAAAGACTAGAATGAGTTGTTTACAAAACTCAAAGTAAACCCAACCATCTTGGAACTGTAAGGTACAAATCTGGCATACCAGGACATGGAGAAGCGGATTAAAGACCTCAAGACTGAGCTGAAACAGATGCAAAGAAGATAGCTTTCTCTTTCCTTCATGAGCAAAGAAGAAACTTATTCAAAGATTGCCGATTTTCAAGAAGCTCTGAAGGTATCTCAAGAGCAGTTGAAGGGCAAACAAAAGCTATAAAACGAGGATATTCTTGAGTCACTACCAATAGAAATATAAGCTTTGCAATTCCTACAATGTGAAGAAGAAATTGACGCTACCACCATACTTCTAGAGTCATCTCTAATCAAACTTGAGGGTGAGCTAGGGCCCATAGATAATTTTACTGCAAAAGCTTAAATGGCCTAAAGGTGAACGTAGAGCAACAGACAAAGGATATCTAGAAGAAAGCACTGGCATGGGAGTAGAGCATATTATAATATGTCAATGTTGCCCAACTAACTTCCCAAAAAATAATACACATGACACCAGCAATCGCTTCCTTATTCTCTTGTGAAGTACAAGATCCTCAAATTCAATGAAAGCATGCTGAAAGATCAGGCCTCGAACAATGCAAAATCACACCTAGCTTGGAGGAAATTTTGGTTGAAGAAGCATCCCAGGGATTTGATATTATTTACCTAGGCTCCTCCAAAAATTATAAGGGATCCTACTTTCTGCCCAATGCCCACAGTAAGAAGTTGGGGGAGCCAACAACTCATTTTGAAGAAACACCCTACATGGCTCAACTATCCTAGATTGAGTCGACCCAAAGGCAAAGCTACTAAACATTACATGTTGAAGACTTTGATAGAGGAAATTGAGGTTTTCAAGAGGTTCCTTGAAATTTTCTGCATCATATTCATCAAGATTGCAAAGATGATCCTCACATGTATACAAACATTTCACCAAGCAGAGCACACTTATGCTCCAGGGATGTATTTCCTTGAAGGTAACCAAGGGCTCTGTATATAACTTGTCAGATCGACCACCCGCTGAATTTCTATATGCATCTTTGAGAGAGAGTAATGTTTCTACTATCCTACTACATGCACACCTTCGAGTAAAAATTATACACGGGGTTCTTCACTTTTTGCTTATGTATCTTTGGCCCCATGGTAGGAAATATATGTGCAAGATTTGTTGGCTACACATGGCCATGGAGTTGACGGCCACACGATGAGCTCGTCGGCTATGTCAGAGGCCATGGGAGCTTGATGATTGAGCTCCATCTAGATCAAGCAAGGAGAAGCTAGATTGGAGCGCATCAAGAGGATACCCAATGGATCTTGGAGCTGCTCGGCATGAGAAGTGCCCCCTTGAAGCCATCCCCAAGCATGGAATCTTTAAGTCTGCATAAGAATCAGGCTGCCTTGAAAAATCGAGCTACCAAGAAGGGGGAGTAGGAGAGCTTGGGGATCTTTGCAAAGGACAAGCAGATAGAATCAGGTAGTATGGAGCAACAACTCAACGGAATCAAGCTTGCAAGCAAAAAACCAAGCTGGCAGTTGCAAGGTAGCAAGCTTGAAGACTTGCAAGTGAAAATCAATTGCAAGTCGAGGGCTTTGAAGCTTCACATCGAACACTACACAACAGAGACTTTTAAGCAAGGGGGAGAGAATCAGGATCAAACAATTTGTGCAGAGCATTGCAACAGAAAAATCAAGTTTAAGTTTGGGGCAATTTTGTAGAGATTCGGGTAGCATTGAACCTTGGTAGTAGATAAAAGGAGCTTGAGGTTATGTGTGTGTTGTACACACACACACACACACACACACACACACACACACACACACACACACACACACACACACACACACACACACACACACACACACACACACACACACTCACACACAAAATTACACGAGTCCTTTCTCATGCTTCACTACATAAATTGGACAAAAAGAGCATGGCTTAGATTTAATAAACCCCTTTTTTTTCTTCACCTTTACATCTCAATCAACCCATCCATTACATGATCACACAAGCAGCTGTCACAATAATAACACATGCTTGGACACTCAGCCAAACGTAAGATACGGTTGGCTAAAATTACACTAAACTCCCTGGTTTGAGGTGAGTGGTTAAAATATCCTCTTAGGGGTAGGCCAAAATTGCGATACAAAAATATCTTACAATGTGGTAGAAACTACGGTAGCAAATATAACCACTCAGAAAATCCACGCTTCATTAAATGTTCCACTTAATAATACTGTGGCCCCAAGCCTAGGGCTTCCTTTACCATCACCAAGACGGAAATTGTTCCTGAAGTGTTCTCGACCCCAAAGGGTCACCCATGTCACTCTATTTTTATATGTCCACCATTTCGTCTGCATAACTGATGTTCCTAATAGAGACACTCATAACGAAGTATGGTGTTTCTCCTGATGGACTCACTCGACTACTGCAAATGAACAATGGTTACTGCTAATACCTGATCTTGACTATAAGTCATAGCCGGCTGAAGTATAAGACACAGCTTAAGACAAGTTATTGAAGAAACTTGTAAACTGTTGGCTTTAAACTCTTAAAAATTGCTCAAGTCTTTTACAATGCACTCTGAAGCTTAATATGCCTATATTATATAGACCCACATAGCAACCTCTACCAAGTAACTATCCGTACAAAAAGCCCACTCTACTTGCCAACTCGTATTTGGTTCCGTAACACATTAACTCACCTCTGTTTTCTTGACATATGTTTCTTCTAGAAACTTACCCAACTGGCCATCCTACCTATAAAAGTCTCTTTTGAAATGTCAGTACTATGAGTATTTTTTTGTCTCTGACCATCCAAAGTTGGAGACTATACCTCATAAGAATTTTTTATACCTCGCATCGACTTAGCAAAAATAGTATGATATGCTCTAACTGGCTACTGCTACAAAATTAATGGTGCTCATAATTTCACTACTGGCAGTAAATTAAGGGAGATTCTAGGTAGCCTCTTTTTAAATTATTCAAGCAAGTTTTTATTTGCAGCCTATAAACCCTAAAATTGCCTTACCTTATGAACACCTGTATAGCATTTCTACTTTTTAGCCTTCTGCAAACTTTAAACCACTCGTACATTTGCTCTGTCGCACGCCACCCTCTGCACGTAAATAGAGTGTTCACAGATACGCAGATGCAGTGCTCACGTCTTGACACACGCTATGCTCTACCGGATCTTGTGCTAATGAAATCCCAGGAGACATGGGCTTTAAGAGCTACCTCAATGGCGGGAAAAACTATGGCAAATTTCGGGTCCCATCTACTACAGCGGGGTATCGACCTCTATAAAACCCTCATTGATTTGCAATAGGTGAGTACTACACTCACTTAGCATCTTTGTTTGTGATTTCAGCTTGTGCTTTCAAACTTGTAAGCTGTTGAGACTGCAGCATGCCTAAAAGTATGGAGAAAAACATGGCGGAGTCGTCATCTTCTCCGGGTCTACAAGTTATTTATCTGAGCTGGTGGTGTTCGTCACTCATGTAACTTTTATGATAGGGTTGGGTTGGTTTGGTTAAAATGATTGTGATAAACTTGAGTAAATAGTAAACTTGGTATGTAAAACTCTGGCTAATTGGACAGATTTGTGATCGAATGTGATGCTCTGATTCTGGGGTTTTTTTCGCTGAAATATCTAAAAAAATGGAAAGCTCACTATCGTATGATTACTGGTTACTGACGTGCTGCTAGTTCTTGAAACGTTTCGTAGAGGATGAAAAGCATCGCATACCCTAATGATGACGTGTTTTTATTTTGAGCTTGAATACATGTACCTACATCCATCACTTACCCGAAAGATATTTGACCTTTTTACTACACTAGCCAGATTGGTTGCTCACCATTTGCATCTTGAATGTACTGCTAACATGTGGTAGCTGGATACATCTTGCTTGGTTATGGTTTGGGTCCCCGACTTTAAAATAATCTACGCCTTGCTCTATTAAACTTGCCCTTATTTGCTCTCATTTCATATCATATCAAGTTTGTAGTAGGATGATTGCATTATAAATATACCCCGCATGGTGCTATTACAAAGAGTATAAAACTTGATAGCTCTAGCTAGTGTTTAGATATCTAAAATGGGTTTATGGCATATTGGTACTCTCTAGTGTAAGAGTTGGTCTTTGGACTCTACTTTCGTTGGTCTCTGGTTTTTTAGCTATAGTCTAGCTAATCTATGGCTATTACTATTCTGGTTTTGGCTTAAGGCTTTTCTTGGGGCTTAGACCTGCCCGGATGGTCTAGTTGTGATTCAGAGTATAGCACTTGGACTACACTATCAAAACATACTTTTCCAACTTTTTCGATTTCCATACCGAGAAGAATAAATCTGCTGCTTCCTTTTAATTTCTGGTAACAGGTGATGGAATTGGTATTATTTTTTTAGCAGGGAATAAAATTGGAATATGTAACTGGCTTTGTGAAAAAATATGTGGGCCATGACATATGAAGAAAGACAGTTGTATATGATGATGTCAATTAAGATGATTAAATCTATTCGTAACTCATGAAGGGAAAAATTACAAAATCCAAACATATGGGTTGGGACTCCTCTGGTTGTTTTGCTGGTTGCCGCAGTCCTATACCTTATCGTGTCATTTTTTCATTAAAGATATCACCTTAGAAAGTTGTTTTTTATAAAAATTCAGATAGGTTATGACTGCTACAAAAGCCTTTAGGCTCTATTAGTGAAATAAAATCTGGGTCTGACTTGGTTCATGTGTAACCGGCTTTCCTCTTGCACTTCATGAGATGTTTTGAAATAGAATAGCTATTAAAAATTGATGCCTACTATGGGGTGTATGTCTTGAGCTAACTTGTGCTTGCTCATACGGGGTAAAAATCTCCCAAATCTGTGTTAAGAATGATTTAGAAATTGTTAAACATAGTTTGATTGAGAGAACCGCTTTAAACACTTTAAGCTTAAGATAGGCAACAGAATGTTTTGAAAAATCTAGAAACACTTTGATAAATGTTAGCATTTATTATGGGAATCTCACTCTCTAGGAAAGATTTGCGAAAAACCAAGGACTTTTGTATAGTAAGAACTTGGCTTAAAAAACCCTTAATCTTTTTTCAAAATACAACTACATTTTGAGAACTGTTGTTTTTTTCATTGGGACATGGATAACAACTGGGATGCCCATCATCACCTGTACACAGTAACAATTCCTAAGCGAGCGATTTCTTGTTTACTATGGGTGCAGGTGAGGGCTACCTCCTTTGACAAAAACTTACTGCTCTATGTGGTTAAGGACATGAGGCTTATCTTTTACCTTGAAGCAGCATCACTCTAGACTTAGGGATTACTTTCTCCCATGTGATACTTTGGTTTCTTCACTACCTTGTAAAAAATTTATTCTCAAAAGAAAATAATTATTGTACAAATCCATTGTATTTGCCTATAATTATTGGTCTGTGAATAGATAGTGTTTGTTTGCATCTATTTAGAACTACTACACACACACACACACACACACACACACACACACACACACACACACACACACACACACACACACACACACACACACACAAAGATGTCACGGGACAAAAAAAAGCTTAGGTAATGAGCTTTGCAGCTACATCTCTATTATGCCGCCCATCACATGATCACACAAACAACTATCACAGTAGAAGCAAGTATTTGGCCTCTCTGCCAAAGGCACGATACGAGTCGCCAAGGCTACCCCATACTCCCGAGTGTGGTGAGTACAGTTAAAATATCCTTGTAGCTGATGACCATAACTACGGTATAGGAAAATCTTCAAAGGAGGTAGAAACTGGGCTAGCAGATATAGCCTATCTAAAAAACCAGGCTTTATGGAATGCTCGATATAATAATACTTAGGCCCTAGACCCACTGCTTCAGTAAGCATCGCCAATCGGATATTATTTTTGAAATGTTCACGACCCCAAAGTGTCACTCTGGTCACTCAATCCTGATATGTCCACCACTTTGTTTGAGAAACAAAGGTTCCTAACTGCGGGAATAGATGCTGTTCATAACGGAGTAATGTTGCTCGACGTATAGATTCATGTGACATAAAGAGATGTGCAGTTGCTATGAAAAAAACCTGGTCATGACAGTAGGCCATAATACACCAAGGATGCAAAATAGATGAAGAATGCCAAACTATGGAATGATACTCTATACTTGGGCTTTATATTTGACCAACCATCTCTAATAAAAATATTTTTTTAAATAGGAAAGTGTGCCTAAAATGGTGTTGTCTCTCACACTTTAAAAGGTGGTTTTTTTCACATTATTGTGCGGGTGGAAGCCTTGCATAGGGCATGGATAGCATGTATAAATACCTACTGTATACCCGAGACCTGATACAACTTACTTGCTATGGGTCTAGAGACCTTGGTATGAATATGGAAATCATTGCTATTTAAATTTTACCTTGGGGTGATGTAGTCTGTCTGACCGGGCTTTACAATTAAATAGTTGAAAACCATTTACTCTGGAAATGATACTCGAGATTTGTTTGTTTAACCAACCATTTAGAATTAAAACAGGTTATTAACTCCTGTGACTTATTATGATTTGAAATGTTTTCCCAAAAATATATCATATACTCACAATATAGAAAGGTGTTTTACACTAAGGAAATGCTAAAACCTAAGGTCATGCTAGGATAGTAGATAAAAATACCTACTGGGGTGTAAATACCCGACACCGTATATAATCGCTTCTAGTGAATAATACCGGGATTTTTACTATGGGAATATATGCTATCTTATACCATTGTGGAGGTGACTGTCCGACTTGGCTTCACATTATTCGGTCTCAGTACAAATCCTTAATTTTCTATAAGCGTGGCTTATGGTCCTTCTTGCATCCACTGCACACCACTGCTTAGGTTTTTGTGGAAAGGCCGGCGATGACAGACTTCCCCGCCATTTTTTCTTGAGCAGTAGGTGCTGATTTTGTGGAAACTTACCTGCTAAACCTCTGGATTCTGCCTCCGGATCTTAGGCTATGGGGGATACTGGTGTACGTGCCTGGACTGACGTCCTCGATTGGGGGCTTAACCGGTCCAACTCAACTGTCTCGTCTGCTGTAGAGGAGCATCAACTATTTAAACTTGACTTCTAAGGTGAGTTATCATTCTCACATAGCTGCGTCTCTGTTATCATTTTTTTGCGTGTGTTAGTTCAAAACCTTGCGTATTTCATCTACTGGTGGCTGTGGCTCAAACATGCCGAAAAAATCGGAGAAAGCCAGTGTGGAGGCGTCATCGTCTCCTAATCTTCAGGTTAACAGAAATTTTCTGTCTTGCTCTAGGGAATTTCTTTAAACACTATGTAGCTTTGCTGAGACTGTTTTTTGGGAATTTTTAAAAAAAAACCTGTTAAATAGTTTCCGGATACTGAGCTTTCATGTGAATGGTGTAAGAGGAGATATAAGATTGGCTTGCTTTGTCATCAATGCAAGTTATGGTTTTGCTTTGACTAATGTGGTATGGGTCTGTGAAATCAGTGGAAGGGGAAAGAAAAATCTGGTTTTTTATATCGTTTTTTGAGAGGACTAGTCTGACACTGTCGGCTATGGAATAAGATGACTTGAGCATGTCTAATGGCATGCTTATGGAGCAGACTACATTGGAAAAAGTAAAGTTAAGCTGGGTTTATTCAACTATTTGATGTATGTCTCGCTGGTCTTTACATAGAGCCAAAAATTCGCAAAGTTTTTTAAAAAAATAACAAGCTAAAAATAGTGTGCATTTAATGTCAGAAACTTATGTCTGCTGTAAAACTAAGGAGTCGGAGTACAATTTTTTACATGTGCTGACCTCAGACTGAATAGACTCAGATTACAGGTACCGAATTTTTGGAATGAAGAAACTTTGAATAAATTAAAGGATGTTTTCTGATTTGCTATTGGATACTGACCTTTTTCTTGTGTCAAACTGAAATTATCTCTTACTCTAGAGACCGTCAAGTGTTATCCTTTTGACTGATGGTGTTTGTTTTCATAAAATAAACAAAAAAATATAATAGATATATAACCTGGTTTTGGAATCTGATTCTTACTGGTAAGGGAAGAAGCGTGAATGGCTCAAGTTAAACTAAGAATTACCTCCTAATCTTCAGGTTAACAGAAATTGTTTTTTGATTCCTATATTTTTCCTAAAAAAAACCAGGTAAGTAGACGGTTTTCTCTTGCTCCGGTGACTGTTCTTAAAAAATTCATAGGGAGAAAAGTATATGGTAAAGTATGAAAATTTTGATAAGATTGGAATGGGGTTTTGCTTCTACTAAAGATGTGTTTTTGATATGTAAAGTATTGGGAGACTGGCTCCGAAACATGGCTCTTCCTGGTTATGAAGAAAGCGTTAAAAAAACCCAGTATCTACTGAGTAAAGTTTGATGGAAATGATTTAAAAAAAAGGGGGGGACTGTCTAACTGGTTTTTTTGTGTCCTATATAAATTTTTTGAAAAAAAGCAGACGGCCAGGTGTATGTCTTATCTTTTGATTGCATAAAAATGGGGATGGTGGGGTATTAAAAAGACATGAAGGGTATATAATGTTGACTCTGGTAATGTTGTTACTCAAATGGGTAATGTACTCATGAACGGTGTACTGCAGATCTGAAAATAACCTGTCTTACACAAAAAAAAAGAGATATTTGTGAGTGGTTGGATAAATTTGGTGACTTTGCTGAGGTACTTTCAGAAAAAGGACTAACCCGGAATTGAATCTATTACTAAATCTGGTGCCTATTTTAGTAAAAACTACTTGAGAGGATTCAGAGGTCATTCAAAACTGGTTTTTTTTTTTTTTTGGAAATAGTGGCCAGGCATCTTAATTTACAGTAGGGTATGATAGGTTTCGTATACCCGATTATAAGATTAAATAATGTTTTTTCAAACTTAACTCAACTTTTTTTACAAGTAAGATTGATCTTTTTTACCGGTGGCTATTGTACTGAATCGGCTAAAAAGGTTATTCTGAGTACTGGCTTCGGGTATGGTGCCCTTGATGCTGACTGCACATACCGGACTGAGGTTAAATAAAATGCAAGTTTATAGTTTACTGTTTTTTTCAGCATTGTCATATACTAAGAAGAATAGCGGTAGGTCTGATTAACCTATCACTAAGTTCAAAGAGGTGACAGATTTCTGATGGCAGAAGTTCGGTCGAACCTTGGCTTCTCAATTCTTTTTTAACTTCTTCTGCTGGCTTCTTTTTCTCATTTAAAGTATATAGGCACTTGGCCTTACCTAACATCTTGCTAGTAGGTTTGATCTCGATACCATAGGGTAAATCATATAGTGACCTTAAGTGGATCCTGGCTGGTGAAATCTGATGTTTTTAAATAGCAGACGTTTTTTACGGTTTTAACTAAAATGATACTCTGAATTTATAGATTACTTCAGTGTTATTGCCCTAACTTCTGATAGTTGATAGGAAGGAATGCATGATATGGTAGTTGAGCATGGCATACTGTTCCCTCTATCTGGGCAGAACCTGAGATTGAAAAAAAAAAATTCCGGACCGAGTCTATGTTGGCTCACTATGACTAAGTGGTCCAATATATTGTAGTATACATTTGTTAGCTGGCATACGGCAGCAGTAGGAATGACATAACATAATAGTAAGGAATTTTGGGAATAATGGTTATGAAATTTCTCTAAAGAAGGGGTATCTCAGTTAGGTAATAAGTGGTAAAAACTAAAAGTTTTGTTTTTCTTGGGGGATATCTCAGCCCGATTATAAAATAAGTCCCGAATAAAAGGCTCTATTACAAATGTTGTTGATATACAAGGTAGTGGGTATTTTTGATCTGGCATGAGACTACTTCAAATGGAATAATCTAGCTAAAGATGAAGTTCTAGAAATTTTTTTTGCTACTTAAGTTGTTAAAAAAAAAAAAAAACCTGAAGATTGGTAATATTACGCTGTTTGAGAAAAAATAAAACAGAATTTATGGCTGCTCTATGGGGGTGGGTACCGTCTGTATCAGATTGGCTAATAAGCCAAGGGTCTTCATTCTTACCATTTTTTTTCAAAAAAAGAACAAATATTCAAGTTAAGGACTATGTTTTTTTTACGGTGACATGGATAACAACTGGGATGCCCAGCATCACCTGCGTAGAGTCACGTGCTAACGAACTGTTTTCTTGTGGCTATGGGTGCAGCTGAGGGCTACCTTCCTTGATTAAAACGTCCAGTTCTTAACAAATGGTGGATCTCGTAGTGTGATACAAGATTTCCCAGACTTTGGGTTTAAGGATACTTGAGATGTATTTTGTTATCTTCATTACCTTGTACATAATTTATTTTCAACTGCAAATAAATTACTGTGCAAAGCCACTGTACTTTTCTAGAATTGTTGTCTGTGAACAGTTAGTGTTTGTTTGCATATAATTTTATAGATTTAGAACTGCTATACACACACACACACACTTGGTGACATCATCTAACCATGATAGCATGTCGAGGGGTTCTGATTGTGTCCTGAATCACTGTATATGGCTAACAAATGTGACATCCAACCATTTACACTCAAACTAGATTTGAGTTGTTGCCTTATGGGAGTTTACC
The DNA here is from genome assembly GCF_014529385.1 of Adiantum capillus-veneris. Lineage (NCBI taxonomy): Eukaryota > Viridiplantae > Streptophyta > Polypodiopsida > Polypodiales > Pteridaceae > Adiantum > Adiantum capillus-veneris. Next base: position 38,925,967 of record NC_140942.1, read on the forward strand.
TTATGCTTTACATAATGATTATGCTAACTTTTTCTATGGAGAACACAATGGCTAAGTGAATCTATCCACTATGTTGTTTTGGTAGCATGGTACCTCTAAAAACCTAACCCTGTGGGAGAAGTCCCTTGTGGAAATAACCCTTCCCTATATGGCATCTGTATGGCGTCTCCTAGCTTAAACCACTACGAGGAATTCTATGCAATATCTGTCGCCATCGATCCCCTTCCCTTTCTGATGATGTTGGTGGCCCGACGAGGCTTGTAGCTCTTACTTTTCATAATATCTCCTCCTCTTTAGGGCCTGCTCACAATCTCGATGAGGATTGCGTGATGTGAATGGCTTGTAGGGTGTGGCCATACCTGGCATGCTGTTTGGGTGACGACTGCTGACATGCGTCTTTGACTCCTATATAAAGGTGAGGGGCTCTTCCCTTCACTTAGACTTGGTCTCCCATGGCACTTTGAAGAATATCTTGGGATTACTTCTGCTCACAAGTTATATATTTTTATTCAAAATCTCAATGCTTAGATAACCCCTTGCTTTGTTGGGTGATTATAACAGGTTTTTCTTGACCTTACGAATATTGAAAGAACTGTTTATTTGGAATTTTCTTTAGCTAAGAAATATGGTATGAAAACCTAGGTACTGATATTCACACATCAGTAGAGGGTTTGTTTTGCTTTTTGCCTAGTACTGATTACATACGTACTTACTCTAGTTTTTGATGCTATACTAAAAATTGGCATCAATTCTGACAGACATATGGATACTGATCTGGGTTTTTTACTACCTAAGTGTGTTATATTATGGTGATATGGGGGAGGCTGTTCTGACTTACAAAAAATCGGACCTACAGCCTGTTTCTTGGCCGTCTGGCTTAGGTCTGGTTTTTTTCATATTTACATTTTCCACTGCATCTAGTTCTTGGTGGTGATGATGTCTTAAAAATAAATGAAAACTTTATACATAATCTGGTTTTGAAACTTTAAATCAACATAAATTCTGACCGACATATGGGTACCAATCTGGTTTTTTTTTGGTGCTTTACGACCTGCGTATGTTATGGTATTGTGATATGGGGGAGATTGTTTCCTTTGACTTGCAAAAATTCTGACACAAGAAGTTGTGGTTTTACTAGTATTTGTGGCTTAGTAACACTGAGGACTGTTATTGGATCTATATCTGTGATCTTTAGCACTGAGGAGTTGAAGTTTCACTTGAAAATTCTGAAAAAATCTCTTTTATGATCTAGGCAGGTCTGCTCACTTGGTCTCTATGGTTTAGCAAGAATAAAAAATATATAAAAAACTGAATTTTGGCTTAAAGCACAAAACAGATTGGAATTCTTCTTGTTTAGATTTGGTTTTATTAACCATATTCATACATACAACTAGTTCTTGGTGATGATACTGCCATAAAAAATATATGTATAAACATATACATATTCTGGCCTTGTTACCGATCTCATTTTGATACACATTCTCGTCTACCACACATTTTTTTTGGTTTTTTTTTTTAAAGAAACCTGGTCTCTGGATATGGCTAGTCATGTCTCTAGGACTTGATCCTACTCTCATACAATTGCTATATACAGGAATGGTCTGAAGTGTCTTGCTTTATGGCTAGCTCTGGCTCTGGTGCTGGCTCTGGCTAAATACTTCTCTAAACCCTGGTTGGTACTTCTCTAGCTGATAGTTCAATTATCATTTTAAATTCAAAAGGAGAAACTTTATGGTATTTTGTGTAATGATGATGAGTATGCATACATATGGCAAAAAAACTGGAGTACTCAGATATTTTTGGATTTGATATTTGGCCTATATTTGGTCTTGTGATATTCTTAGCTTTTTTCACTGTCTTGCTAAAACTCAGCAGAAGCAGGTGCTTTTACTTCTAGGTTCTGATCCGAGAAATCGTCTAAGCTTTTTTATGGCTGTTAAGCCGAAAATAGTTTCCGCTTTGATGGTTGAAACTTTGGATTACAAACTCCATGACATATGGTGGAAAATGGTCCTTTTTTGATAATCTTGTATAAGGCTAACATACCTTGATTTTAGAACTTGCTTAAAAACCTCAATACTAATTGTTGTTGCACTAAAAACATTTGGATACAGTAGGATCTCTAACCATTCTACTATGGGTAGTTGGTTTATTTGAAGGTGATAACCTTTGATTTTGACACCAAAAAGGCTAAAATATGCGGAGATTCTCATTAAAAATCATTGTTTCCATCCGTGTTCGTGGGAAATCTATTCCTTGTGTACCCTTGTTGCTACATGATTTGCGCTCGTATAATTTGTAAATTCTTGGCTTATTTAGCGGGTCCGCAATCTTGAAAGTGAAAGCATGGAAACTCTCTCTTGTATTGAAAAGTCAAGCCATAGCTTATGTACACACAAAGAAAGCTTTAAGCAGCCTAAGGTTCAAAAATGTATCACTCTTCAAGTTTTGAATAAAGAAAAAGGGAAAGAGAGAGTTCATGTGATTTGGGGAGTTAGAAGAGGTTGTAACCAACTTCTCTTTATCAACCCATACACGGCTTCTTTTCAAACTCTCTTGGATTGGCCACAAATCTCTCTCTATAGTTTCTTGCTTCTCTCTGTGAAAATTCTTCCTAGCTATGGAGGGAGAGAGTGAGGATGAAGAAGAGGATGGGATTCTTGCATTTCTATTGTGTGCTCTAGTATAGTATAGGCTTTCCTGTGTGTGCATGGCTATGACCATTCTTGAGAGAGGAGAGAGATGATGAGCGTGTGTGTGTGTTTTTTGACATCATTCTTGCAACTATCGTGGCTATGGAGCACTCCAATGCGTATATCTCGCATGCTCAAACCGGTTCGGTGTGTTTTCTTTTGCTTGGAAGGCGATTATCATGGGTGCGTCCGCCGAGAAGGGTTCGCCATGAAGCTGCAAGAAATGGGTACAATTTTGAAGCAAGTGAATCAAGAAAGGATGAGGAAAAGCATATCTTTGAGCCTAAAAAGCAGGAATAGAGAAAAGTGCAGAGGAATCTGTGAATGGGATCTTGAAGCTATAAGAGGAAAAAAGAAAAGAAGCGGGTTGCCTGTGTGCAAAATTGAGCAAGGCCATTCTTGTGAGAGTAGTACAAGAGGCAGTATGCAGAGCCTCAAGTGGATGACGAGACAGAGCCTGCCTACAGCAAGCTATCGAGGACAACTGTTGAGGAGCAAAGCATGGAGAACATATACAAGCATAGCAAAATTGATTTCATGATGGGATGATAAAGGCAAAGAGAGAAGGGAGTTTACATTGAGGCCGTATGCAGAGCTAGAGGAGGATGACGTAGAAAAGATGGGTTGAAGGGAAGAATTAGGGATGCACACTGTGAGCAAGATGAGCCCATCGACTTGAGGTGGATGATGGAGAAGCTACTGAAGGTGTATTGTACAGGATTTGATCTTGGGAAGAGAAGTGGCCTGAGATTTCGATAGATGAAGTTGAGGGTCATGGATGCAGAGACAGGGATGAGATCATGGCAAAGAAGTAGGTGTGGCAAAGATGCCGCGTGAAGCAGAGAAATTGCAGGAAATTAATTCACACAAGAAACCAAGCATGGTGGCGTAGAAGCTCCTAGGCAAGCCCATACAACACATTTGATGTTGGATTTTGAGTATGGTACTCTGCAGAGAGGGCTGTGGTCCTGTGGATGTCGTTTTTGTTCTCTCTCTTACTTACGTTTTGTAGATTGGAAGTTATTATCTCACAAGGAGTATTTCTTTTCTAAAGCAACCAAAGGGGAGGTTCATACACACATGCACAACAACCAAACTATCCATTTTTGAACATGCTAAATACGCCGGAGATTTTGGGTGCAACAAGGGTTCTGTTCCGGGTGGCAAGGCTTTATTGAAATTTTTTGAGTGAGGGTAATGTTTTTGTCATTTGTTGGGGATCGCTTTGGTGCTTGAAGTTGGGAGTCATCGTTATTTCTTTCATGAAGGTTGTGGATTGTTGAGGGCAAGATGTTGATGATGTTTCTTCTTATCGTATGTTGTTTTGATGAGAGTTATGAAGTTAGTGTAGGAGTAGGAGATTTAGTAGAAGTTTGAAGTGTGAGAGGATTTGGGGATGTTTTCAAGTAGTGTAATGGAGTTGTGGGGTTTGTTTGTTTGGAGAAGCGTTAGTTTGAAGTGAAGAAGTGGAAGTGATTAAGTATGCTGAATTGTGTTTTGTTCGCGGGAGCTCTCAAGCTAAGTGTGGGAGAAATGATAGCCTCCGATTTTGACACCAAAAAGGCTAAAAGATGCGGAGATTCTCATTAAAAGGCATTGTTTCCATCCATGTTTGTGGGAAATCTATGCCTTGTGTACCCTTGTTGCTACATGATTTGCGCTCATATAATTTGTAAATGCTTGGATTATTTAGCTGGTCCGTAATCTTGAAAGCCAAAGCATGGAAACTCTCTCTTGTAAGTACTCAAAAGTCAAGCCATAGCTTATGTACACACAAATAAAGCTTTAAGCAGCCTAGGGTTCAAAAATGTATCACTTTTCAAGTTTGAATAAAGAAAAAGGGAAAGGGAGAGAGGTAGTGCGATTCGGGGAGTTAGAAGAGGTTGTGACCAACTTCTCTTTATCAACCCATGCACAACTTCTTTTCAAACTCTCTTGGATTGGGCACAACTCTCTGTCTATCGTTTCTTGCTTCTCTCTGTGTAAATTATTCCTAGCTATGGAGGGAGAGAGTGAGGATGAAGAAGAGGATGGGATTCTTGCATTTCTATTGTGTGCTCTAGTATAGTATAGGCTTTCCTCTGTGTGCATGGCTATGGCCATTCTTGAGAGAGGAGAGATATGATGAGCGTGTGTGTGTGTGTTTCTTGAGAGCATTCTTGCAGCTTTGGTGGCTACGGAGCACTCCAATGCGTATATCTTGCATGCTCGAACCGGTTCAGTGTGTTTTCTTTTGCTTGGAAGGCGATTATCAGAAGGGATCGATCTCGGAGCTTAAGATAAAGTTACAAAACTTAGCATTACATGCAGGTTTTTTCCATACATTTTTAGCTAAATCACTACTTTGAATTATATGGATCGTTAGACATTTTTTATATATAGCTATAAAAAAGAAGTTAAAACATATGGAGCAACAATGGTAGGAATATGATGTTTAAAAAAATTCTTGATATTCTAAATGAAGGACAATAACTAGTCTAATAATATTTAAGTTTGACATGGATAACAACTGATAGATTCTTTGAAGCCTGCCATACATAGCCAAGTCTAACATATCTGTTGTCTTGGCTATATGGATGCAGGTGAGAATTCTATCTTGGATTAAAAAGGTTAAGCTTGCTGCAATCAGACTTTGAAAACACTTGATAATTCAATTGGGATAGTTCTGATACCTTTGTACAAACTCATTTGGAATGATACTTCATTCTAATTATGTTGTACATTTATGAATTAAAGACTGAGTTGTTTTTGTACTTATCTTTGCCTAGACATCTTTAGCTAGTCATATTTTTGAACATCTTTTTGATTGGTGTGTATTTATTATAATTAAAATAGCTACACACACCCCTAAACGCCAGGACCTCCCAGACAACTGGGAGGACTAGGACGCTGGCTTTGGATATTTTGTGTCTTTAGGCTTTGAGTGACCCAGTGTATATATAATTCCTTGACTGGTCGACAGGTGTTAGGTGGTCTCTCCTTGACTATAGATTGGATTCCTACTCACGACTATTGAAGTCTTTTGGCTCAATCGATTTTAACTAGCACATTAATCCAATTCTACTCACCTATGCTTCAACAAATTGTATTTTGACAATTATAGGAACATGCTACCTATTACACATATGATGACTTTTGGGAACAAGAGGAAAAGATTGGCGTATATCGTCTAAAGACTACTCAATGATAGCCATACTTTTTCAAACTGGCTGGCAAAGCTTTAAAACTCTTACAGGAGTAATGTCTTCCTTGAAGACAATATCTTAGTATTGTATTAGTACAAACAATTCACACTCTTCAAGGACACTTCAACTTGGCACTTCTATGCTAAAGACTTTTGTTAAACTCATCTTTCTGATGAGGCAATAGGCGTATACACAATGGGGCTACTGCCAAAACCCATTGTGTATGGCGTATGGGATAGGGCGGGTACACACACACACACACACACACACACACACACACACACACACACACACACACACACACACACACACACACACACACACACACACACACACTTGGTCACAACATTTGACCATGATAGCATCTGGAGGGGTTCTGATTGTGTTCTGAATCACTGTATCTGGCTAAAAAATGTGACATCCAACCATTTACACTAAAAATAGATTTGAGTTGTTGCCTTATGGGAGTTTACCTTATGCTTTACATAATGATTACTCCTAACTTTTGCTATGGAGAACACAATGGATAAGTGAATCTATCCACTATGCTGTTTTGGTAGCATGGTACCTCTAAAAACTTAACCTTCTGGGAGTAGTCCCTTGTGGAAATAACCCTTCCCTATATGGCGTCTCCTAGCTTAAACCACTATGAGGAAGTCTATCCAATATCTATCGCCACCGATCCCCTTCCCTTTCTGATGATGTTGGTGGCCTGACGAGGCTTGTAGCTCTGCCTTTTCATAATATCTCCTCCTCTATAGGGCCCACTCTCACGATCCCGATGAGGATTGCGTGCTGTGAATGGCTTGTAGGGTGTGGCCATACCTGGCATGCTGTTTGGGTGACTGCTCACACGCTTCTTTGACCCCTATATTAAGGTGAGGGGATCTTCCCTCACCTTAATATACCTGGCATGCTGTTTGGGTGACGACTGCTCACACGCTTCTTTGACCCCTATATTAAGGTGAGGGGATCTTCCCTTCACTTAGACTTGGTCTCCTCTGGCACTTTGGAGAATATTGGGATTACTTATGCTCACAGGTTATATGTTTTTACTCAAAATCTCAATGCTTAGATAATCCCTTTCTCTGTTGGGTGATTATAATAGGTTTTTCTTGACCTTGAGAATCTGGAAAGAACTGTTCATTTGGAATTTTCGTTAGCTAAGGAATATGGTATGATAACCTAGGTACTGATATTCACACATCAATGAGGGTTTGCTTTGCTTTTTGCCTGGTACTGATTACATACATACTTACTCTAGTTTTTGATGTTGTACTAAAAATTGGCATCAATTCTGACATACATATGGATACTGATCTGGTTTTTTTACTACCTAAGTGTGTTATATTATGGTGATATGGGGGAGACTGTTCTGACTTACAAAAAATCGGACCTGCAACCTGTTGCTTGGATGTCTGGCTTAGATTTGTTTTTTTTCATATTTACATTTTCCACTACATCTAATTCTTGGTGGTGATGCTGTCTTAAAAATAAATGAAAAATTTATACATCATCTGGTTTTGAAACTTTAAATCAACATAAATTTTGACCGACATATGGGTACCGATCTGGTCTTTTTGGTGCTTTACTACCTAAGTATGTTATGGTGTTGTGATATGGGGGAGATTGTTTCCTTTGACTTGCAAAAAATCTAACCCGAGGAGTTGTGGTTTTACTGGTAATTGTGCCTCGAGGAGTTTTACTGGATCTATATATGTGATCTTTAGCATTGAGGAGTTGAAGTTTCACTTGAAAATTCTAAAAAAATCTCTTTTATGATCTAGGCAGATCTGCTTTCTTGGTCTCTATGGTTTAGTAGGAATAAAATATGTTAATAAAAATAAATTTTGGCTTAAAGCACAAAACAAGTTGGAATTCTTCTTGTTTAGATCTGGTTTTATTAACCATATTCATACATACAGCTAGTTCTTGGTGGTGATACTGCCATAAAAAATATATGTATAAACATATACATATTCTGGCCTTGTTACTGATCTGGTTTTGATACACATTATAGTCTACCACACATTTTTTTTGGGTTTTTTTAATAAAAAATCCTGGTCTCTAGATATGGCTAGTCATGTCTCTAGGACTTGATCCTACTCTCATATAATGGCTATATATAGGAATGGTCTAAAGTGGCCTGCTTTATGGTGGCTGGCTCTGGCTCTGGTGCTGGCTTTGGCTAAATTTAATACTTCTCTAAACTGTGGCTGGTACTTCTCTGCCTGATAGTTCAGTTATCATTTTAAATTCAAAAGGAGAAACTTTATGGTATTTTGTGTAATGATGATGAGTATGCATACATATGGCAAAAAAACTGGAGTACTCAGATATTTTTGGATTTGATATTTGGCCTATATTTGGTCTTGTGATATTCCTAGCTTTTTTCATTGTCTTGCTAAAACTTAGCAGGAGTAGGTGCTTTCACTTCTAGGTTTTGATCTGAGAAATCTTCTAAGCTTTTTTCTGGCTGCTAAGCGAAAAATAGTTTCTGCTTTGATGGCTGAGACTTTGGATTCTTTACAAAGTCCATGACATATGGTGGAAAATGGTCCTTTTTTCATAATCTTGTATAAGGCTAACATACCTTGATTTGAGAACTTGCTTAAAAACTTCAACCCTAACCGTTGTTGCACTAAAAACATCTGGATATTGTAGGATCGCTAACCATTCTACTATGGGCAATTGGTTTATTTGAAGGGCTCGATCTCTGAGTTTAAGATAAAGTTACAAAACTTAGCATTGCATGCAGGTTTTTTCCATACATTTTTAGGTAAAGGACTACTTCGAATGATATGCATTGTTCAACATTTTTTATAAATAGCTATAAAAAAGAAGTAAAAACATATGGAGCAACTATGGCAAGAATATGATGTTTAAAAAAATCCTTGAGATTCTAAATGAAGGACAATAGGTAGTCTAATAATTTTTAAGTTTGACATGGATAACAATTGATAGATTCTTTGAAGCCTGCCATACATAGCCAAGTCTAACATATCTGTTGTCTTGACTATATGGATGCACGTGAGAATTCTATCTTGGCTTAAAAAGGTTAAGCTTGCTGCTGCAGTCTGACTTTGAAAACACTTGATGATTCAATTGGGATAGTTCTGATACCTTCGCACAAACTCATTTGGAATGATACTTCATTCTTATTATGTTGTATAGTTATGAATCAAAGACTGAGTTATTTCTGTACTTATCTTTGCCTAGAAATATTTAGCCAGTCGTCTTTTTGAACATCTTGTTCATTGGTGTGTATTTATTATAATTAAAACAGCTACGCACGCACGCACACACGCACACATGCACACACACACACACACACATGCGCACGCATGCACACACACACACACACACACACACACACACACACACACACACACACACACACACACACACACACACACACACACACACACACACACACACACACATGGACAACCAACACGTAGCACACTGGGGAATTGGGGCACCTTTGAGAAGTAGAGCAGAGCGATTAGGGAGCTTGAGGCTGTGTTCTTTTATATGCTTATGCTAGAGGCTGATAGGTTGGTGCCAGAAAACACAATTCTACCTAAGGGTGAGAGGACATAGCAATCCCAATGTTGGCAATGACACATCCATACGCAATAAGTAGTCCTGATGATGCAGTACATACAAATAGCACAAAGGAGGCTAGGAAAGCCAGGTTTGTGTAGATTTCATTAGCGTTTCGGCATCTCATGTATGACCTACTAGTGTTTAGGCCCAACCTAGAAGCTATAGTGGGAGAATTTGCAGTATGGGTTGTCAGTCATACATTGATTGACACTAGCATGATGCATCGTGGAGCTTTGATGAAAATATAGAGTTGTCTACAGGATTTACATTCAGGCTATAGCATAGATATTTATGCTTGCCTATCCCTAGAGCGGATACGGCTGCATGTAGATCAATTGAGCGAGCTAGTGGTGTAGGTTGAGAGCCAGTTTCTTTGTACATACTAGTAGTTTAGCTCTAATAGCACTCACTTATTGGTGGATCTCCTTTAAGTGGAAGTTTGTTGGGGTAAAGGCGTTCTACCTTTGCTCAAGGCTGGATGTCCGGTGTCCACCACCCACTGTGTGTATTGATATACTAAAGAATAAGGAGCTCCTCACCCATATGTTGGAGGTTACTCCAATTTGATCTTTGTAAAATACTTGGCTCCCTCAAACTAATAAAAAATATCTTCCATTCTAGGCATAGGGAACCTATTCTTGATTGTGATATTATTGAGTGCTCTATAATTGACACAAAGTTGCATAGAACCATCTTTTGGTTAATCAATAAGATTGGCAAAGCCCATATGGGTTGGATAAAGCCTTTATCTACATAGTCTGCAATTGTTTTTATATTTTAAAGTGTTTTTCTTGGCCTAATTTTTAAGGTGGTTTATAGATAGGCTTTGCATTTTTATCTAAATTAATAGCATGATCTACTTCAACTCTTTTACGAGATAAACCCTTTGGAAAATCAAAAGGAAAAGCATGCTTAAATTTTTGTAGCAAGACTTTCAAATCCCTTTCACAATCACTATACGAGAATACAAAGACGAGTAAGAATCCCGATCTTTCATTTCCACATCAAAGTCCTTATTTACAACATAGACCAAAGCACATATATATATATATATATATATATAGCACAAGACTTTTGTATTTTTTACAAGCCTTTGGAATTCAAGAGAACATATTCTGTACATCATGACTCTAACATAGTTCACAAAATTATGTGTGTAGAGTTATCTATCATGACTCTAACCCTTTTACCATTTATAACCACCCTCTCTATATGCTCATCCTCTAGCACACGACCAAAGAGTAGGTGCATGTGACCTCAACACTTTATAAGTGCTGGTGAGTGCCTGTTGACCGCTGGGTCAACAACACAACATAACTCAAGTTTCGTACCAAAGTCTTATCTTTTGCAAGTTATGAAATGCTGCGGATTATGGATATAAACGTCATTTGTAATGAGTAGTTATTTTAGTTTCAGAAGCCGGGGTGCAATGGCACTTCCAGATTGTAAATACAAAGCCATTTGACCCTTTCAACCCCATTTTTGGTTAAACCTAAGGTAGCCTTAGTATATAAGGTACCTAGGTCATTTTGTAAAGAGGACTTTTATCATAATCAAACTTTAGCGCTGTCGTCTACTGTGTGTGAGAGAGAAAGAGAGTGAGCGTGAGCTTCATCCTCTCGCTACGCCCTGCTCGCTCAACACATCGGAGATCCAACTGCACCATTTCTGTAGGCTCGAGGAGAGCTACGTGACAACGCCAAGCATTTCACGCAAGACGAAGTGCACACACCGACGCATCTACGAGCTATTTGTGGTCGTAAGTGTATCAAACGATGTCTGTTTTCTGCGTGCTAGTAGCCTATAGAATTGTGGCGACATAAGCTACGCATAGGTACTCATAAATTTCAGTTTCGGGCACTTTCAAAATTTGGCTCTGTCATCCTACGCGTTTTCCGCAGATGGGTTTTGAGTGAGGGTTTTGAGTGTAGAAGCTTAGGGACAGGTGTATCCTAGTGAGGGGATGGTGTTCCTTAAGTTTCGTACGAATCTGGCATGATTAGGCGAGTTACCTTTAGTATGTGTGTATGTGGCTAGGTGGTGTAGTTGAGAGCAGTGAGGTTCTTGATTGTGGTTTAGTTGGCCTTCCAGAGTGTTGTATGTGTAGGATGGTCTCAGCCTGACAAGCTAAAGAGATTTCCTCGATGTGCCTATCGTGTCATCTGTGTCCTCGATTGACATTATGTTGATCTAGGTAGTGTTTGCATGCACTTCATGGGTGTGTGAGTCGCTCCTGTCCAACATTGGCGCCGCTGCCGGGGACACAAGGACCTAAGTAGGTTTCCTACTAACACTCGTGTGATGGTTGCTTGATTTAGTTTCGGCTAAAGAGAGCGTTTGTCTTAAGTGGATCCGGAAGAGGATATTCCGCGATCAAGTGGATAGCCAGGAAGCGTGTGTCTTGCCGAGGGTCTGCGACTAGATAGGTTTAGTTAGGATCTGTGGATTAGAGTAGTTGTTGGTGGTCGAGTGATTTGTGAGGTGATAAAAGAGTTTACTAGTCCGTGTGTGGCAGTGAAGCGTTTTTCTACTCATAGATGCAAAACCCCATATGATTTGTAGGAGTAGCTTTAGGTAAGTGATCTGATTCTGATCTAGAGTTATTCATCACTGAATTATTTGCTAAAGTGCTTGATTGCATTTGAAATCACGGAAAAGTGTGCTTTTGAGGGTAAAAATGCATTAAACAAGCTTTTGTGGATATTTTTGTATGACTGATTGATGCTGTGTATATAAAAGAGCATTTGCAAGGGTTCTGTGAAGAAAACCTGCAATTCTGTAAACATAGACATCCTACGCGTAGGATATCTCAAGGGGGTTCTGGAGACCAAATTTGAAAATTCTGACTGCACCAGTGGGTTCAGAGGGTAGGTTTTACCCTAGTAACATATTGACTTGGGTATTTTTCCCTATTTTTGTTGACCAAAAGCCAAAAGGCGAGGTCAGAAAACGTAAAATTTAAGACAAGGCTTAAATTAAGTGATTTTTGCATGTTTTTGCAATTGTGAAGCATACTTGCACTTGCTGAGAGCATAAGGAAGCATCAAGGACACTTCAGTCTGAAAAAATCAGTAGTAGACATCCTACGCGTAGGATGTCTACAGGGTGATCTAGTGGAAATTTTGAAAATCTGAGGTTACCAGTGTGTTTAGAAGGTAGGTTTTACCCTATTTTCACCTGGAAAGTGGAAATTTGACCAAATTTTGACAAATCAAAGCCAAAAGACGAGAATTGCCAGACATCCTACCTGAATTGTGTCCAAGGCATAATTTTTGAAACCAAGCCATAGGATGACTCCAAAGGCATGTTCTAAATGTTGTATTGAGTGCATGTGATCAATTTCATCTCATTTGGGTCATTGAAAGGAAGATTGAACAGACTTTAGCACTTTTGACTGAAAAAGGCAAGAATAGCTAAAAATTGGGACTTTTGAAATCCAAACCAAAATCTAAGCATACCATTGGGTTACTGACATCAAGGGGAAGCTGTGGGACAAGTCTGGGGTCAAACAGGCCAAAAAGACATCCTACGCGTAGTATGTCTTCTGTGTGATTTTGGACTTTAAACAAAATTCTGAGCATACCATAGTGATCAACACCTTAAGGAGAGTCTGTGGTTCAAATTTGGGGCAATTCTGAGCAGTTAGACATCCTACGCGTAGGATGTGTAAGGCATAATTCTGAAACCAAAGTTCTACTGTGACCATACTATGCTGTTGTATAGCCTTAGGCAAGCCTCCTAGTCAAATTTAGTCCAATTTGGAGTTGATTTGACTTGGGAATTCATCAGAACAGACATCAGGCTTCTGGAGCACATTCTGGATCATTTGACCAACCCATAGGTGTCAGAATCAAAAAGTAAAAAGAGCTGTGAGCTTAGCACATCAAGGGGAAGCTACAGTGCAAGTTTGAGCTGAAACAGAGCAAAAAGACATCCTACGCGTACCAAATGAAAATCTGAGCATACCATTGTGTTGCTGGACTTAACGGGAGTCTCTCGACCAAATTTTGTTAAATTCTGAGCATATAGACATACTACGCGTAGGATGTCTCTAGGCTAGTTTTAGGGTCCAACTGTACTTTTGACCATACAGGAGTGTTCACAGTCTCACAGAGATCCCAAATATTTTTTCAAAATTGAATTTGGACTCATTTTGACCAGTCTAAACTGCATTTCACTATTTTGTCCATAACTTTCACAAACAGTATCGGATCGGAAAAGTTTTTATATCAAAACGTAGCCTGAGAGCGGCTCTACAGATCTCAGAGCAAAACTTGAACTAAATGTATGCCAACGGCAACTGTTTAGTTCAACTTTGAAAAAAACGTCGTTTGAGGCCTCAAAATTCATCCGGAAGTCGGGGGTGTCTAAAAGCGACAATTTGCAAGAATTGTGACGAAACGGTTGCGGTTTTGGACATAGTTTCGACTTTTCCCTAACCAAAGCACTTGAACACAATGGACTAAGTCTACTTGAACCAAGAAAAAGCTCTTTTAAGCCCAGAAATCATGTCTACCCTAGATTCAAACGCAGCTTACACAAGCTTGGAGATCCCTACGATAGAGGAATATCCTCCCACAATGGATCTTCCAAACTTGCAATTGATAAAGACCCATCTTGTTGAGAGAGTTTGGATGATTGGTCATGAGAGTGAAGGACTATATAGATACATTGACGACAATGAGGTCAATCTTTATAGGTGCTCAGATCCATACCTAGAAGAGATAACGGATTACAAGCTCTTATATGTCTACACATACGGAGTCAACTGTCAATGGAGATCTATAGTTGTCGACAAGTATGGACCAGAATACAGAGTTGTAGAAAGCACAAATCCACAGACTGTACTAGAAAGAGGTGGATATTTGGTCAATGAAGGACCACAAATGCCTGCACCAAACACGAGAATTCCTATAGGAGTTCCAAGAAGAGAGCCACCAGGATTCCCTTCAAGAGCGATAACGAGAGAAGGATTGGGAGAGTCTCTGGTTAGACTTGTAGACAATCGACGAGTTAGACCATCCCAAGTCCAGAAATGGATAAACAGAAAATACTCCGGAGATGAAGATCCGAGAGATCACGTAGCGGCTTTTAGAAGAGTGATTAGAGCAGAGGAAGTTTCAGATTTTGCGACATAGTTTGCGGGATTTGGATTGACTCTAGAAAATGATGCAGCTACATGGTTCGACTTGGTGGAAAAATGGGAATTTGAGACCCTAGATGAGCTGTTTGAGGAGTTTATTGAAGAATTCTTGCCAAAAGGCATTGCTCACAACACGGTCTCGCAAATCCATAGATTCAAACAGAAAGAGAATGAATCAGTACGCAAAGCATCATTACGACTCAAGAGATATGTTAAGCTCTGTCCGAGAGCGGAATTACCTACACAAGCATGACTGATGCTGATCTTTATCCAGGGAATGAGAGATGAGGGCCTTCAGAAGGATCTGCATATGATAAGGAGGATGACGCTAAACGAGTTGATCAAAGAAGCTCTTTATCTAGTGGATAATTGTGAGGCATACAAAGAAAAGGACTTAAAGAGTGAAGGAGATGACACATCCTCTCAGCACAGTGTTTCACAGATAAGTGAGTCCATTGCCAAGCCAACGACACCTATTGATCAAGAAAAGCTTATCGACGACTTGGTCAAGAGGTTGATTCCTCTTGTAAGGTCTGATTCGGGAGAGCCGAAGTGGTGTGAAATTGAGAGAAAATGGACGAACCATACGGGGGAAGAGTGCTATTATAGCATGGAAAATGCTAGGGAGAGGTATGTACAACCTGTTCCAGAAGCACCTACTCCACCTAGATACATTACGGGGAATGCGCCAGGACCAGTAGGAGTTTTAAGGCCACAGCTTGTCTTAGGACAACAACCTCCGCTGCCAGGTGCTAGAATGCCAGTAGACATGAGATACATGCCAATGATGGAAGCATCAAATAAACCAACTCCAGTACCAGCTACAATGTGGTATAGCAACCAAAGTGAGTACTACCCTTCGGAGCAACAAAATGTGAGAGAAACACATGGAGTGGTGAGGCCGGTACAACCTCCACCTCCTGGGTTTCAGTCTAAAGAAAGAAGGTATGAAATGGACGAAAGGACATTGCGATTCATTGCAAATAGCGGCTTATCTAGGTCAAAGCTTGCTTATAGCCAAGAGGAAATGCTAAAAGAATCTCCTCAACCAGAGACAGATTGTCACAAAAGTCGTGACAACCACTTGGTCAAACAATGTCCTCATACGGAGATCACTGAAGTAAATGCCTATTGTCTTGAGTGTGGCATCACTCACTTGATCCCCGATTGCCCAAAAAAATCAAACCAAATCAGGAAAATAACGACAAATGTATCAGGGATTGTTCAGCTACCTAGTAGCTTAGAAAATGAAAATGTCGTACCAGTTCAAGTGGTTACGAGATCACAAGCCCAAACTAAAGCTGATGAGAATCCAGAGACAAAGAACACGGAAAGTGATCCGAGTACTAAGACAGATGATGGACCAAAGACAGACGCACCTAGTCAGAAAACCAAGAGCAAACGAAATAGTTGGAAAGCTAGAAAGACTAGGATGAAAGCACGCAGGGAATGAGAGCAAAAATCCCTAGCTGAGAAGCTTACTGAAGCTGAAAAGAAGATAAAACAACATGAGGAAAAGGAGGCACCTTCTCTTACACAGATGGTTAAACCTCTAGAAGAACCATCCACGGATGAGAAACCGAGAAGTGCTAGTTCAGGAGGATCTGTGTTGGCAGAGAAGGTTAATGAGACATTAGATGCCCTCTTGAAAGCCTATGATGCGAGGCTCAAAAATAACCAAACCCAAGAACACAGGTGGATGACATATCCCTATACGGAACTAGAAAAGCAAAGGTTTGAAATGTGCCACAAAATGATTCAAATAGCCCAAGCTTTACTAGAACCACCAGGTGCAAAACCTGAGGATGTGATCCGTGTCATGCCTACACAAGTAATCCCACCAAACCAGGAACTAAAAGAGCCAGATTCTAGTCATAAGCACAGACCAAACCTCAAAGAACCAGCATTAGAACCAAGGATAGTACTGAATACCACAGATAACTCTTCCGAGGGATTTCACCAAGCTATACCCGAGGATTGTAAAGAGATAGATGGTCTTGATGAATTGTGGAAACAAGTCAGAGAGGCCAATGAAGCCGATGACCTAAGAAGACGAGTAGACAAGACTGGTGATGAACGAGGAGTGTTTCTACCACCAATAGAGAAATTTGAGACTGGATCTCAAATGAATCTAGACGTGCGATCGTATTGGGGAGACAAAGGATCTGTACAATCTATGGATAGTCAACCCCATTCGCTACGAACACTACCGTCCTACATGGGAGAGTACGAGACCAAGTCAGATGTGGTTGCAGTCCCATCACAGAGACTGTCTCCCAACAAGGCCATCGATTCAAAGGGGCTAGTAGATATTCTATCTACCTCAGTCACCTGTACAATAATGTTAGCCGAGTTGCTCAGAATAAGACCAAACATGTGGGCTAATGTGGGTAAATGTCTCGAGAAATTTGGTGTAAAAACCCCAATGACTCAAATCAAGGAAGGCATCAAAGAGCTTGAAATGCCTCAACTAAATACTAGGCCAGTGCCATTAAACAAGGTAGGCGAGTATTACGAGGGAGAAGATGGAAACACCACCCTTCCTTTGGAATTCAATGGTGTACAAACCATGGCAATCCTTGACAGTGGAGCTGGTGTGGCCATTGCAACCAAAGAGGTTTGGAAAAAATGGGGAAAACCTGCCTTGAGATCCACACGAATGACCCTGCAGCTTGCAGACGGACACAAGGAAAAGCCCCTAGGACTGCTAGAAAAAGTACTTGTTACTTCTTATGGCATTGAATATGAACACACTTTTGCTATTGTTGACTTTGGCAAGAAGAACAACTATGAAATCATTCTGGGATGAACATTCATGCGACAATTGAAAATGGTCCAAGATTGGGGTTATGACCATATATACCTGAGACATATGGAAACCATAACAAAGGTAAACTTGAGGGACCATAGCTATAGGGATGTGACGAGAACACGATTGAGGAGTTTAATTCCGCCAAAGTAGCAGGATCAGAACTTCCAGCTTGGTTAGGTAAGCCTAAAGACCTGTGGATGTGTGGAGCTTCACAATGTGGTAGCTTGAAACGTGAGGAATGTATCCTAGAACGGGTTATAGAGGATATGGACTATATCCCAGAACCATTTCCTGAAGAAGAGTTAGAGCCTTTTGGATGGGAACACATCTTGGCTGCTCTAGACGTGTGCGCCGTGGAGGATGCTCCCACAACAAAGTTTTGTGATGAAAATGGCTATGATGTCGTTCCTTATTTTGTAGTGAGTGTAATCCAGGAAAACGAAGAGAACCAGACATCAACAAGCTCTCGAAATAAAGATCAAACAAAGAAATGTGGAGAATCAAAAGATGAAGAAGACGACGAGTTCTATGACTCTGTAGAACACTTCGAGCTTCAAGAAGATCAACGACCCAAGAATCAATGTCATTGCTACACGAATAAAGTGCATCAAAAGTGGATTCCAAAGTCCTCAATGAAGACACAACCACCACAAGCATCCTCATACAGGGCTCCTAATAAGGATGCAAAGACTCAGCTAGGAGGAATACGACCAGAGCAACGAGCTAACAATGCTCTAATCAATGGGCTAGAAAAGTCCTCCAAGAAACTACCACCCACGAGCAAACAGACAGTAATTTTCCACTACCAGCCAAAAAATCAAGGGAAAGTACAAGAAGTCAACCTTGCTGAGGATAGTAGTGATAGTGATGAATCTTACGACATTCCCTATCATCAACTCAGACCATCACTATCACCAACCCCTTCAACAACAACCATGACAGGTCAAAAGAACAGGACAACAAGTCAAAGCCAAAAAGCTCGACAAATCTGGATACCAAAAAGCCAGATCGGCCAAAAACAGATATGGATCAAGAAGACAAAGATCTCTAATGACAAATCACAAGATCCAACACCAAAACAAAAACAAGAAAAGCGTGCACGAACGGGTAAGAATATCACAAAGTCGCAAGCTTTCACAACTCAGGTTTGGGCTCCAAAGAAGTTGATTCAAGCACAAAAAAGTCAGGAATTCATTTGGATTCCAAAACAACCACAATATCAACTTTCAAAGCCTGAATCCCGTCACCAACCAAGCGTACAAGGGATGAAGCAAAGACCACTGTCGACTCACACAACAAAAAGGTGGATCCCAAAGAAGTCTCTTCAAACACAAACAAAGCATTCACAAGTATGGGTTCCCAAACGAGTGTCAGCAACAAAAAAGCCAATAACCGCAAAGAAATGGGTCCCAAAGAAGATCAACAAAACTGCTGTCAGTGCATCGCCGCTTGAATTCTTACAATTCTTCCTACGATTACAGTACATCTAGAAGAGACAAGTCGCTTCAATCAAGCAACGATACAGGAGCTTCAAAGACCATTACATTGCTTAGAATAGGAAGCCTCGCCAACAAATGCCAATAAGCAAATTGCTTATACCCACATCTTGCACAACATAAATCTTTTCCATGCATTGACTGTGTATGCATAATAGGGCTACATTACAAGGCCTGCATAGGCACAACTTTTAATTGCCCAAGCACAACACATACCCTTTGCGATACCCTGTCGTAAAGGATGACTCCAAATAGGAAGGGGGGAGGCATTCTGAATGCGGACCTAACATTATGACTATTAGAGGGCAATGTTTTATGAGATGCATGGAATTTTTGCGTTTTATTGTGATAATTTTTTTTACGAAATTTAGAGTATATGCCCTCATAGTAGTGTTACAGAGAGTATGGGGACAGAATCCATATATGAGCCCCTAGGGACATGTGTATAGTGTACATAGCATTTAGATTTCTATTTGAACGATTTTTCTTTTGTTAAGTCTTAAGATTTTCTTTGTTTATTATTAAAATAAAAAATAAAAAAATCCATAATCCACATGAAGAATAGACTGAAGAGACGCCTGAGCACTACAAAGAGAAGAAGGTACAGGAAAACGATGAAACTTCACGAAGTATGTCTCAGCAGCCACTACAACAGCCGAAGAACTTGTCACAAAGCAGTGTCAACATGCAACCGACAAGTCAGAGTCGAGTAGCTACGCCACAAAATGAGTGAGGTGTTAATCCCAAAGCTTCAAGTAATATTCTTTGTGGTCTAAGCGTCTTAGCTATTCTAGGTACTGCTCAAGCTGGAAGAGTTGATCATATTTACGTTGTGTCGCTCATGCTGGTATAGGTGAGCAAAAGAGTCGAAGTCTAAGTACTTAAGTCTGGTGAAGTGAAGGAGAAGGTCCAAAAGACTCTCACGTACTGAGCACAGTGAGATACGAGTGGAGAAACTTCTACATCGAAAACCATTCTTGGAATCGTGGAAGCTTTTGAGACATCTTTTGATGTCACATGTGCTACATTTATTCCTCGAAACACCCATCATCTCCTTCTTTCACATTGCATGCTTTTATTGACAAATTTCTCATATGCATATAGAGTGTCCCATAATTGGCACTTGCATCAGGCACTCTTTCCGTGTTTCACCCAAGCACACACCTTTCATGAACATGTACTTCACGTTCAACTGATCAACTCCAATAAGAGCGTATACCAAAGGCATTTTTTTCCCACCGGGTTTTTCCCTTTGGTCATCCAGGTTTTAGACCCTAATCTAAAGACACCTATCACCATCCTCTTGTACATATTCCTTCTACATCAACAATAAGGAAATGCTACTCAAATCAATTGACAAATGAATTGGAGCACCACTTTCAGATCATAGCATACTTCTCCTCAATGGCGAGTCGAAGAATGGCCTACAATGACAAAGCTGCAGACAACACTAACAACATGATTGCATAGGAACAATGAAGTCCCCAATGAAGAAGAGCAGACATAAAAGAAATCGGAGGATCTCAAAAGATGAATGGTTACGATGATAGACGTCCGCTCTAATGGATCATAGTTCTTGTTGTGGTTCGACAAAGATACAAGCAGTGCAACAGATGAAGCCAAAACAACAGCAAAGTGTTGACCGCTGGGTCAACATCACAACATAAATCATACAAAGTTGTCATTGCCTCACAAGATCAGAAAGCCAATCACTCAATTCTATAGATTGTAGAAGTTGTTTCTGAGAATCACAAATACTCCGAATTCACAGATTTGGTGGAGCAAGTGATGGATAGAGCTTTCTCTATCCATGATGATAAGAGTCAAGTTAAACGACATTGGGTTCTTTTTGAATTTAGATCTGGCAGTAGACCTATAATGACAGAAAAAGATGCTGCAGCTCGGAGCGTGGATGTGAAAGACATAAAGTTCGTCATCAATTATGATTTTCTTGAATCATGTGAAGACTATGTACATCTGATTGGACGAACAAGACAAGCTACTGCAAAGGATATAGTCTATACTTTCTTTACAGCAACAAAACGACAGCCAACACCACATCGCCATTGACAATCACGTCATGTCGGGGACGACATGAACGCGGAAGGGGGGAATGTTGACCGTTGGGTCAACAACACAACATAACTCAAGTTTCGTACCAAAGTCTTATCTTTTGCGAGTTATGAAATGCTGCGGATTATGGATATAAACGTCATTTGTAATGAGTAGTTATTCTAGTTTCAGAAGCCGGGGTGCAATGGCACTTCCAGATTGTAAATACAAAGCCATTTGACACTTTCAACCCCATTTTTGGTTAAACCTAAGGTAGCCTTAGTATATAAGGTACCTAGGTCATTTTGTAAAGAGGACTTTTATCATAATCAAACTTTAGCGCTGTCGTCTACTGTGTGTGAGAGAGAAAGAGAGTGAGCGTGAGCTTCATCCTCTCGCTACGCCCCGCTTGCTCAACACATTGGAGATCCAACTGCACCATTGTTGTAGGCTCGAGGAGAGCTACGCGACAACGCCAAGCATTCCACGCAAGATGAAGCGCACACGCCGACGCATCTACGAGCTATTTGTGGCCGTAAGTGTATCAAACGATGTCTGTTTTCTGCGTGCTAGTAGTCTATAGAATCGTGGCGACATAAGCTACGCATACGTACTCATCAATTTCAGTTTCGGGCACTTTCAAAATTCGGCTCTGTCAGCCTACGTGTTTTCCGCAGATGGGTTTTGAGTGAGGGTTTTGAGTGTAGAAGCTTAGGGACAGGTGTATCCTAGTGAGGGGATGGTGTTCCTTAAGTTTCGTACGAATCTGGCATGATTAGGCGAGTTACCTTTAGTATGTGTGTATGTGGCTAGGTGGTGTAGTTGAGAGCAGTGAGGTTCTTGATTGTGGTTTAGTTGGCCTTCCAGAGTGTTGTATGTGTAGGATGGTCTCAGCCTGACAAGCTAAAGAGATTTCCTCCGTGTGCCTATCGTGTCATCTGTGTCCTCGATTGACATTATGTTGATCTAGGTAGTGTTTGCATGCACTTCATGGGTGTGTGAGTCGCTCCCGTCCAACAGTGCCCGTGAAGGCCGCTCACCTAGTTTTTGGGTGTTTTGCAACCCAAATTTACTCTTGATTTTTTTGTTTTTTTTTTTGTCCTTTTTTCTAACCAAGCCATGGAATATGATGTGTGATAGCTCAAAACAAGCGTCTTGATTAAAGGGACGTGTCGTGCTTTATATCCTCCGATTCGGTTACTTAAAGCCCCTGGAATCCTAAAAACGATCTTTTTCTAGTCGAAAAGAAGGCTAAATTAGTAAGTCCAAGGGGGTCAGTGTGGAGGGAAGGGTGGATGACTTGAAGGACTTGTCCCACATGCGCTCCCTTCACCTTGAGGGGGTAGTCTTTATCTATATAGTAGTGTATATATTATATCATAAGACGGAGCTGGGCTCGGGGAATGATCTCGATCCTTCCTTTTAATATAATATTTTTTTCTTTTTCGTTTTGGTCTTTGATTTTTGAGCGTTTTATTTAAATTTAAATAAATTTTTTCAAAAAAATATTTTTCAAATTTTTTTTCGTGGATAAAGTGGTGCTGCGTAGGGATCGAGCTCACGTGCACAAAGCCTACCTCAAGTGCACGCATAGCTGCACCTGGCAGCTCTGTCTAAGCTACCTACATCTAACAAAACTAATTAACACTAATTAGCATTGCACACACACTTCCTAACACATAAACTGCACACTGACATAATAGTCAACCTGCTCACTATCTACTGGTCACTGTCTATTGCACATTATATAACTACACTAACTAACAGACCTGCTAAAATGTGCATCTTATAAAGCTCAATAGATCTAACAAAACTTGCACATTGCAGCACTTAACAGATCTAACAAAACTTGCTAAAATTTGCACATTGCATCCCTAACAGATATAACACAACTCAGGAAAACCAGAAATGACACAAGTGAATGGTTTCAGGAGGTAGCACCAACTGAGTGCTCCTCAAGATTAGTGCAAGGCAATCCCCGAAAATGGCGCCAATAATGTGTGCGTTTATCCACGTGTAAGAGGCTAGGAACTTGCCAAACACTATGTGTGAGCCACGAATGGCTGCAAGCACACAACTAGACTATTCTAGCATGCTCAAAGGGGCAATGGTGTGTCACTCACTGCTCAATGCTTTCCATCGTGAAGAATCTCGTGCTGCGAAGAAGAAGGAGACTCCACCGCCGCCGTGCTCGAGCCGCCACAATGCTCGATCACACACAAATTCTCTCTCTCTCTCTCTCTCTCTCTCTCTCTCTCTCTCTCTCTCTCTCTCTCTCTCTCTCTCTCTCTCAAGCGCACGCACACGCACACGCACGCACACACACACACACACCCATGAGCACATGCTGGAGAAGAAGGTAGAGGTAGAGAAAGACCACTTCTTTAGAATGAACCTCAAAGAATGAGGACTTTAGGTCAAAATGGACCTTTTTGTTACCATATACATGTGATAGTGATGTGTGTGAACACACTAGGACCGCCGGGGCCTTTTTTCCCTTTTTAGGAGGTTTTCTCCCCCGTGCATTGTATATACGTCCAATACTGTAGGGCTATCTATCTTTCCATTGCACACTAAGTTACACACTCTTGATTGTGTGCCTTGAGCTTCCTTCGTCTTCTCCAAGCTGTGTGCATTTCTCTGCAAACCTAATTCCAACAATTGGTATCACAGCAGGTTGCATCCTCCCGGGCTTAGTCGCCAGCAGCTACAACACACGCCTGCTCACTTTCTCCGATTTCTCTGAGCTTTTGGCGAGCGTTTGTGGGTTCGTTTCGGCCTCCGTTCTCACTACAAGCACCTCTACAAAAGCAATTTCATCATTTTGTGCATAATTTTTGTCAGTGCCGTTTTCTGCATAACAGGTGCCTTACAGTCTTCTACGATTTTTTCTATATAGCACGTGTTGTTCCCGCTACATTTCTCCTCTTTCCGGGTAGTTTTCACATCAGGTGCAACATCTACCATGGCTGACAACAGCACAGATGTGTTCAAGATGTTCCTTACCAGATTCTTACGAGAATTTTGCTAGTACTTGGAGACTTATGACCCAAGGAAATCCTGAAGTTGTCAAGTTTGATGCATTATGCACATTGTTGTTGCAAGAGTAACTTTCCAAAAAAAAACAGGACTAGGCAACGTGCAGTTGAGCAGGCTTTTATTGCTTCTCAAAGAAAGGGTGGTAATAGCAATGCAGCCACTTCTTATGGTTTTGTTAGGAAATATGACGTAACTAAATAGATATTTGAGTAGATTACTTAATGGAGAGATATAATTTTCACACACAAGAGATTATAAAGTAGAGAGAGAGAGAGAGAGAGAGAGAGAGAGAGAGAGAGAGAGAGAGAGAGTACACACGATATACGTGGTTCATCCAATGTGGGCTACATCCACGAGAAAGCAGCCACTCAATGGCTTTAGTACTTCAAACAAGAAGTAGGTTACAAAGGGATTATACCCTTAATAGAGCTCCCGCCTTGCTTCACTCTCACCACCTCACAGCCACCTTGTTGCATCAACGTCACACTATGTAATGTTTGTAGAAATGGCCTCCTTTTATAGGCCAAAAGGGCTGCCCTCTCTCATGAGAGGCAGTCATGTGTAGCCGCCCTTGTGTAGATAAGTCTAAATCGGATCCTCTAATCCGCCCATATGTGGCCGCCCTTGGGAAGACAAGTCCGCTTTTGAACTTGGCCACTGGCCACCAGCCATTGACTTCCGACCACCGGCCACCGGCCATTGACTACGCACGATGGCTTCTCCTCATAATGGGGGCCTTACAAATGTGCATTTTTACCACATAAAATTACAAGGGGTAAATTAGGCTCCATACTTAACAATCTAGATTGATCTCCAAACCAAACCTGTGACTACTTTCCATCTTGGCTTCTTATCCTTGAATGCCGATTGAAGATGAACAAAATCTTAATTTCTCCTTGTTGACCACCTTTGTAAACATGTCTGCTGGATTTTCACTTGTATGCACCTTTCCTAGCTTTAGCTGTCCTTCTTCCAAAAGAGTGCGTATGATGTGATATCTCACCTCAATGTGCTTTTTCCTTGAATGAAAGGCTGAGTTCCTTGCAAGATGGATAGCGCTTTGGCTATCACTATACAAGACACAATTGTCTTGTTTGAATCCAAGCTCTTCTAAGAATCTGTGAAGCCACAAAATTTCTTTGCTTGCCTCCGTCATTGCGACATACTCTGCTTCCGTGGTAGAAAGTGAGACCATTTTTTGCAGCTTTGAAGCCCAGCTTATTGCTATGCCTCCAACCATGAAAAAATAGCCAGTAGTGCTTCTTTGAGTATCTTTGTCACCTACCATATCTGCATCAGCATACCCTTCTAGAAAAATATCAATTCCTCCAAAATACAAAGAATTTGTTGTTGTCCCTTTTAGATACCTAAGTATCCACTTCAGAGCTTGCCAATGCTCTTTACCTGGGTTGTCCCCATAAACCTACTCACAACTCCCACTGCATGTGCAATATTTGGCCTTGTCCAAACCATAGCATACATTAGAGAACCTACCGCTGCAGCATATGGAACTTTAAACATTTAGGCTATCTCCTCTTGTGTCTTTGGACACATATCCTTGGTTAGTTTAAAGTGACCAGCCAAAGGTGTAGAAACCTTTTTTTTCATTTTTAATTGCAAAACTTTCTAGTACCTTCTTGATGTAATCCTCTTGAGATAGCTATATTGTCTTCTTCGTCCCGTCCCTTGATATTTTCATACCAAGTATCCTCTTTGCAACACCTAAATATTTCATTGAAAAAGATTTAGACAGCTCCTCTTTTAGGTCTTTGATGTCCTGCATGTTAGCACTTGCAATCAGCATGTCATCAACATACAACATTAGGATGATGAACTTCCCATCTCCCAAGTTCTTCGTGTAGATGCAGTGATCCGAGTTGCATCTTGTGAATCCAAGATCCAATATCCATCAATCAAACTTCAAGTACCATTGTCTTGATGCTTGCTTTAAACCATAGAAGCTCTTTTTTAATCTGCAAACCATTTTCTCCTTACCTTTTACTTCATACCCCTTTGGTTGAAGCATGTAAATTTCCTCCTCTAAGTCACTGTGAGGGAATGCCATATTTACATCCATTTGCTCGAGATTTAAATCATGAGCAACCACAAGGCTTAAGACAAGCCTGATTGAGTTCATTTTTACAATAGGAGAAAATATTTTATTGAAGTCAATACCTTTCTTTTGAGAAAACCATTTTACCACAATCCTAGACTTGTACCTCTTCTTCCCACCTTCTTCTTCCTTCAGCTTGTACACCCATTTGTTTTGAAGTGATCGCTTACCTTTAGGCAACTCAACCAACTCCCATGTTTGGTTGCGATGTAGTGAGTCCATCTCCACTTGCATGCTCTTCATCCATTCTTCTTTGGATTCATGATGCATAGCTTCTTCGTATGATTGTGGCTCTCTAGAATCTGAGATCAAGAGATGTTCGAAGAAAGGAACAAAACTTTCTGGAGGTCAACTTGCTCTTGTGGATCTTTGGGGAATAGGTTGAGGCTCCTCATTTGGTTGACGTTGTTGCACGTTGTCACCATTTGCACTCCTTGAGTCTTCACTGTCGTCAAGCTCTATGTACTCATCACCTATTTCTTTTGTTTGTTTTCTTTTCAAGTAATCTTTGTACATATTTAGTTCATTGAAAATTACATCCCTACTTCTAAAGATTTTACCATCTTCAGGATTCCATAGGCGATACCCAAAGTCACCTTCTCCATAGCCGATGAAAAAACACTTTTTGGACTTTGCATCTAGCTTTGACCTTAGTCTTCTATCTATGTGCATGAAAGCCTCGCACCCAAACACTTTGAGAAATGAATAGTTCACCGGTTTATGTGTCCACGCCTCCTTTGGAACTCCCCCATCCAATGCCGTTGAGGGTGACCGGTTGATTAAGTATGCAGACGTACTTATAGCTTCCGCCCAAAGCTCAAGCGGTAGGCCTGCATGTAGCCGCATGCTTCGTGCTCGCTCCATGACTGTCCTATTCATCCTTTCCGAAATCCCATTTTGTTGAGGTGTCCTTGGGGTTGTGTTTTGCCTCCGAATGCCATTACTAGCACAAAAGCTTTCAAAAGCTTGGCTGCAATATTCGCCTCCATTGTCGGATTTGAGGCACTTAACATGGGTACCTGCTTCATTCTCCACAAAGGCTTTCCACCTTTGAAATATGGAAAACACATCAGACTTATTCTTCATGACATAAACCCATGTTTTTCTAGTCGCATCGTCTATGAATGTTACATAGTACAATGAGCCACCAAGTGATGGTGTACTTGCAGGACCCCAAACATCAGAATGAACCAATTCAAGTTTTTTATTTTTTCTTTCATTTCCTGATTTTTGAAATTTTACCCTCTTTTGTTTACCATAAACAAAATCTTCACAGAACTCTAAGTCCACTTCTTTCAAACCTGGTAGAAGCTTCATTGTTTGAAGGATTTGCATTCCTTTGACACTCATTTGTCCAAGCCGATAGTGCCACACCGCAGTGTCGACTTCTGTAGCTATTGTACAAGTTGAAGATTGCGTACTAACAATACACAAGTAAAGTGTACCGACCTTTTCTCCCTTGGCAACCACCAAAGATCCCTTTGAGATCTTCCACCGTTTGTTTCCGAATGCAATCTTGTGACCTTCATCATCCAATTGTCATGTAGAGATCAAATTTTTTGCGAAGAGAAGAGGAACATGCCTAACATCTTTAAGCTTCCATTCATTTCGGTTAGCAGTTTTGACACAAGCGGTACCTTTGCCGACAATTTCACAAGCTTCATCATCTCCCAAGTATACATACCCAAAATTACCTTTGGTGTAATCTTGGAAATGTTTCTTGTGTGGTGTCGCATGGAATGAAGCCTCAGAATCTACTTCTAGGAATTAGACACATTGTCTAATGAGAGAATTAGAGCATCTTGCTCCACTTTACCTACCACTTTGGCCTTCGATGTTGGCTTGTTGTCTTGAGATTCCAAATCCTTCTTCTTCTTGGACCATCAATCCTTCTTGACATGGCCCTTCTTGTCGCAGTTCCAAAATTCAAGAACTGACTTTGTGCGTGACTTGCTCCGCCTTGAGCGATCACGACCCTTTTGGTTTTTGAACCTCTCCTTAGGCCTTCCTCTTGTTTCCACTGACAACGTAGCACTTGATGATTCTCCCGTGCTTCTCCTTCGCATTTCCTCGCTTAGGAGAACTCCCACAACGTCATCAAACTTAAGAGTATTTGTGCCAGAGATAGAATTACTTACAGCCATCACAAGGCTATCCCAACTATCCGATAGAGATGATAGTATAAGGAGAGCTCACACTTCGTCATTGAAATTGATTTTGATCGATCGAAGCTAACTTATGTTTGTGTTAAAGTCATTTAGGTGTTGTACAACTGTATCATTCTCTGCCATCTTTAGATTGAACAAGCGCTTCATGAGAAATACTTATTGGATGCCGATGGTTTCTCGTAGAAGTCATCAAGTGATTTCATCAAGTCCTCCGTGGTCTTCATCTCCGAAACATTGAAGGCCACCGTTGATGCCAAGCTTAATCGGATTGTTCCCAGTGCCTTTCAATCAAGGACAATCCATGCTTCATCTGCCATTGTTGCGGGTTTCTTTGCAAGACCGCCTAGTGGCAAATAGAGGTCCTTCTCGCAGAGATAGTCTTGAATTTGCATCTTCCAATGTTGGTAGTTTTTGCCATTGAACTTCTCAATCTTGAGCTTCCCTTCCTCTGCCATAACTCCCACTCAATTCAAGGAATCCTTTCCTTGAGATAATTTAGCTACGAGCAAACCTTGCTCTGATACCAGTTAGGACATATGACATAGCTAAATAGATATTTGAGTAGATTACTTAGTGGAGAGAGATGATTTTTACACACAAGAGATTATAAAGTAGAGAGAGAGAGAGAGAGAGAGAGAGAGAGAGAGAGAGAGAGAGTACACATGATA
The DNA here is from genome assembly GCF_014529385.1 of Adiantum capillus-veneris. NCBI lineage: Eukaryota > Viridiplantae > Streptophyta > Polypodiopsida > Polypodiales > Pteridaceae > Adiantum > Adiantum capillus-veneris. The sequence continues at coordinate 38,954,945 of NC_140942.1, forward strand.
TACGTGGTTCACCCAATGTGGGCTACATCCACGGGAAAGCAACCACTCAATGGCTTTAGTACTTCAAACAAGAAGTAGGTTACAAAGGGATTATACCCTTAATAGAGCTCCCGCCTTGCTTCACTCTCACCACCTCATACCCACCTTGTTGCATCAACTTCACACTATGTAATGTGTGTAGAAATGGCCTCCTTTAATAGGCCAAAAGGACTGCCCTCTCTCATGAGAGGCAGCCATGTGTAGCTAAGTCCAAATCGGACCCTCCAATCCGCCCTTGTGTAGATAATTCCAAATCGGACCCTCCAATCCGCCCTTGTGTAGACAAGTCCGCTTTTGAATTTGGCCATCGGCCACTGGCCATTGAATTTCGACCACCGGCCACCGGTCATTGACTACCGGCCACCGGCCAACCGATCGGTCATTTTTTGACCACTTTTCGGTCACCATCCGGCCATAATATTCCGGCGAAAAGAAATAGTCCGGGGCTCGAGATTGGGCGTTAAAAATTTTGGTTTCCGGCGTTTGATTTTTATTTCTTGCGAGTGATTTTTCTTCACGCACGATGGCTTATCCTCATAATGGGGGCCTTACAAATGTGCGTTTTTACCGCAGAAAATTACAAGGGGTAAATCAGGCTCCATACTTAACAGGTTCTGCTACGAGTGGAAAAAATTCTGTTCCTAATGCTTCAACTGGCAGCAATTCTTCTGGAAACTCTGGTGATAAGGGCAAAAAGAAGATGCGTTGCCATTATTGTAAAGCAAATGTTCACTTGATCAAGTAGTGTCCTAAGTTGAAGGCCAAAGAGGCTAAGAAGAAAGAGGGTGGTTCCACTGCAAATGCTGGTTCCACTACAAATGTAGCCATTGTTGAGTCTTCTGTGAAAGGAGACTATGATACTGACGTTGATGCATAATGGGCTTTTAGCGCAGAGTGCACTTACAATCCTGCTGTCCATGATGCATGCTTGTCAATTGTTGCAGATTCACATGTGTGGTATTTTGACAGTGGTGCTACAAAGCACATTACCTCACATCATGAATTGTTCACCTCTCTCGAGTATGTTCCTCATGGGAATTCAATCACTTGTGCCAACAATGCCTCTTATCCTATTCAGGGAGTTGGAAAGATTCTGCTTACTGCTGCAAATGGCAGTTATTTCACACTTGTTGATGCACTTTATGTACTTGGGATCAAGAAGAATCTTTTGTCTATATCCGCACTTGCTAGACTTGGACTTGTAGTCAAATTTGTGTATGACAGATGTACAGTTCATGAAGGCTCTCAGCATGAGAGACCAGCTTGGCTTATGTGCCAACACAACACAACCTTGTAGATCTTTTCACAAAGGCATTGTCTCATAAGAAGCTCGAAGCTTTCCGCAAAGCTTTCGGCTTACTCCCCTTTATGGACTGATCATGTCCTCAAGGCATGGCACTTCCCTTTACTCGTGTGCCAGCTCTTGTTCACCGCATCACTCCAGGGGGGATTTGTTACCTTATACATGTGGTAGTGATGTGTGTGAACACACTAGGACCGCCGGGGCATTTTTCCCCTCTTTAGGAGGTTTCCCCCTCGTGCATTGTATGTACGCCCATTACTCTAGGGCTATCTATCTTTCCATTGCACACTAAGTAACACACTCTCAATTGTGTGCCTTAAGATTCCTTTGTCTTCTCCAAGCTGTGTGTGTTTCTCTGCAACCCTAATTCCAACACTTTTATACGAATCCGACCCATTCACACATGGACGCCCACAGTAGTTGTTCATAGCAGAAGTCTTGTAAAAATGGGATAAGTGGTGCACCTCTCATTGGCAATCACCTACACACATATAGGACCGACACGCCCGGTCCATGACTCAAATAAGTGATAAGGCATCTGTCAAAGGTGATAGGGTGTCCGTAATAAGTGGTTAACATTTATAGGATCATCAAGTCAGATACCCCCACTATGAATAGGTAAATGGATCGCGATCCATGTTTTTGGGATTTTGTGAGTTGATACCTTATCATGTTTGTAGCCTACTGCCAAGCTCTTTTTGAATTTGGACTAGTTTTGAGCAACCAAAAGTGAAATCTTGAGTCTGATGTGGAAATTTTTGACAATCGTCTATTCTTGTCTCTTTTGCCCAACTTTTTCAACTTTTTTTGCCAATGACTTTTTGAAAAAAGTGTTTTTCTATGTCTTAGCTACCTATTGCTCAAATCTCAGCCAAAAATCATGATGAAGTACATGGTTCGTGATCCATGTTTGACCTCATTTTAACATGAAACTTGGTCAGCTTGTAGTCCTTGCTATTTTGAAGCTATCCCTCAAACTTTTTTGGATTTGGATCACTTTTTGTCAATCAAAAGTGGAACTTTGTGACTGCTTTATGATTTTTGACTAGTTTCTGATGTTTTGCTATTTTGACTAACTTTTTGCAAATTTTTTGCTATTGTGCCTTTTGGGAAAGTTGTTCCAAATGGTCTCACGTAGCTACTACCCAAATATCAATTCAAAATCCTAAAAGATACATGGATCGCGATTCATGTTTGACAACATTTTGGCATGAAGCTTGGCCAGCTAGTTTTGTATGCCCTATAGAGGCTACTGCCCAACCTTTTTTGAATTTGGATCACTAAAACACAAGGTATGTCCAATTTTGTGTCTAAAATCCCTATTTTTGCTTTTTTTTGTCCTATCAACCAATTTTGATGTGATTTTTGATTTTTTCTTTCAAACAAACTTTATCAGGGCAATGTCCTACTGATACAAAGTGTCAATCGTAACTTTTTTGCAAAATTTTTCTCTGAGGTATATCGATTTCGATCCTTGTTCCTCCACAAAATCTGCTCAAACTTTCTAGATTGTTCTTGATGAGTATTCTAAAGCCCTTGATCAACATTTTTTTATTTATTTGAATCAGCTTTTAGGTCTCTACCATCAAATTTTTAGAATTTCAGAGTTATGGTTATTTTGGCCAAAATATGGTTTTCAACCCTTTTTGCCACGATATTTTTAGCCTAATAAATTTGATAGAGATGGTTTCTACTTACCCTACTCCTATATGATGGAAAGATACTAGGAACAAAATAAACAAGACAATGAAAATACAAGTCGTAAACGAAAAACGGTATAGCACTTTGAAAGTAACGAGAAAATTGAAGAATGAAATGCTTCTTGCTATCTGACTCACAACTCTCTTTACTCTCGAGAATAAATCTAGCATATCTCCGACTTCTAGACTCTATCAAGTGCTAAACCCCTTGTCTAGCTGCTTTACTGCTAAGGTATAAATGGAATGGAAAGACATACCTTTGGAAAAAAACACTCTAAATATGCAATAGGTCACTCATCATCTAAGGATCATTACCCGAAAATGGTGCCGATGTTAGCGGGTCGTCCGAGTGACGGTCGCTTGTGGCATAGCTATCTGGCACTAACATGATATGTCAATACTCAGGGAAGTGACTCGGATGGGGCATGGAGACTCTTTGGAGATTGTGAGTCCTCAAGAAGTGAACCTAACAAGCAAACGCATCAACTCAACAAGCAAATCACCACTCAATGATCGAAAAATCTACATATGTCCTTTCTCATCGATCTTGATCACCATGCCATTTTAGTGACTAAACAAACTTGGATGGTCACAAAACTTTTAGGGAAGCTATATTAGGACTAAGGGGACATGTCTAAAAAGTTTCTTCATGATCTGACAAGGTTCATGGATTGCGATCCATCATGATCCAATTCATAGAATGTAACATTTAATGGCCTAGTAACTTGTGCCTAGTAACTTGTGTCTGGCGGAAATTAGCATGAACATAGTGAGCATTTTATTAGAATAGATTCCTAATGAGAATAACAAGAGTGCTTGGGTGGAGAGAGCAACAAAAAGCATAACACCTAGTTAGATAGCATGAACAATACTTCAAAAGAGAGAGAAATTAAGCTATTGACAACAGTTAATTTGAGGACCGGATTTACATGGAGCCGGTCCCCCCTCCAAAAGGCTTTGTATTATGGTTTCTCCCATCAAGAAAGACATTATACAATATAATTCTTTGTGTTCCTTCAACACTAGCTAGTGCAATGAAGATGGAAACTTCATGCACTAAGCAAAACACTTCTCAAACACAACATCGATTCCCTCACGGTCTCAGACCCAAGACCTCACACACCTTCGAAGATCGTGGAGCTAGCGGGGTATGAGAGTAGATTGAGAGGAAGAAGGAGTATTCTTACGACAAAGATGTACATCTTCTCACATAATCACTCATATTAGCATAGCTTATCTTAGTAATTATCATGGTAGAGGAGATGAGAATGCATTGAAGATTGGCTCATGGTTGGATTTGCATCACAAAGCCAAGAGTTGTTGGTGTAGGCCTCCCTTCTCACAAGCTTGGAGTAGGTGGTAAGCTTTCCATTAAAGCTTGAGAAGGAACGAGAGAGTCTTCTTGCTTCACACATTGATTGTGTGTGTGTGTAATTCAATAATGCCTTGAGAAAATCAGCCCCCCATCTCTCTTGCTCGACCCCCCTTGCTACTTGCTCATGCTACAGCCCTATTAGACCTCCCCAGGCCTAGCCAATGGAAATTAAGCAGCATAAGTGATAGCCTTCTGACATGTGTCCCCCTTTCCCCTTTTGTGAGAGCTTTAGGTAATTAATAAATGCAACTAAACTCTCATTGGACCCCTTTGCCTCTTGGCCAATAGGAATCAGGCAAGCCATTAGGTTGCTGAACGGTCGTTGGACCCTTTGGGAGACTGTCCAATAGTCTACTAGAGAGCTTAATTCCCATTGTTTCTTTTATTAAGTGTTTTTAAATTAAGTAAACTAGATTTACTCTAGCCTAATTCTCATTGGTCCACCTCCATGGCCATCCAATAGGATTTGAGTACACCTTGTGGGCATCTGGGCTAGGGAGCTGACATGTGTCCCTCATTCCCTTTGTGTAAAGGGAGCTTGTGTGTGTGTGTGCGCGTGTGATTTTCTCTCTCATCCCCTACTTGCAAGGCTCGCCCCCTCCTATATAGGGATGGATGAAGACTTTTGGGACACACACAAAGCATCCAATTTCCCTAATGTTTGACCTTTGGACACAATCTTTAAATTTTGGAACCGTAGCATTTTGGAAGCCTTAATGGGCTGAACCTTAGGGTCTTTTAAGCCCATTGTTGCACATTGTTCTTTTGTAGATTCCCCCCCTCTGGATCCCTATTTTCCCACCTTTGGATCCCTACTGTGGCCGGTCTGCTAACTTAACCAATATTCTAGCTTTTTCTCCCCTGGCACTTCCCCATATTAAATGATCAGTTTAACACAAGAAAATCATTTAGGAGAATTAGATATTGATTATTATGACATTACCTCTCTCTTGAAATCATAGTCGTCCTCGACTATGGTGTAGAGAAGATAAATCATATTCATGAGTCCTTTTTCCTAGCGGGTAGAGAATCCCTATGTTACCCTAGACATCATTCCATAATGGATGACTAGTCCATTTGGCACTTGAGAGCCTGAGGCTACCGCAATCATGTTTGCACATTAGTCCTATCAATCTTCCATAGTAGAGTGACAAGCTCTACTTGGTGTTTGGGAGATGTCGTCTCCGCAAACTTGTTCTAAGCATGCATACTACTTCATTTTTGTGCACAATAAAGAAAAAGAGAGTCTTATAAGACAAAAATTTATTCATTTTTAACATTTGTACATTTGCTTACTCTTGGGAAGCATTGTAAGCATTGACAAGGTTTAGGTTATCCTTTAATTGTATGCCTTGCATCCATCTAGCATCTTCAAAAGGATAATTCTTAAACTTAATAAGATATCATCGGATAGTCCATTCTTCATGTCTGAGAATGGACTCGGGCTGTAACACCTCTTCTTGGTCCTCAATCTCCGGTGGTCTTCAATAGTTGGTTCTTGAGGTGGCTCTCCTTTGTAAGACTTTAGTAGGCTCACATGGAAAGCATTGTGTATGAACCAATGGTTGGGCAACTTGAGTTGATAGGCCATCTCATTGATTGGCCTAAGAGCCTGGAAGGGACCATAGTACCTTTTTGCTAGCTTAGCATAGTAGTTTTGGAGTCCCGTAGGATTCTTGCCCGTTGTGTGCCTTAATCGAGCCTTGGGAAATTTTAATAAGACCCAATCATTTTCTTTAAAGGCTTGGGCTCTTTTGTGCTTCTCAGCAGCAACCTTTTGCCTTTGCTGTGAGATAGAGATAGCATCCTCAATCTTTTGAAAAGATTCTTGTAGGTCTCAGCTATACTCATTTGCAACGAAGATCTTCCCATGTACTTAAGTAGCAAGGGACTTTTCGATCTTCCCTCAATTACCTCAAAAGGTGCTTTTTCCGTGGAAGTATGTACAATGTTATTGTAAGCATACTCCACTAAGGGTAATTACTTCTCCCATGGGGATCTTTGATCTACTTTCGTTACATAGGCTTTTAGTAGATCGAGACTTGTTAGGTTAGCTATTTCACTTTGGCCATCCGTTTGTGGATGATAGGCCGAAGAGAAGTTTAGCCTTGTCCCTAAATTCTCAAAGAGACCCTTCCAGAAATTACTGGTAATTCTAGGATCTCTATATCCGACACTATGGACATTGGCAAGCCATATTCCCGTATTCCCATGGATAGACTTAGGCAATCCAAAGATAAAATCCATGGATATGCTCTCCCATGGTGAATTAGGGATTGACAAAATTTGAAGCAATCCAGGTTGCTTCCCTCTATCAAACTTCGTCTTTTGACATACCACACATTTAGAAACATACTCTTGTATGTTTACTTTCATGGTAGGCCAATAGAAATATGTTTCAATTCCCTTTAGGGTAGATTGAATCCCTCTATGTCCCGCATAAGGAGGAGCATGAGATTCATACATTACTTTCTCACGTAGTGAGCTAGTAACGCACAGTCTATTGCCATAGAGAAGATAACCATCTTGTAAAGTAAATGGTTCCTCTTTCTTCCCTAATGCAAGGGCTGAAATCACATCTCTAAAATCATGAAGTACTTAAGACTTTGGTGATCCGTTCGTAGAATGAAAGGAGTCCCCAATAAATAGTGCTTAAGATTAAGGCATGTAGAACTGCGAGGAGTTCCTTTTCATATATGCCTAGAGCTTGCTCAACAGGGTCAAGCCTTCGACTTTCATAGCCTATGGCGTGCCCTTCTTGGAGTAAAACAGCTTCAAGGCAATCACCACAAGCGTCACATTGGAACTCAAATGGCTTTGAGAGATCCGGTAGTGTAAGCATAGATTGAGAGATAAGCTTTTCTTTAAGCTTTTTGAAAACATTGTTCTCCTTAGCAAACCATGTATACCTAATGCTTTTCTTTGTTAGGTCATGTAATTGTCCCGCAATTTGTGAGAACTTTTCTATGAAGCGTCTATAGTATGCACACATACCTATAAAGCTTCTTAGTTCATGAAGATTCCTTGGTTTATGCCATCCTTTTATTACCTCTAACTTTGATGGATCCATTTGGGTGCCATCTTGAGAGATAACGTGACCTAAATACTGAATCTCTTGCAAGAAAAATTCACTTTTCTTTCGATTAACATAAACTATATTCTCTCTTAAAACTTGAAATATTACCTGGAGGTGTTGCTTGTGTTCATCTAATGAATTAGAGTAGATGATAATATCATCAAAGAGCACTCCAGTGAAGGTTTGGTGAGGCATGTATAGCTTCTCCACCAAGTGGTTGAATGTGGTTGGTGCATTGGTCAAGCCAAACGGCATGACAATATATTCGTAAAGACCAAATGTAGTGCGGAATGCGGTCTTTACAATGTCTTGATCAGCTATCCTTATTTGATGGTAGCCACTTTTTAGGTCAATCCTACTGAAATAGGTTGATCCTTGTAGCTTATCAAATAGGTCTTGTATCCGTGGAACGGGAAACCTATTCTTGATAGTGATCCTATTTAGTGCTCTATAGTCGACACACATGAAGTCGCGGAGCGGAGCGTGGGTCGACTCTCTCACACACACACACACAGTGAGCTTACACAGTACAGTACGCAAAGAACTGTTAGAAGGGTTATCTCTCAATTAACTTAGTATTCACAAAGTATAAGTTAGTATATACAAAGAGTTAGAGGTAAGTGAGTTAGGCGGGCGGGCGGCCATATCCGCATAAGAGGCCACTTGGGCTTTAATCCCAACAACCTCCCACTTAAAGTCCAATGTGGCACTTTAAGTAACTGTAAATCTATGAAGATAAATGTACAAAGATTTACATGGCTGCCATCTATCCAATGCCCAATAACTCACGACAATGCACAAAGCTCTCTCCTGGAAGTCCCTTTGTGAGTAGATCAGCAAGATTGTCCTTGGTGTGGATCTTCAGCAGTTGTATCTGCTTGTCTTCAAGTACTTCCCTAATGAAGTGATATTTGACATCAATATGCTTAGTCTTCGAATGGAACACTGGATTCTTTGCCAATTGTATAGCACTTTGACTATCACAATATAACTCTGGCATATCTACTTTGATTCCCAAGTCTGCAACCAATCTACCAAGCCAAATAGCTTCTTTGCATGCCTCATTTGCTGCAACATACTCAGCTTCAGTAGTAGACTGTGTAACACAATCTTGTAATCGAGATCGCCATGATATGGCACCTCCAGCCAATGTAAAGACATAGCCTGATGTAGATCTCCTCTTATCCAAGTCTCCTGCAATAATCTGAGTCAGTGTATCCTCTGACACTCAAATCCTGACTACCATAGCATATGCGCATACTCTTTGTATGTTTTAAGTATCTCATGATACCTTTCACTGCCTCCCAATGTTTCTTGCCGGGATTTGACATATATCTGCTAACCACTCCCACTGCAAATGCAATATCCGGACGTGTAGCAATCATTGCATACATCAAACTACCCACTGCAGACACATATGGAATCTTATCCATTTCAGCCTTTTCTTCCTCAGACACAGGACAATCTTGTTTGCTAAGTTTCACATATGGTGGCAATGGAACACTCAATGCCTTTCCCTTCTCCATATTGAAACGTTGCAAAACCTTGTCAATATACTCTGTTTGAGATAACCAAATCAACTTCTTTGATCTGTCTCTCTCAATGCGCATACCAAGTATATGACTTGCCTCACCCATGTCTTTCATGTCAAACGATTTTGCCATCTTTGACTTCAAAGTTGAAATTTCTTCCAAGTGTTTGCCAGCAATCAACATGTCATCCACATACAAAATAAGGATCAGCCAACTGCCATCCTTAGCCTTCTTTGTATATAGACAGTGATCGAACTCACTACGTTTGTAGCCTTGAGAAAGCATAAACTGGTGGAACTTATGGTACCATGCCCTCGGTGATTGTTTTAAGCCATAAAGACTCTTTAACAACTGGCATACCAAATGTTCCATGCCTTTCTCAACAAAACCTTCTGGCTGCTGCATGTAAATTTCCACATCTAAATCACCATGCAAGAACGCTGTCTTGACATCCATTTGGTGCAACACCAAATCCAATATAGCAACCAATGCAAGAAAGCATCTCAATGTAGTCATCTTGACCACTGGAGAGAAGACTTCATCAAAGTCAATGCCTTGTTCTTGCTTAAAGCCCTTGGCAACAAGCCTTGCTTTGTACTTTGGTTGACTATCATGAGCGGTGATCTTATACCTGTAAACCCATTTACAAGGTAGAGCCTTTTTGCCCTGTGGTAATTTAACCAACTTCCATGTCTGGTTTTTATGCAGAGCTGTCATCTCTGACTGCATGGCCAACTGCCATTTTTTCGAGTCAACCACTTGTAATGCTTCCTTGTAACAAGATGGTTCTCCGCAATCTGTGAGCATGACATAATTTAGAGATGGCACATAACGATCAAGTGGTTTGGAGACACGCTCAGAACGTCTCACCACAACTGATTCTGCCTCTCTAGGCACTATAGGCTGTTCCTGAGCCTGACCATGTTGTCTTGATGTGCTAGCACTAGGTCCATCTTCCCTGAAGACAACTCTTCTGATCTCCTCTGTCTTTTCTGGCTTAGCGTGAAACTTGGCTTCATTGAAATGCACATCATTGCTACGAATAAGCTTTCTGGACTCAGGATCCCAAAGCCGGTAACCCATCTCGCCCGATTCTCCGTAGCCAAGAAATATACACTTCTTGCTCTTTGATTCTAACTTATTTCTGAACTCCTTAGGAATATGGCTATAAGCTTCACAACCAAAGACTCTGAGATGCTTATACGAAGGTGCCTTGCCTGTCCATAGCATCTCGGCCACTGCACTCTTATCCAGAACCCTACTAGGAGACCTGTTGATCAAATGGACTGCTGTAGCCACTGCTTCCGCCCAAAATCCATCAAGCAACTCAGCATTTGACAACATGCTTCTGACCTTCTCTTGTATGGTCCTATTCATACGTTCTGCAACCCCATTCTGTGAAGGATTATATGGTGCGGTAAGTTCCCGCTTAATCCCTTTTGCTTCACAAAAGTCTTGAAAAGCTTTGGAAACGTACTCTCCACCATTGTCAGTTCTCAAGCACTTCAGCTTTTGACCACTCTGATTCTCCACCAGCTGCAAGAATGTCTTAAAGACCTTGAGCACCTCATCCTTGTGCTTCAAGAAGTAAACCCATACTTTGCGAGAATAGTCATCTATGAATGTACAAAAGTACGCTGCTCCCCCTAGTGACAAACTAGGCATTGGTCCGCATAGATCACTGTGTACAAGAGCTAACCGTTCGTCCCTACGATTCCTCTTTGATCTGTGCGGTTCCTGTGTTTGCTTACCATAAACACAATGCTCACAAAACTCGAAATCTTGAAGTGAAAAGCCAGGCAAATAACCATAATGAGAAAGTATTTCCATTCCTCTTTTTGACATATGTCCCAACCTACGATGCCACAGTGACACACTTGGCTGCTCAATCACATTAATTACATGGTTTTTAACCTCTGAAACATGTAAAGTGTACAGAGTTCCTGACTTGCTGCCATGTGCTACAGTCATCGAACCTTTGGAGATCTTCCAAGCGCTGTTCCCAAAACCTGTCACATAACCCGCATCATCCAACTTCCCTGTACTAATCAAGCTCTTTCGTATTGCTGGAACATGTCTGACATTCTTGAGCCATAAAGAAGAGCCATTCTGGAATCTTATCCATTTCAGCCTTTTCTTCCTCAGACACAGGACAATCTTGTTTGCTAAGTTTCACATATGGTGGAAATGGAACACTCAATGCCTTTCCCTTCTCCATATTGAAACGTTGCAAAACCTTGTCAATATACTCTGTTTGAGATAACCAAATCAACTTCTTTGATCTGTCTCTCTCAATGCGCATACCAAGTATATGACTTGCCTCACCCATGTCTTTCATGTCATCGAACCTTTGGAGATCTTCCAAGCGCTGTTCCCAAAAACTGTCACATAACCCGCATCATCCAACTTCCCTGTACTAATCAAGCTCTTTCGTATTGCTAGAACATGTCTGACATTCTTGAGCCATAAAGAAGAGCCATTCTGAAACTTCAGCTGCACATCTCCCACTCCAAGTATGTCACAAACCTGCTCATTGCCAAGTCTGACATAATCTTTAGTAGCCACATATGATGTAAACCACTCTTTGTGCGGAGAAACATGTAAAGATGCCCCTAAGTCGATAATCCAATCACTCATAGCATGTCCATCCTCTGCAGTCAAGAAAACAGAATCAAGATTGCTTGTAAGGAAGATGTCACCAGCTGCTATACCAGAATCACTGTCTGAACCAGATCCTGTGACATTCACCTCTTCAATCTTCACTGAACTCTTCTTTTCATCTTGCTCAGAACTCTTTGTTTTTCCTTTTTCTTGTTTCCACTTCGTGCAGTCTCGCTTCATGTGACCCTTCTTGCCACAATGGTAGCATTCTATGTCATCCTTTGACTTCGAATCACGAGACTTACTTCGGTTTTGTGCCTTCTTACCCTTCTTCTCTTTAAACTGTTGTCTCCCTCGAACGACCAAAGCACTATTGCCTTTGCCTTTGTCAATGTTCTTCCTGTTCACTTCCTCTGTGAGCAAGCTGCCTTCTACATTGGCACTTGTAAGACCTTCTGGCGCGACAGAATTACTTAACGCTGTACGAAAAGTATCCCAACTGTCTGGCAAAGTGATTAAGAGAAACATAGCCTTCACTGAATCTGGAAAGACTATCTCCTGTGCTGTTAACTGGCTGAAAATTGAGTGAAATTCATTCAGATGATTTGACATGGCTGTCCCTTCCTTCATCTTCAAATCCACCAATTTCTTGAGCCAGTAAATCTGAGAAGCAGCACTTTGTTTCTCGTACATATCACATAGCTTTTGCCATACACCATACGCTGTAGTCTCTTCTGTTACGTTGAAGTAAACATTTTCTGCCAGTGTCAGCATGATTGTGGAACAAGCTAACTCGTCAAGCTCTTCCCACTCATCTTCAGCCATAAATTCTGGTCTCTCCCCTTTGAGCTTCAGTGGCTTCACTTGTTTTTTCTGCACCAAAACCTGCCAAATCTGCTTCTTCCAGAATGGAAAGTTTGTGCCATCCAGCTTCTTTATGTTGTAAAGAGTCTCACTTTGAGAAGATGCCATATCTGCCAAACTGTTTACTCCTGAGAAAAATCCGGCAGAGTTTCCCCTGTAAACTGGCCTCTGTACACAGTAAACAAGCTGTAATCAACAAGCTGAACACCTCTCCTCAGGAACTGTCAGTATTTTGAAAATTTTTGACAGAGTCTCCCCTGTAAACTGAGCTCTGGGAACCAAAAGATAGCTCAAAAAACAATCATAAATAGCTGACCAGTGACAAATCCTGTAAGCATACACTGTCTCCTCTCTGGGCGATGACAGAACCTGTATCTGTCTCAAGACTGAACCCTGAACAATGCCTCAACGGCCTGACGCATAAGATGCAATCCAGTGTCTACACAAATTCATACATCCTAAGGGATAAAAGTCGCCGAAGAGGATGCGTGTAGAGGGGAACTCCAGCAACCTAATCCACCTCACACTGGGTAACCCAGCCCCCAGTGCTTGGCTTCAAAAAACCTCACACACGACCCTCTCAGATGGCTCAGCAAACTGCCCAGAACTAGCATACATCCTATAATAGACCAATCACTGTCCTATGACCGCTGCGGCGGTCTGTCTGCTAGCGTGACTCACAACTAGCAGACCCACAATCACAGTACATCAATCTGCAATACATGCCAGTGGTGTCAAGCCGTCGTATGGCCACACCTCCCCTGGAACCTGGCAAGCACAAGAAGTAGCAATGCAGACTGCAATATATATATCTGATGATATATATGTGTACCTGGTCTATAGATGATGCTCTGAAGACGAATAAGTGATGTATGTCGATGTCGATATTGATGTCGACCACCTCCTGCTTGCCAATCTACACAAGACGGATTTCTTTGCGGCTGAAATCTATCTTCTGCTGTAGTGCTCAGAACGAAATTCTGAGGGCATAAACGCCTTCGAAAGGGGGGTAAAACCCCAGGTCGCCTGCTGGAAACGCTCCTGGAACGTCGAGTGTGAATTTTCGAACTCCGGATCCAGAATCTGCCGGAAAAGTGCGCGCGCGCGATTGCGCAAATCCGCACTGAACCAAGGCTCTGATACCAATTGAAGTCGCGGAGCGGAGCGTGGGTCGACTCTCTCACACACACACACACACAGTGAGCTTACACAGTACAGTACGCAGAGAACTGTTAGAAGGGTTATCTCTCAATTCCTTTGTATTCACAAAGTATAAGTTAGTATATACAAAGAGTTAGAGGTAAGTGAGTTAGGCGGGCGGGCGGCCATATCCGCATAAGAGGCCACTTGGGCTTTAATCCCAACAACACATACGATATGTACCGTCTTTCTTTTGCACTAATAGCACAGGCGAGCAAAATGGAGATGAGCTAGGCCTAACCATGCCCTTCTCAACTAACTCATGCACTTTCCGCATAATCTTCTCTTGTTGAGCTTGAGAATCTCTATAAGGAGGTTTGTTAGGCGGTGAACTTCCTGGAAGAAGTTCAATTGCATGGTCATCATTGCCTCATTTAGGAGGTAGTTCACAAGGGCTGCTGTCAATAAAGACATCTTGAAACCCCTTGAGAAAATTCAAAACTCTAATTCTTTGTGGTTGCTTTTATTTTCTTTTGCTAAAGCATTAGATTCGTTTTGAAAATGTTTAACAAAAATCATGTACACAGAAATAGAGCTCTTTATTGACTTATTGAAAGCTTGCATATGTACAATGGGTATGCCCTCTTCTTTTTGATGGTTCAAAGGTTGCACCATCACTTTCTTTAGAAGATGAAGAATTGAAGAAAGATGGAGAAGAGGGTGACCTCTTTCTCGCCTTTTTCTTGCCTTGATCTTTGTTGTCTTCACAATCACTTTCATAAGAGGAAGAGGATGGAGAAGATGGAGAAGAGGGTGTCCTCTTTCTTGCCTTTTCCTTCTCGTGCTTTTTGTCATCCCTCTTTGAAGTATGGTGTGGAGAAGTGTGCGATGGTCTTCTCCGTTTTGGAGGTGACGGAGAGCGTTTAGCCCGTCACCTTCGTGGAGCCATCTCCGCTGAGGTGGCGGGAGACTCACCTTTTTCTCGTTCCTTCGGTGGAGGCTCTTGAGTTCTCCTTTGGGAAGGAGATGCATCATCAAGAAGTAAATTCTTGAGCCCTTCTTATGGATCCTCTTCTTCTTCCCGAATCGGAGAGAGGCCTCTTTTGGAAGTCTCACAAGGAGGCTTCCTAGGTGCTCTCTTGTCATGGTGGGGAGCTTGGAGAATCCCATGAGCACGAAGCTGCCGTTGCACTTCACTTTGGAGGGATGGATTTCCCATGGCTTGTTGAAGCCTAGAAACAAGGTAGTTAACAAGCATAGGGGCATCATTAGTAGCCTGCTCATTAGCAAAATTAAATTTATCAACATTAATTTCACTCTCTTTACTATTGTCAGCCATTCTAACAACTTTTAGGTGTACTTTGGCACTTCAAGCCCTGGTTGCTACTCCTCTTTACCCCTTTAGAAAAAGCACTCAAGCTACTGTACCCATGGCTCAAATACCATTAATTGCAAGGAATAGAAGAGAGGGTTGTTCAACACCAAAACAACACCGGATCTTGTCAAGCTTCTAATAGCTCAATAGTGGTTAAGCCGTAGGCAAGCCCCGTAGGAATCCACTATTAAGACCATAGATCTTGACGGTGATGCCCCGTTAACTGTACAAAGGCATGTGCACTCCAAGGTTGAAAAATCCCTATTCTACTTACTCACATGCAATTAATAATACCAACCATTTATAGCTAACTTGAGGATATCCCTTCTTGAGCAAGAAAAGAGAAACCTTGTGCTCTGATACCAATGTAACATTTAATGGCCTAGTAGCTTGTGTGTAGCGGAAATTAGCATGAACATAGTGAGCATTTCATTAGAATAGATTCCTAATGAGAATAACAAGAGTGCTTGGGTGGAGAGAGCAACAAAAATCATAACACCTAGTTAGATAGCATCAACAATACTTCAAAAGAGAGAGAAATTAAGCTATTGACAACAATTGAGGACCGAATTTACATGGAGCCGGTCCCCCCTCCAAAAGGCTTTGTATTATGGTTTCTCCCATCAAGAGAGACATTTTACATTACAATTATTTGTGTTCCTTCAACACTAGCTAGTGCAATGAAGATGGAAACTTCATGCACTAAGTAAAACATTTATCAAACACAACATCAATTCCCTCATGGTCTCAGACCCAAGACCTCACACACCTTCGAAGATGGTGAGAGCTAGCAGGGTATGAGAGTAGATTGAGAGGAAGAAGGAGTATTCTTACGAGAAAGATGTACATCTCCTCACATAATCACTCATATTAGCATAGCTTAGCTTAGTAATTAGCATGCATTGAAGCTTGGCTCTTGGTTGGATTTGCATCATAGGCCTAGCCAATGAAAATTAAGCAGCATAAGTGATAGCATTTTGACATGTGTCCCCCTTTCCCCTTTTGTGAGAGCTTTAGGTAATTAATAAATGCAACTAAACTCTCATTGGACCCCTTTGCCTCCTGGCCAATAGGAATCAGGCAAGCCATTGGGCTACTGAATGGTCATTGGACCCCTTGGGAGACTGTCAAATAGTCTTCTAGAGAGCTTAATTCCCATTGGTTCTTTTATTAAGTGTTTTTAAATTAATTAAACTAGATTTACTCTAGCCTAATTCTCATTGGTCCACCTCCAAGGCCATCCAATAGGATTTGAGTACACCTTGTGGGCATCTGGGCTAGGGAGCTGACATGTGTCCCTCATTCCCGTTGCGTAAAGGGAGCTTGTGTGTGTGTGTGTGTGTGTGTGTGATTTTCTCTCTCATCCCCTACTTGCAAGGCTCGCCCCCTCCTATGTAGGGATGCATGAAGACTTTTGGGACACACACAAAGCATCCAATTTTCCTAATGTTTGACCTTTGGACACAACCTTTGGGAATTTTGGAACCTTAGCATTTTGGAAGTCTTAATGGGCTGAACCTTCGGGTCTTTTAAGCCCATTGTTGCACATTGTTCTTTTGTAGATGGCCCCCCCTTTGGATCCCTATTTTCCCTCCTTTGGATCCCTACTGTGGGCGGTGCTAACTTAACCAATATTCTAGATTTTTCTCCCCTGGCACTTCCCCATATTAAATGATCAGTTTAACATGAGAAAATCATTTAGGAGAATTAGATATTGATTATTATGACATAGAAATTGTAACAAAACATACCAAATATACCACCTTAAGATATAATAACACTCTCCTATGGTCAAAAAGTCAAAAAACAATGATTTAAGCACTCAACTATGAAGAGTAGACTCGTAGATGTCTAGTCTCACAAACCACAAGTAAATTAGTAATGCTTACACTTAATTGAAAGAGAAAAGAAAGAGGAGCACAATGCAAGTTTCAGAATTAAAATCGGATTACCCAATCATTAGAAAAGTTGATTACAAGTTGGAACAGCTTGGCCGCTTGAGCGTATGTACAACAAAGCTCTTTTCTCTCCAAAAAGTAAACCACCCTTTTCACATTAAAGTTATTGATTTTTATACCTAGGGCTCTCTAAATTGCCAATGGTTGGCTCACATGGTCCTTTACAGTCACCATGATAGAATTACAACTCACGGAAATGACATGTACTCTAGAATTAGGGTTTACACACTCTGTGTAGCTACACTAGCTCGAAAAAATAATGGAGCAAAAATTCATTAAAAATGTGGTGTCCAGCTAGGTGGGTGCCCGTATAGTGAATCTAGCTAACAGATGTCTCTGATCAATGGCTATGCATCACCTAATTGGACCACAATAGGCATATATCAAGATTCATACAAAATAGAGCACTAAGAAGCCAAGCAGTAACTGTCAATATTGCTCTCTCTGACGATGCCGTGAGAAAACGCTATGTTGATGTTGATGTCGATCTCGATGTCGAGACAATGTATCGATGTCGATAGAAATTGGGTATCTCTGTCATGCGTGTGTGTGTGCGCGTGTCCTCGAGGCCTTCAATGTTGAAGTGGAGATGAAGCTATGTCTTTCTCTCTTATGTACAATCTGTCTTAAGAAACCAGCCTCGGTGTTTTCTTTTTTGACATACTTGCACTCCAAACCAGTTGGACAAGTTCTTCTACAAAGCCGTAGAGCTCAAAGAGATCTATATGTAAAAAGTTTTTCAATCCGAGCTCTGTAGCTCAAGTTATGAGCAAACCAATGACTTGCATCTACCCTAAATTGAGAAACCTACCCTAAACTACCCTAAATCAAGCTACGAGCAAAACAATGACTTGCTCACTCCACAACCATGGAAGCTCCGAGCTTCGATCCATTTTTGCCCCGATGTGAAGCTTGCCGGGAAGGGGGAAACGTCGAGAGAGATGTAGCACTACAACCTTTGACTCTGATACCACTTGTAGAGTGCACGATGTAGAGGGAGAATAAGAGCAGACACAGAGTGTTGGTGGATCTCTCAATGATGATTGGAATTCCTCACCGTGCCTTATCATTCTATATATTGAAAAGAATAACATTAGTATGGTCAGGGTGATGGGTGTCTAGCCAGTTGGTTTGAACTCCAATAAGCATGAATTCTCTAGCCCATGAAAAAGTCTCCCATAAGGCCACATGCCTTCAAGGTTCAAGCATAGGTGATTACATTTGGCAATAGGCCTTCCCTTTGCATTCATTTAAAACAACCCAAATCTTCCTTGTCACATCCATGTAAGACATATCCTACAACCAATATTGTAAACAAAAAGCTCATCAAGAACTTTATGTGCTTTTGTAATTGCACCATAGTTGACATACATATTGCCTAAAGCAATGCCGAGCATAACATGTTTCTCCAATAGCCCTGAGCCATGTTGGGCATATCCTGTAATCAACATTTTGAACGGAGGATTGCCAAGAACAAATTGTTTCTCTAATAGCCCTTGTCTAGCAATGCCGCTCATGACTTCCGTCACCCATAAAAAGGTATTGTGTAAGGCCATATTTATATGCATTCATAAGGGCACCACATTTGACATACATATTGACCAAAGCATTGCCAAGCATAACATGTTTCTCCAACTACCCAGAGCCATATCTCATAAACAATAGCCCCAAGCTTCCTTGCCATAGCCATGCCGCACATATCTTGCAATCAGCACATTCCCGACATTTGCGTACATAATATACACCCGCCGACCAAAGCATTTCCAAGCACAACATGTTTCTCTAATGGCCACTATTTAAACAATGTCATCGTAAATTTTATCACCCATAAGGTCTTGCATAAGGCAAAATTCCTTTAAGTACAAGCATAGGTGATTGTGTTTTGGGGGGGGGGGGGGGGGGGGGGGGGGGGGGGGGGGGGGGGGGAGAGAGAGAGAGAGAGAGAGAGAGAGAGAGAGAGAGATAGAGGTTGGCAAAGAATTCTTTCTTTACTTAGTAAGCCTAATGTGCTCTTGTGCTTTCTTGAGTCCACAAGAGGCTGCTTGGCATGATCTTAAGCCATTGTCCTTGGCTTGGATTGGATGACCTCAACATTTGAGCGCATATTTTTAATTTATTGACCCTGACTCTATCATGGGATGTAACTAATGCCTACTTCATGTTGTTGATTGCGTGCGCTGCAGCTTGTGCATGCTTTTGTCCACACAAAACCATCACACTACACAAGACACGCAAGTGGAGTCATTCTTCGAAGGGAAAAAGAACAACACTTGTTTATATCTACAGATGCATATACCTAAGCTGTGAGTATTGCATTGCACTTGCATGTCTTGTGTAGTGCAATGACCTTGTATGGACAAAAACCATGCACAAGCTGCAACGAAGGTGATCAGCAACATGAAGTAGGCACTGGTTACATGCTGTGATAGAGTGTGAGTCGATTAATTAAAGGGTAAATTACCAAAATACCCCTCTAATTTGTGGAAATTTCCAAAATACCTTGTATCTATTTTGGTTGGAAGGTTCAAGATTTTCTAATCTTTATACCTTTTTGACAATTGAGATCCATTTTTGACTGCTTAGCATTAAATTGTCACAAATTACCTCTAAAAAAAGGCAATTATGTCTAGAAATAATGAAACAATTCAAAGCCTAAATAACCAACTCAAATTCTAGTTTAAGCCATTTCTATTGATAGACAATCAATCTTCTTATGAAAAGCTACACATTTTTTTATCTTTGGAGAAATTGAATCTCACAACCAGGGGTATTTTGGGAATTTTGGAAATCTATGACAAAATATTGGGGTATTTTGGGAATTTTTGAAATTTGAAGTGTACTTTGAAAATTTCCACAAATCAGAGGGGTATGTTGGTAATTTTCCCTAAATTATAATATGCGCTCATAAGTTGAGGCCGTTCGACGGCAATGGCATGTGGACTAGAGAAACCACAATGATATGCCTGCTTCTGGCGCATCTGTGTTTTCCCCCTCCCCTCTGCAGATTTGTTATGGTTAGTCCTCTATTTTTCCCCCTGCCCTCTGCAGATTCGTTATACTATTTGTTATAGGCAGGGTATCCCTTGGAATGCAACAATCATTGCACAAGAGATCACTGAGGCTGAGAAGCACTTGAACAGATGCAGATTGAGGGAAGTCCTTCTGGACGTTGCTGTAAATTAGAAAACCCATGAGCCGAGAGGCGCTTATATGCAGGGGTTGTTTGCAGTATGAGATTTTGCAAATTGTTGCATCTGTGACACACATTTCAAGTGCAGCTACTGAAGGCAGAGCATCCCTTGGAATGCAACGATCATTGCACAAGAGATCACTGAGGCTGAGAAGCACTCGAACAGATGCAGAATGAGGGGAATCTTTTTGGTACATTGGCCCATAATCTGCACTTTGAAAGCTCGTGTGGTGATCTAACCTACGGGACACAGGGCAAATAAATCCACGAGGAGAACAATTTGTGACAAGTGCTCTTCCATATTGGGATGCAAAAAAAGGTTGAACCTAAACAAGCACTGGTTCTTTTGAACGGATTGAATCCCTCCAGATGCACCTGCAGATTTATAAATTTTGCTGTGATCAGGGTTGGCAAGACGCATAAACAAATTCACAAGGGGATTGCAAGGCAAGGGTTGCATATGTGATGGGTGGTGTGCTTAAGACATATACACGGTGGGTGCTTTCAAAACGTCCTTGTCAGCATCCAGCTACATGCAGGTCACTTTCAGCAGGTCTGGAAGGGCCAGAACAACTGTAGCATGAGAGAAACTGCTTAGATGCGGGGGCAGCGCGCTTCTTAAAATGTGGTGCTTTTGGATTGCATTCACTGCACATACAGTTGGCCAAAAAGAAGTTAATGCAAATTCATGAGGATGCCACGTTATTGAGTAGCTTAGGATATCCGTGGATGTTTGGAGCAATCCAAGATGAGGAAAGTGATACATGGCATAGAGCACTCAATAGAAATGATCCCTTACTCCACTATTACTCATCCCTTAATGATCCTTGTTTCCTTCACTCTCACTGCCACTACAGAATAGGATGTGCGGCATCCGCCATTTTCTTGTTTCTTGCAACAATATCAAAGAGCTTGATGCAAACTGGTTGATCCTGGTGCCACACTCAATAGAGTTTTCAATGAAAAATGTTTCAAAAGAAAGCGCTCAAGGATCAGTGATGCATTTTTCAATCTTCTGAGCCTGCTACACGAGAAGCCTTGTATCAAGCAAACTCACAATCTAAAGGGAGGCACCCGAATGATTTACTTGTTCAGGAGTCCTGTGATGCCAGGGGGCTGCAAGAGGTGCAGGGGAAGGAAGCTGTGCTTTGCAAACGATTCTTCACACCAATGACCAATATGAGTTGCCGGTTGAGTGAAGGGAGAAAACCATTGACGCCCAATAAAAGTGCAATTCGTTGCTACTTTGCAGTCTTCATTGTGCAAAGGACGGAAGGTACAAAATGAAAGTAAATCTACTCAGAGTAGAACTGTGAGATGCACATATCTAGCTAGCTTCATCTGGTATCAAATCATAGTCACTTGGAATGCAAAAGGGGAACAGAGAACTAGATCAGTGAAGAATTGCCATTCCCTGAGACCACATACTCACGACTGTCACACGCCAGAACTGGAAATGTGGGATGGAGAACATGGCCTCAAAAACGAACGGTCTGTCCTTGTGAGTATGACCAAGGATGGGGGTGTAGGATATCAAAACTTTAACTTATCTCGATAAACTTGTGTGCTTGTAAAGGAATGCTCTAGTCTACTAACCTTGCAATGATAGTGCACAACTTGACGTTTGAGGGGCTTGAGCCCAATGTACCTACCCCCTAGACTTTTGAGTGAGCCCATCTTGCTCGAAGAGGGTGTTGAGCGATATGGGGCTCTAACATGTTAATTGTATCATTCCCAAACAACTTGCCATCCTACTGTGCCTTGAGTACTATGGCACTTCTGAAGGAACGAGGGAGAGCATTTTTTCCTTCTGACCATGTCTTTCAACCATACAGCACAGAGGATTTGAGGAATGTCCTAGCTTCCTTCAAACTTTGCATGTTTTCTTTCAAGGAACTCGAGAAAACTTGCTCGAAGTCCAATGAACATGATGGGATGACATGGCATTTGAAATTCAAGCGTGAGTTCCAAGTGTGCTTGAAGAGTGCAACATGAAAGAGTTTCTTTTGCTAGAAGCATTTTGGTAGATTGCCGCTGTTACATACTATTTTCAGGTTCTGATTGATTGGAGGATTTCAGTTTACTCTAGAAAGCCTGTGTAGACATATGCAAATCATTTTGCTAATTGAGACTACAAACTCTTGCACTTATCTATCAGCGAGACGGGTGATAGTTTGGGTGCTTGAAATGTTTTCATTGCCCTTGGGCATTAATGAGATTCACAAAGTGACAATGGACACATCTCTCTCTCTCTCTCTCTCTCTCTCTCTCTCTCTCTCTCTCGTGTGGTTTTTATAATCTTTTGCCAAGGACGATGTACATGATCTGTATTGTGAACAAGGGTAGCTCAGATTCTTTCCGTACATGTTGTGCGACACGCTCTAGGGAGAAACACACAGCAAAGCCTTGTGTGAGATGTGAAGGGTAGGTTTAACTTCTTGGATAGAGTATATCTATGAATCCAGGATAAGCCCAGATTCACCAAAATGCAAGGTATAGTCTAATGGTAGTCACCCACAAGACAACATAATATACAAACTCTGATGAAAACAATACCAAATGGGTGCAGGCTGTTTGAGAAGTGCACACCCTTCAAGTTATATTAGGGGGGAAGTCGACTTGGATGGAAGAATAGTGCAAAGAGAATGCATAATATGGATACCAAGATTGGGGTGTGAGTGCACAATAGAGCCGCACGCGATCCCAGCTTGTATATGCGCGCCATGCATGGTAGATAATTTTGTTGTACAGAGAGAGATGGTGCCATGTGTAGGAGGGATGCAATGGATGAGACACACAAGCAAATGAAGGTATGCTTGGACAGTCCTTGAAAGGCACCACTGATTGAAGCTGCAAAGCATGCAAGGGAAAAGTGAAACAATTGCTTGCAGGGTTTTCCAATGGGGGGAGGCGAGGTTTGATCGGGAAGACATTCATGTGGGTGTGTCTTGATGGTCTAATTGAGGTGGTGGTGGCCCTGGTGGGTGATCGGAGACACCTGCCTTCAGATTGACCAACAGGTTCTCATGAGCATCAGTATTGCAACGTTGGGGGGAAGCTGCAGCGGGTGCATAATGGAAGTAATATCATAATGAAAATATCAAGGAGACTCTCCTCTCCAAAGGTCCCACTAGGAGAGTCTCCTCTTGTGTGTGTATATATATACATATATACAGATGTAGAAAGATTGCCTTTGTCCAAGAGGAGAGTCTCCTAGTGGGCCTTTGGAGAGTACAATCTCCTTGATTTTTTCAACAAAATAGTATAAATTAGCTTTAAAGACATCCGCTCAAGAATTAGCTTGAAGGGATCTGTGCATGTTTAGGATCAAGGTTTAGTTAGCACCCTTCTTTCATATGCAAATTCCTTATAAATATAATCATATAGAGTTCCATAATCTATAAGCTAAGGGTGGACATTCTACTTGAGCCAAAGATTCCTAGGTTTCCTTCCAAGAAATTTTATTGAGAAATTTAAAGCCAACTTGAATGAAAGCACCGGCAGGGAGGAGGGGGGGATTATGTGGAGTTGGGTTGTTGTGGGGACATGTTATCCTATAGGAAGGTTTCTTAGCTATGCAACCTGAGCTTCATGCACGCCACATGCCTTCTTGCTTTTGTGCATTGCTTTCGCCACCGTTGCATTGTGCAAGCCCATGTAATGGGCAAAAATCGTTGAAGATTTGATCCAGCGCACTTGCATAATGCAACATGCCTTCAAGATGTGAGCATATCTAATTTCATATGGGGAAAAACCATGTTTGCCAACAATAGCCCATTTTTTGGCATGTACATAGTAGTGAATATCTGCAGGGGACATGTGTACACATGAATGTAAATACATGTGTTTGGAAGATTTGTGAATGTGATATTGGGTTTCAAAGATGATGGACCATGTACACATTGTTAAATAGTTAGCTTTGGGTGTCAATAATTGTGTACATGAACATACTTGGGCAAGGTGTGAGAGCCTTGGATGTGGTTCCAAGTGGTTTTTTTTGGGTATATAAGTTCTATTGAGCTTTCTAGAATCTAAATAATACAACTGGTAAGTATGTGTATGCGGTGCCACGAAATTTTGACACATGCAATAACTATGTATTTGTGGCGCCCGATATATAGTGATGCGTGAATCACCTTAGAAGTGGCCAAAAATATAATTTTGGTATGTGGCCATGAAGTTTGAGTATCAAGGATCATGCGTATAAAATTTGGAGAAATTTGGACTCCATTTAGCTCATGAAGATTGCCCATTGAAGGTCAAAACTCGCAAGAAATGTCCCTAACAACATCAAAAATTGGGTCCAAATGGTATGAAATAGATTACTTTGTTACCATACATATGTGGTAGTGATGTGTGTGAACACACTTCGGAGTTCCGAGGCATTTTTTCTCTCACTAGGAGGTTTTTTTCCCATGCATTGTATATACGACCATCACTCCAGGGCTAATTTATCTTTCATTGTGCACTAAGCAATACTACTCTCTCTTGTGTGCCTTGAGCTTCCTTCGTTTTCTCAAAGCTGTGTGTGTTTCCCTGTAACCTTATTTTCAACAATTGGTATCAGAGTAGGTTGCATCCTCTCGGCCTTAATCGCCAACATGGACAACACACGCCTGCTCACATTCTCATATTTCTGTGAGCTTTCTTGAGTGTTAGTAGGTCGACAAATACTTCAGGAAAGCTTGTAGAGCGAGGTTTGGTCAAATTTTCCATTTGGGCTCATTTCGACTTCCGATTCCACTAAAGATAGTACTGCATAGACAATTTTGTCCTTTTGTGAAGATTTTTTGTCAGTGCCGTTTTTTGCATAATAAGTCCCTTACAATCTTCTTCGGGTTGTGCTACATACCGCATGCTGGTCCCGCTTCGTCTCTCCTCTTTTCGGGCAGTTTTCACATCAGGTGTATGCATTCGCCATGGCTGACAACAACATAGATGTGTTCAAGATGTTTGCTGCTGAGGATAAATTGGATGGTATAAATATAATCATTAGAGTTCCATACCATAAGGCATTTGGAAGGTTTGCCAATGTGACATTGGGTTTCAAATATGATGCACCATGTACACATTGTAAATAGTTAGCTTAGCTTTGTGTGCTAGCAATCACATAGATATACATACCTAAGTAGGGTGTCGAAGCCTTGAATGTGGTGCCATGTGCCTTTTTTTCCCCCTTGTAGGGTGTTCTTTTGAGCCTCCTACAATGTCAATAATGCAAGTGGTAAGATGGGTATGCT
Organism: Adiantum capillus-veneris; assembly: GCF_014529385.1. NCBI lineage: Eukaryota > Viridiplantae > Streptophyta > Polypodiopsida > Polypodiales > Pteridaceae > Adiantum > Adiantum capillus-veneris. Next base: position 38,980,338 of record NC_140942.1, read on the forward strand.
CATCTCTCTATTTGCGACGCTCGATATGCAGTGATACACGAATCGCCTTAGAAGTGGTCAAAAATATAAATTTTCCATGAAGTTTGAGTATCAAGGATCAAGTCTACAAAATTTAGATAAATTCGGAGTCTGCCTGGTATTTTTGTCACAGACATACCTGTCGAGGGTCAAAACTAGCCAAAAATGGCCTTAAAAAGGTCAAAAATTGGGTCTAAATGGTATGAAAGGTTGATTTTTACCACATCACTCACGGTGCCATGAGTGTCCAAGCTGGGGTGTGCCTGCTAGACCAAATATCAACACTTTCACCTCTGTAGGAGGAAGCATGGTTTCTATAGATGGTCCTACACATAGTCTCAACTTGTTCATGTCTTGTTTTCTAGTGTGTAGAGGATTAATTGAGGATTTCTTCTTTTCATTTTGGACTTGGGAGTGTTACACTCACGTGTCCCTTGGGTAGTTTTGATGTGAACCGTTTTCCTATACATGGGCACTTTTTACTCTAGTGTTGGCTAAAGGTTTTTTCCCCGTGTAACCACATATACAAACTATACGCATGTGTGGTGGTACGTTGTACTTAGGGAGACTTGTATCTTTCTCTCATACTCACACTTGAACTCTTCATAACAAAGTGAGGGAGCTTCAAGCTATCAAGCTTCTTGCTGTGTGTGTGTGTGTGTGTGTGTGTGTGTGTGTGTGCATCTACGGGTGTGTGTGTGCACGTCTATAGCTTCCCTCACTCCCTTCTTCACCCAACAATGGTATAAGAGTAGGCTCTTTAGCTCCCACAAGCATTCTCCTTCTCCATACCTCATATTAGGTTTTGCAGGAGGTGTAGCCTCGGGACAGCTTGTCACTGTTTTGCTCGCCACGGGTGCTCCGGGTGTCCGTTTTGCTCAACCTAGGACTCAAAACAAAGCTAAGAACGGGTACTACGCAACGATATCATGAATTAGCATTTTTGGGCACATTAAGTCTTTGCTGTAACATCATTTACAGGTCTGCAGATTTTCTGCAGATTTTGTCGGGAGTGCATTTCTTGCCAATTTATTGTTCGTGGGTGCTATGGCAAGCAACAATGACTTGTTTGGAATGCTTCAAGCTGAGGATAATCTTGATGGGACCAATTATCCGATGTGGTTTTACATGATGAAACATGTGCTTGTTCTACTTCTACTGTTATAGATGCAAGTAACTCTTCAACAGTTGTTTCTTCATCTTCTCCACCTACACAGGATTAGCTTAGATGGGATGGAAAGGATTCCCAAGCACATGCTTTGATTGCTCTTTCTGTGAAGCGTCATATTGTTCCGCACATTTGATCTTGCACTTCATCCCAGCAAGCTTGGGATGTACTTGCTTCTTTGTATGCCATGCGCAATGAAGCCCGTGTGGCTTACTTGAGGAAGCAACTTGAGGAAATGAATATGGCTGAAGGCGAGTCCATTGATGTGTATGTTACAAAGATTAAGGATTTGAAAGAGCAATTGGCAAACATAGATGAGATTATCTCGAACAATTCCCTCATCTCCACTTTGCTTAAAGGGTTGCCAGATTCTTTTCAAAGCTTTGCTACTACTCTTCGTTTGGTTGCAAAAAGAAATCCCAACATGTATACTTTTGATGAGGTTGTGTCACTTCTCTTACAAGAAGAGCAATCTAGAATGAATAGAAGTGGTTTGATTGAGGGAACTTGCTATCAAGCACTTGCTATCTCTCAAAGAGGTAAAAGCAAGTCTGGACCAGCTTTGGGCACATCAAAACCAAAGCCCCAAACTCCCTCTTCCACTAATTCTTCTAGTGATGGTGATTCACAAAAAAAGAAGAGATGCAAGTATTGTCGAAAGTTGGGACATACCATTGAGGAATGTAGAAAGCTTGCAAAGCGTAATGATAAGAAGAAGCAATCGGGCATGTCTATCATTGAGAGCACGAGTAATGCAAAGGATGATGAAACTAATCTTGCTCAAGATGTTTGGGCTTGTGTTGTTATATGCACATATGATTCTTCATTACATTCTACATGTATGACAGTGCATGAGTCTGATCTTGATTGGTACTTTGATAGTGGTGCTTCCAAGCACATAACATCATGTAAGAAGTTTTTTGTGTCCTTGCAAGATGCACCAAAGGGGAGGCATGTTGTTTGTGCAAATAATGCCTCTTACCCTATCATTGGAGTTGGGAACATAAAGCTTACGGCTGCAAATGGGGGTGTTGTGACTCTCAAGAATGCCTTGTATGTGCCAGGCATAAAGAAGAACTTGCTTTCGGTTCCTACCATTGCCTCTTCGGGTCTTCATGTACATTTTGTGAATGCCAAATATATGGTTCATGACTTCAGCAATGGTGATGTTATTGTTATGTCTAGGACGTTATGCAATGGCTATCGCATGGATACTTATGAGAGAAATGCATCAAATGCCTTGCTTGTTCGTACTCCTTCTATGGCTGAAACGGAGTTATGGCATGCACTTTTTGGTCATTTAAACTTCAATGGCTTGCTCTATTTACAAAAGAGTGATATGGTTGTTGGTTTGCCCACACTTGGCTCCATTGAGAAGCATGTTTGTGAAGGTTGTATACTTGGAAAAATGCATCGTGCCTCTTTTTCGAAGGATGGTTCTGTTCATGCTACAAAAAAATTATAGCTTGTACACAGTGATGTATGTGGTCCTATGAAGACTCCATCTTTTGGAAAGTATGTATATTTTGTTACCTTCATAGATGATGCTACTCGCCATACTTGGGTGTATCCATTGAAAGCAAAGAATGAAGTTTTTGTATGCTTTAAAAGCTTTGTGACTATGGCTGAAAATTTTAGTGGCAACAAACTTATTACTCTTCGCACAGATCGTGGTGGGGAATATATGTCGCATGAGTTTAATGTTTTTCTTCGTGACAAAGGTATTATGAATCAATGTACTGTGCCATATACACCTCAGCAAAATGGTGTTGCCGAGCATAAGAATCGTACTCTCTTGGAAATGGCACGTTGTATGGTTAAAGGAAAGCATCTTCCTGATAAGTTTTGGATGGAAGCGCTCATGTGTGCAAACTATGTTTTGAATAGATGTCCCACTAAAGCTTTGAGAGTTGTTACACCTTATGAGGCTTGGAATGGTCGAAAGCCAATGGTGAGCCATATGCGTGTGTTTGGTTGTTTGGCATATGCTCTTGTGCCTTCAAAACAGCATCACAAACTGCAAGACAAGGCTATAAAATGTATCTTTGTGGGCTATATTACTGAAAGTAAAGGTTGTTGTTTGTATCATCCATTAACGGACAAGATTGTTGTAAGCCATGATGTGGTATTTGCTGAAAATTCAGCCCATCCCTTGCTTGAATGTAAAACGCAGCCAACTATTGGGTCACAAGATATGTTTGATACACTTATGCCTTTGTTTCAAAGTGGTACATTGGATAATGACCATGTAGAGCAATCAAATGAGGTTCAAAGAGCTGAAAATTTGCATCCAAACATGGCTGAAAATCAGCATGAAGTTCAGCCCATTGATGATGTACAAGTTGATCATGAATTACATAAGGAACGCACTTCTATCAGGGATGCACAATCAATGCCAAGATGGCTGAAGAAAACTTTACAAGATAGTAAGTTGAGTGCTCCTTTGCGTGGTAGAACAATATCATCTACTCGCTATATATCGAGTGATTTTGTGGATGTAGCTCTCATTGCAACAACATGTAATGAAGAACCACTATCTTTTGAAGATGCATATGAAAATGAGGAGTGGATGGCTGCTATGCAATCCGAATTGGATTCGATTTCCAAGAATGGTACTTGGGAGTTATGTGACTTACCTAAAGGTAAGCATGCAATCGGTACTAAGTGGGTTTACAAAGTTAAGCGAAAGTCTAATGGTAGTATTGAATGTTACAAAGTGAGACTTGTTGCAAAAGGTTATGCGCAACAATATGGTATTGACTATTAGGAGACTTTTGCGCCTACTTCACGCATGACTACCATTTGTACTGTGGTTGCCTTGGCTACTCATCGTGGTTGGAAAGTGCATCAATCGGATGTGATAACTGAATGGTGACTTACACGAAGAGGTTTATGTCAAACAACCTCCTGGTTTTTCCATTAAAGGTCAGGAGCATAAAGTATGTCTCTTGCGAAAGGCTTTGTATGGACTTAAGCAAGCATCACGTGCATGGTATGAGAAGATGCATCGGCACTTGATTGCTCTTGGTTTCCAATGTAGTCCGATTGAGAACACACTTTATGTACGCAAAGATGGCAATGACTTGATTGTGCTTGTTCTTTATGTTGATGATATGCTTTTGACTGGGTCATGTGAGCTGAAAATTGAGGAACTAAAGGCTGATTTGCGACAAGATTTTGAGATCAAAAATCTTGGTCATTTGAGCTATTATCTTGGTATCTAGTTTGTTTTAATTGAGGGGGGTATTATCATGCTTCAAGAAAAATACATTGAGAAGCTGCTTCATCGTTTTGGTTTTGAGGATTGCAAGTCCATTTCAACTCCTGTTGAGAAAGGATTCAGGTTCTCAATTGAGGATTGTGATGATGCATTTGACACTTCTCTTTACCAACAAGCTGTGGGATGCTTAATTTATGTATGCAACACTCGACCAGACATACAATATGTTGTTTCCTAGTTGAGCAGGTTTATGCATAGCCCCGACACTAAGCATTGTCAAGCTGTGAAGCGTGTCTTTAGATACCTCAAAGGCACTATGAACTTTGGTCTCTTCTGGTAGAGATAATCAGCCATGCTTGCATGCATTTACAAATAGTGATTGGGCTGGTTGTTATGATACACTAGTGTCCACTAGTGGCAATTGCTTTCTTCTTGGAAAATCATGCATATCATGGTTGAGTAAGAAGCAACCAATTGTGGCCACATCAAGTTGTGAGACTGAGTATAGGGCAGCATTCACGGCTACGATGGAGTGTGTATGGCTCAGACGTCTCTTGATGGATCTATGCATGAAGCCACATGAGTCTACGACCATTTTCACTGACAGTCAGAGTGCATTGGTAATTGCCACGAATCCAGTGTTTCATGCTCGTACAAAACAAATTGAGGTGCATTATCACTATGTCAGAGAGCGGCTACATGCAGGAGATGTTGATTTGGCGTATGTACCTACACAAGACAATGTGGCAGACTTGTTCACCAAAGCTCTTCCAAGGGAAAAGTTTGAAGCTTTTTGCAAAGCTTTAGGCTTGTTACCATGTGGGAAATGATCTGTCACCTCCCTGTTCACATCATTCACTCCAGGGGGGTTTGTTACACTCACGTGTCCCTCGGGTAGTTTTGATGTGAATCGTTTCCCTATACACGAACACTTTTTACTCTAGTGCTGGCTAGAGGTTTTTCCCCCATGTAACCACATATACACACTATACGCATGTGTGGTGGTACATTGTACTTAGGGAGACTCATATCTTTCTCTCATACTCACACTTGAACTCTTCATAACAAAGTAAGGGAGCTTCAAGCTATCAAGCTTCTTGCTGTGTGTGTGTGTGCATCTACGGGTATGTGTGTGCGCGTTTATAGCTTCCCTCACTCCCTTCTTCACCCAACAGGGAGAGTCTATGGAATTTCTAAGGTTTTCATGTATGTGTGTGTGATAAATTGAGGGAGTAAAATGCGTCGGACCATGTATTGGTGCCATTGGGATTGAGGGTACACCAAAGAGTCCATCAGAGAGTAGTTTGGCGAAGCTTTTGCCATGGTTTGAGAGAGGCCTTTTGTGCTTGGAGTTTTTGTTTTTGTTTTTGATGGCTCTTCTTGTATCTTTTAGTGGCCATCAATTGTGATTCCAAGCCTTGATCAACTCGACTCACTTCATAGTGTTTGCGGGTAGGCAAGGGATTGTAGTTCGAGAAGTTTGAAGCTTGAATTGAGTTGGGGGAGGTTTTTCATTAACTCTTGAGTAGTTTAGTGAGAGGTGGAGGAGTAAAGGGGGTTCCTTGTGTTGTGTTAAGGTGTGAGGGTGTGTGAGTGTGCACATTGTGTCTTGCTCCATCATCTTTTGGCGCTCCTGTTTGTCAAGAGCTGAAGTGGTTTTTCTATGAAGTTTTAGCATTCTTGAAGAGAAGGTGGTGGTCTTTTTGAAGCACAAGAACATGATGGGATACATGCCATTTGGAATTTTAGTGAGAGTTCCAAGTGTGCCTAAAGAGTGCAACATGAAGAGTTTCTTTGGCTAGAAGCATTTTGGTAGATAGTCCCTGTTACATACTATTTTCAGATTTTGATTGATTTGAGGATTCCAGTTCACTCTAGAAAGCCTATGTAGACATTATGCAAGTCATTTTGCTTGTTTAGACTATAAACTCTTGTACTTCTCTATTAGTGAGATGCGTAATTTGGGTGCTTAAAATCTCTTCATTGCCCTTGGGCATTAATTAATAATATCAAAAATTGGCAATGGACAAGTCTCTCTCTCTCTCTCTCTCTCTCTCTCTCTCTCTCTCTCTCTCTCTCTCTCTCTCTCTCTCTCTCTCTCTCTCTCGTGCGCGCGTAACCCTAGCGAGACAGGCAAAAGCCCTTCCTCTCTCTCGTCCTCCTCAGCCCCCCCTTGGGCCAGGGGCTGCCCTTGGGGAGGCGTTAGGCCTCAGCCTAGTCCCCCCTCAACCCAGCTTCGCTTTCAACTGCCCCAACAACACCGATTGTGGCCCAGCTTCATCACTGACTAGCCCGACTGTGCCTTTTGGCTTTCGACTGGTCATCAACTACCCAACCCGACTGTGCCTCGGCTTTCAAATCTTTGTACCTCGACCTCGACCACGAGCCTAACTATCGAGCCTCTGTAGCCTCTGTACATGCGCTGGATTTTGGATCAATTTGGAAACTAGTCAAAGGGTTGTCTCACCCCGCCTTGCTCGTCCCCGACATAGGTTCGGCCTCTGTCCTGCGAGCTAACGACCGACAGATCAATCTTTTTTCTGGTCCAACAGTGTGTCCGAGGTTTTCTTGGGGTTACTTTGACCTAAGCTCAAGAAGGGTTTTGCCCTTATTAGAAGGCCGGCCCTGTTTTTTGAGAAGGGTTTTTGCCCTATCAAGAAGGGTTTTGCCTTGTGACATTGGAAGGTTGGCCTTTTTGACCTAAGCAGCTCAGCATTCATGACTACTCGGGCTTTGTCCCAAGGTAAGCTTAGTTTTTCCGGAGTTGTGGCAACACCTCCGAAGGTAGACAACATCACCCACCTTCAAATTGAAGTCGAAAGCCTCTGTAAGGAGAATGACGAGCTGAAAAAAAAGCTTTTAGCTTTCAAAGCCCGGCTTGCCACAAAAGAGAATCGCAAGGAGGAGGAATTGAAGCAGATGGAAATCAAATTCATGACGGCCAAAGAAGAAGTAGAGACGACCATCACAACGGAGGTCAAAACTCAAGTACAAAAGGTAATCTCTCGCAGGGTTTAGGATTGTGTGACATCCACACTGCGTGAACGGCAACGACAGGAGGATATTGCCCTCAATGTTTGCATTGGTGGGCTCCCAAGCAATTGGAGAAGGGAGGGGACCTCAGTTTCACGAGTCATTTACCCGCATCCAATCCGCAATCCCCATGGTACAATGTGATCCATCAACAATCACTTCTCTTGCACACGAGCCTTGCACCAATCATGCAATCTACACTTTCAAAACCAAGGTGCACCGAATCAAATTTCTTGAGCAATCAAGGCTTCTCAAGGACACCAAATTGTGGTTTGCAGAAGACCTTACACCCACTCAACTCAAGCAAAACAAGACAGAACTACAAAAGATACGAGAAGTGCGTACATCAAGGAAATGGGCAGTTTATCGAGGAGGTAAAGCTATTATTCAAGAGTTTCAAACTCCCAAACCGGCTCCCTCCTCACCCCCTTCTACATACATTTTGTTCATCTTCATCTTGTCTTATCTTTTTTGGACCCTCACTCCTTAACTGAGATGTATCCCACAATCCCCCATGTTTGTAATGTTTTGTCTTTGGTCCCATAGGTCATATCTGACCTCCGTGGACGATAATACAATATCTCTCTCTCTCTCTCTCTCTCTCTCTCTCTCTCCCCTTCATGTACACGTGTGTGGTTTTTATTACCTTTTGCCAAGGACAATGTACATGATATGTATTTTGAACAAGGGTAGCTCATATTCTTTCCATCCATGTTGTACGACAGGCTCTAGGGAAACACACACAACAAAGCCTTTTGTGATGCGAAGAAGGGTAGGTTTAACTCCTTGGATATAATATATATATGAATCTAGGATAAACTCAAATTCACCCTTAAAGAAAAATTCAAGGTATAGACTAATGATAGTCACCCACAAGACGACATACTATACAAATTCTGATGAAAACAATATCAAATGGGTATGGGGTGTTTGAGAAACCCTTCAAGCTATATTAGGGGGGAAGTCGACGTGGATGGAAGAATAGTGCAAGGAGAATGGATATTATGGACACTAGGATTGGGATGAGAGTGTAAAATCGAGTCGCATGTGATCCCAGCTTGTATATGCGCTCCATGCGGGGCTCCATGCATGGTAGATAATTGTGTTGTACAGACACAAATAGTGCCATGTGCACGAGGGATGCAATGGGTGAGACATACAAGCAAATGAAGGTATGCTTGGGCACTCCTTGAAAGACACCACTGATTGAAGCTGCAAAGCATGCAAGGGCAAAGTGGAACAATTGCTTGCAGGGTCTCTATGTGTAAGAGGAAGTAGGGTTTCTACAGGTGGTCCTACATGTAGTCCTACCTTGTTTCTGTCTTGTTTTCGAATGTATGGAGGAGTGAATGAAGGTTTCTTCTTTTCAATTTTGCACTTGGTATAGCCTATGGAAGTTATAAGGTTTTTATGTATGTGTGTGTGCAAGAAATTGAGGGAATAATGTGTGGATTTTAACAAAACAATCTGACCCTATATTGGTGCCATTGGGATTGAGGCTATGCCAATGAGTCCAACACATTGGATTTTGGTGAAGCTTTTGCGATGGTTTGAGAGTGGTTGTTTGTGGTTGGATTTTTTTCTTTTCTTTTGTTTCTTCTTGTGTCTTTTGGTGGCCATCGATTGTGATTCCAAGCCTTGATCAACTCGACTCACTTCACAATGTCTACGGGTAGGCAAGGGCTTGTAGTTCAAGAAATTTGTATCTCAAATTGAGTTGGGGAAGGTTTTTCATTGAACTCTTGAGTATTTTTGTGCAAGGGCATCTGAGGGTGTGCACATTGTCCTTTGCTCTATCATCTTTTGGCGATCTTGTTGGGGAGCAAAAATTTCACGGTTGTGTGCCTAGGTGAAATGATTTTTCTATGAAGTTTTAGCATCTTTGAAGAGAAAGTGGTAGTCTTTTTGAAGCACAAGACTTCCAATTTTTTGGAATTTCTCAAGCAAAGGAGAGTTGACTCCAAATAGATGGCTTCTAGTAGGCCAATGTTTATAGGAAAGGAAGAGGTGAAGCATTGGATTGCTGACTTTGAGTGCATACCATTTACATGCATACTCTAAATAATAAGGCTAAGCTTCATGTATTTACTGAAGAAAGTAATTTTTGACTGATTGGGAAAGAAATTGACAGCGCCAAAAGCAACAACAAAGTTGAGAGTTTTGCAACAAGATGTCCATGCCCCCTTTTAAGAGTTTTGCAACTCTTTAAAGGGTTTTGGGTGCAATTAGAGGCTGCATCCCAAGTACCACCAAGGGATTTCCTCAAAGTACGTCAGTTTAAGGATTTTCTGCATCAAAGTGTAAAGGAGAAGGTCGATCAAGAAGAACTTGCTACATTTGAAAGAGCAGTGGAAATTGCCAAGGCCAAGAGCAAAGAGATCAGATGAAGGTGGGAGCAAGGCATGACACATATTGAGCTAAAGGTAGTGCAACCAATGGTTCTTGTGGTAGCGGGTAACAAAGTGGACGGAGTGCTTCAAGGTCATGATCTTGTTATAGCAAGGGCTTTGCATGATCTTGCCAATCAATTGCAAGAGTTGAGGATTAAAAAACTTAATAGAAATCAAAGAGAAGAGAGGCCAAATGGGAAAGGCATGATAGGTTATGGTGGGTAGAGTAACGACACGTTCATTATGTAATCATAATGATTAGATAGAGAGCAATTAATAAAGATGTTAACTCAATGCACAATAGACTAAATGTAAACACACACAACTTGATTATTTTAACACACGAAGAGTATTTACAGTGCCTCTTATATAGGTACTATAGTGGATATCTTTCCACCAAGATATTTGTACAAAAGAATCAAGAGGCAAGATGCCTTTGTCCCTTTGAACCTAGACATGATCACATGGCTCAATACATGATGTATTGGCCTACAAATTCATGTGACTCTGGACTACATGTCTGTCTACATGGATAGAGGTAATCCTCACATATTTGTGGTGCAACAAATCCCACACACCAAAAATCCTAGAGGTTATTCATACGTAGTTGTGGTGCAACAAATCTCGCACCCCAACAACCCTTCCTTTGTGTGTTTTGTTGCACTACTCAAATACATTCCTCCCCTCAAAACAAACTAGGGTGAGACAAACAAAACACAAGCCTCTAGACACAAAGGGTGTAGGCACACAAAATATTAGGGTTTAGGCATACACACAAACCTTCCCTGGCATAAATAGAGGGTAAGGGACAATTGAGAGAATTGCTTACGATATATCATCATATACCAAGCCAACATTGTTGTTATTCTCTTTGTAAAAATCTTAATGTATTTGAGTAGTGCAACAAAACCCACAAGGGGAGGGTTGTTGGGGTGCGAGATTTGTTTCACTACAACTATGTATGAATAGCCTCTAGGATTGTTGGTGTGTGGGATTTTTTGCACCACAAATATGTGAGAATTACCTATATCCATGTAGACCACCATGTAGACAGACATGTGGTCCAGAGTCATGTGAATTTGTAGGCCAATCCATCATGTGTTGAGCCATGTGATCATGTGTAGGGTCAAAGGGGACAAAGGCATCTTGCCTCTTGACTCTTCTGTACAAATATCTCGGTGGAAAGTTATCCAGTTGTAGTGTCTATATAAGAGGCATTGTAAAATACTCTCCGTGTGTTGAATAATCAAGTTGTGTGTGTTTACATTTAGTCTATTGTGCATGAGTTAACATCTTAATTAATATCTCTCTATCTAATCATTATGAAATCTCGCACCCCAACAACTAGGTAGGGGTGAAGGCTACAAGGAAGATGCTACAATTGAGGTGAAGGGATCACTATGCCCCTGATTATCTTAAACCACCAAGTGAAAGAACCTTGGGAACTACCGTGAACGATCCTCCACCCAACCACCCTTTTATAGCCCCTTGGCTTGCAGGATCCCTTCTCCACTAGGCAACCGGCCCTTGGCTAGGTCCTTGACCTCCAGGGTGGCCCTTGGCCTGACATTACTCCCCCCTTGGAGAAGCATTTTCTTCCTCGAAAACACAAGTGATAATATCTTCATAAGAACACTAATGTTTTCCACCGTGGCATCCCTCATGGATCCAACGGTTTGTTAGAGTGGAACCAGGTTCATTAGGAGGTTCAATGAAATAAAAAATAACATCTCGATTTTCCACATTGTCGTCGCGTGCAACCATCTTGGTTGACCAACTCATAACGAACAAAGTGTGAAGACTCCATGTAGAACTCACTTGAGAATGCTAAACGAGTTATCACAACTAAGAGGTGTCTAAAGACAAACCAAGGTTTCAGACTTTCTGAAGATACTGGAACGTGCAATAAAACTTCTACTCAACTTTCCATGAAAGTAATGTGCTGACATACTCATCAGTGGAAACCAAGTCCTTGACTTGCTGTTGTTTCTTGCCAGTAGCCAACTGATGATGAAGTTGAGAACTTGAGAATAACAGGCAGAGAGTAAAACTAGTCGCAACATGCCTTTCATGATATGAAGCAAACTATAAACCAGAAAGGTTACCGATCTAATTGTGTTGCTTCGTGCTAACGTATGCACTTAACATATCCTTTCGCATGGTTGACTAACGTATGCGCTTAGCATATACTTTAGTACTAAATAGAATGCTTGTAAACTGTCCATCCAACATGGGATGAATAGCAGAGAATAAGCCTTGATGTGCTTTCCCCAATAAATTAAAGATAGTCTTTCATGACTGACGATAACCTACGAGTAACCAAGTGAGGTTCTAGTCGGATACTTGATGTGAATTTAAGTGAAGTAAACTCATAGAGTTTAGATCATCCAATCCCAGACACCCATACTAAACCATTATTGTATATGGCCGGGTGTGAACTCATACTAAAGTCGCTAGAGAGGTTGCACTTGAAGTGCAAACTCTTGCAGAAACAATAAAGTTCATGAATTTTCATGCCACTCCGAACAAATTTGTGTTAAACAATAGGGCCCATAACACCTAGTGCACATGCATTTAACACAAACAAATCCGAACCGCGATTCCATGACGAGAATTTCCACGACACGTACGTGAAAGCCTTGCAACAAGAGTTTGACCATAATAGAATGTGAAAGCTCAGCCACACCTAGGTACCAACCATGAGACCTTCTCATGAACATAGCATTCTTGGCTATATGTAGAAACGATCCTCTGTTAAGGTGGTTTCACAGCACCTGTAATCACAACACATCTGTACTACTTAGTACCCGGTAATTTCTGGCCACTGAAATTGTTCTTGATACGGTGTGCTCCAAATGGTCTAATAAATGGATGCGAGCAACACGTAGGAACTTCGTCGTCGCGATGCATCATTAGGAATTAGGCATCAATGTCAGTCCCTGACACTCATATTCTCCACATGTGGAATATATCTCAAATAAAAATGGCAGAGAAAGTGACATCCATCAAGCACAAATTGTGCTTGTGTGTGGAGGTAACTAAGAACACTCCGCGACACGAGTGAGAGGGACCCTCATTATCATTGCTCCACACTGGCTAAACCGAACTCCTTGAGTTGCTAGACCATGTTGTGTCCCATGTGACAACATGTGACAAAGAGAACCGTACCATGTAGATCTGTAATTGTTTCAACAAGATTCAAACCCATTACGGTATCTTAATGAACAGGGAAGGGAGAAACTAACAATATATTCTCAAAATGCTATACTCGTCCATGACCTTGTAAGTTGTCACCATGGATGAAAGCCTTCTAGCTCAAACATCCCGGTTACATAACGCAAACAAAATTAATTGCAAAGGAAAATAAATCCAAAAAACATGTACTTACCACCATGAGGTGGAAATTACCCGATACTTACCCGGAAGTCAAGTGCAGCCCTCAACCTGTAAGCGTACCATAGCAAAACTTTTGTGACCTGCTAATCACTAAAATTAGAGATTAATGAAGATAAATAAATTGAACTTGTAACCCTTGGTGTTGCCGTGGCAATCCAAACCCTTAGGTATAGCTTGCAAAACCAACCCCCTTGGTGAAAGGTTGGAAAGAACCTTTTGACTAGCCCTTGGCAGATAGTGTTTCTTGAAAAATAAAGTGTGAAGGTGCCCAAAAATGACCATCAACATGGATTGTGTGATTTAGTAATCACATATGTGGTCATATCACAAAACTGTGCTCCTATATGCATGCCTAGTGCTATAGAGAAAACGGGAAATCCACGCAGGGCAGAACCCCTAGCTCTTATGGACAACCATGCTGTTGAAAATGCTTGCTGCATCTATACGCCATGTTATAGATCAGCCTATGCGAGTGTAAGTTCAGCAAAAACTCAACTCAATCGTTGCACCAAAAACATGTAGTGCTTACAAAATACCCATATGTGATGACAAGACTCTTGCTTGGTCATTAACATCGATGGGGACACTGCAGATCTGTTCAAGCTGGAGAACAATCACCCAAGAAGTGGCAACATTTGGGTCCCACCCTAGGTCTGACAATGGCTCTTAGCCTTTGTGGCTCATAGTCCTTATGTCAATAACAAATAAGTGTTCAATCGATGAACCGATGAAGACTAATTTGGGTGATGTCTTGGCCACTTGCTAGCTTAGAGTTAGAGCACCTAGGCTCAGACTGACTCACGAGCAAAACATGTATCAAAAGCTTCTTAGAAAGTTTTCATTATTCTTCGAGAGAAAGAAGAAAGAGAGCATGCTGGGCTGAGGAAATTTTTTTAAGTTGTTGGAGTGTGTACCCAATCTGCGTGCTCTTACGCATCTTATGCCTGGCTTGCAGCTTATCTTATAAGAATGCAACAATCTTTCTGTATGACGCTCACACTGAGAGAGGTAACAGAGAGCACGAGTCACATCTTGACTCATCGATCTTATAGGGAGTCGTCTGTACGAGGATGACTTAAATAGGGCACTTTGTCTGTGAAATAAGTCCTAGGTTTAGGTTCCTTGTAGTGTTGTTGTTGTTGACAACCACCAAAAATAATGTTAAACAAGCCATCACTTATCTTGTCCTTGACAGAGTTGCCACCCATAAAATGGTAGTAGGTATCTGTATTTTACCAGTTCCGCAGATGTGTATACCAATGCACTTGATTTGAAGTCAATGGGCTGTATCGATGTACGCGTTAGAAGCCTTGTTGCACGTGAAACTATCAAAGCACTTCACTCCCCTTGACGGATTGCAATGAGCCTGAGCTTTTCTTGGTTCTGCGACTCAGAACTTGAAAATCCGATTGGCCGAGGCGATGAAATCATAGGGGCTTTGCATGATGCTCACCTATGAGTTCTGTCGCTTGTTTCCATTTCTAACCTTGTTGGAGTTCTCTAATTTTGAAAATTGTATATATGCTACAGGAAAAACTTCAATGTGCTCCGGGAGCACACCATTCATCCCCACACAAACCATTGCGTCTCGTAGGAGTATGGGTGGCAGGCGTGGGGGGGGGGGGGGGGGGGGGGGGGGTGCCCTCATGGACATCCTCCCTTGAAGTCAAGTCAAAAGCCAATTGCCTTGGGCGTCCATGTATGTACATAAAAATAAAAACGCTGATAAGCTCCCATGGTGGACTGCGCGCTCTGTGTAGAGGAGAAATTTGCCAATAGGTCTCCG
This sequence comes from Adiantum capillus-veneris, assembly GCF_014529385.1. NCBI lineage: Eukaryota > Viridiplantae > Streptophyta > Polypodiopsida > Polypodiales > Pteridaceae > Adiantum > Adiantum capillus-veneris. Next base: position 38,995,349 of record NC_140942.1, read on the forward strand.
TCTAGGCCGAGCCAGGCTCCGTCCAAGTGACGTGAAAGGGTCCCCACACCCTTCTGAACTCAACAAGACTGAAGCCGCATGATCTGGTTCTGGTCGAAGGCCTCCCCCTTCCCTTGCTTAGCGGCCTTGCCTCACGCCGGCGGGTCTTTCCTTCCCGCTTTGTAGAGAATCTCCCCGCCTGTCGAGCGGTCCTTCCCACGGCCATGCCCTGTCGACTCGCCCACGACATGAGAGCGAGAGAGAGAGAGAGAGAGAGAAAGAGAGAGAAATCCACATGATGAACTTGCCATGCAAAACCATGCAAGCCTCCTCCTTCCCCCCTCCATCCCTGAGCTCTGATACCAGTGAAAGAACCCTGGGAACTGCCGTGAATGATCCTCCGCCCAACCACCCTTTTATAGCCCCTTGGCTTGCAGGATCCCTTCTCCACTGGGCAGCCCTTCGCTAGGTCCTTGACCTCCAGGGTGGCCCTTGGAGTGACACCAAGAGAGCGAAGAGGGATGTATCCCTTATATGGATGCTATCAAGGAAGGGGGAAGAAAAATTATCAAGAGTGGGTAGTGGAAGCACCACCACATCAACAACATCCTCTTCCATTGCGCACATGCAAAAGGAGAAGGAAGGGCGATCAACATCATTATCCTTGAGAAACAATATGTTGATGTGTTGGCCAATAAGAGAACCAAGCATGATAAGGAGAAATATCGGATAGAAGAAGAGAGGGACACAAGAGCACAAAAGGGTAAAGCTAAAGTAGATGATCAACCAAAGAGCAACAAGAGGCATCAACGAAGAAAAATAGGTCCAAAAGACTACCCTGTTGGTCAAGGTGTTGAAGACTGTGATACTGTTTGATGACACACAAAATCAAAAGGCTAATATATCCTTTGGTCAATTGGTGTCTTTAAATGTTGAAATGAGGAGTCAATGGATGAAATGTTTGATTACACAACTTCCTTCCAAGAGAGAAAAGCATCAAAGCACGGTGTTAGCTTTGAGGGTTGGTCACCCTATAGATATGGTACCAATATTTGAAGCTATGTTGGGAAAGCAGACAGAGGTACAATCATATGTAGATGGTGGTGCCCAAGTGTGTGTCATGACCGAACCTATCATGAAGGAGGCATCTATGTACATCTATACAAACATGAAGCATTCAAGTGGCTTAACCATACACCCATAATCTCTATACAATGTGCAAACTGCTTTGAGGGTAGGACTTTTGTGAGAGCCTTTGTAGGGTTGTCATTCATACGAACACTAACTAGCTCAATGCCCTTGCTAGCTTGTGTATCACATGATAATGGACTTCTATGTGTTTTGACTTGGAATGAAACATGGAGTTTTTTGCTAATGCGATCTCACTCTGACTATCACAATGCAACACTGCAGTTTGAGTAATGTCAAGATCTCCCACTAGGCGAGCTAACCACATAGCTTCCTTGTGATAGCATCAAAAAATCTCCTTCCATCTCTTTGGTGGAAGATGACATGCAATTCTGGAGACATTATATCCATGACATCGTTGCTCCAACAAATAGAAAAACATAACCAGACAAGGATCTTCAATTATCTGCACAACCCACATAATTCTCTTCCGTGTAACCCAAAATGGATGCATCACTACTCCCATCTACATCTTTGTAACCCGCAATGGATGCATCACTATTTCCACAATGCAAGCACTTGTTTGCCATACCTTTCAAACCTGAAATGGTGTGCTTCACTACTTCCCATTGTTTTTTTTTCAGGATTTGCCATAAACCTTCTAACCACTCCCATTCCAAAAGCAATGTTCGATCTTGTGGCTACCATGGCGCACATATTACTGCAACTCTTGAATAATATGGCACCTTGGCCATTTTTTCTTTCTCATCATTAGACTCGGGAGCAACTTATTCTTGCTAAGTTTTGCATATGATTGCATTAGGGTACTCAATCTAGATTTCCCCCTTACGTATTAAAACTTTGCAAGATTATGCGATTATACTTTTCCTATAATAACTCTAGTATTCCACATTTCCTATCCCTCTTCATATGCATACCAAGAACGTGAATTGCATCGCCCAAATCCTTCATAGAAACTAGTGTGCCAAGTAACTTCTTCAATATGGAAATCTTGTCTTTAGACTTCCTGTTGACAACGGGCATATCATCAACATAAAGTATCAAGATGATAAGTGAATCATCGTTCAAATTTTGGATATACAAGCAGTGATCGTCTTAAATCCTTTCATACCCTTGGGACTGCAAGTACTTTTCAAACTTCATGTACTTTGATAAAATCTAAAATCTAACTAACCCAAATGATTTTTGCATTTTAAATTAATCATTGAATGTGGGAGAATAAACGGGAACAAGAGTTAGAATATAGACATGTGCTTATGGGTCTATCTCAACATGAGACCAAAGTCAATGGGTCCAAATGAGAGAGAGAGAGAGAGAGAGAGAGAGAGAGAGCTTTTCTCAAGGTGTCGAAGGGTTGTCATATAGAGGTTGGCAAAGAATTCTTTCTTTACTTAGTAAGCCTAATGTGCTCTTGTGCTTTCTTGAGTCCACAAGAGGGTGTGTGGCATGATCTTAGGCCATTGCCCTTGGCCTGGATTGGATGACCTCAACTTTTGAGCGCATATTTTTAATTTATTGACCCTGACTCTATCATGGAATGTAATTAATGCCTACTTCATGTTGTTGATTGCGTGCGTTGCAGCTTGTGCATGCTTTTTTCCACACAAAACCATCACACTACACAAGACACGCAAGCGGAGTCATTCTTCGAAGGGCAAAAGAACAACACCTGACTCTTCTGTTTACATCTACAGATGCATATACCTAAGCTGTTGAGCTATTGCATTGCGCTTGCATGTCTTGTGTAGTGCAATGACCTTGTATGGACAAAAAGCATGCACAAGTTGCAACGAAGGTGATCAACAACATGAAGTAGGCACTGGTTACGTGCTGTGATAGAGCAAGAGTCGATTAATTAAAGGGTAAATTACCAAAATACCCCTCTAATTTGTGGAAATTTCCAAAATACCTTGTATCTATTTTGGTTGCAATGTTCAAGATTTTTTAATCTTTATACCTTCTTGACAATTGAGATCCATTTTTGATTGCTTAGCATATATATTGTCACAAATTACCTCTCAAAAAAAGGCAATTATGTCTAGAAATAATGAAACAATTCAAAGCCTAAATATCCAACTCAAATTCTAGTGTTAGCCATTTCTATTTGATAGACAATCAATCTTCTTATGAAAAGCTACACATTTTTTTTATCTTTGGAGAAATTGAATCTCACAAGTAGGGGTATTTTGGGAATTTTGGAAATCCATGACAAAATATTGGGGGTATTTTGCGAATTTTTGAAATTTGAAGTGTATTTTGAAAATTTCCACAAATAAGAGGGGTATTTTGGTAACTTATAATATGCGCTCATAAGTTTAGGCCGTTCGAAGGCAATGGCTCGAGAAACCACAAGAGAACATTAGGTGATGATATGCCTGCTTCTGACGCATCTGTGTTTTCCCCCTCCCCTCTGCAGATTCGTTATAGGCAGGTCAGTACACTATTCGTTATAGGCAGGGTATCCCTTGGAATGCAACGATCATTGCACAAGAGATCACTGAGACTGAGAAGCAATTGAACAGATGCAGATTGAGGGAAGTCCTTCTGGACGTTGCTGTAAGTTAGAAAACCCACGAGCCCATAGGCGCTTATATGCAGGGGTTGTTTGCAGTATGAGATTTTGCAAATTGTTGCATCTGTGACATACATTTCAAGTGCAGCTACTGAAGGCAGGGCATCCCTTGGAATGCAACGATCATTTCACAAGAGATCACTGAGGCTGAGAAGCACTCGAACAGATGCAGAATGAGGGGAATCTTTCTGGTACGTTGGCGCATAATCTACACTTTGAAAGCTCGTGTGGTGGATCTAACCTACGGGACACGGGGCAAATAAATCCATGAGGAGAACAATTTGTGACGAGTGCTCTTCCATATTGGGACGCAAAAAAAAAGTTGAACCTTAACAAGCACCAGTTCTTTTGAACAGATTGAGTCCTTGCAGATGCACCTGCACAATTTAGATTTATAAATTGTGCTGTGATCAGGGTTGGCAGGACGCATAAACAAATTTACAAGGGGATTGCAAGGCAAGGGTTGTATAGGTGATGGGTGGTGTGCTCTAAGACATATACACGGTGGGTGCTTTCAAAACGTCCTTGTCAGCATCCAGCTACAGACTTTCAGCAGGTTTTGAAGGGGCCCAAAACAACTGTAGCATGAGAGAAACTGCTTAGATGCGGGGGCAGCGGGCTTTCGAAAATGTGGTGCTTTTGGATTGCATTCACTACAGGATATGCACATGTAGGTAGTGCCGCAATCAGAGCTTGGCATTGCATTAGTTGGCCAAAGAGAAGTTAATGCAAATTCATGAGGATGCACGTTATTGAGCAGCTTAGGATATCCGTGGATGTTTGGAGCAATCCAAGACAAGGAAAGTGATACATGGCACAGAGCACTCAATAGAAAGCCTTTATCTTGTATTCATATCCTTCACTCTCACTGCCACTACAGAACAGGATGTGCGGCATCCGCCATTTTCTTGTTTCTTGCAACAATATCAAAGAGCCTGATGCAACCTGGCTGATCCTGTTGCCACACTCAATAGAGTTTTCAATGAAAAAGGTTTCAAAGAAAGCGCTCAAGGATCAGTGATGCATTTTTCAATCTTCTGAGCCTGCTACATGAGAAGCCATGTATCGAGCAAACTCACAATCTAAAGGGAGGCACCCGAATGATTTACTTGTTCAGGAGTCCTGTGCTGCCAGGGGGCTGCAAGAGGTGCAGGAGAAGGAAGCTGTGCTTTGCAAACGACTCTTCACACCAATGACCAATATGAGTTGCCGGTTGAGTGAAGGGAGAAAACCATTGACGCCCAATAAAAGTGCAATTCGCTGCTACTTTGCAGTCTTCATTGTGCAAAGGACAGAAAATACAAAATGAAAGTAAATCTACTCAGAGTAGAACTGTGAGATGCACATATCTAGCTAGCTTCGTCTGGTATCAAATCATAGTCACTTGGAATGCAAAAGGGGAACAGAGAACTGGATCAGTGAAGAATCACCATTCCCTAAGACCACATACTCACGACTGTGACACGCCGGAACTGGAAATGTGGGATGAAGAACAGGGCCTCAAAAATGAACGGTCTGTCCTTGGGAGTATGACCAAGGATGGGGGTGTAGGATACCAAAACTTTAACTTATCTTGATAAATTAGTGTGCTTGTAGAGGAATGCTCTAGTCTACTAACCTTGCAATGATAGTGCACAACTCGACGTTTGAGGGGCTTGAGCCCAATGTCCCTACCCTCTGGACTTTTGAGTGAGCCCATCTTGCTCCAAGAGGGTGTTGAGTGATATGGGGCTCTAACATGTTAATTGTATCATTCCCAAACAACTTGCCATCCTACTGTTCCTTGAGTAGTATGGCACTTCTAAAGGAACGAGGGAGAGCATTTTTTCCTTCTGACCATGTCTTTCAACCATACATCATAGAGGATTTGAGGAATGTCCTAGCTTCCTTCAAACTTTGCATGTTTTCTTTCAAGGAACTCAAGAAAACTTGCTCGAAGTCCAATGAACATGATGCATGTCATTTGAAATTCAAGCGTGAGTTCCAAGTGTGCTTGAAGAGTGCAACATGAAGAGTTTCTTTTGCTAGAAGCATTTTGGTAGATTGCCGCTGTTACATACCATTTTTAGGTTCTGATTGATTGGAGGATTTCAATTCACTCTAGAAAGCCTGTGTAGACATATGCAAATCATTTTGCTTATTTAGACTACAAACTCTTGTACTTCTCTATCAGCGAGACGAGTGATAATTTGGGTGCTTAAAATGTCTTCATTGCCCTTGGGAATTAAGGAGATTCACAAAGTGACAATGGACAAATCTCTCTCTCTCTCTCTCTCTTGCCAAGGACGATGTACATGATGTGTATTGTGAACAAGGGCAGCTCAGATCTTTCCATACATGTTGTGCGACAGGCTCTAGGGAGAAAAACACACAGCAAAGCCTTTGTGTGATAAGCCCAGATTCACCAAAATGCAAGGTATAGTCTAATGGTAGTCACCCACAAGACGATAGAACATACAAACTCTGATGAAAACCAAACCAAATGGGTGCAGGGTGTTTGAGAAGTGCACACCCTTCAAGTTATATTAGGGGGGAAGTCGACTTGGATGGAAGAATAGTGCAAGGAGAATGGATAATATGGACACGAGGATTGGGGTGTGAGTGCAGAATAGAGCCGCACGCGATCCCAGCTTGTATATGCGCGCCGTGCATGGTAGATAATTTTGTTGTATAGAGAGAGATAGTGCCATGTGCAGGAGGGATGCAATGGATGAGACACACAAGCAAATGAAGGTATGCTTGGGCACTCCTTGAAAGATACCACTGATTGAAGCTGCAAAGCATGCAAGGGCAAAGTGGAACAATTGCTTGCAGGGTTTTCCAATGGGGGGAGGCTGGGTTTGATTGGGAAGACAGTCATGTGGATGTATCTGCACAAATGGGTGGTCTAATTGAGGTGGTTGTGGGTGATCGGAGACACCTGCCTTGAGATTGACTAGGAGGTTCTCATGAGCATCACTATTGCAACATGGGGGGGAAGCTGTAGCAGTGTGCATAATGGAAGTAATATCATGATTGGCAGTGCCTGCCGGGTTGATTGATATGGCAACATGATCATTTGCAGGTGCAGGAGCATCCTCTCTCATCTCCTCTCTCCTAGTTTGCAATTTTGGAGCTTTTGGTGTCACCCTTCGTGCCCTGCAACACTTTTAAAGAGGGGGAAAGGAAAAGACGACATCGAAAACCGCAGGCTGTAGATGATTAAATTAAAGGAATGAGACCCTTTTAAAAGGGTAATATGCAAAGGTGGGACCTATGGAGAGGAGAGTCAAGAACGGCGCCAACTAAACCTTGATCCTAAACATGTAGAGATCCCTTCAAGCTAATTCTTGAGCGGATGTCTTTAAAGCTATCTTTACACTATTTTGTTGAAAAAATCAAGGAGACTCTCCTCTCCAAAGGTTCCACTAGGAGACTCTCCACCCCAAGGTCCCCCAAAGACTCCGCACCTTATTACCAGTCACGAAGTGGCTTATCTGATGAAGATGATAGCGATCTTTACACTCTAGCTTGTTGCCACAAAAATTGCAACAAACTAATTGATGACGCATGTAAACCTCCATCCACAAAACCCAAAGGTGTAACCATAGAATCCATCGACTACCAATGGACAACAAACTGTAGTACAAGCTGCAGTTAATGGTTTTACAGGTATCCTAAAAGGTGGTGGGAAATGTTACCTCCAGAGTTCAAAAACTCTATCTTACGACCTGCTGGTAATGTGTCACCTCTCTTACTACTGATAGAGAGCATCTATAAATAATTCATTGGACATCAAGAAGATCAAGCAACGCTGGCCTTATAAGCCTTTCATGAGGCTCAAATCTGTAATTTCTCCTCTATATGGGTTTTGTGTATTTATTGCAAAAATCTGATATACAAAGCAGAAAAATACCATTATGGGGAAATCAAAGCAGAATTTGTGCACAAGCTACCAAAAGCTATTACAAAGCTCCTTATTGAGAAGCTGGATAACCAAAATCTAAATCTCCACTCAGCAACTCTTGGAGATATAATCCAAGCTTTATAGGTGGTCATACAGGAACTCTGTATTCAGAAGCAGGCACAAAAGGAATTGAAGGATTCCAAACCTTCAAAGAAATTTTGCAAACAGAATTACTACTCCAGAGATTTTGGATGCGCCGGCAAAAAGACAAAATGTTCTTATAAGCATTCAAAGAAGGGAAAGAAGGAGAAAAATTATAGAAAGAAACCCAAGCACAGGTTTTTCAAGAAACGTAAGTCCACATCTTCAAAGAATGACAATAAATGTTTTATTTGTGGTAAACAAGGTCATTGGGCTTCAGAATGTCCAAAGAAGAAAAAATCAGTAGCATTCAAGAATATAATTCTTGAAGATGGATATAGCTACTCTGAGATATCCTCCTCTAATATCTCTGATTTTGAGTTCAGTATCGCTCAACTTGAAAGCAAAGTGCCTTCAACAGAAGAAAGCAGCTACGACTCCGACTCAAGCTTTCAAAATTGTCCTATTGCAATGAATGTCATGAGCCTAGAAGACTTCATGCCTATTCCCTTCAACCCTCAACAATGGAAAAGGTTTTCCAAAGGAAAACAACAATTCCAATCAGACGACTATGCTTCAAGCAATTCAGATTCTTCTTTTGAATATGAAAAACCAAGTAAGAAGACATCTTCTCAACACACTTCTAAAGAAGCAACTACTTATTAGAAGCAGCTCAAAATTGCTCTACGTGAAGCTGACAAACCTAAAGCACCAGATTTAGAATGAATGGTCATTCCAGCCTTAGCCACCAAAATGAAACTAAAGCAAATCAAAGCAAATCATCCTCTCTTTGATCACAACTTCATTAGCAATCTGGTCTCAAGCAAAATCAAAGCTCAACCTTTCCAAGCATTGCCACCAGGAAGAACACCTTCCAATTCTTCTAATTATGATGAAGAAGCTTCTGATTTCCCTCAGGATATTCCATCAACATCCCATTCTAAACAAGATCACCCTTATGGAGAATTTCGTAAAAAAGAGCAGGAATTACGTCAACGCGAGATTTTATTTGAAAAACAATAGGGTCTCCATAGATGGGAAGTTGATCTAACTGCATGACAAACCACTTTCCTTTCTCGGGGGGGGGGGGGGGGGGGTGAGACTTCTCAGTTCTTTCAAAATAGCCCAACTCCATCTGCTCCAATTCCATGGGATATCTTGCTACCAAAAGAACAGCCAGCTGAGTCAACTTCAAAAGGTAATCAACTAACTGAAGAAGATATTAAAAATCTTAAAGAGTTGATAACCCTATTCAAGCAACCCAAGCCTTGACTAGAAGAAAAAATGGAGTCGACAGAAATGAATATGGCCAACGAAACACAAATCATCAATGAAAATAATGTGGCTATCCCTATTGTTGGATTGCTAATTAAGACAAAAGGTTTTCAAGCAATTGCTTTGGATGCTTTAATCGATACAGGTGCAGGAGGAAGCTTTGCAAAAAAAGCTTTATTCCCGTCAACAATGATCAAACAATATCCAGAAGCCAGGTAGGTAAAATATGGTAACGGCTCCAAGGCAACAATCAGAGAATATGTCTATGCATGGATAGAACTAGGTAATGCTAAATTACCTATTAGACTATCCTTACACAGTTCAAATATGTGCTATGATCTAGTAATTGGATTTGATCTTATATCAAAGCTAGCCCCTAGCACATTCACAGAAACTAGCTTTCATTTCTCTTATTTGGGTAAAAGATATACTGCTCCAATTAAGCAGAGAGCCAGCTATGCTATCAATAGTTGTTTAGTTTCCATCAACTATTCTGATTGCAAATTTAGAGAGTGGTTCCAAAAAAAAAAGCAAAATATAAAACCCAAATAGAAGAAATAAAAGAGAAAATCATGTAGAGAACCTCCGACAACCCATTAGCCTTTTGGGATGAAGAAAAGTACATGATCACTCTCCCTACTATCCCTGAAGTTAATCCAACCAAAGCTTCCCACCCAGGAATGTCAATTTTAGATAACGAGCTTTGCCGCAGAGAAATAAAAGAACTACTGCAGAAAGGTATAATCCAACCATCTAACTCAAATTGGGCATGCAGAGCCTTCTACGTCAACAATCACAACGAACATAAGCGAGGGAAAAAGAGGTTAGTAATTGATTACAAACCCTTGAACAAATTTCTGGTTCCAAAGAAATTTCCTATCCCTCTTCAGGAAGACTTGATCATAAGAATAAATGATGGAAAAGTCTTCTCCAAACTTGATCTTAAAAGCGGATTCTGGCAATTTAAGGTACATCCCAAAGATAGGTACAAAACAGCTTTTGTAGTACCTCAAGGAATGTATGAATGGATATCTATGCCCATGGGATTAGCAAATGCCCCAGCAGAGTTCCAACTCAGTGTTGAAATGATATTTGGCCCTATCAAAAAAAATTGTTTAGTATATTTGGATGACATCCTTATATACTCAAAAAACATGGCAGAACACATAGAATATCTAAGGGAATTCTATGAGCTGCTGAGAAAAACAGGTCTCGTTCTATCTTACACAAAGTGCAACTTTGTTCAAGAAGAGGTCGACTTTTTAGGCATCACTATCTGCAGTGGATGTATAAAACTACAGGATCACGTATTAGCTAAAATCACTTATACTCCCAATCATCTTAAAAATATCACCGAGCTCCAACAATTTCTTGGATGCCTAAATTGGATCAATTGGAATATACCTTACTTAGCTACCCTCACCAAGAAAATAAGGGTGCTTTTGCAGAAGAATAGTTCCAAACAATGGGAAGTTTCACAGAGCAAAGCCATCGAATTAATCAAACTAACCTATAAACAACTTCCCCCATTAAAGCTACCAGATGATGGAAAACTTATCCTCTACACCGACGCCTCTCTCGAAGCATGGGGAGAGTCCTTTGTGAAGAGATTAATAACAAAGAAATGATGGTCTGCAGATTTGCAAGTGGATCCTTCTTGAAAGCTGAACAAAATTATCGATTCTTGCTGCAAAATTAAGCATCAAGAAATTCAGGCTATTTCTTTTAGGACGAGTTTTCATTCTCCGAATGGATCTCAACAATTTCCCTGGATTTCTTACTTCAAAAAATGCCAACGAAGATAAACGCCTCATCCGATGGGCCTCTTGGTTTACCCAATGGGACTACAAGTATGAACATATCAAAGGCACCCGCAACGTCCTTGCTGACATCCTAGGTCGTCTCATCCCGCAGGCCGAGTGGAATAATATTATTTTCTCTCCACTATCTCCTAGTGACACAAGCATTGATGTCATCCACAATGCTATGGCTATGCCAGCACATAGTGACTGGAAACAAGTGTAAGCATAATGGAACCCATAAGAAGATTCTACTTTAGTGGAATACACATGTTCACTCTAGTGAAATACACATGTTCACTTTTTCTTTCGTGGAAGAACACATGTCTACTTTGTGAAATGCGCACTACATGAAGCTTATAAAGGAAGCCACCCAATCTCCTATAAAAGGGAGACTCCCCTTCATTGTAAATTATCTCGGAACAAGCTTAGTATATCTTGGAGTAAGCCTAGTGTATCTCATAGTAAGACTTAGAATATCTCGGATTGAGCCTAACTCCTCTTGTATGTGAATATATGATATCTCAAAGAGAAGCTTAGCCTTATGTTGTAATTTCTGTAGCGATCCCCTGCACACCTTGTCCATACTTTGTATGTCGAAATCATCTTAATATACTCCTTCCGCTTGCAATCTTTATAGTGTGCTTGCAAGCGGAAGGAGTATATTAAGATGATTTCGACATACAAAGTATGGACAAGGTGTGCAGGGGATCGCTATAGAAATTACAACATAAGGCTAAGCTTCTCTTTGGGATATTATATATTCACATACAAGAGGAGTTAGGCTCCATCCGAGATATTCTAAGTCTTACTATGAGATACACTACGCTTACTCCAAGATATACTAAGCTTGTTCCGAGATAATTTACAATGAAGGGGAGTCTCCCTTTTATAGGAGATTGGGTGGCTTCCTTTACAAGCTTCATGTAGTGCGCATTCCACAAAGTGGACATGTGTTCTTCCACTAAAGAAAAACTTGGACATGTGTCTTCCACTAGAGTGAACATGTGTATTTCACTAAAGTAGAATCTTCTTATGTGTTCTATTATGCTTACGATTTTTTCCAGTCACTATGTGTTGGCACAGCCGTAGCATTGTGGATGACATCAGTGCTTGTGTCACTAGGAGATAGTTGGAGAGGAAATAATATTATTCCACCCGGACTCTAAGATGAGATGGCGTATGATGACAACAAAAAGGACGTTGTAGGTATTATATTCATACTTGTAGTTCTTCATGGCAAGAATGTACATGCTGTAGCGGGATAGGTAGCTGATTGTGGTAGGTTTACAACTTTAGTTTGGGTGGTTTCTTGAGTTAGGTTAAACTCATCAAGATATACATTGGGCCATTCATGTGAAGGTATGGTATACTGAAGTTGTTGCAGGATTGTTGCTTGATGCCGTTTTTCCTTCCATCGAAATTTAAAATATTTGTCATCAAAGGTGATAGGCTGCAATCTATCCAGAATATCATTGCCGATAATCATATCATAACTGGGCTGATAACAGAGATAGGCAAAGATAGGTATTCTGGCCTTTCCAAGCCGTAACCATAATTTAGCCCATTTTTTATCGGCTCTTCGGATTTGTTAGCACATTTTAACAGAAATGGTTCATCTAGTTTTTCCCAATAGTTTTTAGGAACAAACCTTTCATTTAGGAGAGTCAAGCTGGCTCCTGTGTCTAATACAGCATTAAGGGAATTCTGAATTGAGTATTCAGAATTATGGTCATGGAGACTCCTTTTAGTGGTGAGAGATTGTTGTCTCCATTTAGAAGTTCCTGAATTTCTTCCTGTTGTGAAGAGATGAACTCTTTTACCTGTTTGGAAATATTCTTAAGGCGTTGATGATTGTTTAGAATCAACCTTGTGTTAAGTATGGAGCCTGATTTACCCTTGTAATTTTCTGCGGTAAAAGCGCACATTTGTAAGGCCCCCATTATGAGGAGAAGCCATCGTGCGTGAAGGAAAATCACTCACCGGAAACCAAAATTTTCACGGACAAGAATCAGGGGCAACTTTAAAGGCCTCGGGGGCGGAGGCCCCCGAGACTTTTTTTCGCCGGAATATTCCTTTTCGCCGGAATATTATGGCCGGACGGCGGTCGGAAAGTGGTCGGAAAACAACCGGTAGGTTGGCCGGTGGCCGGTAGTCAATGGCCAATGGCCGGTGGCCGGTAGTCAATGGCCAATGGCCGGTGGTCGGAAGTCAATGGCCGGTGGCCGGTGGCCGAATTCAATGGCCGGTGGCCGAATTCAAAAGCGGACTTGTCTTCTCAAGGGCGGCCACACATGGGCGGATTGGAGGGTCCGATTTGGACTTATTCGCACAAGGGCGGCTACACATGGCTGTCTCTCATAAGAGAGGGCAGCCCTTTTGGCCTATAAAAGGAGGCCATTTCTACACACATTTCATAGTGTGAAGTTGATGCAACAAGGTGAGTGTGAGGTGGTGAGAGTGAAGCAAGGCGGGAGCTCCATTAAGGGTAAAATCCCTTTGTAAACTACTTCTTGTTTTGAAGTACCAAAGCCATTGAGTGGCTGCTTTCCCGTGGACATAGCCCACATTGGGTGAACCACGTATATCGTGTGTACTCTCTCTCTCTCTCTCTCTACACTATAATCTCGTGTATATAAATTTGTCTCTCTCCATTAAGTAATCTACTCAATTATCTATTTAGCTACGTCTTATTTCCTAACACCTTGTGTTGTGACACATGGTAGTTCAAATGTCATCAATGACTTCTTGAAGTTTGTCAAGTCTAGAGAGAATCAAACTTGAGTGGCCAGAGGTTTCTGATTGGGCGCTTGTCGGATAGAACCAGTTTTCTAGTGGTTGCTTTTCTTTTCTTTTACTCTGTATAGATGATTCTTATGAGATATGCTCATGGCTATACTTATCATCTGATATTTGGGTTAAAACTTGAAGCTCTATGGGATCATCAATCCATTGTTGAACCTGTTTATCAATTGGATTGATCCATGCTTTTTTTATAGCTTCAAGGTTAATTGGCCGGATTTGTTCAGCATCCAATTGCTTTGAAGGGTCAGCTTCTTCAGAGATTTCAGCTTCTGAATCAATTTTCTCCAATCTCCATACCATGCTTGTGCACGTATGTCGCACATGTCAATGCAAGGAACTTGCCGATACACTGTGTGTGAGCCACAAATGGTTCCAAGCATGCAACTAGCCTAAACTAGTAAGCTGAAAGATGGCAATGGTGTGTCACTCACCGCTCTATGCTTGCTGTCGTGGAGGATTCCTCGTCGTGAAGAAGAAGGAGACGCCGCTATGCCGCGCTCAACCGCTTCACCGCGGCCGTGCCATCGTCGCAATGCTCGATGCACACTCTCTCTCTCTCTCTCTCTCTCTCTCTCTCTCTCTCTCTCTCTCTCTCTCTGGCTCACGCATACACACACACACACAAAGAGATGAAGAAGAAGAAGATGGAGATGGAGCAAGAGCACTCTTCATTGCACAAATGAGAGAATGAGTGAATTTTAGGTTTAGTTGACTTTTATATGAGCTCGCCCCATTCACACTTGGGCATCCATGCTTAGCCAACTAATCCCTTGAATGTTCCAGTTAGAGTGCGCCTCTCATTGGCGATCACTCTTACCCTTTTCCTATTGGACCGACAAGCCCGGTACCTGACTCTACCAAATAAATAATACATCATCCGTCGTAGGTGATAGGAATGTGCGTGAGGGTTAACATGCCCCCCTTCTTGATGTAGATTATGTCCTTGGAAGCTATTGAGTTGAAGCTTGTTGGTTGAGGTGGAAGAGCATTTGAGATGAATGTCCTTAGCCTTCTTCAGTCACTGCAAAATCAAACAACATTGGCACAGAAATTGCATTCTCATATACAATTAAAAAGCATATGCAGTTTTAGACAGACAAATTGATTGGTAGCATAATTCTAAACCATTTGTCAGCAATAAACATTAAATTTCAATATAATCAAATGCATAAACAGTTGGGAAGGTTAAAAACTAAACAAGTTCGGGGTCGGTAATTCAACGATTGAAAGGCACTAAAGATCGACTATTAATACCATAGGTAAGCTTCTTAATTTTCTCTGGTCAATTAAGTTGTTTAATCGCGAGAGCCAAGTATTTCATGTTCGAGGGCTGACTAGAGGCTATACCTAGAAGACCTTGTAGTTAAGCTACGATAAAAGGAATTTCTCATGAAATCATCGCCTGACTGATTACCTTTTCTTTGACCCCCCAAAGCCTTTTCACATTGTTTTGATTTTGATGTGTGTGCTTATTCTGTATGCCTTGGTTTTTTTGCTTTTCAAGGAAAAGCGCCCACACTAGGAACCTCTAGGGCTCTAGTACCATAGGCAATACATGTGAGTGGAGTACCAAATCAAGCTGAGGTTTCTCTTCCAGCTTAAGATTTTACATTGTGGCACTTTGATTTTTTGTTTGTTCGTTTTCAGCCTTTTAATTTTGTAACTTTGGGGGGTCATATAACACTGTTGCACCTCCCCAGGCTCATCACACTAGTAAACTCCTTTTATAATACTTAAGCTAAAGGTTAATAGGGACTAAGCCCACTAGAAAGCCCTAGTACATTTCACACAATGCTGCCTAAATCGGATTAAGAACCTAAGTAACCATTGATTATTAGGAAGGCATTCCCCATGGTATTAAGAGAAGATCTCTAACACCTAGCTTGGTCAAACTAGCTTAATTGGATTGCTTGATTTTTAAACCTAGACAAGCGACTATGACAAAAAATTACATTGAATTTAACGTTTGATACTAAGCAAATGCGTTGAATATTATGCTACCAATTACAATTAAAGAAGACAAACATAGATGCAAAAAGATAAGGGGCAATGTTAATGGACAAGAAACACCTGTTTGTGTTGATGGTCGCGCTTGATTTGAAGTGTGAATGAGAGAAAGATCCCATGAAGGTCCACATCCCAACAACAGCAACAGGTTCTTGTACACACTAAGAAACACAAAGAATACCTCTAGGAGGCACATCAGTGAGGAGAAAGAACTTTGCTAATCACTAAACATGTAAAACAGAAACACTCCTATTGTACTAATCCTACCTACCCTCCATCATTCGCGTGATGAGGATCAAAGGTGTTTTATGACATAGGTTTCTGTTTCAGTGTACCGGATGTGAATGTGTAGGTCTGGGTTAATGTTTTGACTTTTATTGTGCATACTCGTTTGCTAATTGCTATTGCTCTTTATTATTTTTGTTTTTTGTGAGTATAAGGCTTTATATATACATTCCCTAAGATTGGGAGATTGAGAGGTCAGGGAGGAAGGTTGAGAGGAGAGTGAGTGAATGATTACTGTCAGCAACACTCCCCTCTTCCTTGGTTAGATCATACTGTTTGAAATGTGCTCGTCACCCTTTGAAACCAATTGTTCCAGTTGGTAATAGGTGAGGATTTCTGCCATTAGTTTTCTATTACCTTAGGTGCCTCATCGAGTTGCAAGGGTGGTAAGGTACTCTCCCAGGATCGAACTTGAAGTGGTTCATCAGGTGATTCATGAACACTAGGAGGTGTGGATTCCTTTGTAGCTTTATGGAGGTCCACTATTGTAGGTGGAGGCTATGGAGAAGCTTTTACCTCTATGGATGCATTACATGAGGAGCTAGAAGCTTCATGGGAGTCCCCCCTTCCTGAGCTAGGTGGAACAAATCGTTCTTTCTTTGGTACCCAAACTAGCTCTGGAGTGGGTGTGTAGCATTCTGTGATTTTTTTCTTTCCACGATCGTGAATTTGTTTTGAAGCGATAGGATTGGGCGCACATGGGTCAGGTGACAGGTAAGAACACAATCTACGTTTTGGCACCCAGATTTGATCGTTTCCTTGATAGTAGCCTTGGGCTTCCAATAGTTTTTTAGGAATCCAACGCAACGTTTCTTTACATTTCTTGGGGCGAGTGGACGTTTCTTACAAGGCCTCTATTTTTTAGCACTAGCTATGGTCACTAAAGAATCTTTAGGGACCCACTTGTATGTTTTCTTCGTTATATTAGGATGAGTCTTGTTAGAAGCTATATGCATTGCTTGTAGCATATTTAAGGGTACGGTCATTTCATCCCCCTTAGGTGTTATCCAGGTTGTCCCCCTGTTTCCCCAAGTGTCTATGGCTGCTGTTAGGTGGACCCAATCCACATTGTCCGACTCAGTCATCCCAGGTAGTACATCCATATAAGGAGAATCTTCCCCAACATCAGTGTGTGCTTTACACGTGTAACAATACTGTAATGGGGCCGAGTGAACTGTTGTGTCAGATATACAATCAATTATAAACCTGTTTCCTAGAGGATGAGCTCGATAAGTCACAAGATCCACTCGAATGACAGAATCTTGGAACTGCAAGTAGACATGGTTTTTAGACCAGTCATGCACCATTTTTGCTTTTCTCATGAAAGGACGTCCTAAGATCATCTCCGATACCATAGTGTGCTTGGAGAAATCCATAACAATGAAGGTAATCCTTATTTTATGTCCAAAGACCTTGATCTTGAGATCTTCCAACATCCCAATAGGTTTAACAATAGACCCATTGGCCATCTTCACTACTATGGTTGTGGTCATAAGGTGAGGTCTTCTCATAGTTTCCCATCAATTTTTAGTCACAATGCTAACCCCATCGCCACCATCAAGGATTCCCTTCACAGTTCCCCTTAGTAGTGATTGGTATGGTCGCATTGGATTCATCGCCCTCAAAGTATTGTCCCAACTTGTTAACAGGTATTTCTATAACAAGGTTCTCATCTAGGTTGGGTTGTGGATCTAAGTGTTCCTCATTTGTTGGCATGTCCCCAAATCCATCCATCTGTGCAAATTGTGGTAGCCAACCTTTAGTTCTCCATTGAGGAAGGCTCGAAGAGCTGAGACTAGCTCAGGGTCTTTATATAGTTTGGACAGGTGGTTCTAACCTCTGAAGACATGAAATCCATCAATTTGGCAATGTTTAACGGCACCTTTTGGGCTTCAGCCCCTTGACGTGGGGAAGATGGGATCTCCATTTCTTTGATAGGATCAGATAGTCTCTCTGTAAACATTCTTTCCATCAAGAAGTGAGTACGCCCACTTTCCCATGACTTTAAGTCACTTTCTTCTTGGATGACACTAGGTATGGCTAAGGGTCTATGGACTTGGTGAGGTTGTTGTTGCGTAGGGAACACGATGTCTGTAATCTGGATTTGCCTAGGTGCTAGTTCTACATCCCTTTGGGTATCTTCTACCAAACTCCTTAATTGCTTGACTCACTTAATCTCCTCTGTAGGGTTTGGATAAGTTCCTATCTTCTTCTTGGATCCTGGCCATTGTGGCTCATGAAGATCTTCCTTGTTGGTTTCTATCTTAGTGGTCGTTTTGGTCTCCATGGTTTCACTTGAATCAGAATACTCTTCAACGTCGTTCATATATACGGGGTCGTCACCAGTCCCTATGTTGGGCTTTGAATTAGGGTCTGACTTCGCTGCTTTTTGCGATCTCTTCCTTCGTGTTTCTTCTTTTTTTGAGATTGGTCAATTGATGCCGTGTCTCTTTCCTCAAGAATATAATTTAGTTTTTGGAGCATCGATCGTGTGAGTACGTTTACTAGTACCCACATGTGTATTTTGTTATGGCTCCTCGGTAACTTCAATCAAGTTTAATGGCGTGATTTTCGGTGCATTTGGATTATGTGGACATTGGGCAATCAAATGATCTATGCCACATCGATTACACATGAGTATCGGCATTGTAGACGTGCTCGCTTGATTGGTTTGCATTAGTGTGGCGTTCTTTTGTAGCCTAATAGGACACGCGGCTACACGCTGTGGACCTCCACACTCATAGCATTGAAGAGGTGGTCTCTTAGCAATGTAATTGATATTTTGGCCTCTTGTCGCAAGAGCAGCTACTTGATAGACAGGTTTGACTTGTCCCCAATAGTCCCCCATGTAGTATTGTGGACTTTCTTCAAGCACATCCATCCCATAGGCAATATTAGGGTCCATATCTTCCTCATAGCCTTCCAAACCAGCAGTAGATGATTCATAACCTACTTGATTCACAGAAGTGATTCTCGGATGTGGTGGTTGCGATTCTAGAAATGGAGGTGGTAAGGGTGTCGTTTGAACAACATTTTGGGCCCTAGGGACCATGTGTTGTGCTGTTTGTTCAAGAGGTGGGGCCGGCATCAATGCAGGCACTCAAGGTGTGTCTGTCCATGCTAAGGTTGGTCTATTGTCCATCGCACGCTTAAATACTATGCAATCCTTAGCTTGATGACCATACCTCCCACATGCATTGCAGTTCCCATTGAATTTTACTCTAAAAGTAGGGCATTCACTGGTACTATGCGGTCCATAGCATACTCAGCACCATTGTTGCTCCCTTCTTGGATACATACGATTGTTTTGCGGAGCACGATTGTCTCTAAGACTCTCTTGAATAGCCTTGGTGAGATCTACTAAAGTCATCTTAGATATCTGTGGCTCCTTAGCAATAGGCTTTAGGGTCACTGGCTGATGCCCTGATGCTTGCGAGCTAATAGATTTAGGCTCAACAAACACCCTTTCTCCTTGAATCATAAAATTATCCTCCAATTGGATCGCATTGGTGGTGACTACTTCCCAAGTGGTGATACCTCTAATGACTAGTCCATTGTAGATATCCTCATCTCATAATCCTCTAATGAATCGATTAAGCAATTGATTATTATTGAAGCGCTCATTTGGATTACAACGAGAATTCAAAATGCTTCAAGCGACTAATAAAGTCTCTCACCAACTCTCCTTTCTCTCGTTGGGCTTTCTGGAGCTGACAGGCTACACCCCAAAGCACTCCCTCTCGTATGTATTCTTTCAAGAACAGTCTCCTAAGAGTAGGATAAATTGTTTTTTCTTCCACCCTTAGGGTTCTATACCAATCCTCAGCCTTTCCACTTAAGGTTAGTCTTAAAGCATTGCTCTTATGCAGGTCATTGTGTTCTCCTAGAGAATCACATATTTGTTCAAACACTTCAATATGCTTTCTCACATCCCCGTCTCACTAAATTTTTGTGTGAGCTTGGCTATTTGTACTGCCTTACTTCTAGGATCTCTATCAGGTGTGTTACGCATATTCTCAGCAATAGATCGACCAATAGCTTGAGCAAATGTTGCCAAGTCACGTAAGTGAGCAGGCACCGTGGGTGAAGGCGCTCCAGAGACTACATGTGGAGTAGGTATTGGCATTGGGCTTGGCGCATAGGAAGCCCTGGGTTCCACGTTGGGTACGATGTTGTGCCATGTGGTGGTCCATAGTTCATATGTGTGGCCCTAGGCATAGTAGACGTCGGATGTGACATGCTAATGCTAGCCGGTATAGTCCCATGGAAATAAGAGCTTGGGTGTTGTGGTTGTGGAGCATAGGTTGTTGAAACAATGGGAGGAGTAGGGACTACATGAGTGCGATGACCCATAGGTGCATATGATTGGTACACACTTGTAGGTACTGTTGCAGGCATTGAGCTACCATGTAGTGGTGCTTTACTAACAAATGAGGTCCATGGCGTGTTTCTTGGCATGACCATCGTTGGGGTAGGCATGGTAGCCGTGGTGTCATCAAGGGAAAGATGAGCTAGACTTGGAAAGATAAAGCTATCACTTGTGGGCTCAGATTGCACTGAGACCCTAGAGAAACAACATATGGAGGATCCGTCGGACTTACCGAGGGAGTCTCCATTTGCGACAAGGTTGGTTGTTTAGACTTTCCTGTATCCAAGAATCTCATGAGACCCGTTGAAGGCATGTTGATCCCCTTGTTCTGTCTCTCTAACTCAATGACCCTATGGATGACCTCACAAAATCTTTGTTGTTGATCCTCCACACTAGTAGCACCCATTGTGGATTGTAGGACATATAACCAACCCACGTGATAGGTGTGACCTGTGTATAGGTCGGTTAGAGTTTCTGTTTGTAGTTCGTACTCCCAGTTCTCATTTAAGAACGCTCCATCTAGGATTGAGGTTCTAGGGGTGTCCTTTGAGCTAGATGCAATGTTGCTTTCTAAGGGTTGGCCCTTAGTGGTTGCTAAGTCAGGCGCACTCGATTGCTCTCCTAGCAAAGATATTGACATAGGAGCTTTCGCTTTTAACTCTCTTCATTGCTTCGCCTTGCGTAAACTCTCGACTTCCTTTTCCCTTGCTGCAAGGATATACCGCTCAACCTCTTGCACTTCGGCAAGGCTTCTACCATCAGGTAATATAACCTCGGAGGGTAATAGCTCCGAAGAGTCAGGAGGTGTAGTGGATGAAGTATTCACATGCACATTCTCTAAGGGCATAGGGTCTACGTTGGTCATGAATGGAGAATTTACTTCCCCACCCCCCTCATTTACATCATTAGCTCCATGTACGGAGCGAGTGGCTCTACTAAAGGTTTCCTTCAAGCGGCTAAGCACGCTCGGCCCGGACCGTGGGCCCATGGCATGCATGTCTTGGCTTGAGCTATCAGGATTAGGCATTGGGAAACCCTCCATGACGTCGTAGTCAGAGGAAGAGTCACTAGCCGCTATGTTCGGGTCTTGGTTTGTACTACCTTGGGTCCCCGCCAAGGGCCCGGAACCTAAGGTAGGTGGATAATGAGAACTCGCGTAAGTCAAAATTCTCTCTATTTGCTCCATCTCTAGCACACGACTAGAGGGTAGATGCATGTGCCTTTGACACCCTACAAGTGTCGGCGAATAACCTCGAAGGTTAACCGCTTACTTTTTTAGGCGTCCGTTTTCACGCATTTTTTAATGTTTTTTAATGATCGGTTTTTTGATTAAAGTGTGTGATAGCTCAAAATGAGAATATCACTCAGAGGGTTGCGGTGTGATTTTCAACACAACGTTCGGTCACTTGAAGCTCCATTGGTCCTCAAAAAAGTCGATTTTTAGCTACGTGTGAAGCTAAAATACGTAATTTTAAAGGACGACTGAGGCTTGAGCCTGAGCGTGAGCTTGGGCTTGGGTTTGGGCTTGGATCTGGGAGATATTCCCGATCCCAGTCCTACCTTTCAAATTTTTTATTTTTTTTTGGGGGATAAGGTCGCTGCAGCCTGCGCGCGAGCACACACACAGTCTACCTACCTACTTACAACTAGTACACCTACTGTTACACACTAACACACTTCATTAGCTCTCACATATCTACTTCCTACTTACTGTACATTACATTACACAGAACTAACAACCTTAATACTAAGACCTTATGATAGAGAAAACACAATAACCTTTCAAAACTTCATTAACAAAGAAATACACAGTAGCAACACAAATCCTTCTTCTCAACACACACACCTTCCTTCCCTACCTTTCCTACAAGTGAAATTGCACCACAATAGAAGCACAGAGTGACATTCAAGCTTAGTGTATGGCGTTCCCAGGCAGCGGTGCCAAAAATGTGCACGTATGTCGCACATGCCAATGCAAGGAACTTGCCGATACACTGTGTGCGAGCCACAAATGGCTCCAAGCACGCAACTAGCCTAAACTAGTAAGCTCAAAGATGGCGATGGTGTGTCACTCACCTCTCTACGCTTGCTGTCATGGAGGATTCCTCGCCGCGAAGAAGAAGGAGACACCGCTACACCGCGCTCAACTACTTCACCGCCGCCATGCCGTCGTCGCAATGCTCGATCGCACAAACTCTCTCTCTCTCCCTCTCTCTCGCTCATGCATACATACACACACACAAAGAGACGAAGAAGAAGTAGATGGAGATGGAGCAAGAGCACTCTTCAATTGCACAAATGAGAGAATGAGTGAATTTTAGGTTTAGTTGAATTTTATATGAGCTCGCCCCATTCACACTTGGGCACCCATGCTTAGCCAACTAATCCCTTGAATGTTCCAGTTAGAGTGCACCTCTCATCGGCGATCTCTCTTACCCTTTTCCTATTGAACCGACAAGCCCGGTACCTGACTCTACCAAATAAATAATACAGCGTCTGTCGTAGGTGATATGAATGTGCGTGAGGGTTAACAATGTTGTTCTAAGTATGACCACTTTGGTATTGATCCACTTAGCCTTATCTTGATCAGTCTACGGGCTGAGAGGGTATTCTGGATCTAGAATAGTTTCTTCTTTCTTATGGGAATAATAAATAGAGGAGTCTATCTTTTTTGCATGGGTTAGAAATGGTAGATCTTCTGCTGGAATACCATCAATACTGATTGCTGGAGATTCCAAAATATCTTGTCTCTGTTCTTCAGTGATCTTGAACTGCAATAGAGACATTATTTTTAGTTTCTGACTCTTTACCTTTTGTTGATGAAGAGGTTGATCCTATTTCTCTGGATGAGGAAGCTAGGGATTATTTTGTTTTAAAAGGGGCTCTATCAATTACCATGATATCCTTGTTTAGAGGTAGGATATTGTTATTGCCACTTTTATCCATTTTCATTTCTGTGGACTCCATTTTTTCTTCTGGCCGAGGCTTGGGTTGCTTATCTTTCTCCATGTGTAATGGCACTAGAGGGATGTCAGCTTGCGAATCATCTATTTATGACTCTTCCTGAGAAAAAGGACTGCCAATTTCTATTGGAGGAGATGGAAAGTTGTCAGGAATGATTTTTGCTTGAAGACCATTGTGAATTATTTCATCATGGAAAGAATCAAGGGGAAGGACCATGTCCAAAAGTTTCCCAAGGGCAACTTCAACAAAAAAAAAGCTAAGGAGAAGGGAGTCTACAAAGGCAAAAATAGACTCTCTCCTGAAGAGCTAGAGCGTTATCACAAGGATAACCGTTGTTTCAAAAGGGGGGAGCAAGGGCATGTTTATTGTGCTTGCCCACAAAAGAACACACGTAATGAACCTCCTTGTGCAGACTGTTCTTGATTCCTTACCAGATTCCTACCAGACTTTTGCTAGTACTTGGAGACTGATGACCCAAGGAAATTTTGAAGTTGTCAAGTTTGATGCATTATACACATTGCTGTTGCAAGAGTAACTTTTGAGAAAAAACAGGACTACGTGTAGTTGAACAGGCTTTTATTTCTTTTCAAAGATAGGGTGATAACAGCAATGCAACCACTTCTTATGGTTCTGCTGCGAGTGGTAAAACTTCTAATTCCCAGTCACCATGGATAAATGCTGGACCATAATCATTAATTCCAACTCTGTGTTCTGCATTGGTCATATCCCATATTGGCTCAGGTTGGTCATCAGTACATTGGTAGTCAATGGATTCTATGGTTACCCCTTTGGGTTTTGTGGATGGAGGTTTACCTGCTTTATCAATTAGTTTGTTTTGATTTTTGTGGCAACAAGCTAGAGTGTAAAGATCTCTACCAAGATAAGCCACTTCGTGGCTGGTAATAAAGCTGCTCCGCAACTTTCCAGTCTTCCCACCCCGGTTCAATGTCCGAAGAACTATCATGTTCTTGGGCAACAATCAAGACATTAAAGGACAATTTTTTTCCAGAGTGACCAGAGCGACGATGCATTGATGGTTTATAGAAAGAGAAGTAAGGTAGCTCTAGGGAAGAGGGGACTATTAAATGTGTATGTACAGAGGAAGGATATGTGTCAAGAATTTGTTGTAATTGAATTTGCATATGAGCAAGTTTATGAGTAGACTCAGTAACTAACTTATGCACGTCATTCAATTGCTTTTCAAGGAAATGCAACTTGACAGTATGGTAATTGCTTTGAAGCAATTCAGGGTGAGGTTTTGCTTGATCAGGCATAGTTACATAAGGAGCTATAAAGATTTTATCTGTGTCAGAGACAATAAAATCTTTTCCTTCGATCATGCAAAACTGTATATAAAAGCAGACGAGGAAGAGTCTAATCTTTCAATTAGTCTTAAGCAATGCCTGAAAAAGGTTTGATCTTTATTTACAAAGGTTTCCAAATGTTGGCAATCCTTTACGCGCAGAGCTCTAGACTTTGTAGGGGCTTTATGCACAATAGCAGAGGAAATAGGCTTTTGTGAACTCATTAAATAATTAGAGAAATCTATACTATTAATACTTAGAACTCTATTTATAAGTTCTGTTTGTAGTGTAGGCTGTATATTGACTGCCGAATTTTCTGGTAGTTTTACTTCGGACCAAGAAATTTGATCATAGCGAAGCATCTGAGAATGATCATTTGAGCGCATGATATTGTTTTGCCCTTTATGATCTTTTTTCTCACTTGCTGTTAATTTACCTTCATATATTACTGGTAACCCGGAGTTAATTGCTCTCCCTAAAATAGAGAAAGCTATTTCAACATTGGGAGTTAAATGTTTTAGATCACAGTCAACAATTCTTATTGCAAGAGTTAGAGCTTCGCCAAAATAGGGGTCGCCAAGCGACACATTATAGTTTGAGCGAACTTGCAAATAGACTGGTCCGTCTGCAAGGTTACTTTCAATTCCGCCAAGGAATTGATCTTGCAAATTTTTGTGTCTGGTGTCTAAAATCATTACTAGACATGATACAGCTAGGCCTGCTCTAAAAAGAGGATTTACACCTATTTGTACACAGCTAGTGAACAAAGTGATAACCCTTTTTTAGAGCTTCTGCTTTGTCATGCTGGAGGATCTCAGTAAGCTTAATAAAATGCATTAAATTATCTGAGGGAATAGATGCTATTGATCTATTATCTAGATAGACAGTGGCGGCGCTAAGTTTAAATAAATTTTTATGTTTATATACTTGATCGGGTTTAAGTTCTAGGATTCGCCATTGAGAAGAAGGTTCGGCTTCTTCTACAACCATAAAAAGGTATGCAAAAGACATGGTCACTTTTGACAAACATCTGTTCAAGAATGCCATTGAATGTTTACCTGAAATTGAGTTAAGTGGTAGGAGTTTACTGCGGGAATTTATTGCGGGAGTTTACTCGAGGATTTGTTGCCTGTGGCTATACACTCTCAAATGCCCGCGGGCGACCATTAGACCACGCGACCATGCGACCTTGCCTCACAGCACGATTTTGAAAAACACCAATTGATTCTTTGGCAGACGTTGTAGAAAGAGAACAAAGACTTTGCTAGCCTTCTTGGTAGTATAAAAGATAACCTTCACTTAATGATGGCAAGAGATTAATTAGACACTAATTAATGATTGATTAATGGCTCTGATACCAAAATACGCACACTATAAAGATTGCAAGCGGAAGGAGTATATTAAGATGATTTCGACATACAAAGTATGGACAAGGTGTGCAGGGGATCGCTATAGAAATTACAACATAAGGCTAAGCTTCTCTTTGAGATATCATATATTCACATACAAGAGGAGTTAGGCTCCATCCGAGATCTTCTAAGTCTTACTGTGAGATACACTAGGCTTACTCCAAGATATACTAAGCTTGTTCCGAGATAATTTTCAATGAAGGGGAGTCTCCCTTTTATAGGAGATTGGGTGGCTTCCTTTACAAGCTTCATGTAGTGCGCATTCCACAAAGTGGACATGTGTTCTTCCACTAAAGCTAAGGGTGGCTATCCTACTTGAGCCAAGGATTCCTAGGTTTCCTTCCAAGAAATTTTATCGAGAGATTTAAAGCCAACTTGAATGAAAGCACCGGCAGGGAGGAGGGGGGGACTATGTGGAGTTGGGTTGTTGTGGGGACATGTTCTCCTACAGAAAGGTTTCTTAGCTATGCAACCTGCACTTCATACACGCCACATGCCTTCTTGATTTTGTGCATTGCTCTTACCACCGTTGCATTGTGCAAGCCCACATAATGGGAAAAATCGTTGAAGATTTGATCGAGCGCACTTGCATGATGCAACATGGCTTCAAGATGTGAGCATATGTAATTTCATATGGGGAAAAACCATGTTTGCTAGCAATAGCCCATTTTTTGGCATGTACATAGTAGTGGATATCTGCAAGGGACATGTGTACACATGAATGTAAATACATGTGTTTGGAAGATTTGCCAATGTGATACTGGGTTTCAAAGATGATGGACCATGTACACATTGTAAATAGTTAGCTTTGGGTGTCAATAATTGTGTACATGAACATACTTGGGCAAGGTGTGAGAGCCTTGGATGTGGTTCCAAGTGGTTTTTCTTGGGTCTATAAGTTCTATTGAGCTTTCTAGAATGTAAATAATACAACTGGCAAGCATGTGTATGCGGTGCCGCGAAAGTTTGACACATGCAAAAATTGTGTATTTGTGGCGCCCGGGTAGTGGTACGTGAATCGCCTTAGAAGTGGTCAAAAATATAATTTTGGTATGTGGCCATTAAGTTTGAGTATCAAGGATCATGCGTATAAAATTTGGAGAAATTTGGACTCCATTTAGCTGATGAAGATTGCCCATCGAAGGTCAAAACTCGCAAGAATTGTCCCTAACAAGGTCTAAAATTGGGTCCAATTGGTATGAAACGGATTATTTTGTTACCATACATATGTGGTAGTGATGTGTGTGAACACACTTAGGACTTCCGAGGTCTTTTTTCTCTCACTAGGAGGTTTTTTCCTTGTGCATTGTATATATGACCATCACTGTAGGGCTAATTTATCTGTCATTGTGCACTAAGAAATACTACTCTCTCTTGTGTGCCTTGAGCTTCCTTCGTCTTCTCAAAGCTGTGTGTGTTTCCCTGTAACCTTATTTGTAACAATTGGTATTAGAGTAAGTTGCATCCTCTCGGGCGTAATCGCCAACATCGCCAACACACGCCTGCTCACATTCTCATATTTCTGTGAGCTTTTTTTAGTGTCAGTAGGTCGACAAATACTTCAGGAAATCTTGTAGAGCGAGGTTTGCTCAAATTTTTCATTTGGGCTCATTTCAGCTTTCGATTCCACTAAAAATAGTACTTCATAGAAAATTTTGTCCTTTTGTGAAGATTTTTTGTCAGTGCCTTTTTCTGCATAACAAGTCCCTTACAATCTTCTTTGGGTTGTGCTATATACCGCATGTTGGTCGCGCTTCGTCTCCCCTCTTTTCGGGCAGTTTTCACATCAGGTGCATGCATTCGCCATGGCTGACAACAACATAGATATGTTCAAGGTGTTTGCTATTGAGGATAAATTGGATGGTATAAATATTATCATTAGAGTTCCATACCATAAGGCATTTGGAAGATTTGCCAATGTGACATTGGGTTTCAAATATGATGGACCATGTACAAATTAAAAATAGTTAGCTTTGTGTGCTTACAATAGTTAGCTTTGTGTGCTATCAATCACATACAGATACATACCTGAGTAGGGTGTCGAAGCGTTGTATGTGGTGCCATGTGGATTTTTTTTTTCCGCTCTAGGGTGTTCTTTTGAGCTTCCTACAATTTCAATAATGCAAGTGGTAAGTATGCTCCTCTTGCCCCGAAAGTTTGACACATACGATAACTCTCTATTTGCGATCCGATACGCAGTGATACACGAATCGCCTTAGAAGTGGTCAAAAATATAAATTTGCCATGAAGTTTGAGTATCAAGGATCAAGTCTACAAATTTTTGGAGAAATTCGGAGTCCACCTAGTATTTTTGTCACAGACATACCTGTCGAGGGTCAAAACTAGCCAAAAATGGCCTTAAAAAGGTCAAAAATGGGGTCCAAATGGTATGAAAGGTTGATTTTTCCCACATCACTCAAGGTGCCATGAGTGTCCAAGCTGGGGTGTGCATGCTAGAACAAATATCAACACTTTCACCTCTCTCTGTGTAAGAGGAAGCAAGGTTTCTATAGATGGTCCTACACATAGTCCCAACTTGTTCATGTCTTGTTTTCTAGTGTGTACAAGATTAATTGAGGATTTCTTCTTCTCTTTTTGGACTTGGGAGAGTCTATGGAATTTCTAAGGTTTTCATGTATGTGTGTGTGATAAATTGAGGGAATAAAATGCATCGGACCATGTATTGGTGCCATTGGGATTGAGGGTACACCAAAAAGTCCATCAGAGAGTAGTCTGGTAAAGCTTGGAGAGAGGCCTTTTGTGCTTGGAGTTTTTGGTTTTGTTTTTTATGGTTCTTCTTGTATCTTTTAGTGGCCATAGATTTTGATTCCGAACCTTGATCAACTCGACTCACTTCAAAGTGTTTGCGGTAGGCAAGGGATTGTAGTTCGAGAAGTTTAAAGCTTGAACTAATTTGGGGGAGGTTTTTCATTAACTCTTGACTAGTTTAGTGAGAGGTGGAGAAGTAAAGGGGGTTCCTTGTGTTGTGTTGAGGTGTGAGTGTGCACATTGTGTCTTGCTCCATCATCTTTTGGTGGTCCTATTTGTCGAGAGCTGAAGTGGTTTTTCTATGAAGTTTTAGCATCCTTGAAGAGAAGGTGGTGGTCTTTTTGAAGCACAAGAACATGATGGGATACATGCCATTTGGAATTTAAGTGAGAGTTCCAAGTGTGCCTAAAGAGTGCAACATGAACAGTTTCTTTGGCTAGAAGCATTTCGGTAGATTGTCCTTGTTACATACTATTTTCATAGTTTGATTGATTTGAGGATTCCAGTTCACTCTAGAAATCCTATGTAGACATTATGCAAGTCATTTTGCTTGTTTAGACTATAAACTCTTGTACTTCTCTATCAAGGAGATGCGTAATTTGGGTGCTTCAAATCTCTTCGTTGCTCTTGGGCATTAATTAATAATATTCAGAAAGTGGCAATGGACAAGTCTCTCTCTCTCTCTCTCTCTCTCTCTCTCTCTCTCTCTCTCTCTCTCTCTCTCTCTCTCTCTCTCCCCCCCCCCCCCCTTCCTGTGCACATGTGTGGTTTTTATTACCTTTTGCCAGGGACAATGTACATGATGTGTATTTTGAACAAGGGCAGCTCGTATTCTTTCCATACATGTTGTACGACAGGCTCTAGGGAAACACACACAACAAAGCCTTGTGTGATGTGAAGAAGGCTCTAGGGAAACACACACAACAAAGCCTTGTGTGATGTGAAGAAGGGTAGGTTTAACTGCTTGGATATAATATATATATGAATCTAGGATAAACTCAAATTCACCCTTAAAGAAAAATTCAAGGTATAGACTAATGATAGTCACCCACAAGACCACATACTATACAAATTCTAATGAAAACAATACCAAATGGGTATGGGGTGTTTGAGAAACCCTTCAAGTTATATTAGGGGGGAAGTCAACGTGGATGGAAGAATAGTGCAAGGAAAATGGATATTATGGACACTGGGATTGGGATGAGAGTGCAAAATCGTGTCGCATGTGATCCCAGCTTGTATATGCGCTCCATGCCTGGGGAGTTCACTAAAGTATATGTAACATAGCATGTGTGTTCAATAGAAGGGATTTTGATTTCTTGTAAATTTACAGATTCATTTGTACAAGAGGGGTAAAAGGGGTAATTAAAATCCATTTTGGTGAATGCAAATGATATAAGAAAATTTTACTTAGTGAACGCCCTGGGGCTCCATGCATGGAAGATAATTGTGTTGTACACACACAAATAGTGCCATGTGCACGAGGGATGCAATGGGTGAGACATACAAACAAATGAAGGTATGCTTGGGCACTGCTTGAAAGAGACCACTGATTGAAGCTGAAAAGCATGCAAGGGCAAAGTGGAACAATTGCTTGCAGGGTCTCTATGTGTAAGAGGAAGCATGGTTTCTATAGGTGGTCCTACATGTAGTCCTACCTTGTCTGTGTCTTGTTTTCGAGTGTATGGAGGAGTGAAGGAAGGTTTCTTCTTTTCACTTTTGTACTTGGGAGAGCCTATGGAAGTTATAAGGTTTTTATGT
The DNA here is from genome assembly GCF_014529385.1 of Adiantum capillus-veneris. Classification (NCBI taxonomy): domain Eukaryota; kingdom Viridiplantae; phylum Streptophyta; class Polypodiopsida; order Polypodiales; family Pteridaceae; genus Adiantum; species Adiantum capillus-veneris. Next base: position 39,025,823 of record NC_140942.1, read on the forward strand.
ATGTGTGTATGCAAGAAATTGAGGGAATAATGTGCGGATTTTTTCAAAACAATCTGACCCTGTATTGGTGCCATTGGGATTGAGGCTATGCCAAAGAGTCCAACAGATTGGATTTTGGCGAAGCTTTTGTGATGGTTTGAGAGTGGTTGGATTTTTTCCCTTTTTTTTGTGGTTCTTCTTGTGTCTTTTGGTGGCCATCGATTGTGATTCCAAGCCTTGATCAACTCGACTCACTTCACAGCGTCTAGGGGTAGGCAAGGGCTTGTAGTTCAAGAAATTTGTATCTCAAATTGAGTTGAGGAAGGTTTTGCATTGAACTCTTGAGTATTTTTGTGCAAGGGTGTCTGAGGTTGCGCACATTGTTTTTTGCTCTATCATCTTCTGGCGATCTTGTTGGGGAGCAAAAATTTCATGGTTGTGCACCTAGGTGACATGATTTTTTAAAGAAGTTTTAGCATCTTTGAAGAGAAAGTGGTGGTCTTTTTGAAGCACAATACTTCAAATTTTTGGAATTTCTCAAGCAAAGGAGAGTTGACTCCAAAATCATGGCTTCTAGTACGCTAATGTTTATAGGAAAGGAACAGGTGAAGCATTGGATTGCTTACTTTGAGTGCATACCATTTGCATGCATACTATAAATAATAAGACAACAACAAAGTTGAGAGGTTTGCAACAAGATGTCCATGCCAACTTTTAAGAGTTTCGCAACTTTTTAAAGGGTTTTAGGTGCAATTAGAGGCTGCACCCCAGGTACCACCAAGGGATTTCCTCAAAGTATGTCAGTTTAAGGATTTTCTGCATCAAAATGTAAAGGAGAACGTCGATCAAGAAGAACTTGCTACATTTGAAAGAGCAGTGGAAGTTTCCGAGGCCAAGAGAAAATGGATTAGATGAAGGTGGGAGTAAGGCATGACACATATTGTGCTAAAGGTAGTGCAACCAATGGTTCTTGTGGTAGTGGGTAACAGAGTGGATGGAGTGGTTCAAGGTCATGATATAGTTACGACAAGGGCTTTGCATGATCTTGCCAATCAGTTGCAAGAGTTGAGGATTAACAAACTTAATAGAAATCAAAGAGAAGAGAGGCCAAATGGGAAAGGCATGATAGGTTATGGTGGGTAGAGTAATGACGCGTTCATTATGTAATCATAATGATTATATAGAGAGCAATTAATTAAGATGTTAATTCAATGCACAATATACTAAATGTAAACACACACAACTTGCTTATTTTAACACATGAAGCGTATTTACAATGCCTCTTATATAGGCACTATAGTGGAGATCTTTCCACCAAGATATTTGTATAGAAGAGTCAAGAGGCAAGATGCCTTTGTCCCCTTTGACCCTAAACATGATCACATGCCTCAACACATGATGTATTGGCCTACAAATTCACGTGACTCTGGAACACATGTCTGTCTACATGGATAGAGGTAATCCTCACATATTTGTGGTGCAACAAATCCCACACACCAACAATCCTAAAGGTTATTCATACGTAGTTGTGGCGCAACAAATCTCGCACCCCAACAACCCTCCCCTTGTGTGTTTTGTTGCACTACTCAAATACATTCCTCCCCTCAAAACACACTAGGGTGAGACACACAAAACACAAGCCTCTAGACACAAAGGGTGTAGGCACACAAAATATATGGTTTAGGCATACACACAAGCCTCCCCTGGCACAAATAGAGGGTAACGGACAATTGAGGGAATTGCTTACAATATATCATCATATACCAAGCCAACATTGTTGTTGTTCTCTTTGTCAGAATCTTAATGAATTTGAGTAGTGCAACAAAACCCACAAGGAGAGGTTGTTGGGGTGCAAGATTTGTTGCACCACAACTAACCACTAGGATTGTCAGTGTTTGGGATTTGTTGCACCACAAATATGTGAGAATTTTTTATATCCATGTAGACCGCCATGTAGACAGACATGTGGTCCAGATTCATGTCAATCTGTAGGCCAAGCCTGTTGGGATTCAGGCCAACTGGTCGGATATCCCACTTACTACTAACCCATCTACTAACTTAACCATGTATACACTTATTCTTTAATACAACAGAATAAGGAGCTGCACAATAGGATAACGTTGTTGTGTGCTCCACCCAAAGTAGGTCTCTCTCTCTCTCTCTCTCTCTCTCTCTCTCTCTCTCTCTCTCTCTCTCTATGTGCTCTCGCACTTGCACTCGCACACTCTTCCCGCGGCACCTTCATCTGGTATCAGAGCAGGGTTTGTGCTTACTGTTTTTACTTCTGCGCGTGTGTGCACTTTCAAAAGTGCAAACAGGTTTCCAATTACGGCATCTATGAATTCAACGTTCCAAGAGCGTTTGCAATAGGTGTCCTGGGGTTTTACCCCCCTTTCAAAGTTGTTCATGCAGTCGAAAGCTTCATCCGAGCTACGCTTTAGGAGTTGTATTTTTCAACTCCACTTTTGCTACAGCTATAGGTACAGGTACAGGACACAGGTGCAGGTTGTTCAAAAACTATTTTGGATGGTATATAGCCGTTTTATGGCTATTATGTGCTATTGAGATGGTGTTTATGGGCTGATTAGGACCACTTTTCGGCATCGACATTGTCTCCGGTTTTTCAGACATCCATCTCCTCATACGTTCTTGCATACATACAAGACATCCAGGTTTCTTACAGGTTGTAGTGTTTTGCATCAGCACATATTTCAGTGGGAGTATTTGATGCGCATATGCATTGTTTTGGCACTTTTGATAGTGCTCGAGCTCTTTTGAGAACAGTTTTACTCTCCGCAGGGATTTGTTTATTGCTTGTATATTTTGTTTGGCGCCTGTTTGAGCGCGTATACTGCACCTTGCAGTATTGTTGACAGTGGATGTACGTTGAGTTGTGGAAATTGCCATATGTACCTTTTGTAGAGCCAATTTGGCTTGTTTCTGGCAGTCCCGACCGTTTTTGAGACTCGGTTCGGAGGCCCTTTCTGAGACTGGGCTGGTTTCTTGTCTGCATAACCTTTTGTGAGGGTTGATAGCGTGAGGTTTTCTTAAGCTGGGGGATTCTCGAATGTTGAGATCCTTTCGGTGATACAGATTGCTGGAGTACCCCTTTTTTGTGGCCTCACCATAGGACATGTATAGAGAGGGCTAGGTGCATTTGACACCGTGTTGGCAGTCTTGGGTCAGCTTTTGACTTTTTATGGACAGTTAGTGGTTAATGCACTTGTCTTATGCTCTGAGAGCATTACTTTTTATGCGCCATTGATCTCTTGTAACAGCTTTGGATTGAGATTCTGACAGTTTTTCCTATGAAACTCTGTCGAATTTTTTCCAAAATTACCAGTGTTTATCGCCATATTATCTTTAGCTTGTAGCCATGTCATCTAGTGGTTTAAAGGATATCTACAATATTCGGAAATTTGATGGGACGAATTTTGCTTTCTGTAAAGAGCAGATTCAAGATGTTCTTATACGAAAAGGCACGCTAGATCCTATCATGGAGCACCTAGAGGGAAAGTATACCAATATTGAGTGGGAGAAACTTGATGCTAAGGCAAAATCTACCCTCCATTTGAATTTGGTTGAATCTGTGTACTTTACTATAGTTGAAGAAAGGATTTCTAGAGATGTATGGGATAAGTCGTGTTCCAGTTATGAGAACAAAAGTGCCACTAATAAGGTTTTCTTGATGAAGAAGCTGTTTGACCTTCGTATGAAGGAAGAGGGCACTATTTCTACTCACATTAGTGAGTTCAATATCATTTTCACTCAGTTGAACACTCAGGGTTTGGTCTTTGATGAGGAAATCAAATGTATATTCTTGCTATGCAGTTTACCCTCATCTTGGGATACGTTCTGTACTGCAATTAGCGACTCAACACCTGGTACCGGTCTAGTATACAATGACGGTGTGAGCGGGATGAAAACACACAGAACGCCTCTATAAGGACCCGACACACACTCTTGGGATGATACACCACACACACTATGGGGCACCACTCGGCTTATACAACCCACCTGGTCGAGACAGGGAACACACCGATGGAGTGAGAGGAGAGAGACTGCCCTTTTACCCACTCTACAGAGAGAGAGAGAGACACACACACACCCAAAAAAATCAGCTCAAAAGAGGAGAATTTCTGATGTTTAGATACAATGGAGCTTGGGCCAACACCAATGGGACAAATAGCTCACACAATATGGGTAAAATAAGTCGGATACAATCACAAACTCGAGAAGAAGCTTCGCTCATAGGAGAAACTTACACAGCCAAAACAACAGAAAAATAGTGAGAAATTTGGAAAAATGGACAGCGCCATCGCGTTCAGAACGGTCCAAAACCCCAGTCTACAATGTCAAAGTGCTCAAATCCGACCTCGGATGAGCAGTTTACAGCCAAAACAAGCTCCAAAAACCCCAAAAACACAGTTGCGGCTAATCCTCCTCTCTTCTCCACGTTTTTTCTGGTCTTCTCTCTGTTTTTTCAGTTTCCACACTTAGCTTTATTACTTGGGCACCCTTGGCCTTTTAGATGACCTCAAACGCGGACCCCGAACAGACCAAAAACTGACCTCGCAGTGCATAGTTGTCACCCTGCTACATCCATACGCACACCTGGCACTCGCCTTTTTTCAATAATGCATCCTGCCACCACATGAAGTGGCCCCAAAAATTGGTCCTCATGATGACCTTTCTGCATAATTATCACAAGAAAACATCCACGTTGCGTCCATACTTATCCACGTGCAAGTATTGACCCCATTCGACCTCCTGACGCCACTAGATGCCATCTGATGCACTTGCTTACCTCATGTTGTCGACCCGCGGATAGCTTCCTCGAGAAGTTTTACGCGTTAACAACTCCTCATTATTATAGAAAAAACACACTGGTACTGGTAATAGTGAAAATCGATGCACTATGTACATGCTGTCCTACCTGTACACATGTGGGCCCCACGTAACCACCTGGCTCTGGAAAATGGGCAATCCGTTATTCGATGCACCATGCATGTGTATATACATATGCACAATCCCTTGCTCCAAAAAACTCCTGACATAATTTGCCCATCCCCTAGCCTGCTAGATCATTCATGATGAGCAGCAGCAAAAAGCGATGTTCATTCCACCTGGATCCCACACAAAAACACTTGGCATTCCCTGCATCAAAAGCTTAATCAAGCTTCCACCTGGTTCCCAAGGAAAATCTGTAGAGATGCCATATATCAACTTTGCATCAAGAAAACCATCAATTACTTTGGCATAGACCTGCATGTGCAAATATATCTTCTTCTCCATAGCTGAGAGGTCTCCACTGATCATTTGTGTCATCAACTCCTGCTTCTTTGACAATTCAACCTTGGTTTGCATCAGCCCTTCAATCACTTCATAAGGCCCTTCACTTTCATCTTCAACCTCATTTGCAAATGCAACTAAACCAGACTCCTGGATTTCTTTGTCCATCAAAAGAAATGCAACATTAGCATCCTCATCACTACTGGTAGTGCTATCATTGTCCTCATCAATCACTAGACTCATCCTCATCTTCATAGAGATCCTCCAATCGTTTCCTTGTGTCCATATTATATAGCTTCTTGGCACTTGTCTTTCCATAGAGTCTAATCGTACCACGTCTCCAATCTTGAACAGCTCCTACTGCACGTAACCATGGTCTACCCAATATAATAGGATATGCTCCCAACCCTGCTGGCATCACATGAAAATCAACCACTACCTTTGCATCATATGCTTCCACTTCTAAGCTCTTTACAACACCCAAACATTTTACTTTATGATGGTTTGCCAATCTGATCCAAAAGCCTGGCACCCCAATCACTGTAAGACCCATCTTCTCAACGCATGAGTGTGTTATGACACATATTTGGGCTCTGCCATCAACATAACCTTGTCCCAGATTTTTTCTTTTGTGCCACACATCTACTATTGGGCAAATGTCTGGTAGCTCATCCATTGCCAACACCTTCACTGAACCTCTCTCTGGCTCTCTCTCCATTGGGTTAGCCATCCTCTTCCACTGTCTCTTTAGCTTAGGCACCATCTTTATAAGCTGCCCAAAAGTAACATCTGCCTTCCTGCTTGTCAAATCCTCCTTCAAGTCATAGCTTAATTGCCCATCCCTTAGTGGAAAATCTGAAACATGAAACTTGTGACGAGCCCTCCTTTTCCTCTTGGCCTTGACATCCTCACCTTCATGACTCTTTCCCTTCTTCTTACTAGGACCTGGGCACTTCTTCCTTCCTTTTCCTCTGTGGTCCTCTTCCCAATAGGCATCACTAATGTATCCTCTAGCTTTGATGCCTTCTCCAAGGTGACTACACTTAGCACTTTTGTCTTTCCCTTTTCCTCCTGGGTTAATCCACTGGTTCCTTCATCTCCCTTAATTTTGATGCCATAATCATTGGACCTAGTTAGCACCTGTCTTGGCAATGGATACATGTCTCCCCCCATCCTTGGTGGCTTATCACATTGCGGGCTGATCTGGCCCAACTCTCCACAATTATAACATGTGGGCGTCTGCCTCCAAAACCTACCATTACTTTGTCCAACACCATTCCTAGGTCTCTCTTCACCTCCTAGCTGATTTGCAAACCTCCCTCGACCTCAATTATTTCCCACTTGACCTAGCATGTTTAGGCTAAGATTATTCATTAAATCTACCACTTGCCTCATGTCTTGCCTTAGCCCATCATCTTGCACTGTTGTAGTGACCACTGCTGGCATAACCTGAGGAGTAACAAAAACCACTGGTTCATGATGAACCCCTGGCATGAGACCTTGTAAAGAGTCCATAGGCTGAAATTCAGACCTCATGGGCAAAGACTCCACCCCTAGCTGGCTCATTTTTCTCAACTTCCACTCTTTGTTCCTTGCTACCTCTAGTGCATCTTCATATGTCCTAGGCTTCTTTAGATCCACTCTCCAACGTATATTCTCCCAAAGACCAGCCAAGAACTTGTCCTTCTTCATCATATCAGGTGGGGGTACTTGTGGTGCTAAGGCCTTGCACATCCGCTCGCATGCCAATGAGAACTTATGTATGTACACATCTACTGGCTCACCTTTCTTTTGCACCAAACCCTGTACTTCTTGCACACTTTGTCAGGATATTCTACCTTCACAAACTCCACTTCTAATCCATGTCGTAGATTGTCCCAACTCAATCTTACAGGTGGATCAGCCACACGCAACTCCTCTTCAAATGCTTTGGACCAAACTCGTGCATCACTCTTCAAACAGATTTGGAGAAGACGTAACATATGTGCTGGATCATGAATCTGGTTGCTAATGCATGCAACCTCCATCTTTTCCAAGAAGTCTTCCACATCTTCATCACTTCTTCCATGAAATTCCGGATAAGAGAAAGCCATGGCTACCCAAGTTACTATGCTTTGAGAACCCCTTCGAACACACATGCAAGAACCCAAAACTTTTTACTGACTCAATTCCTAGAAACTTCAATGGAGCTCAACTTTAGATAAGGACAAACACATGCACATCAAATGAGTTTTCATAGTTAATCATCGGAATTACAACAGGCAAAGGACATTCCAGGATCTCTCTTAATCTTCTCGGCCCATACATAAAGACTATGCACTGTTGGAAAAAAATCTTCCTGGACACATGAACATTTATCTAAATTCTCTGAGTTAAATGAAAAGGAGTGAATTGAGGTCCATCGTGATTATCCATTAAAAGCCATCTATGAAGCTCCGAAGAAAGCACACTTGTCTTATCCTCTGATTTTGCCAAAATTTCAGCAGCATAACAGCATAAATGTCTTAAAAGACCGAAAGACCAGCCATCATAACTTGGAAAAATTTTGACAGAATTTCCCCAGAAGTAGAGCAATGAGAACCCAAAATATAGACTGTATATGTATGCATAAACTGCAAACAATAGAACCCGAGTATCAATTAGGAATCACTAGTACATAGCCTATGGCGAGGTCACGAATAGGGTGCTCCAGCTACATGTATCACCGAAAGGATCTCCACATTTGAGAATCCCCCAGCTCAATAAAACCTCACGCTATCGACCCTCACACGAAGGCTTATGCAAATCGCGTATAGTCAAGTCTTAGAAATGACTATCTTCCAGAACAAGTCTCAGAAATGGCTGGGACTGCCAAATAAAACCAAGTATGGCTCCACAAAGGTGTACAATTGGCAGTTTCCACAAGTAACGTACAATCCAACAGATAATGCGCTCAAACAGGCGCCAAGTGATGCATACCCACAACAACGACAAGTGCACCACTGCTAGTATATCTGTGTGAATCACCTGTACCTGTATCTGTACCTGTCCCTGTAACCTGTAACCTATAACCTGTAGTCTGCAACCTGTAATCCCGAATCTCGAAGCTTGAAGCTCGAAGCAAAAGGTACTCGAAGAAGATCCTCCGTGGGGGCACCAAAAGAATGTGAGCGGGATGAAAACACATAGAACGCCTCTATAAGGACCCGACACACACTCTTGGGATGATACACACACACACACACGCACACACACACACGCACGCACACACACACACACACACACACACACACACACACACACACACACACACACACACACACACACACACACACACACACTTTGGGGCACCACTCGGCTTATACAACCCACCTGGCCGAGACAGGGAACACACCGATGGAGTGAGAGGAGAGAGACTACCCTTTTACCCACTCCACACAGAGAGACACACACACACACACCCAAAAAACTCAACTCAAAAGAGGGTAATTTCTGATGTTTAGATACAATTGAGCTTGGGCCAACACCAATGGGGCAAATAGCTCCCACAATATGGGTAAAATAAGCCAGATACAATCACAAACCCGAGAAGAAGCTTCGCTCATAGGAGAAACTTACACAACCAAAACAACAGAAAAACAGTGAGAAATTTGGCAAAATGGACAGCGCCATCGTGTCCAGAACGGTCCAAAACCCCAGTCTACAATGTCAAAGTGCTCAAATCCGACCTCGGATGAGCAGTTTACGGCCAAAACAGACTCCAAAAACCCCAAAAAAAGAGTTGCGGTTGATCCTCCTCTCTTCTCCAGGTTTTTTCTGGTCTTCTCTCTGTTTTTTCAGTTCCCACACTTAGCTTTATTACTTGGGCACCCTTGGTCTTTTAGATGACCTCAAACGGACCCCGAACATGCCAAAACTGACCTCGCAGTCCATAGTTGTCACCCTACTGTTTCCATACGCACACATGGCACTCGACTTTTTTCAATAATGCATCCCGCCACCACGTGAAGTGGCCCCAAAAAGTGGTCCTCATGATGACCTTTCTGCATAATTATCACAAGAAAACATCCACGTTGCGTCCGTACTTATCCACGTGCAAGTATTGACCCCATTCGACCTCCTGACGCCACTAGATGCCATCTCACGCACCTGCTTACCTCATGTCGTTGGCCCGCGGATAGCTTCCTTGAGAAGTTTTACGCGCACCAACTCCTCATTATTATAGAAAAAACACACTGGTACTGGTAATGAAAATCGATGCACTATGTACATGTTGTCCTACCTGTACACATGTGGGCCCCATGTAACCACCTATCTCTGGAAAATGGGCAATCCGTTATTCGATGCACCATGCATGTGTATATACATATGCACAATCCCTTGCTCCAAAAAACTCTTGACAACGTCCTTGGGAGTCTGTTTACCGAGGAGATTTGCAGGAAATCTCTCGAAGGCAAGAAAGATGGTGATGCGTATGTTGCTAGTGATAGACAGAGGGGTCGCACTCAAAGTCGTGCCAAAAGCAAGGAACGTGGGGGCTCATGCTGTAAGTCTCGGGGTTCTATGCGTAATGTCGAGTGCTATCACTGCCATAAAAAAGGGCATGTGAAGAAGGATTGCAGGAAATGGCAGCAAAGCAAGAAGGATAAACAATCCGGTGAAACTTCTAAGTCTGATGATTCAAACAAGGGCAAAGCAAAGTTAGAGGAGGTCAATGTGCTAGAGTCTTCAAACGCTCCTATTGTAGAGACTCTTCCATCGGTTTTTATCCCACTTACCTCTGACGTATTGGTCTTCACAGCAGATCTACCTGTCGAGGCTCTTGTTACAGAAGATGTACAGTATGCACAGAATTGAATAGTAGATTCTGGTGCGAGTTTCCATGTCACACCACATAGAGAGTGGTTCTCTACTTATTCTCACTCTTGTGGAAAAGTGAGACTTGGTGATGCTTATGAACTAGACATTGAGGGTGTCAGAAACGTCAAATTGCATCTAAGGAATTGCACGCACTTTACTTTATGTAATGTCAGACATGTGCCCAAGTTGACTAAAAGCTTGATTTTTGTTGGTCAGCTTGATGATTTGGGCTACAACACCACATTTGGCAATGGTTCGTGGATAGTACGCAAAGGTAATCTTGTTGAACTCAGAGGTTAGAAGCATGTTACCTTGTATTCCATGCATGTGTCAGATGTTGGTCATGATTGCATATCTATAGCCGAGCTGCCATCTACTGAGTTGTGGCATTGCCGGCTAGGTCATATTAGCCAAAAAAGAATGAGAACTCTGACTCGTTTTGGCTACTTACTTGTCTTGTCTTATGTCGACTTTCCTGTTTGTGAGCACTGTATCTATGGCAAACAGACTAGGTCTCTGCACTTACCATTGGGTCAAAGGTGAGCTGAACCTCTAGATTTAGTGCATAGTGATGTTTGTGGTCCTATGTCAACCAGATCTCTAAGGGGGGCCAGCTATTTTGCAACATTCATAGATGACTCTACTCGAAAGGTGTGGGTATATCCTTTGAAACATAAGGATCAAGTTCTTCCTGTGTTCCAAATTTTTGTAGCATTCGTTGAGAATCAGTCTGGCAAGAAACTCAAGAGGTTGCAAACTAACAACGGTGGAGAGTATGTCTCCAAGGAGTTTGACAATTTCTGTGCTAAAAGGGGGATTAAAAGGCAGATTACTGCACCATACACACCAGCTCAAAATGGAGTTGCTGAGCGCATGAATCATATGATTCAAGAATGAGTCACAACCATGCTTTCTAGGGAAAATCTCACACAAGGCTTCTGGGCAAAAGCCGTCTTGACCGCAGTGCACATTATAAATTGTTCGCCTAGTACGCCATTGAATTATGAGATTCCAGAAGAGTTATAGTCTAAACGTAAGCCCCACTATGACCATCTACGTGTTTTTGGTTGCGAAGCTTATGCTCACGTGCCTAAACAACTTCGACAGAAGTTAGAGCCAAAGTCACACAAATGTAATTTCATTGGATATGGTGCAGATGGAGAGATGGAATATCGTATCTGGCACTCGGAATCTCGTCGAGTCATCCGTAGTTCAGATGTGATGTTCAATGAGTCGAAGATGCATAAACAACCTATCAAGGAAATAGAAATTTGGAGAGTCACTTTTAAGGATGTTGCCTCACAGACAGTGAAATCAACTCAACGGGCTAGTGATGACCTTCCACTAGCAATGCTCCAGAGGGAGCGGATAGGAATGGCCAAGGAGTGAGACAGTCTACTAGAGTCTCTTGTCCACCTACACGTTTTGAGCCAGGTCTTGATTACATCATGTTGACCGATTGCAGTGAGCCAAGCTGCTACCAAGAAGCCATGATGACAGATGATGTGGTGAAGTGGGAGCAGGCTATGGAATCTAAGTACAACACGATTCTAGCTAATGACACTTGGGACTTGGTAGAACTGCCAAATGATGCGAAAGCTTTACCTTGCAAATGGGTTTACAAGAAGAAGTTTACCTCAGGTGATCCAAATCTAAAGTATAAGGCTAGACTTGTAGCCAAAGGGTTCAAACAGCAAAAGGGAGTCGATTGTGATGAAATCTTTTCGCCTGTGGTCAAGATGACAACGCTTAGAACCGTACTTGGTCTTGTAGCGATGGAGGACATGGAACTTGTCCAAATGGATGTGAAGACAACATTTCTTCACGGGGATCTCGATGAGAATGTTTACATGCAGCAGCTTGAAGGGTTTGTTCAGGAGAACGATCTCGTGAGGAGCTACTATGTAAGCTCAAAATGGCACTTTATGGCTTAAAGTAGGGTTCAAAGCAGTGGTATCATAAATTTGATGCATGTATGAGGTCTCAAGGATATAAAAGGAGCAAAGAGAATCACTGCTTATACATAAGAAAGCTAGATGATGGCTCGATGATCATTCTAGTTTTGTATGTTGATGACATGCTTATAGCTGGGAAATCCATTGCGGAAATTGCCAACTTGAAGAAAACACTTAGCAATAATTTTGCAATGAAAGATTTGGGGGATGCTACACACTTTCTTGGCATGCGAATCAGAAGAGATCGTAAACGTCATATTCTTGAGTTATCTCAGGAAACATACATTGAGAAAGTTTTGCAGCGTTTCAATATGCAGGGGGGGCAACATTGAGAACCCCAATGCAGGCATTCTTGAAACTCAGTAAGGAAGATGCACCCAAATCTGATGTTGAGCGAGCTAAAATGGCTAAGGTACCATATTCTTCGGCAATGGGGAGTCTCATGTATGCTATGGTGGCCACAAGACCAGACATTGCTTTTGCAGTGGGAGTGGTGAGCCGATATATGGCAAATCCTGGCAGCAAGCATTGGGAAGAAGTGAAGCACATTCTTACGTACCTCAAAGGTACGGTCGGCAGGTATTTACGCTTCGGGGGCAGTGATGCATCCATCATGGGTTATGCGGATGCAGACTATGCGGGTTGTGTTGACAATAGGAGATCTACATCTGGCTATGGCTTCATATTTTCTGGAGCAGCAGTATCTTGGAGGTCATGTCTTCAAGATTGTACGTCGTCTTTAACTACGGAAGCAGAGTACGTTGCATTTTCGGATGCAAGTAAAGAGGCTGTATGGTTATCTCGCTTGGTCAAAAATCTTGACATTGATTAGACTCCAGTGATATATTATGATAGTCAGAGTGCTCTTTCATTGGCAACGAATCCCGTGTTTACTCCAAATCGAAACACATTGAACTCACGTATAATCTCGTGAGAGATTTCTTGGTCAAAAAGCCCATTGATTTGGTCAAGGTACACACTGACGACAACCCAGTAGATGCTTTGACGATAGGCTTAGCTTTGGAGCGGTTTACACATTGCAGTGAGTTGATGGGTATAGGTTGAAGCCACTAGATTGCTTCATGGTAGTACATACCAAGTCACTTGGGCTGCGTTGGCCTTCAACTGGGAGTTTGTTGGGATTCAGGCCAACTGGCCGGACATCCCACTTACTATTAACCCATCTACTAACTTAACCATGTATACACTTATTCGTTAATATGACAGAATAAGGAGCTGCAACAGGATAACGTTGTTGTGCGCTCCACCTAAAGCAGGTCTCTCTCTCTCTCTCTCTCTCTCTCTCTCTCTCTCTCTCTCTCTCTCTCTCTCTCTCTCTCTCTCTCTCTCTCTCTCTCTCTGCTCTCACACTTGCACTCGCACACGCTTCCCGTGGCACCTGCAAAGCCATCATTTGTTGAGCCATTTGATCATGTGTAGGGTCAAAGGGGACAAAGGCATCTTGCCTCTTGACTCTTCTATACAAATATCTTGGTGGAAAGTTATCCACTTGTAGTGCCTATATAAGAGGCATTGTAAAACACTCTCCGTGTGTTGAATAATCAAGTTTTCAACACATACTAAAGTCGCTAGAGAGGTTGCACTTGAAGTGAAAACTCTTGCAGAAACAATAAAGTTCATGAATTTGCATGGCACTCCGAACAAATTTGTGTTAAACACTAGGGCCCATAACACCTAGTGTGCATGCATTTAACACAAACAAATTGAAACCGCAATTCCATGACGAGCTTTCCACGACACGTACGTGAAAGCCTTGCAACAAGAGTCGGACCATAATAGAATGTGAAAGTTCAGCGTAGCGTACTTGGCTACATGTAGAAATGACCCTCTCTTCAGGTGGTTCCGCAGCACCTGTAATCACAACAAATCTGTACGTAGTACTCGACAATTTCTAGCCACTAAAATTGTTCCTGATACGGTGTGCTCCAAATGGTCTAATAAATGGATGCGAGCAGCACGTAGGGACTTCGTCGTGACACATCATTAGGAATTAGGCGTCAGTGTCAGTCCCTGAGACTCATATTCTCCACATGTGGAATATGTGTCAAATAAGGATGGCAGAGAAAGCAACATCCATCAAGCACAAATTGTGCTTGTGTGTGGAGGTAACTAAGAACACTCCGCGACACGAGTGAGAGGGATCCTCATTATCATTGCTCCACATTGGCTAAACCAAACTCCTTGAGTTCCTATACCATGTTGTGTCCCATGTGACAACATGTGCCAAAGAGAACTGTACCATGTATGTATGTAATTGTTTCAACACGATTCAAACCCATTGCGGTATCTTGATGAACAGGGAAGGGAGAAAATAACAATATTTTCTCAAAATACTACACTCGTCCATGACCTTGTCACTTGGCTAAAGCGCAAGCTAGATGAAAGCCTTCTAGCTCAAACATCCCGATTACATAACGCAAACAAACTTTATTGGAAAGGAAAATAAATCCAAAAAACATGTACTTACCATGAGGTGGAAATTACCCAATACTTACCCGGAAGTCAACTGTAGCCCTCAACCTATCAGTGTACCATAACAAAACTTTTATGACCTGCTCATCACTAAAATTAGAGATTAATGAAGATAAAGAAATTAAATTAGTAACCCTTGGTGTTGCCGTGGCAATCCAAACCCCTGGGTATAGCTTGCAAAACCAGCCCCTAGGTGAAAGGTTGGAAAGAACCTTTTGACTAGTCCTTGGCAAATAGTGTTTCTTGAAAAACAAAGTGTGAAGGTGTCCAAAAATGACCATCAACACGGATTGTGTGATTTAGTAATCACATATGTGGTCATACCACAAAAACTTTGCTCCTATATGCACTCCTAGTGCTATAGAGAAAACGGGAGATCCACGTAGGGTGGAACCCCTAGCTCTTATGGACAGCCATGCTGTCGGAAATGCTTGCTGCATCTATACGCCGTGTTATAGATCAGCCTATGCGAGTGTAAGTTTATAAAAAACTCAACTCAATCGTCGCACCAAAGCATGTAGTGCTTACAAAATACCCATATGTAATGACAAGACTCTTGCTTGGTCATTAACATGGATGGGGACACTGCAGATCTATTCAAGCTGGAGAACAATCACCCAAGAAGTGCCAACATTTGGGTCCCACCCTAGGTCTGACAATGGCTCTTAGCCTTTGTGGCTCATAGCCCTTATGTCAATAAAAAATTAGTGTTCAATCGATGAACCAATGAAGACTAATTTGGGTGAAGTCTTGGCCACTTTCTAGCTGAGAGTTAGAGCACCTTGGCTCAGACTGACTCACGACCAAAGCATTAATCAAAAGCTTCTTAGAAAGTTTTCATTATTCTTCGAGAGAGAGAAGAAAGAGAGCATGCTGGGATGAGGAACTTACCTTAAGTTTCTGGAGTGTGTACCCAATCTGTGTGCTCTTACGCATCTTATGCATGGCTTGCAGCTTATCTTATAAGTATGCAAAAATCTTTCTGTATGACGCTCGCATCGAGAGAGGTAACAGAGAACAAGAGTCACATCTTGATCCATCAATCTTGTACGGATCATGACTAGACGAGGATGACTTAAATAGGGCACTTGGCCTGTGAAATAAGTCCTAGATTTAGGTTCCTTGTAGTGTTGTTGTGTGTTGACAGCCACCAAAAATCATGTTAAACAAGCCATCACTTATCTTCTCCTTGACAGAGTTTCTAGTGTGATAGCGGAAGCGTAATTCATGAGGCAATAGAATTGAATCCACCTAGCTGGCATGCCTTGCATGCAGAATTGTAAGCCCTTGCCGAGATTGATGGCGTCAAATGTGAGACCCAAAACAAAAGTTCCTTGCACAATAGATTGTACTGCTAGGGAGACATCCTAACTTGATGTTGCCACCCATAAAATGGTAGCAGATATCTGTATTTTACCAACATTTGGGTCCCACCCTAGGTCTGACAATGGCTCTTAGCCTTTGTGGCTCATAGCCCTTATGTCAATAAAAAATTAGTGTTCAATCGATGAACCAATGAAGACTAATTTGGGTGAAGTCTTGGCCACTTTCTAGCTGAGAGTTAGAGCACCTTGGCTCAGACTGACTCACGACCAAAGCATTAATCAAAAGCTTCTTAGAAAGTTTTCATTATTCTTCGAGAGAAAGAAGAAAGAGAGCATGCTGGGCTGAGGAACTTATGTTAAGTTGCTGGAGTGTGTACCCAACCTGTGTGCTCTTACACATCTTATGCCTGGCTTGCAGCTTATCTTATAAGTATGCAACAATCTTTCTGTATGACGCTCACATCGAGAGAGGTAACAGAAAACACGAGTCACATCTTCACACGTCGATCTTGTAGGGATCGTGATTGTACGAGGATGGCTTAAATAGGGCACTTTGCCTGTGAAATAAGTCCTAGGTATACGTTCCTTGTAGTGTTGTTGTGTGTTGACAGCCACCCAAAATCATGTTAAACAAGCCATCACTTATCTTGTACTTGACAGAGTTGCTAGTGTGATAGTGGAAGCGTAATTCATGAGGCGATATAATTGAATCCACCTAGCTGGCATGCCTTGCATGCAGAATTGTAAGCCCTTGCCGAGATTGATGGCGTCAAATGTGAGAGCCAAAACAAAAGTTCCTTGCACAATAGATTGTACTGCTAGGGAGACATCCTAACTTGATGTTGCCACCCATAAAATGGTAGCAGATATCTGTATTTTACCAGTTCCATAGACGTGTATACCAATGCCCTTGATTTGAAGTCAATGGGCTGTATTGGTGTACACGTTAGAAGACTTGTTGCACGTGAAACTGTCAAAGCACTTTGCTTTGCACAACAGACAATCTTTTCCAAAATAAGTGTGAAAACATGGAAAAACAAGAAAAACTTAAAATTGTCTAGCCTGGTCATCCTGCTGTAACCACTTGTCTTGAAATTTTGAAGGACAAACTCGCTGGAAGATGGCTCATAGCCATAGCTGCTGCGTGGGAGAGAGTTGTTGCGTATACATATACACCCTCTTTGCACGTAATGAAATAACACGCAGACAAACTGACAAGTTCCTCCAAATTTTTATGCTCATAGCATAAGCCAGATGGGAATATCTCAATGCAAGATGCCAAACTGGAAGTCTTGCTTCCCTTAACAACTTATGGAGTTCCTAAGAGCTCATAGCTAAAGGATGTTTATGCTAACAAATAGATGTTACAACAAAAGAAAGTCGACCGTGTCGATCATTCACAAAAAATAGACCTTTTCTACTTGTAGATCTACTGGAAAAACATAATTATATGTGCAAAGTATGTGCATCTCGTGCATACTTGAGTCTATGAATGATCTCCGTGATCAATCATAGATGCCCATTGCATACCATAGTGATCAAGCACATGCTCAAGAAACAAATATCAACTGTGTACCTTTGTAAGTACACCTGCTCATGAAGCCGCCGTAAGAATCGAATGAGTCTCTAGCAAGAAGTAAACCAAGAAATGATTTACAATAAACTGTGCCGATCTCCTTGAGATGCGAGAGAGGCAGTGTGTATTCAAGCCGTGCTTGATGTGGATTTGCAAACTATTCATTGACCCTTGTGAAATACTCGCATCAACGTGCCTTGCCGTGTTGGCTTGGTTCAATAGATGCCTTACTTCCTACTGCTGAGAGCCTTGCCCGAGTTGCACCAAGGGGATTGCATGGTTTGCCAATCCTATCGGATATTCCTGAAAACTGCTGCATATATGCATTGCCATGACTGTGTAAAATAAACTTGTAACAACTTGTTGAGTGCCTTGCATGCAATACCTAAATTCTTGATGGATTTCATTGAGCATGAGCTTTTCTTGGTTCTGCAACTCAGAACTTGAAAATCCAATTGGCTGAGGTGATGAAATCATAGGGGCTTTGCATGATGCTCACCTATGAGTTATGCCGCTTGTTTCCATTTCTAACCCTGTTGAAGTTCTCTAATTTTGAAAATTGCAGATATGCTGCAGGAAAAACTTTGATGTGCTCCGGGAGCACACCATTCATCCCCACACAAACCGTTGCGTTCCGTAGAAGTAGAGGTGGCAAGCGCGCGGGGGGGGGGGGGGGGGGTGCCCTCATGGACATCCTCCCTTGAAGTCAAGTCAAAATACAATTGCCTTGGGCGTCCATGTATGAACATAAAAATAAAAACTCTAATAAGCTCCATGGCGGATTGCGCGCTCTGCGCAGAGGAGAAATTCGCCAATAGGTCTTGACGTGAAAGGGTCCTCACAGCCTTGCAAACCTAACAAGACCAAATCCGCATGATCTACGGCCTCACCCTTCCCTTGCTTAGCGGCCTTGCCCACGTCGGGTCTTTCCTTTCCGCTGTGTAGAGAACCTCCCCGCCTGTCGAGCGGTCCTTCCCACGGCCATGCCCTATCGGCTTGTACACAACCTGAGAGCGAGAGCGAGAGAGAGAGAGAGAGAGAGAGAGAGAGAGAGAGAGAGAGAGAGAGAGAGAGAGAGAGAGAGAGAGAGAGAGAGAGAGAGAGAGAGAGAGAGAGAGAGAGAGAGAGAGAGAGAGAGAGAGAGAGAGAGAGAGAGAGAGAGAGAGAGAGAGAGAGAGATCAAGAGAAAGAAAGACAGATCATGCACTTGCCATGCAAAACCATGCAAGCCTCCTCCTTCCCCCCTCCATCCCTGAGCTCCGATACCAGTGAAAGAACCATGGGAACTGCCGTGAACGATCCTTCGCCCAACCACCCTTTTATAGCCCCCTGGCTTGCAAGATCCCTTCTCCACTCTGCAGAGCCGGCAGGTGCTTGACTTCCAGGGTGGCCCTTGGCCTGAAACCAAGAGAGCGAGGAGGGATGTATCCCTTATATGGATGTTATCAAGGAAGGGGGAAGAAAATTTATCAAGAGCGGGTAGTGGAAGCACCACCACATCAACAACAGCCTCAACCATTGCGCACATGCAAAAGGAGAAGGAAGGACGATCAACATCATTATTCTTGAGAAACAATATGTTGATGTGTTGGCCAATAAGAGAACCAAGCATGATAAGGAGAAAGATCGGATAGAAGAAGAGAGGGAAACAACAACAAACAAAGAAGGGTAAAGCTAAAGTAGAGGATCAACCAAAGAGAAACGAAGAGGCATCAACGAAGAAAAATAGGTCGAAAAGACTACCCTGTTGGTCAAGGTGTTGAAGACTATGATACTGTTGATGACACACAAAATCAAAAGGCTAATATATCCTTTGGTCAATTGGTGTCTTTAAAAATTGAAATGAGGAGGCAATGGATGAAATGTTTCATTACACAACTTCCTTCCAAGAGAGAAAAGCATCAAAGCATGGTGTCAGCTTTGAGTGTTGGTCACCCTATAGATATGGTGCCAATAGTTGAAGCTATGTTGGGAAAGAAGACAGAGGTACAATCATATGTGAATGGTGGTGCCCAAGTGTGTGTCATGACCTAACCTATTATGAAGGAGGCATGCATCAGGATGTTAGTGAATGGTTTGAGAAGTATAAGGATGACCAACCACAAAAAAACAAAGTGTCTTGGGATAGCTAAAGATATCAATATGAAAGTCTTCAGGATTGAGTGCTTAGTTGATTGCTACGTGATGCAAGTGTGAAGAGTGTGTGCGTGGATGCATGTGTGCTCGATGTTCTGTGTGAGGAAAAAGAACACAAATAGTTTTGGG
Source organism: Adiantum capillus-veneris (assembly GCF_014529385.1). NCBI lineage: Eukaryota > Viridiplantae > Streptophyta > Polypodiopsida > Polypodiales > Pteridaceae > Adiantum > Adiantum capillus-veneris. The sequence goes on from NC_140942.1 coordinate 39,045,547, forward strand.
TGAAGTAACTAGTGACGATGGGAATTCATCACTACTCGTTATTGATCTATATTACCAATGAATAGAGATATGGTTAGTACAGTCAATAACATGGGTGTTCAACGAGTTGGCCTAAACTCTAACAATATCCCACTTGAAGGACAATGTGGTCCAAGTGGCTATATGCGTAAGTATGTACATCTATACAAACATGAAGCATTCAAGTGGCTTAACCATACACCCATAATAATCTCTATACAATGTGCAAACTATTTTGAGGGTAGGAATTTTGTGAGAGCCTCTGTAGGGTTGTCATTCATATGAACATTGACTAGCTCAATGCCCTTGCTAGCTTGTGTATCACATGATAATGGACTTCTATGTGTTTTGACTTGGAGTGAAACATGAGGTTTTAAGCTAATGTGATCTCACTCTGACTATCACAATGCAACACTGTAGTCTGAGTAATGTCAAGATCTCCCACGAGGCAAGCTAACCACACGGCTTCCTTGATAGCATCAAAAAATCTCCTTCCGTCTCTTTGGTGGAAGATGACATGCAGTTCTGGGGACATTACATCCATGACATCGTTGCTCCAACAAATAGGAAAACATAACCAGACATGGATCTTCAATTATATGCACAACCCACATAATTCTCTTCCGTGTAACCAACAATGGATGCATCACTACTCCCATCTACATCTTTGTAACCCGCAATGGATGCATCACTATTTCCACAGTGCAAGCACTTGTTTGCCATACCTTTTAGACCTGAAATGGTGTGCTTCAATGCTTTCCATTGTTTTTTTCCAAGATTTGCCATAAACCTTCTAACCACTCCCATTGCAAAAGCAATGTTCGATCTTGTGGCTACCATGGCGTACATAATACTGCAACTCTTGAATAATATGACACCTTGGCCATTTTTTCTTTCTCAACATTAGAATTGGGAGCATTACTCTTGCTAAGTTTTGCATATGATTGCATTAGGGTACTCAATGTAGATTCCCCCCCTACATATTAAAACTTTGCAAGATTATGGATTATACTTTTCCTATAATAACTATAGTATTCCACATTTCCTTTCCCTCTTCATATGCATACCAAGAATGTGAATTGCATCGCCCAAATCGTTCATTGAAACTAGTGTGCCAAGTAACTTCTTCAAAATGGAAATCTTGTCTTTAGACTTCTTGACAACGAGCATATCATCAATGTAAAGTATCAAGATGATAAGTGAATCATTGTTTAAATTTTGGATATACAAGCAGTGATCGTCTTAAATCCTTTCATATGCCCTTGGTACTGCAAGTACTTGTCAAAATTCCTGTACTGTGATAAAATCTAACATCTAACTAACCCAAATGATTTTTCTCATCTTAAATTGATCATTTAATGTGGGTGAATAAACGGAAACAAGAGTTAGAATATAGGCATGCGCTTATGGATCTATCTCAACACGAGACCAAACTCAATGGGTCCAAATGAGAGAGAGAGAGAGAGAGAGAGAGAGAGAGAGAGAGAGAGAGAGAGAGAGCTTTTCTCAAGGTGTCAAAGGGTTGTCAGGTAGAGGTTGGCAAAGAATTCTCTCTTTACTTAGTAAGCCTAATGTGCTCTTGTGCTTTCTTGAATCCACAAGAGGCTACTTGGCATGATCTTAAGCCATTGCCCTTGGCCTGGATTGGATGACCTCAACTTTTGAGCGCATATTTTTAATTTATTGACCTTGACTCTATCATTGGATGTAACTAATGCCTACTTCATGTTGTTGATTGCGTGTGCTGCAGCTTGTGCATGCTTTTGTCCACACAAAACCATCACACTACACAAGACACGCAAGCGGAGTCATTCTTTGAAGGGAAAAAGAACTAGACCTAACTCTGTTGTTTACATCTACATAAGCATATACCTAAGCTGTTGAGCTATTGCACTGCGCTTGCATGTCTTGTGTAGTGTGATGACCTTGTATGGACAAAAAGCATGCACAAAGCTACAACGAAGGTGATTAGCAACATGAAGTAGGCACTGGTTATGTCCTGTGATAGAGTGAGAGTCGATTAATTAGAGGGTAAATTACCAAAATACCCCTCTAATTTGTGGAAATTTCCAAAATACCTTGTATCTATTTTGGTTGGAATGCTCAAGAATTTCTAATCTTTATACCTTTTTGACAATTGAGATCCATTTTTGATTGCTTAGCATATAAATTGTCACAAATTACCTCTCAAAAAGGGGCAATTATGTCTAGAAATAATGGAACAATTCAAAGCCTACATAACCAACTCAAATTCTAGTTTTAGCCATTTCTATTAATAGACAATCAATCTTCTTATGAAAAGCTACACATATTTTTATCTTTGGAGAAATTGAATCTCACAACTAGGGGCATTTTGGAAATCTATGACAAAAATTGGGGGTATTTTGGGAATTTTTGAAATTTGAAGTGTATTTTGAAAATTTCCATAAATTATAATATGCGCTGACGCCGTTCGACGGCAATGGCTTGTGGACTCGAGAAAATACAAGAGAACATTAGGTTATGATATGCCGGCTTCTGTCGCATCTGTGTTTTCCCCTCCCCTCTGCAGATTTGTTATAGGTCAGTACTCTATTTTTCCCCCTCCCCTCTGTAGATTCGTTATAGGTCAGTACACTATTCGCATCCCTTGGAATGCACAAGAGATCACTGAGACTGAGAAGCACTTGAACAGATGCAGAATGAGGGGAGTCTTTTTGGACGTTGCTGTAAATTAGGAAACCCACGAGCCCAGAGGCGCTTATATGCAGGGGTTGTTTGCAGTATGAGATTTTGCAAATTGTTGCATCTGTGACATACATTTCAAGTGCAGCTCTACTGAAGGCAGGACATCCCTTGGAATGAAATGAATATTGCACAAGAGATCATTGAGGCTGAGAAGCACTTGAACAGATGGAAAATGAGGGGAATCTTTCTGGTACGTTGGCGCGTAATCTGCACTTTGAAAGCTCGTGTGGTGATCTAACGTACGGGACACAGGGCAAATAAATCCATGAGGAGAACAATTTGTGACAAGTTCTCTTCCACATTGGGATGCAAAAAAAAAAAAGTTGAACCTAAACAAGCACTGGTTCTTTTGAACAGATTGAATCCTTCCAGATGCACCTGCAGATTTATAAATTGTGTTGTGATCAGGGTTGGCAGGACGCATAAACAAATTCACAAGGGGATTGCAAGGCAAGGGTTGCATATGTGATGGGTGGTGTGCTCTAAGACATATACACGGTGGGTGCTTTCAAAACGTCCTTTTCAGCATCCAGCTACATGCACGTGACTTTCAGCAGGTTTTGAAGGGCCAGAACAACTGTAGCATGAGAGAAACTGCTTAGATGCGGGGGCAGCGGGCTTCTGAAATGTGGTGCTTTTAAATTTCATTCATTACAGGATATGCACATTCAGGTAGTGCCACAATCAGAGCTTGGCATTGCATTAGTTGGCCAAAATGAAGTCAATGCAAATTCATGAGGATACCATGTTATTGAGCAGCTTAGGATATCTGTGGATGTTTGGAGCAATCCAAGACAAGGAAAGTTATACATGGCACAGAGCACTCAATAGAAAGCCTTTATCTTGTATTCATATCCTTCACTCTCACTGCCACTACAGAATAGGTTGTGCGGCATCTGCCATTTTCTGGTTTCTTGCAACAATATCAAAGAGCCTGATGCGAACTGGTTGATCCTGTTGCCACACTCAATAGAGTTTTCAATGAAAAACGTTTCAAAGAAAGCGCTCAAGGATCAGTGATGCATTTTTCAATCTTCTGAGCCTGCTACATGAGAAGCCATGTATCAAGCAAACTCACAATCTAAAGGGAGGCACCCAAACGATTTACTTGTTCAGGAGTCCTGTGCTGCCAGGGGGCTGCAAGAGGTGTAGGAGAAGGAAGCTGTGCTTTGCAAACGATTCTTTGTACCGATGACCAATATGAGTTGCCGGTTGAGTGAAGGGAGAAAACCATTGACGCCCAATGAAAGTGCAATTGGCTGCTACTTTGCATTCTTCATTGTACAAAGGACAGAAGGTACAAAATGAAAGTAAATCTACTCAGAGTAGAACTGTGAGATGCACATATCTAGCTAGCTTCGTCTGGTATCAAATCATAGTCACTTGGAATGCAAAAGGGGAATAGGGAACTGGATCAGTGAAGAATCGCCATTCCCTGAGACCACATACTCACGACTGTCACACGCTGGAACTGGAAATGTGGGATGGAGAACAGGGCCTCAAAAACGAATGCAATGGATGAGACACACAAGCAAATGAAGGTATGCTTGGGTACTCCTTGAAAGATACCACTGATTGAAGCTGCAAAGCATACAAGGGCAAAGTGGAACAATTGCTTGCAGGGTTTTCCAATGGGGGGAGGCGGGGTTTGATTGGGAAGACAGTCATGTGGATGTGTCTGCACAAATGGGTGGTCTAATCGAGGTGGTGGTGGGTGATCGGAGACACCTGCCTGGAGATTGACCAGCAGGTTCTCATGAGCATCGGTATTGCAACATCGGGGGGAAGCTGCAGCAGGGTGCATAATGGAAGTGCCTGCCGGGTTGATTGATATGGCAACATGATCATTTGCAGTGCACGAGCATAATGATTTGCAGTGCCTGCCGGGTTGATTCAAATGGCAACATGATCATTTGCAGGTGCAGGAGCATCCTCTCTCATCTCCTCTATCCTAGGTTGCGGTGCAAATTCCTTATAAATATAATCATAACTAAAGATGCACATATTCTTTACACTATTTTGTTGAAAAAATCAAGGAGACCTTTGGAGAGGAGAGTCTCCTTGATTTTTTCAGCAAAATAGTGTAAAGATAGCTTTAAAGACGTCCGCTCAAGAATTAGCTTGAAGGTTTAGTTAGCGCCCTTCTTTCATATGCAAATTCCTTATAAATATAATCATATAGAGTTCCATAATCTGTAAGCTAAGGGTGGCCATCCTACTTGAGCCAAGGATTCCTAGGTTTCCTTCCAAGAAATTTTATCGAGAGATTTAAAGCCAACTTGAATGAAAGCACTAGCAGGGAGGAGGGGGGGATTATGTGGAGTTGGGTTGTTGTGGGGACATGATGTCCTATAGGAAGGTTTCTTAGCTATGCAACCTGCACTTCATGCACGCCACATGCCTTTTTGCTTTTGTGCATTGCTTTCACCACCGTTGCATTGTGCAAGCCCACGTAATGGGCAAACATTAAAGATTTGATCAAGCGCACTTGCATAATGCAACATGCCTTCAAGAAGTGAGCATATGTAATTTCATATGGGGAAAAACCATGTTTGCCAACAATAGCCCAATTTTTGGCATGTACATAGTAGTGGATATCTGCAGGGGACATGTGTACACATGAATGTAAATACATGTGTTTGGAAGATTTGCCAATGTGATATTGGGCTTCAAAGATGATGGACCATGTACACATTGTAAATAGTTAGCTTTGGGTGTCAATAATTGTGTACATGAACATACTTGGGTAGGGTGTGAGAGCCTTCGATGTGGTTCCAAGTGGTTCTTTTTGGGTCTAGAAGTTCTATTGATGTGTGTGAACACACTTAGGACTTCCAAGGCATTTTTTCTCTCACTAGGAGATCTTTTCTCCGTGCATTGTATATACGACCATCACTCTAGGGCTAATTTATCTTTCATTGTGTACTAAGAAATACTACTCTCTCTTGTATGCCTTGAGCTTCCTTCGTCTTCTCAAAGCTGTGTGTTTCTCTGTAACCTTATTTTTAACAATTGGTATCAGAGTAGGTTGCATCCTCTCGGGCTTAATCGCCAACATGGCCAACACACGCTTGCTCACATTCTCATATTTCTGTGAGCTTTTTTGAGTGTCAGTAGGTCGACAAGTACTTCAAGAAAGCTTGTAGAGGTTTGCTCAAATTTTCCATTTGGGCTCATTTCGGCTTCCGATTCCACTAAAGATAGTACTGCATAGACATTTTCGTCCTTTTGTGAAGATTTTTTGTCAATGCCTTTTTCTGCATAACAAGTCCCTTACAATCTTCTTCGGGTTGTGCTATATACCGCATGCTGGTCCCGCTTCGTCTCTCCTCTTTTCGGGCAGTTTTCACATCAGGTGCATGCATTCGCTATGGCTGACAACAACATAGATGTGTTCAAGATGTTTGCTGTTGAGGATAAATTGGATGGTATAAATATAATCATTAGAGTTCCGTACCATAAGGCATTTAGAAGATTTGCCAATGTGACAGTGGGTTTCAAATATGATGGACCATGTACACATTGTAAATAGTTATCTTTGTGTGCTGGCAATCACATACATATACATACCTAAGTAGGGTGTTGAAGCCTTGGATGTGGTGCCATGTGGCTTTTTTTTCCCTCTCTAGGGTTTTTTTTTTGAGCTTTCTACAATGTCAATAATGCAAGTGGTAAGTATGGGTATGCTCATCTTGCCCCGAAAGTTTGACACATACTGTAACTCTCTATTTGGGATGCCCGATATGCAGTGATACACGAATCGCCTTAGAAGTGGTCAAAAATATAAATTTGCCATGAAGTTTGAGTATCAAGGATCAAGTCTACAAATATTCTTATAAATTTATAGATTCATGTGTACAAGAGGGGTATAAGGGGTAATTAAAATCCATTTTGGTGAATGCAAATGATATAAGAAAATTTTACTTAGTGAACGCCCTGGGGCTCCATGCATGTTAGATAATTGTGTTGTACAGACACAAATAGTGCCATGTGCACGAGGGATGCAATGGGTGAGACTTACAAGCAAATGAAGGTATGCTTGGGCACTCCTTGAAAGATACCACTGATTGAAGCTGCAAAGCATGCAAGGGCAAAGTGGAAAAATTGCTTGCTGGGTCTCTATGTGTAAGAGGAAGCAGGGTTTCTATAGGTGGTCCTACATGTAGTCCTACCTTGTTTGTGTCTTGTTTTCGAGTGTATGGAGAAGTGAATGAAGGTTTCTCTTTTAAATTTTTCACTTGGGAGAGCCTATGGAAGCTATGAGGTTTTTATGTATGTGTGTGTGCAGGAAATTGAGGGAATAATGTGCGAGTTTTTACAAAACAATCTGACCCTGTATTGGTGCCATTGGGATTTAGGCTATGCCAAAGAGTCCAACAAATTGGATTTTGGTGAAGCTTTTGCGATGGTTTGAGAGTGGTTGTTTGTGGTTGGATTTTTTTTCTTTTTTTTAGTTCTTCTTGTGTCTTTTGGTGGCCATCGATTGTGATTCCAAGCCTTGATCAACTCGACTCACTTCACAGTGTCTACGGGTAGGCAAGGGCTTGTAGTTCAAGAAATTTGTATCTCAAATTGAGTTGGAAAAGGTTTTTCATTGAACTCTTGAGTATTTTTGCGCAAGGGTCTCTGAGGGTGCGCACATTGTCTTTTGCTCTATCATCTTTTGGGGATCTTGTTGGGGAGCAAAAATTTCATGGTTGTGCACCTAGGTGACATGATTTTTCTAAGAAGTTTTAGCATCTTTGAAGAGAAAGTGGTGGTCTTTTTAAAGCATAAGACTTCAAATTTTTTGTAATTTCTCAAGCAAAGGAGAGTTGACTCCAAATAGATGGCTTCTAGTAGCCAATGTTTATAGGAAAGGAAGAGGTGAAGCATCGGATTGATGACTATGAGTGCATACCCAGTTTGCATGGGTACTATAAGTAATAAGGCTAAGCTTCATGTATTTACTCTTGCACTAAAAGGGGATGCGCATGAGTGTTCTTAAGGACTAGAGATAGACCAAAAGTAGACATAAGAGCAAGTGAAGAAAGTAATTTTTGACAGGTTGAGAAAGAAATTGATAGCTTCAAAAGCAACAACAAAGTTGAGAGGTTTGCAACAAGATGTCCATGCCAACTTTTAAGAGTTTTGCAACTTTTTAAAGGGTTTTGGGTGCAATTAGAGGCTGCATCCCAAGCACCACCAGGGGATTTCCTCAAAGTACGTAAGTTTAAGGATTTTCTGCATCAAAGTGTGAAGGAGAAGGTCGATCAAGAAGAACTTTCTACATTTGAAAGAGCAGTGGAAATTGCCAAGGGCAAGAGCAAAGAGATCAGATGAAGGTGGGAGCAAGGCATGACACATATTGAGCTAAAGGTAGTGCAACCAATGGTTCTTGTGGTAGCGGGTAACAAAGGGGACAGAGTGCTTCAAGGTCATGATCTTGTTATAGCAAGGGTTTGCATGATCTTGCCAATCAGTTGCAAGAGTTGAGGATTAACAAACTTAATAGAAATCAAAGAGAAGAGAGGCCAAATGGGAAAGGCATGATAGGTTATGGTGGGTAGAGTAACGACACGTTCATTATGTAATCATAATGATTAGATAGAGAGCAATTAATAAAGATGTTAACTCAATGCACAATAGACTAAATGTGAACACACACAACTTGATTATTTTAACACATGAAGAGTATCTACAATGCCTCTTATATAGGCACTACAGTGGAGATATTTCCACCAAGATATTTGTACAGAAGAGTCAAGAGACAAGATGCCTTTGTCCCCTTTGACCCTACACATGATCACATGGCTCAACACATGATGTATTGGCCTACAAATTCACATGACTCTGGACTACATGTTTGTCTAGATGGATAGAGGTAATTCTCACATATTTGTGGTGCAACAAATCCCATTAGACCAGGGTGAAAGCATGTTAACCTGTCGCGCTTTTTGTGCTAGTTAGTAGTTTCAAGTTAGCACATCTTCGAAAAGTTGGGCGTCCGGTAAAGTTTTTACAAATAATATCAAAATTTGTCGGAGGTTGTACATTTGGATTCCTTGTTTCAAGTGCTTTCTATTGATATATCATATGTCATAGATCTTGGAGATGTAGCTCAAGTTATTGTACTAGTTAGCATATGTCAAAATTGTGCTAGTTAGCATTGTCCGGGACATGAAAAAGCATGACAAGTTAACATGCTTTCACCCACCAACAATCCTAGAGGTTATTCATACGTGGTTGTGGTGCAACAAATCTCGCACCCCAACAACCCTCCCCTTATGTGTTTTGTTGCACTACTCAAATACATTCCTCCCCTCAAAACACACTAGGGTGAGACACACAAAACACAAGCCTCTAGACACAAAGGGTGTAGGCACACAAAATATCAGGATTTAGGCATACACACAAGCCTCCCCTGGCACAAATAGAGGGTAAGGGACAATTGAGAGAATTGCTTACAATATATCATCATATACCAAGCCAACATTGTTGTTGTTCTTTTTGTCAGAATCCTAATGTATTTGAGTAGTGCAACAAAACCCACAAGGGGAGGGTTGTTGGGGTGCGAGATTTGTTGCACCACAACTATGTATGAATAATCTCTAGGATTGCTGGTGTGTGGGATTTGTTGCACCACAAATATGTAAGAATTACCTATATCCATGTAGACCGCCATGTAGGCAGACATGTGATCTAGAGTCATGTGAATTTGTAGGCCAAGCCATCATGTGTTGAGCCATGTGATCATGTGTAGGGTCAAAGGGGACAAAGGCATCTTGCCTCTTGACTCTTCTGTACAAATATCTTGGTGGAAAGTTATCCACTTGTAGTGCCTATATAAGAGGCATTGTAAAATACTCTCCGTGTATTGAGTAATCAAGTTGTGTGTGTTTACATTTAGTCTATTGTGCATGAGTTAACATCTTAAATAATATCTCTCTATCTAATCATTATGAACTCTCACACCCCAACAACTAGGTAGTGGTGAAGGCTACAAGGAAGGGGCAAGGAAGATGCTACAGTTGAGGTGAAGGGATCACTATGTCCCTGATTATCTTGAACCACCAAGTGAAAGAAACCTGGGAACTGCCGTGAACGATCCTCCACCCAACCACCCTTTTATAGCCCCTTGGCTTGCGGGATCCCTTCTCCACTGGGTAGCCGGCCCTTGGCCAGGTCCTTGACCTCCAGGGTGGCCCTTCGCCTGACATTACTCCCCCCTTGGAGAAGCGTTTTCGTCCTAGAAAACACAAGTGATAATATCTTTATAAGAACACTAATGTTTTGCACCATGGCATCCCTCATGGATCTAACGGTTTGTTAGAGTGGAACCCGGTTCAGTAGGAGGTGCAATGAAATCAAGAATAACATCTCGATTTTCCACATTGTCATCGCGTGAAAACATCTTGGTTAACCAAATCATAACCAACATAGCGTTAAGACTCGACGTAGAATTCCCTTGAGAATGCTAAACGAGTTATCACAACTAAGAGGTGTCTAAAGACAAACCCACGTTTCAGACTTTTTGAAGATACTGGAACGTGCAATTAAACCTCTGCTCAACTTTCCATGAAAGTAATGTGTTGACATACTCATTAGTGGCAACCAAGTCCTTGACTTGCTGTTGTTTCTTGCCAGTAGCCAACCTCATAAAAACTGATGATGAAGTTGAGAACTTGAGAATAACAGGCAGAGACTAAAACTAGTCGCAACATGCCTTTCATGACATGAAGCAAACTCCAAACTAGAAAGGTAACCGATCTAGTTGTGTCGCTTCGTGCTAACGTATGCACGTAACATATCCTTTAGCGTGGTTGACTAAGGTATGCGCTTAGCATATCCTTTAGGACTAAATAGAATGCTTGTAAACTGTCCATCCAACGTGGGATGAATAGCAGAGAATAAGAGTGAGGTGCTTTCCCCAATCAATTAAAGACAATATTTCATGATTGATGATAACCTACGACTAACCAAGTGAGGTTCTAGTCGGATACTTGATGTAAATTTGAGCGAAGTAACCTCGTAGAGTTTAGATCATCCAATCCTAGACACCCATACTAAACCATTATCGTATATGGCTGGGTGTGAACTCATACTAAAGTCGTTAGAGAGGTTGCACTTGCAAACTCTTGCAGAAACAATCATGAATTTGCATGCCACTCCAAACAAATTTGTGTTAAATACTAGGGCCCATAACACCTAGTGTGCATGCATTTAACACAAACAAATCAGAACCGCAATTCCATGAGGAGACTTTCCACGGCATGTACGTGAAAGCCTTGCAACAAGAGTTGGACCATAACACAATGTGAAAGCTCAGCCACACCTAGGTACCAACCATGAGACCTTCTCATGAACGTAGCATACTTGACTATATGTAGAAACAACCCTCTGTTAAGGTGGTTTCACAGCACCTGTAATCACAACAAATCTGGATGTCGTACTCGATAAGTTTTTGCCACTGCATTTGTTCCTGATACGGTGTGCTCCAAATGGTCTAATAAACGGATGCGAGTAGCACATAGGGACTTCGTCGCGACACACCATTAGGAATTAGGCGCCAGTGTCAGTCTCTGAGACTCATATTCTCCACATGTGGAATATGTGTCAAATAAGGATAGCAGAGAAAGTGACATCCATCAAGCACAAATTGTGCTTGTGTGTGGAGGTAACTAAGAACACTCCGCGATGCGAGTGAGAAAGACCCTCATTATCATTGCTCCACACTGGCTAAATCGAACTCCTTAAGTTCCTAGACCATGTTGTGTCCCATATGACAACATGTGCCAAAAAGAACCGTACCATGTAGGTCTGTAATTGTTTCAACAAGATTCAAACCCATTACGGTATCTTGATGAACAGGGAAGTTAGAAAATAACAATATTTTCTCAAAATGCTATACTTGTCCATGACCTTGTCACTTGGCTAAAGAGCAAGCTAGATGAAAACCTTCTAGCTCAAACATCCCGATTACATAACGCAAACAAGCTTAATAGTAAAGGAAAATAAATCCAAAAAACATGTACTTACCACGAGGTGGAAATTACCCAATACTTACCCGGAAGTATTGGGTAAATCCAAAAAACATGTACTTACCACGAGGTGGAAATTACCCAATACTTACGCGGAAGTATTGGGCAAATTTAATAGTAAAGGAAAATAAATCCAAAAAACATGTACTTACCACGAGGTGGAAATTACCCAATACTCACCCGGAAGTCAAGTGCAACCCTCAACTTGACAGCGTACCATAGCAGAATTTCTGTGACCTGCTAATCACTAAAATTAGAGATTAATGAAGATAAAGAAATTGAAATTGTAACCCTTGGTGTTGCCGTGGCAATCCAAACCCCTCGGTATAGCTTGCAAAACCAACCCCCTTGGTGAAAGGTTGGAAAGAACCTTTTGACTAGCCCTTGGCAGATAGTGTTTCTTGAAAAACAAAGTGTGAAGGTGTCCAAAAATGACCATCAACAAGGATTGTGTGATTTAGTAATCACATATGTGGTCATACCACAAAACTGTGCTCCTATATGCACGCCTAGTGCTATAGAGAAAACATGAGATCCACGCAGGGTGGAACCCCTAGCTCTTATGGACAGCCATGCTGTCGAAAATGCTTGCTACATCTATACGCCGTGTTATAAATCGGCCTATGCGAGTGTAATTCCATAAAAAAATCAACTCAATCGTCGTACTGAAAACATGTGCTTACAAAATACCCATATGTAATGACAAGACTCTTGCTTGGTCATTAACATCGATGGGGACACTGCACACTTGTTCAAGCTCGAGAACAATCACCCAGGAAGTGACAACACTTGGGTCCCACCCTAGATTTGACAATGGCTCTTAGCCTTTGTGGCTCATAGCCCTTATGTCAATAACAAATTAGTGTTCAATCGATGAACTGATGAAGACTAATTTGGGTAATGTCGGCCACTTTCGAGCTGAGAGTTAGAGCACCTTGGCTCAGACTGACTCACGAGCAAAACATGTATCAAAAGCTTCTTCAAAAATTTTCATTATTCTTCGAGAGAAATAAGAAAGAGAGCATGCTGGGCTGAGGAACTTATCTTAAGTTGCTGGAGTGTGTACCCAACCTGTGTGCTCTTACGCATCTTATGCCTAGCTTGCAGCTTATCTTATAAGTATGCAACAATATTTCTGTATGAGCTCGCATCAAGAGAGGTAACAGAGAACATGAGTCACATCTTGACTCATCGATCATGTAGGGATCGTGACTGCACAAGGATGACTTAAATAGGGAACTTTGCTTGTGAAATAAGTCCTAGGTTTAGGTTCCTTGTAGTGTTGTTGTGTGTTGACAGCCACCAAAAATCATGTTAAACAAGCCATCACTTATCTTGTCCTTGACAGAGTTGCTAGTGTGATAGGGGAAGCGTTATTCATGAGGCGATAGAATTGAATCCACCTAGCTGGCATGCCTTGCATGCAAAATTGTAAGCCCTTGCCGAGATTGATGGCCTCAAACGTGAGAGCCAAAACAAAAGTGCCTTGCACAATAGCTTGTACTGCTAGGGAGACATCCTAACTTGATGTTTCCGCCCATAAAATGATAGCAGATATCTGTATTTTACCAGTTTTGCAAACGTATATACGAATGCCCTTGATTTGAAGTCAATGGGCTGTATCGGTGTACACGTTAGAAGCCTTGTTGCACGTGAAACTGTCAGAGCACTTTGCTTTGCACAACAGATAATATTTTCCAAAATAAGTGTGAAAACATGGATAAACAAGCAAAAATTAAAATTGTCTAATCTGGTCATCCTGCTGTAACTAGTTGTCTTGAAATTTTGAAGGACAAACTCGCTGGAAGATGGATCATAGCCATAGCTGCTGCGTGAGAGAGAGTTGTTGCGTATATCATATACACCCTCTTTGCACGTAATGAAATAACACGCAGACAAGCGGACAAATTCCTCCAAGTTTTTATGCTCTTAGCATAAGCCAAACGGGAAAATCTCAATGCAAGATGCCAAACTGGAAGTCTTGCTTCCCTTAACAACTTACCGAGTTCCTAAGAGCTCATAGCTAAAGGATGTTTATGCTAACAAACAAATGTTATATCAAAAGAAAGTCGATCGTGTCGATCATTCACAAAAAATAGACCTTGTCTACTTGTAGATCTGCTGGAAAAACATAATTATTTGTGCAAAGTATGTGCATCTTGTACATACTTGAGTCAATGAATTTTATTCGTGATCAATCGTAGACACCCATTGCATACCATAATGATCAAACACATGCTCAATAAACAAATATCAAATGCATACCTCAGTAAGTACACCTGCCGAGGAAGATTGCCACCGTAAGAATCGAATGGCTCGCCAGCAAGAAGAAAACCAAGAAATGATTTGCAATAAACTGTGCCGCTCTCCTTGCGATGCGAGAGAGGCAGTGTGTATTCAAGCCGTGCTTGATGTGGATTTGCAAACTATTCATTCACCCTTGTAAAACACTCCCATCAACGTGCCTTGCCGTGTTGGCTTGGTTCAATAGATGCCTTACTTCCTACTGCTGAGGGCCTTGCCCGAGTTTCACCAAAAGGATTGCATAGTCTGCCAATCCTATCGGATCTTCCCGAAAACTGCTGCGTATATGTATTGCATGACTGTGTAAAATAATTGTAACGACTTGTTGCATGACTTGCATGCCATACCTGAATTCTTGACGGGTTGCACTGAGCATGAGTTTTTCTTGGTTCTACGACTTAGAAATTGAAAATCCAATTGGCCGAGGCGATGAAATCATAGGGGCTTTTCATGATGCTCACCTATGAGTTCTGCCACTTTTTTTTGTTTCTAACCCTGTTGGAGTTCTCTAATTTTGAAAATTGCAGATATGCTACAGGAAAAACTTGGATGTGCTCCGGGAGCACACCATTCATCCCCACACAAACCGTTGCGTCTCGTAGGGGTATGGGTGGCAAGCGCGAGGGGGGCGGGGGGGGGGGGGGGGGGGGGGGGGTGTGCCTTTATGGACATCCTCCCTTGAAGTCAAGTCAAAAGCCAATTGCCTTGGGTGTCCATGTATGAACATAAAAATAAAAACACTGATAAGCTCCAGGGCGGATTGCGCGCTCTGCGTACATGAGAAATTTTCCAATAGGTCTTTGTCTAGGCCGAACCAGGCTCCGTCCAAGAGACGTGAAAGGGTCCCCACAGCCTTGCAAACTCAACAAGACCAAAGCCGCATGATTTGGTTCTGGTCGATGGCCTCCCCCTTCCCTTTCTTAGCGGCCTTGCCCACGCCGGGTCTTTCCTTCCTGCTATGTAGAGAACCTCCCCGCCTGTCAAGCGGTCCTTTCCACGGTCATGCCCTGTCGGCTTGTCCACGACCTGAGAGTGAGAGAGAGAGAGCAAGAGAGAGAAAGCCAGATCATCCACTTGCCATGCAAAACCATGCAAGCCTCCTCCTTCCCCCCTCCATCCCTGACCTCTGATACCAATGAAAGAACCATGGGAACTGACGTGAACAATCCTCTGCCCAACCACCCTTTTATAGGCCCTTCGCTTGCAAGATCCCTTCTCCATTGGGCAGCCGGACCTTGGCCAGAGGTCCTTGACCTCCAGGGTGTCCCTTGGCCTGACACCAAGAGAGCGAGGAGGGATGTATCCCTTATATGGATGCTATCAAGGAAGGGCGAAGAAAACTTATCAAGAGCAGGTAGTGGAAGCACCACCACATCAACAACATCCTCAGCCATTGCGTACATGCAAAAAAGGAGAAGGAAGGGCGATCAACATCATTATCCTTGAGAACAATATGTTGATGTGTTGGCCAATAAGAGAACCAAGCATGATAAGGAGAAACATGGGATAGAAGAAGAGAGGGATGATCAATCAAAGAGAACCAAGAGGCATCAACGAAGAAAAATAGCTCCAAAAGACTACCCTATTGGTCAAGGTATTGAAGAATATGATACTGTTGATGACACACAAAATCAAAAGGCTAATATATCCTTTGGTCAATTGGTCTCTTTAAAAATTGAAATGAGGAGGCAATGGATGAAATGTTCGATTACACAACTTCCTTCCAAGAGAGAAATGTTCGATTACTCCTTCGTCTCTTTTTTGGAAGATGGCATGCAGTTCTGGAGACATTATATCCATGACACCGTTGCTCCAAAAAATAGGAAAACATAACCAGACATGGATCTTCAATTATATGCACAACCCACATAATTCTCTTCCGTGTAAACCACAATGGATGCATCAATACTCCCATCTACATCTTTGTAACCCGCAATGGATGCATCACTATTTCCACAGTGCAAGCACTTGTTTGCCATGCCTTTCAGACCTGAAATGGTGTGCTTCACTGCTTCCCATTGTTTTTTTCCAGGATTTTCCATAAACTTTCTAACCACTCCCATTGCAAAAGCAATGTTAGATCTTGTGGCTACCATGGCGTACATAATACTGCAACTCTTGAATAATATGGCACCTTGGCCATTTTTTCTTTCTCAGCATTAGACTTGGGAGCATTTTTCTTGCTAAGTTTTGCATATGATTGCATTAGGGTACTCAATGTAGATTTCCCCCCTACATATTAAAACTTTGCAAGATTATGAGATTATACTTTTCCTATAATAACTCTAGTATGCCACATTTCCTATCCCTCTTCATATGCATACCAAGAATGTGAATTGCATTGCCCAAATCGTTCATAGAAACTAGTGTGCCAAGTAACTTCTTCAAGATGGAAATATTGTCTTTAGACTTCTCGACAACGAGCATATCATCAACATAAAGTATCGAGATGATAAGTGAATCATCGTTCAAATTTTAGATATACAAGCAGTGATCGTCTTAAATCCTTTCATACCCTTGGGACTGTAGGTACTTGTCAAACTTCATGTACTGTGATAAAATCTAATATATAACTAACCCAAATGATTTTTCTCATATTAAATTTGATCATTTAATGTGGGAGAATAAACGGGAACAAGGGTTAGAATATAGACATGTGCTTATGGATCTATCTCAACACGAGACCAAAGTCAATGGGTCGAAATGAGAGTGAGAGAGAGAGAGAGAGAGAGAGAGAGAGAGAGAGAGAGAGAGCTTTTCTCAAGGTGTCGAAGGGTTGTCAAGTAGAGGTTGGCAAAGAATTCTTTCTTTACTTAGTAAGCCTAATGTACTCTTGTGCTTTTTTGAGTCCACAAGAGGCTGCTTGGCATGATCTTAAGCTATTTCCCTTGGCCTTGGATTGAATGACCTCAACTTTTGAGCACATATTTTTTAATTTATTGACCCTGACTCTATCATGGGATGTAACTAATGCATACTTCATGTTGTTGATTACGTGCGCTACAGCTTGTGCATTCTTTTGTCCACACAAAACCATCACACTACACAAGACATGCAAGCGGAGTCATTCTTCGAAGGGCAAAAGAACAACACTTGACTCTGTTGTTTACATCTACAGATGCATATACCTAAGTTGTTGAGCTATTGCACTGCGCTTGCATGTCTTGTGTAGTGCGATGACCTTGTATGGACAAAAAGCATGCACAAACTACAGCGAAGGTGATCAGCAACATGAAGTAGGCACTGGTTACGTCCTATGATAGAGTGAGAGTCGATTAATTAAAGGGTAAATTACCAAAATACCCCTCTAATTTGTGGAAATTTCCAAAATACCTTGTATCTATTTTGGTTGGAATGTTCAAGATTTTCTAAAGGCTTTATACCTTTTTGACAATTGAGATCCATTGTTTACTGCTTAGCATATTTATTGTCACAAATTACCTCTAAAAAAAGGCAATTATGTATAGAAATAATGAAAGAATTCAAAGCCTACATAACCAACTCAAATTCTAGTTTTAGCCATTTCTATTGATAGACAATCAATCTTCTTATGAAAAGCTACACATTTTTTTATGTTTGGAGAAATTTTGGAAATCTATGACAAAATATTGGGGTTATTTTGGGAATTTTTGAAATTTGAAGTGTATTTTGAGAATTTCCACAAATCAGAGGGGTATTTTGGTAATTTTCCCTAAATTATAATATGCGCTCGTAAGACTCAAGAAAACTCAAGGGAACATTAGGTAATGATATGCCTGCTTCCGCCACATCAATTTTCCCCCCTCCCCTCTGCAAATTTTTTATAGGCACTTGAACAGATGCAGAATGAGGGGAATCTTTCTGGTAAGTTGGCGCATAATCTGCACTTTGAAAGATTGTGTGGTATCTAACCTATGGGACACAGGGAAAATAAATCCATGAGGAGAACAATTTCTGACAAGTTGAACCTAAACAAGCACTGGTTCTTTTCAAAGGATTGAATCCTTCCAGATGCACCTGCAGATTTATAAATTGTGTTGCGATCAGGGTTGGCAGGACGCATAAACAAATTCACAAGGGGATTGCAAGGCAAGGGTTGTATATGTGATGGGTGGTGTGCTCTAAGACATATACACGGTGGGTGCTTTCAAAACGTCCTTTTCAGCATCCAGCTACATGCACGTGACTTTCAGCAGGTTTTGAAGGGCCAGAACAACTGTAGCATGAGAGAAACTGCTTAGATGTGGGGGACAGTGGGCTTCTGAAAATGTGGTGCTTTTGGATTGCATTCATTACAGGATATGCACATGCAGGTAGTACCACAATCAGAGCTTGGCATTGCATGAGTTGGCCAGAAAGAAGTTAATGCAAATTCATGAGGATGCCACCTTATTGAGCAGCTTAGGATATCTGTGAATGTTTGGACCAATCCAAGACAAGGAAAGTTATACACGGCACAGAGCACTCAACAAAAAGCCTTTATCGTGTATTCATATCTTTCACTCTCACTGCCTTGGGCGTCCATGTATGAACATAAAAATAAAAACTCTGATAAGCTCCATGGCGGATTGCGCGCTCTGTGCAGAGGAGAAATTCGCCAATAGGTCTACGTCTAGGCCGAACAAAGCTCCGTCCAAGTGACTTGAAAGGGTCCCCACAGACTTGCAAACCTAACAAGACTGAATCTGCATGATCTGGTTCTGGTCGACGACCTCCCCCTTCCCTTGCTTAGAGGCCTTGCCCACGCCGGGTCTTTCCTTCCCGCTGTGTAGAGAACCTCCCCGCCTGTCGAACGGTCCTTCCCACGGCCATGCCCTGTCGGCTTGTACACAACCTGAGAGCGAGAGAGAGAGAGAGCAAGAGAGAGAAAGCCAGATCACGCACTTGCCATGAAAAACCATGCAATCCTCCTCCTTCCCCTCTCCAGCCCTGAGCTCTGATACCAGTGACACAACCCTCGGAATTGTCGTGAACGATCCTCCACCCAACCACCCTTTTATGGCCCCCTAGCTTGTAGGATCCCTTCTCCACTAGGCAGCCGGCCCTTGGCCAGGTCCTTGACCTCCAGGGTGGCCCTTGGCCTGAAACCAAGAGAGCGAGGAGGGATGTATCCCTTATATGGATGCTATCAAGGAAGGGGGAAGAAAAATTATCAAGAGCGGGTAGTGGAAGCACCACCACATCAACAACATCCTCAACCATTGTGCACATGCAAAAGGAGAAGGAAGGGCAATCAACATCATTATTCTTGAGAAACAATATGTTGATGTGTTGGTCAATAAGAGAAGCAAGCATGAGAAGGAGAAAGATCCGATAGAAGAAGAGGGAAACAAGAGCAAAGAAGGGTAAAGCTAAAGTTGATGATCAACCAAATAGAAACGAAGAGGCATCAACGAAGAAAAATAGGTCGAAAAGACTACCCTATTGGTCAAGGTGTTGAAGACTATGATACTGTTGATGACACACAAAATCAAAAGTCTAATATATCCTTTGGTCAATTGGTGTCTTTAAATATTGAAATGAGGAGGCAATGGATGAAATGGTTGATTACACAACTTCCTTCCAAGAGAGAAAAGCATCAAAGCATGGTGTCAGCTTTGAGGGTTGGTCACCCTATAGATATGGTGCCAATAGTTGAAGCTATGTTGGGAAAGTAGACAGAGGTACAATCATATGAGATTTTGAGAAAGTTTTGTATGTAGGAAATGCAGTCCTTAACACAATAAAAAACATTGGTTCTCTGAGTATTTGGGTGACGTCCTGGCCACTTTCTAGCTGAGAGTTAGAGCACCTTGGCTCAAACTGACTCACGAGCAAAACATGCATCAAAAGCTTCTTATAAAGTTTTCATTATTCTTCGAGAGAAAGAAGAAAGAGAGCATGCTGGGCTGAGGAACTTATGTTAAGTTGCTGGAGTGTGTACCCAACCTGTGTGCTCTTACACATCTTATGCCTGGCTTGCAGCTTATCTTATAAGTATGCAACAATCTTTCTGTATGACGCTCACATCGAGAGAGGTAACAGAAAACACGAGTCACATCTTCACACGTCGATCTTGTAGGGATCGTGATTGTACGAGGATGGCTTAAATAGGGCACTTTGCCTGTGAAATAAGTCCTAGGTATACGTTCCTTGTAGTGTTGTTGTGTGTTGACAGCCACCCAAAATCATGTTAAACAAGCCATCACTTATCTTGTACTTGACAGAGTTGCTAGTGTGATAGTGGAAGCGTAATTCATGAGGCGATATAATTGAATCCACCTAGCTGGCATGCCTTGCATGCAGAATTGTAAGCCCTTGCCGAGATTGATGGCTTCAAACGTGAGAGCCAAAACAAAAGTGCCTTGCACAATAGCCTGTACTGCTAGGGAGATATCCTAACTTGATGTTTCCACCCATAAAATGGTATCAGATTTCTGTATTTTACCAGTTTTGTAGACGTGTATACCAATGCCCTTGATTTGAAGTCAATGGGATGTATCGGTGTACACGTTAGAAGACTTGTTGCACGTGAAACTGTCAAAGCACTTTGCTTTGCACAAAAGACAATATTTTCCAAAACATGGAAAAACAAGCAAAACTTACAATTGTCTAACTTGGTCATCCTGCTATAACTAGTTGTCTTGAAATTTTGAAGGACAAACTCGCTAGAAGATGGCTCATAGCCATAGCTGCTGCGTGAGAGAGAGTTGTTGCGTATATCATATACACCCTCTTAGCACGTAATGAAATAACACGCAGAGAAGCTGACAAATTCCTCCAAGTTTTTTTGCTCATAGCATAAGCCAAATGGGAAAATCTCAATGCAAGATGCCGAATTGGTAGTCTTGCTTCCCTTAACAACTTATGGAGTTCCTAAGAGCTCATAGCTAAAGGATGTTTATGTTTACAAACAAATGTTATATCAAAAGAAAGTTGACCGTGTCGATCATTCACAAAAAAATGACATTGTCTACTTGTAGATCTGTTGAAAAAACACAATTATCTGTGCAAAGTATGTGCATCTCATACATACTTGAGTCTATGAATTATATCCGTGATCAATCGTAGACACCCATTGCATACCATAGTGATCAAGCACATGCTCAATAAACAAATATCAACTGCGTACCTCAGTAAGTACACCTGCCGACGAAGCTTGCCGCCATAAGAATCGAATGAGTCGCCAAAACCAAGAAATGATTTGCAATAAACTGTGCCGATCTCCTTGAGATGCGAGAGAGGCAGTGTGTATTCAAGCCGTGCTTGATGTGGAATTGCAAACTATTCATTGACCCTTGTGAAATACTCCCATCAACGTGCCTTGTTGTGTTTTCTTGGTTCAATAGATGCCTTACTTCATGTTGCCGAGGGCCTTGCCCGAGTTGCACCAAGAGGATTGCATGGTCTGCCAATCCTATCGGATCTTCCTAAACAGTGCTGCGTATATGTATTGCATGACTGTAAAATATTTGTAACGACTTGTTGCATGCCTTGCATGCCATACCTGAATTCTTGACGGATTGCACTGAGCATGAGCTTTTCTCGTTTCTGCGACTCAGAACTTGAGAATCGAATTGGCCGAGGCGATGAAATCATAGGGGCTTTGCATGATGCTCACCTATGAGTTCTGCCGCTTGTTTTTGTTTCTAACCCTGTCGGAGTTCTCTAATTTTGAAAATTGCAGATATGCTACAGGAAAAACTTTGATGCACTCCGGGAGCACACCATACATTCCCACACAAACCATTGCGTCCCATAGGGGTATGGGTGGCAGGCGCGAGGGGGGGGGGGGGGGGGGGTTGTGCCCTCATGGACATTCTCCCTTGAAGTCAATTCAAAATCCAATTGCCTTGGGCGTCCATGTATGAACATAAAAATAAAAACGCTAATAAGCTCCATGGCGGATTGCGCGCTCTGCGCAGAGGAGAAATTTGCCAATAGGTCTTTGTCTAGGCCGAACCAGGATCCGTCCAAGTGACGTGAAAGGTCCTCACAGCCTTGCAAACTGACAAAGAAGCATATCTGGTTCTAGCCGACGGCATCCCCCTTCCCTTGCTTAGCGGCCTTGCCCACGCCGCGTCTTTCCTTCCCGCTGTGTAGAGAACCTCCCCGCCTATCAAGCGGTACTTCCCACGGCCATGCCTTGTCGGCTTGTCCATGACCTGAGAGAGAGAGAGAGAGAGAGAGAGAGAGAGAGAGAGAGAGAGAGAGAGAGAGAGAGAGAGAGAGAGAGAGAGAGAGAGAGAGAGAGAGAGAGAGAGAGAGAGAGAGAGAGAGAGAGAGAGAGAGAGAGAGAGAGAGAGAGAGAGAGAGAGAGAGAGAGAGAGAGAGAGAGCAAGAGAGAGAAAGCTAGATCATGCACTTGACATGCAAAAACATGCAAGCCTCGTCCTTCCCCCCTCCATCCCTGAGCTCTTATACCAGTGAAAGAACCGTGGGAACTGCCGTGAACAATCCTCCGCCCAACCACCCTTTGATAGCCCCTTGGCTCGCAGGATCCCTTCTCCACTGGGCAGTCGGCCCTTGGCCAGAGGTCCTTGACCTCCAAGGTGTCCCTTGGCCTGACACCAACAGAGCGAGGAGGGATGTATCCCTTATATGGATGCTATTAAGGAAGGGGGAAGAAAAATTATCAAGAAAAATATGGATGCTCGGGGGAGAAAACCTCCTAAAGAGGGAAAAAATGCCCCGGCGGTCCTAGTGTGTTCACACACATCACTACCACATGTATATGGTAACAAAATCCCCCTTGGAGTGATGCGGTGAACGAGAGCTGGCACATGAGTAAAGGGAAGTGCCATGCCCTGAGGACATGATCAGTCCACAAAGGGGAGTAAGCCCAAAGCTTTGAGGAAAGGTTCAAGCTTCTCACGAGACAATGCCTTTGTGAAAAGGTCTGCAAGGTTGTCCTTGTTGGCACATAAGCCAAGCTGATCTCTCCTGCTGAGAGCCTCTCCATGACATAGTGGTAATGCACCTCAATGTGCTTTGTGTGAGCATGAAAAATTGGGTTCCTCGCAACTGCCAATGCGCTCTGATTGTCAGTGTAGATAGTGTTGGCAGTGTCCTGTCCAACACCCAAATCAGCCATAAGGCGTGTGAGCCATACACACTCAACCGTAGGTGTGAAGACTGCCCTGTACTCAGTCTCACAAATCAAAGTGGCCAGAGTAGGTTGCTTCTTACTGAACCATGATATACATGAACTGCCAAGCATGAAACAAAAACCACTTTTGGACACTCGCGTGTCAAAACAACCAGCCCAATCTGAGTTCGAAAAAGCATGTAAGTCTGGTGGAAATGATCCCCCCTTGGGATAAAACAAGCCAAGATGTAAAGTGCCACTAAGGTAGCAGAAAATCCTCTTGACAGTCTGCCAATGCTTAGACCCTGGGCTATGCATAAATTTGCTGACATGTGAGACTGCAAACTGAATATCTGGCTTGGTGTTGCATACATAAATGAGGCAGCCAACATCAGTTTGGTAAAGAGTGACATCAGCAGGATCGCCAGCATCATGTAGAATCAACTTAAAACATGTTTCCATGGGAGTGGCAATAGGTTTGCAATCCTCAAGTCCAAACTTACATAGAAATGTATCTATGTAACTTTTTTGACACAAGGGAATACCACCATCACACTGCTTAAACTGTATACCCAAGTAATGATGCAACAACCCCAAATATTTCATCTTGAAAGTAGCATTCAAATCAGCCTTAAATTCAAAAATATGTCTCTCATTTGCTCCAGTGATCAACAAATCATCGACATAAAGAACCACAATGAGAAGTACATCACCCTCATGCTTTACATACAATGTGCTTTCTGTTGGATTGTTACGAAAGCCTTGTTTAACCAAATGAGTGCCAGCTTTCTCGTACCAAGCACGAAGAGATTGCTTCAACCCACACAAAGCCTTCTTACATCTGCACACTTTGTTCTCTTGTCCTTTTATGACAAAACCACGAGGCTGTGTTACATAAACTTCCTCAAATATGTCACCATTCAAGAAAGCAGTAACAATGTCTGATTGATGTACAACCCAACCAAAATGCACATAGAAAACGCACAGTAGTCATACGACAAGTGGGAGCAAAAGTCTCTTCATAATCTATGCCTATTTGTTGTGCATAACCCTTTGCAACAAGTCGAGCCTTACGGCGATCGATCTCACCATCCGGCTTGCATTTCAACTGATAAACCCACTTCGTACCAATGGCCTTTTTTGCTAGGAGGCAAATCACATAAAGTCCATGTGTCATTTTCTATAAGGGCATCATATTCTGATTGCATGGCAGCCATCCAATTTTCTGAATTCTGTGCTTCATCAAAAGACAGAGGCTCAACATCATGTAAGCTAGACACAACCAAAGCATAACAATCTGATGCATAAGATGCATGGCAAGAGCGTGAACGAGTACGACTAGACAAAGGTGCATCCAATTTATTGTCACGAAAAGTGTGCACCAGCCATTTTGGCATACCTCTAGCCTGCTCATTTTCAGCCCTTTCCTCATCAAGTACATCATGTACATCTGCATCAGTAATAGGCTGATCTGTAACATTTTCAGAAACCCCCATAGGCTGTACATTTGCCTCATTGGAAATTACATTCGTATTTCCACCACTGAAAAGAGGCAACAAAGTGTCATAAATGTCCTGTGAGCTCACATTACTGTCTCTAGTACATGACAGCAAGGGCTGAACAAAATCTTCCACAAACACTACATCCCGTGAAACTAGAATACGTTTTGTTTGTGGATGATACAACCTCTAACCTTTGCTTTCAGCAGTATCACCAACAAAAATACATTTGACCACCTTATCATTCAATTTTTTGCGTTGTGTTTGTGGCACCAAAGCATATGCCAAACAGCCAAAAACACGCATGTGCTCAATAGAAGGCTTTCTATCATGCCATGCTTCATATGGAGTAATAGACTGCAAAGCTTTTGTAGGATACCTGTTTAGTACATAAGTGGCACACATGATGGCCTCAAGCCAAAAAGAATGCGGCAAAGCTTGAATTTTGACCATACATCACGTCATTTCCATAAGTGACCTATTTTTTCTCTCAGCAACACCATTTTGCTGAGGTGTATAAGGCACTGTACATTGGTGTTTTATCCCATGACTATCCAGAAATGCATTAAATTCATGAGACATATACTCCCCCCTCGATCGGAATGGAGGGTGCCCATAGTACAGTTTGAGACATTTTCAGCCATAGCCAGAAATTGTTCTATGCACAAGCTGCAACCTGCATGTGGCCCGAACTGAACCATCCTTTGGAAACTTAGAACACTGCATCTTACCCAAAATACAGCCTTCACAAACATGTTTGACATGTGCTTCAAGAGGCGGCAAAGAAGAAACCATATCAGATTTTTGTAAACACAGCAAACTCGCAAAATTCAGATGACCAAAACGTACATGCCAAAGTTTTGCATCTGAAATAGCCTTTCAATCTGCAACAACGTTTGTAAAATTTTGTCCACACTTGTCATACAAAGTGATCTTATACAGCCCATGGTACAAAAGGCCATATGTAACAATTTCATCACCAAAATTGAGATAATGAATTGTACATCTGTTATCCACAAATTTGACTACAAGTCCAAGTCTAGCAAGTGTGGATACAAACAAGAGATTCTTCTTGATCCCAGGTACATAAAGTGCATCAACAAGTGTGAAGGAACTGCCATTTGTAGCAGTAAGCACAATGTTTCCAACTCCCTGAACCGGATCAGAGGCATTGTTGGTACAAGTGACTGAATTCCCATGAGGGACAGACTCAAGAGAGGTGAACAATTCACGATGTGAGGTAATGTGCTTTGTAGCACCACTGTCGAGATACCACACATGTGAATCTGCAGCAACTGACAAGCATGCATCATGGACAATAGGATTGTAAGTGCACTCTGTTAGCAGCAAGCTAATGCGGACACCATTTTTCAGAGTTCTCCTTGTAAAAACAATTATTATTTTGAAAAATCGAGAATATTTTAACTCCTATTTTCTTAGTAAACTTTGTAATTAATGAGCCGGGGCTACAAGCTTCCAAATTGTATCAGCCATTCAATTTCTAGCTTTGATAGAACTCTAGATTATTACTTTTGACCACCCAAAAACCTTGGCTAAGATATAAAAGCCAATTTTTGTAAGTTTTTTATAAGTTTTGGATAACAAATACATAGCGTGAGCTAACGACGCTCACTCCTCTCCTTCTCACACTTCCTACTCCCTCTCCGGTTGTCACATTGCGAATGTGTTTGTTGCATTGCAACCACAGGTAAGAGCTCTACGCATTTGACGTAAGCCATTCACAGTATTTTGTATGGTGTCGCCAACCCGCGACCTAATTTCATCATAAATAGAAATTTACATGTTCAAATAAAAAACTAAGCATAGGCGGGGTATTGGGGCATCATTGCTAAGCATTTAGATGCATTCTGGGTCGAAAATGACTAGGTCAAAAATCCAATGCTGTTAATAATCACAATTACTTGACCTAAAGTGGGGTTTCTTAGGTATTATAAACTTGTCCTAGAAGTTTCGTTACGTTTGGATGTCATTTGATGTTGTAACGGATGTGATTTGGTTGCCGATGAGCGATCGACTTTTGGTGATTTCAGTCATTTGAGTGTAGCTTGAGTTAGATGCGAGTTGTTAGTTGTTTTCCAAGAGATTGACAACCTCTTATAGCCTCTATGCACTAGTCGAGTCAGCTTCGTCCCATGGTTTGACAAATTAATCGTGGTTCTTGCTAATACTGCAATAAGATAGGATGGTGAGGTTAGACATGCGTCCCACATTTGGCGCCGCTACCGGGGATCGAAGAGACCTAAGCTAGGAAAAACACGAGCGTCTTGTGTAATTGTCCTTTAACTTCCTCTAGGTTCGTCTAGAGTTCAAAACTCTCTTTTAGAAACCGCATAGCTTAAGATTGTCGTCTTTTGCTGTATAGAGGTAGCTTGGAAGAGGTAGCTTAAGATTGTTGTCTTTTGCTGTGTAGAGGTAGCTTGGAAGCAATCGTACTTGTTTGCTGAGTACCTTTAGGACTGTAGGATTGTAGATTTAGATTAGGATTTGGAGGATGATTGGTAGACGAAACAACTCTTAAGATCAAGACTCTGGAAAACATTAAAAACACAAGAAAATGAGTGCTTGTGGACACTTTCCACAACCCCATTGCATGAGAAACTAGGAGTAGGGTAAGTAGGATCCGAGGTGGATTTCATAGCATTTCTCTCTCTGAAAGAATGAAGTGTGAGTTGTTATGTAAGGTTGTAAAATTTCAGGTCTACGGCTAGAAATAACACGAAAAGACTCGAATTCACTCAATCCAACTGGGAAGTAAGCCTAAGAGTTGTTTGAGCCAGTGGGTAAGCTCAAGGACACTTCGAGGTAAAAATTTCAAGAAGTTGACCAAAACTCAGATTATTTACTTTTTTCTTGACTTTTTAGGCCAAACTAAGTTTTGATTTGATTTATAGGCTTAAAAAACATCATAAAAAGACTATCTTTGAGAAAATTGCAAAAAAGTGCTCATTTCAAGCCTAAAGTTAATAATCATGATTATTAAATTTTTGCTCTAAATTAGCCAAGACTCATATCATTGATTCATTGCATGTGTACAAACAACTTTTGTAAAGGCCTAAAAGATTTGGATCACTAAACTGGCAAAAAATTGGGTGAAAACTAAAGTTTGTATTGACTTTTTGAATCTTGAGTGTGAATTGAGGAAAAATTTATCCAACCTTGTTGAAAAT
Organism: Adiantum capillus-veneris; assembly: GCF_014529385.1. NCBI lineage: Eukaryota > Viridiplantae > Streptophyta > Polypodiopsida > Polypodiales > Pteridaceae > Adiantum > Adiantum capillus-veneris. The sequence continues at coordinate 39,073,349 of NC_140942.1, forward strand.
TGATTCATAGGCTTATATTGATGTGATAAACATGTGTATATGCTCAGTTGACCAAAAACTTGCAAAATTTTGGCAAAAGTAAAAATCGCGATTATTTACATCTGTCCTGTTTTGAACTTTTTTGACCAAGTTGGCATACCACTAGTTTTTCCATGTTGTAATAAGCCCACAAACCAAATTTGGCAAGATTTGGATCACTGGAGTGAAAACTGTGACAAAAATTGCAAAGTTAGTCTGCGGACAGATAATTGATGACCATTTGACCAAAAATTGTCCAAACTTGATGAAAATTGGCTAGTGACCTTAACATAAGGTGCTTAATAGATCTGTGTCAAAGTTGGGACAAAAATTTGCAAAAAATTGTCAGGAGTAAATAATCGCGATTATTTACATTTGTTTCAAAACTTGGGTTTGCAAATTTGAGTATACCACAAGGTCAAGCACATCAATTGGACCCCACAAATCAATTTTGGTGAAATTTGGACCACAAAAGTGAGACTTAAGCCAGATTTTCAAAATCAGAGTCTGCGGACACAGAATAGTGGGTAAACTTGATCAAATTTTGTCCAAACTTGATGAAACTTGCCTAAGGGCTTTAACAAGTTGTATACTTGCCAAATAAATCTAAAAAGTGTAAAAAAGTGACAAAAGTAAATAATCGCGATTATTTACTTCTGCTATCCAAAGACTTCAAATTTAACTTTTGGGCTTATACAGTGTTAGACTAGCATAATATAAGGCCATAGGGAAATTTTGGGTTCAATCGGATCAAAATTGGTACAGATACACTCAGTTTACAGATTGCAGATTAAACCTTTGATTTTGCTAAGCTGAATCTGAAAGTCAAAATTTTAACTTCCATAGCACGAATTGAAGTGAAATACAGAGACCAATCACTGGAGTTCTCAAGAGCTCTACTGTCCTTATAGAAAAATAGCTAATTTGATAAATTTTGTACAGGAATCAGGTTGCAGACAAGGAATCAGTGGCTTGACAGAAAGTTGCAATTGAATCAAGTGGAAATTGATGGCATGTCAATCTAAGGTGAGTACTCAAACCAGGGCTTCATAAGTCTATATGAACCTTAGATCCGGTCATGTAATAGGAAATTAAGGCCTATTCGGAGAAAACACCAGTAGAGTATCCACTGAAGAAAGCGTGAATCAAGGCAATTCCTTGCACCTGAAGAAGTCTCGGACACTTTTTCAGATTCAACATCCAAAATGTCTTCTTACTCGACTGACTCAGAAACCGGAATGACAATGTGCTACAAAAATATCGTCTCTTTTTACAAGACTAATCGTCATGGAGCCCAGGTTTACTTGGATCCTAACGAAGAGTATGCTATTCTCATTGATGATCATGGTATTGAGTCCGAAGAAGAGATTAGGGCAAATAAACAAGGAAAAATGTACATGGATCGAAACGGAACTCAATATGTACAAGTTGAAAATCTTGATGTGGTAGACAAATGGGGCTTAGAAGTAAACCCTATAATCCCAGATATGTCAGCAAAAGAAGGACCACCAACTTTGGAATTCGAGGGATACGATTAAGTAGAGTTGAAGCCTTTGAACCGACTTAGTACGGATAATCCTAGGATCGGATTCTATTGTTGGGAAGATAGAAACATAAAAGATCTTTTGTGGACTTCTCATGCTAGACCAGGACAATTAACGGCTATGAAGATCATCTATATCTTCAAAATCAAAGATAAGGGATCTGCGGATCTACCACCTTACTTGTTTAGGGATTGTTATAACAAAAAATTTGTTATGATGACTCCTGAGGAGGTAGAACAAACCAAATACCAGGGGTATTCCATACGGGATTGGATATTGGGTCAAGGACCAGAAACCACTCCAAGAGACGAACATCATGAGAGATCATCTGAGACTAATGTGAAGAAACCAGAACCCACCTCATCACGTAGAAAAACGGGTGACACTAAGGCTAGCCCAGGGCTACATGAGTCACTATTTCCGACAGACTGGTTTAAAGGACTTGGAACAGGACCAACTCCCAGAAGACCTGGAGTTAAACCAAATAGACGTGTCAGACCAGCTGATTTTCAAAAATGGGTCAGAAAATACAGTGGATCCGGGGATCCATATGAACACTTAGCAAGCTTCAAGAAAGTGCTAAGAGCAGAGCGTATATTCAATTTCCATACTCAATTCGAGTGGTTCGAAATGACATTAGAAGGAAAAGCTTTGACATGGTTCCAAAACATTCCACCAAGGTCAATCATAGATTTGAATACATTAGCTCAAAGATTTGTAGTTGCTTGTTCTAAAACGGGGGTTAAACATAATACGGTAGCTCAAATCTACAACTTTAAATAGAAACATGGTGAGTCTGTTAGGGATTGTGCAACTTGAATGAAACAATACATTGCCAGATGCCCAGAGACGGAGATACCTGTAGAGGAGCAACTTGTCTCGTTGTTTTTGGAGGGAATTCTAAACAAAGAACTTCATGCTATACTCTATAGTAAAAAGCATACAACCCTAGAGGTGTGTGTGTCTGATGCTATCAACCTAGGAGACAATTGTGAGATCTTCAATGAAGAGCACATCCCTAAGGATAACCAAAGCGAGAAGACTGTATCCACAAAACCAACACAAGTGGGAACGGCTACTACGGCACCACTCTCAGCCATAGAAGATATGCTAAAAAGGATGAATGCATGATGAACAATATGCAAAAAGCACCTATGGAGGACCAGGACAGGGGATATCCCCACAAGAACAACCAATTAGGCCACAAAAATAGTGTGCAATCGAGGGTAAATGGACCAACCACGAGACCCACGAGTGCTACTTTAGACCAAAATATGATGGGAATGTTCAGTACGTGCCCATGAGACCCCAGGGACAACCCATCTACAGATACCTCCAATGGGTATGGAGAGACCTCAACCTGTGTTGGGACAACAACCTCCTTATCCAGGACATAATGCGGTGTCTATAAAGTACATGCACTCAGAAGAAGTCATAGATGAACAAGCATTAGTGCCTGTTACAACCTATGCGGAGCCTAGTCCATCTATAGTAATGGTAGAGGGAGATTGGTATAGTCCACAATGTCCACCAATGGAGGAAACCATGAATTATGCTCCATCAAAGCTCGCACCAATGTATTATGTAGCTAATGAAGGTGTCAGACCTCCCATGGGAAGACCCATGATGAAGCCCAGAACAGGAAACTGTCATAACTGTGGTGCTGATGACCATTGGAAGAACGAATTTCCAGAGCCTGACAAAAACCTCAAAAAAATTGAAGCCTATTGCATACAATGTTGCAAAAAGGGAGGACACTTTCCGGAAGATAGTCCTAAGAATCCTTTGAACAAGGGAAAAACTGTAGTCAACATAGTCCAAGTGATGCCTAGTAGCTATCAGAGAGCGAACCGATTGTTCCAATCAAGGTAATCACTAGAGCCCAGGCCTTTAAAGAAAAAGAAACACAATTCCTCTTATGATTCAGAGAACACGAAAGTTTCTTCTCAAAGAATCAAAAGGGGTAGAAGCAAAAGATATGAGATGAGAAAACAAAAACAACGGATTGAAAACGAAGAGAAAGCAAAAATTCTAGCCGAGGACAAGTCAAAAGAAACTAGTAGTGAATTCAAGGAAACAACCGTGAAATCTGGAGGATCCATTCTGGTTGATAAATTTTTTGACCCCTATCAATGCCGCCTTGGAAGCCTACCAAGCAGGACTTAAAGAGGGCCAAAACATGGAAAACAAATGGAAAAACTATCCATCTCCACACATGGAAGCAGCTAAGCTGGAAGCTTATCAAAATTTGGTAGGAATCACGCAGGAAATGCTGGATAAAGAGAAACCCAAGCTTGAAAGTATTGCAAAACTGGAAGATCTTGCGGTAGAAGAAACGAAAGCAAAATCCGATGTGGTGGCAGAACCCCACCTTGAAACAAATGAACCAGAGCTCATAGTGCCGGACAATGAAGATGCCTTAGAAGGAATTCCATTCGTAGAGGAAGACTGGCCAGGACACTTATGGGAAAAGGTAAGGGAGATCAATGATGGGAGCCTAACTTTAAAGTCGGCTCCTATAGAGGAAGTCTGGTTCGATAACCTACCATCTAATATAAACATGGATATACAATCCTTATACGGGGATTGCGGATCAGTGGCTTTAGGGATATCTAAACCAATGACATTAAAAACATTACCTTCTTACTTGGGAGATAATGAAGATGAATCTATCATTTGCAAAACCATTCAAGTCAAAAGAGCCAAACATATCCTAGAAGTAGACAACATTCATTCAATCATGTCTACACCGATCCAATGGACTCTTACTTTGGGAGAACTGTTGAAACTCAGGCCATACTTATGGAATGATTTACAAAGAACCCTAGAAAAGGTGGGGATAATGGGATTAATCTCTAAGAATCTAGGAAACTCGAAAAATGAAATGGAATACAAAGAGATTCGATCAGTTCTTCTAAACAAGGTCGGAGAATATTATGAAGGAGAAGAAGGAAACACTACCCTCCCAGTGAAGTATAATGACATTGAAACCATGACAATACTGGATAGTGGAGCTAGCATAGCCATAGCCACTAAAGGAGTATGGGAATCCTGGGGACAGCCAGCCATTAGACAAACGCGAATGAAATTGCAGTTGGCTGACAGACACATTGAAAGACCATTAGGCTACTAGAAAAAGTGATAGTCAACTCCTGTGGAATTGAATATCAACACACTTTTTCCATAGTAGACTTTGGAAAAAAACTCAACTATGAAATCATATTGGGAAGACCTTTCATGCGACAGGTACAGCTTATCCAAGATTGGGGAAACGACTATCTGTACTTGAAGCAGGTGGGATCTATAACAAGAATCAATCTAAAAGACCACACCTATAGAGACGTCTTGAAAACATCCATCTAGGAGTTTGATTTAGTCTCTTTGGCTGAAACTAAACTTCCATCTTGGATAAACAAAGCCACTCCTATTTGGATGTGCGGAGCTTCAGAAAATGGAAGCTTGAGACGAGAGGAATGTATCCTAGAAAGGCACTATACAGACGAAGCCTACATACTAGAACCCTTTCCAGAGCATTTATTCAAACCATTTGAGTGGACTCAAATTTTAGCGACAATGGATGTATGCGTGAACACGTCTATGCCTACTCAATTTTGCAATGAGGATGGCTACGACATAATTCCCATCCAAATGATGTCAGTTCTTAACATTGAAAACAAGGATTAAGAAACAAAGGACTTGATGAAATCTCAACAAGTCTTTTCTGATCTCTATTACGATGCAACTGATGAGTTGGATGAACACTCAACTACCTCCGAAGATTCAGGATTCGAAAAAGAACATACGAGGGCACAACTACTCTTAAGGGGAAGGGAGGAAAAGTTTTTTGACTTTCCAAACCAGAAATCAAGAAGACAAAAATGGTATAGACAAAAGAGGGACACTAAAATTGTGAAAGCACGACCTATGCCATCAATCTCCAGTAAAACACAATTCCTGATGCAGATAGATGCTAATGATTGTGTCAAGGACAAAATAACTGGTAGATATCCTTCAAACGAAAACTCAAAAATGTCTCAAACATTGAGAAAAACAAGGAAGGGTACTCACGAAGAACATCAGGATAAAAAACCACTCATGACCAGAGTCGAGCGGAAAAGGAAATATCAAGAGTTGAAAAAAGCTCTAAAGGAGATATACACCACCGAAATGGAAACCATGGAAGAGGATGGTAAGGATGTAATGCATGTTCCATCCCAATATAAAAAGTATACTCTCCAAGATAGGAAAATCATAATCGAAGAAACGGTTAAGGAACTATAGAAACAAGGCGAGTCTTACGAAGGCCCTGAAAACACTAAAAGGGTAGACTTGGCTGAACCAGGAGAAGAGCCTAGACTCGATTACATTGCAAATGATCTAACAGAAGAAGAAGAAAAGCTTTTGCTAAGCTTGTTAAAGGAATACCGGGATATCTTTGCTTGGTCTTACAAGGATCTCAAGGGTGTTGATCCAAAAATCTGCCAATATACCATACCCATGAGAGATGATGCAAACCAATTAGACAGAGACCATACACTTATAGCGAAACATTTGCCAGGAAGATCAAAGAAGAGATTGAAAAACTAAAGGACACTGAATTCATTTACAAAATTGAACACACTGATTGGGTGTCCCCAATTGTGATAGTACCTAAGAAGAATGGGAAATTACGAGTGTGCGTTATCTCAAAAAAGTGAATGCAGCTACCATTAGAGACAACTTTCCTCTTCCGATAATGGAGCACGTTTTAGAACGAGTGGAAGGAAAAGAAGCTTACAGCTTCCTAGATGGCTTTTTGGGATACAATCAACTTTTGGTTGACCCAAAAGGTCAGCATAAAACTGCTTTTGCAACAGAATGGGGTATATTTGCCTATCGGGTTATGCTGTTTGGGTAAACTAATGCTCCTGCCACATTTCAGAGATTGATGAGCCATGCTTTGAAAGAGTATCTTCAGAAATTCTTGGTAGTATACATGGATGATTTATGTGTACATTTGTCAATCCGAGCTGATCATTTTGAACACCTCAAAAAGGTATTTGAGAAATGTAGACTTTACAGGATTTGCTTAAACCCGGAAAAGTGCACATTCATGGGAAGACAAGGGAAAATCCTTGGACACATAGTGTCTAACAATGACATAGCTACCGATATTGAAAAGATTCATGTCATTGCTGATTTTCCTAGACCAACAATAGTTAAAGGGGTACAAGCCTTCATGGGACATTGTGGATATTACCGACGGTTCATCTACATGTATGCTATAATTGCAAAATCCATGTATAGCTTTATTACGCACATTGAATGGACTGAGGCATGAGAATAAAGGCTTCATGAAGCTTAAGCAAGCTCTCACCTTAGCTCCAATATTGAAAGCACCCAATTGGGATAAGGTATTCCACGTACACATAGATGCTTCAAACTTTGCTATTGGTTGTATACTAGCCCAACCAGGAGATGGGAAAATTGAATTTCCTATTTCTTATGCTAGCCGACAATTGAATATGGCAGAAAATAATTACACCACCACTGAAAGAGAAGGACTAGGAATGATCTATGCCGTTAAAACGTATAGACATTACCTATTGGCCAACAAGTTTGTGTTCTTTGTAGACCACCAAGTTTTGTTATATTTGGTCAACAAGCCATGCAGCACAAGAAGAATAGTGAGATAGTTCATCATTCTTCTCGAGTTTGATTTCATTGTGGTTGTAAAAAAAGGCACTACACATCAATGAGAAAATCATTTGTCCAGGATTGTTTCAGGGGAATCACCTAAAGGGGTAGATGATGATCTACAGATGCCTATTTGTTCTCCGTGGAAATGATACCTAGATGGTCGGAAAAAATTGTGTCATTGATGACAATAGCTCAAGTGGATTCACCACTTCCTATCACAGTTGATTTAATCGAGCAATTGACTATGTATCAATTACTAGCTGGGAGGCTATATAAAAGAAATCGAGACAGGATATTGCTTTTATGTATTAACCCCGAAGAAAGGGATCAATACCTAAGTCAAGCACATGTTACCATAGTAGGACTTCACTTTGCGGAAGACCAAACTATGCAACGAATCTTGAGACTTGGAGTATTTTGGCCGAATATGAGAAGAGATGTTCGATGTTTTGTAAAAGATTGCCCTCAGTGTCATAAACAACCACCCATTCCTCATGTAATATTGTTTCAAATGTCACCTATTCCTAAGTGGAGTAACTATTTGGTTACTTACTTATCAAGCCGAACATTTCCTGAGGATATGAGTAAACGCCGTCAAAGAGCAATTGAAACAGAAGCAAGAGACTATGCTCTCATTAGGAACCAATTGTATCGGAGAGGTAAAGATCAACATTTGCGTCTTTGTGCAAATGAAAACGAGTATATTCCGATTATAGAACAAGCACATGCTGGATTAACTAGAGGCCACTTTTCTAGTGAAACCACCGCAAGAGCAATCTTGATGGTAGGCATATGGTGGCCAACACTTTTTGCAGATGCCAAAGAATATGTTCAAAGGTGTGATGCTTGTCAATGAGTAAAAATGCTAACAGGAGTAGACAGCATGCCCTTAAGACCAATGATGGGGGCTAGAGCCTTCCCAAAATGGGGTATAGATTTTGTTGGACCGATACAGCCACCTGCTTATAGAACCCAAGATCAATATATCATTGTAGCTACGAACTATTTCACCAAGTGGGGCGAGGCTAAAGCAACCCAAAAGAATGATGCCAGAACCACTGTTGCATTCTTAAAGGAGTATGTATTCGTAAGGTATGGACTGCCAATAGAGATTTTCAGTGATCGGAAAAATCATTTCCTCAACGAGGTAATATAGTATTTGCTTAACACTAGAATGGTAACAGGACACTTTTATGTCCTTGGACACTTTTGTGTCCTGTTAAGTGACCATTTTGCTTGAATTATTTGAAGAGTATGAAAATGAATTTCTAGGTGCTATATATACACAAAGTTGCCTTATGACCTGAAAAAGCCTTAGCTTTTTTTTTTGAGTATTGATCTCACCATTAACCTTACTCTTGCACAACATTTTTGAACCTAAACTGTGTGAACAAACAGGTCCTGTTTTTGGCTTTTTTTTCAATTTTTGGCAACTATACCACTCTAAACTTCATGTTTGTGAGGTTTAGGTGGCTAGAGGTTAGGCCTTCATAGTTCTCAACATGTTTTGATGCTTGTAGGGAGAGCTAAGTGTTAAAATTGAAAGTTATGACCAATTTACAAGATTTGCATAATCCTGTTTTTTGGCCAAAATTAGCACTTTTATGATTTTTTTGGTGGCTTTCTTGATATCCAAGTTCAATTTTGATTGTGTAAGTGTAATGTATAACATAAAGCTAATCTTCCTTGAGTTTTGGGGGACCTAATATGCTATATAGCATAGTATATGATGATGGTTCAGTTTTTTGATTGTTGAAGAATACGATACATTTTAGAGAGCAAGTATAACTTTCTCAATATTGCTAGTTTCTTAGGCCAATTGTGTGTATTTTGTAGGTAGTAACCATATATAATCATGGACTACAAACTTGGCTAGATATTGAGTAGTTTCTTTGGGTTTCTAGAGGTCATAATGCTAAACCCAGTTTTTTCATGTTTGCTGTATTTAGCACTTTATCATTGCCCCCAAGGTTCCAATTGTAAGAGATCCATTATCCTTTTGACATGGTCCATGGCTCCTTTTGAATCCAGAGGCCCAAAGGGAACTAAGAAAACATGTATATAGTATCTGTATTGAGCGTGACTATAGAAACTTTGATGATAGGTCCGCAGAATCGCAAAAATGCAACTTTTTTGTACCTTTTTTTTCCCAAAAAACATTTAGTGAGGTCAAAGAAACCATATGTTTTGGTCATCAACCCATTGAAGTTAACGGGGCATTTTATCTCATGTCCTACAAAAATCTCCACTCTTATTTATATGCAATCAACCGTAAGAAATTGCTGTTTTGGGCAAAATGCACTGGTCCATCAACTTTGGAGGCTTGTAGTGACCAATGGATGAGGAAAATTACAAGTTTCTCATTTTTTTCATATGTAGTAGTTATTGAACTATAAGCTCATGAAAGGATTTTTCAAAATGAGTGGATCTACTAAGGTTTTGGAATTTTTTCCCAAAACCCTGAAAGGACACTTTTATGTCCTGTTAGGTTACCATACTAGTGTTAATGAGTTTATGGTTATCCATAACAAATCAGCGCCCTATCACGCACAAGCAAACAGACAAGCTGAGCATACACATAAAATTCTTAGCTCGGTACTGACCAAAGTGGTTAGTTCAGGAAGGACAGACTGGGAAATGAATCTCCGTGCTGCTCTATCGGTTTTAAATGTTACACCCTTTAACCCTGTTTATGGTCTTGATGCCATACTGCCAATAGAATTTCTATTACCGACCTTAAGGGTAGCACAAACTCTTGAGTGGATTGGACATGAATTGTCAGAAAGACTTGAAGATTTGGAAAAGCTAGTCGAGCAAAGGCTAACTGCTGTAGCTCATATCTATGCACAAAAGAGGAAACAAAAACAGTTTTTTGATTCCCACTTAATCACCAAAATTTTCAAGAAAGGGGACTTAGTTCTAGTCTATTCCCTTAAGCAACACATTCCCAAGTTTAAGAAAAAGGGAAATGGACCATTTATCATTGAAGATGTATCTCCAAGTGGAGCAGTAAAATTGTCAACCATAGATGGTGAACCAATGGCTAATTGGATTAGTGGATGTCGTTTAAAGAAATACAATTTGCCACTAACCAATGAATTGCTAGAGAGAATGTATGCAGCCAAACAAAGGAAGATGAAGAGACAACAGGTTATTGATAAAGCCCAGGAGGAAGCTAAACTTTGTGTGCTCAAGCGTAAAGCTGCTCTCAAGAATCAATAGATACCGATTCCCATCAACACTTTGGAACTAGATGATCGACAATGGGAATTTTCTAAAGACGCAGTTTCAACAGATAACGAGTGGTTAGATGGAATGGATCTCCGCATCAAAGTACAACTCAACAATCATAGCACCAATGCTTTGGTAGACACAAGAGCTAGAGTGAATGCAGTCAGTTATTCCACATACAAGAAGGAAACAAGTCAAGCATTGATCGCAGGAATAACGATAATCGAAGGATTCAACAAGAATCCAACTCCAACATTGGGAGTAGTCAACTTGAATGTGGTAGTACATGGATGCTCATGTCCGCATCAGTTTGTATGCTTGCCAGATGAACACATGAATTAGACGATGATTCTTGGCATTCCTTGGATGAGTACATACAAAGAAGTACCAGATTTGGATACGAATCAGCTAAAGCTATCACTTAAAGAAGGGAAACTCATTGTTCCTATTGCACCAAGCAAAGAGGAATGGAAAGGATGCAATCACATGACCAATCCACAAAGCAAATCTTCTTCATCCCCTCGACAAACAAATGCTACAAGTAGAATGCAAGGAGTCATGAAAATTTGGGTACCAAAAGAACAACTGGTGGATAAACCAAATCAGATCTGGGTACTTAAAACTTCACCAAAGAAACAGAAGACGGTTCCAAGGATTTGAGCATAGAATCGACCATGTATGAACAAGAAACCTAACATAAAAAAGGTTTGGAAGCCAAAAGAGCACTTATCTTCTCCACACACCATGAAACCAATCAAATAGTGGCGAGTTAAGTCTCAACAAACTCTCAAACACCATGCACCAAGCAGACCGAGCTACCAATGGCGAGAAAAAGATCGACAACCGTCTAAAGTACTACCAACAACTCAAGCAATCAGCGTGCTTAAACACCCTGATGGTACCATCAAATAGAGAGCACAAAGGCTACAAGATTTTCTCTTTGGAAGACCTCAACATCAAACCTCGACATCGAAAACCCTTGAGTTACTTACTCAAGACCCAGCTCTTGCACAACATATTGAGTTGAATTGCATGATCTTCATATCATGGTAGAGCCAATCACGGCTATGCATAGACACAATTGTTCAACCCGTGCTGTAACATTTAATGGCATAAAAACTTGTGTGTAGCGGAAATTAGCATGAACATAGTGGGCATTTCATTAGAATAGATTCCTAATGAGAATTACAAGAGTGCTTGGGTGGAGAGAGCAACAAAAAGAATAACACCTAGTTATATAGCATGAACAATACTTTCAAAAGAGAGAGAAATTAAGCTATTGACAATAGTTGAGGACCGGATTTGCATGGAGATGGTCCCCCCTCCAAAAGGCTTTGTATTATGGTTTCTCCCATCAAGAGAGACATTGTACAATACAATTCTTTGTGTTCCTTCAAGACTAGCTAGTGCAATGAAGATGAAAGCTTCATGCACTAAGCAAAACACTTAGCAAACACAACATTAATTATCCCCGGTCTCAGACCCAAGAGCTCACACACCTTCGAAGATGGTGAGAGCTAGTAGGGTATGAGAGTAGATTGAGAGGAAGAAGGAGTATCTTACGAGAAAGATGTACATCTACTCACATAATCACTTATATTATCATAGCTTAGCTTAGTAATTAGCATGGTAGAGGGGATGAGCATGCATTGAAGCTTGGCTCTTGGTTGGATTTGCATCCACATGCCAAGAGTGTGTCGATGTAGGCTTCTATCTCACAAGCTTGGAGTAGGTGATGAGCTCTCCATTAAAGCTTGGGAAGAGATAGTCTTCTTTTCTTCACACATGAGATTGTGTGAGTGTGTGTGTGATAATGCCTTGCAAAAATCAGCCCCCTCTCTCTCTTGGGCGAGCCTTCTTGCTATTTGCTCTTGCTCTACCCTCATGGACCTCCCCAGGTCAAGCCAATGACTATTAAGCAGCATAAGTGATAGCCTTCTGACATGTGTCCCACTTTCCCCTTTGTGAGAGCTTTAGGTAATTTAATAATTCAACTAAACTCTCATTGGACCCCTTTGCCTCCTGGCCAATAGGAATCAGGCAAGCCATTGGGCTGCTAAATGCTCATTGGACCCCTTGGGAGACTGTCCAATAGTCTTCTAGAGGACTTAATTCTCATTGGTTATTTTATTAAGTGTTTTTAAATTAATTAAACTAGATTTACTCTAGCCTAATTCTCATTGGTCCACCTCCAAGGCCATCCAATAGGAATTGGGTACACCTTGTGGGCATCTGGCCTAGGGAGCTGACACGTGTCCCTCATTCCCTTTGTGTAAAGGGAGCTTGTGTGTGTGTGTGTGGATTTCTCTCTCATCCCCTACATGCAAGGCTCGCCCCCTCCCAAGTATGGATTGCAAAGACTTTTTTGTACACACACAAAGCATCCAATTCCCATAAGGTTTGACCTTTGGACACAACCTTTGAATTTTGGAACCTTAGCATTTTGGAAGTCTTAATGGGCTGAACCTTAGGGTCTTTTTAGCCCATTGTTGCACATGGATCTTTTGCATCTGGCCCCCCCTTTGGATCCCTATTTTCCCTTCTTTGGATCCCTACTGTGGCCGGTCTGCTAGCTTAACCAATATTCTAGCTTTTTCTCCCCTGGCACTTCTCCATATTAAAGGACCACTTTAACATGAGAAAATCATTTAGGAGAATTAGATATTGATTATTATGACATTACCTCTCTCTTGAAATCATAGTCGTCCTCGACTATGGTGTAGAGAAGATAAATCATATTCATGAGTCCTTTTCTTACCAGGTAGAGGATCCCTATGTTACCCTACGACATCATTCCACAATGGATGACTAGTCCATTTGGCGCTTGAAAGCCCGTGGCTGCCGCAAGCATGTATGCACATTAGTCCTATCAGTCTTCCATAGTAGAGTGACAAGCTCTACTTGGTGTTGGGGAGACGCCGTCTCTGCAAACTTGATCTCCCATGGTGAATTAGGGATTGGCAAGGGTTGAAGCAATCCAAGTTGCTTCCCTCTATCAAATTTTGTCTTTTGGCATACCACACATTTAGAAACATACTCTTGTATGTTCAATTTCATGGTAGGCCAATAGAAATATGTTTCAATTCTTTTTAAGGTAGACTGAATCCCTCTATGCCCCACATAAGGTGGAGCATGTGATTCATACATTACTTTCTCACGTAGTGAGTTAGTAACACATAGTCTATTTCCATAGAGAAGATAACCATCTTGTAAAGTAAATGGTTCTTCTTTCTTCCCTAATGCAAGGGCTGAAATCACATCTCTAAAATCGGGATCAATAGCATACTCATCTATCATTGAAGATAGATCATTGTGAGTTGCTATGGAAACCGCATTCACTCTCGGTCATCTTGAGAGTGCATCAGCTACTTGATTATGCTTGCCAGCAATGTGAGCAATATGAAAATGAAATCGCGAAAGGAAATTTGCCCATCTCATTTGTTTGTCGGAGAGCTTGGTATGCGTCATGAAGTACGTAAGACTTTGGTGATCCGTTCGCAGAATGAAAGGAGTCCCCAATAAATAGTGCTTCCATGAGTCTAAGGCATGTAGAACTGCAAGGAGTTCCTTTTCATATATGCCTAGAGCTTGCTCAACAGGGTCGAGCCTTCGACTCTAATAGCCTATGGCGTGCCCTTCTTGGAGCAAAACAACTCCAAGGCAATCACCACAAGCATCACATTGGACCTCAAATGGTTTTGAGAGATCCGGTAGTGTAACCACAAGTTGAGAGATAAGCTTTTTTTTAGGCTTTTCGAAAGCATTGTTCTCCTTAGCAGACCATGTATACCTAGCAATTTTCTTTGTTAGGTCATGTAATGGTCCGGCAATTTGTGAGAACTTTTCTATGAAGCGTCTATAGTATGCACACATACCTATAAATCTTCTTAGTTCATGAAGATTCCTTGGTTTAGGCCATCCTTTTATTACCTCTAACTTGGATGGATCCATTCGGATGCCATCTTGAGAGATAATGTGACCTAATTACTGAATCTCTTGAAAGAAAAATTCACTTTTCTTTCGATCAACATAAAGTTTATTCTCTCTTAAAACTTGAAATATTACCTGGAGGTGTTGCTTGTGTTCATGTAATGAATTAGAGTAGATGATAATATCATCAAAGAACACTCTAGTGAAGGTTCGATGAGGCCTGAACAGCTTCTCTATCAAGCGGTTGAATGTGGCTGGTGCATTGGTCAAGCCAAAAGCCATGACAATGTATTCGTAAAGACCAAATGTAGTGCGAAATGCGGTCTTTACAATGTCTTGATCAACTATCCTTATTTGATGATAGCCACTTTTTAGGTAAATCCTACTGATGTAGGTCGATCGTTGTAGCTTATCAAATAGGTCTTCTACCCGTGGAACGGGAGACCTATTCTTGATAGTGATCCTATTTAGTGCTCTATAGTCAACACACATACGATATGTGCCGTCTTTCTTTTGAACTAATAGCATGGAGATGAGCTAGGCCTAACCATGCCCTTCTCAACTAACTCATGCACTTTCCGCATAATCTCCTCTTGTTGAGCTTGAGAAACTCTATAAGGAGGTTTGTTAGGCGGTGAACTTACTGGAAGAAGTTCATTTGCATGGTCATCATCACCTCATTGGACCTCCCCAGGTCAAGCCACTGTCTTCAAAAAGTTGGATTTTGGTGAGTAAAAGCAACAATTCTGTGCGGGCTTAACTGAGGAAACGGTGGAGTATGTCAACTCCCAAAGGCCACGTACCATATCCGCGGTAATACACCATACTATGGTGGCCTCTCGAATCAATTTCCAAACGGGGGCTAAAAGAAATAATAAGCCCACGGAAAACAAGGGTTCCAACGAGTCTAAGGGGAAGGAAAATGTCCAAAAGTCTCCTAAGGGAAACTCTAACAAAGCTAAAGAGAAGGGAGTTTACAAAGGTAAGAACAAACTCTCTCCTGAAGAGCTTGAGCGTTATTGCAAGGATAACCGATGTTTCAAGTGCGGTGAACAAGGGCATGTGTACCGCGCTTGTCCCCAAAAGAACAACCGCCAAGATCCTCGTAGAGATTCCTTGGTTGAAATCCAAGAGGAGGAGACTCACCAAACTCACCACAAAGGATCTCCTCTATGCCATGCTTGTGAAAGGTAAGAGAACATGATGCTTTTATTCTCTTTGACCCTGGTTCTACTCACAATTTTATATCTATAGAGTTGGCCACCAAGCTAGGAATGCAAGCTTACGAGATGGGAGATGTCCTACCCGCAGACAGTGCTTTCAAGGAGCAAGAGGCTTCAGTCACTCCCTGAATTGGGAAATTGAGGCTTCATGTTCAAAGCTATGTGGACAAAGAGGACTTCTTTATCTCTCCTCTCAAGCATGAGGATGTAATCCTAGGGGCACCATGGTTTGATCGCCTGGCTGCCAATGTTAAATTCCCTGAAAGGAGAATCTCCTTTAAGTTTAGGGAAAAAGACATGTATATAGATGCTAAGGAAATGGGTAAGACTATCCCCATTGTACATACACCATTTCAACAAGTCAATAAAGAGCTCTATTTCTGTGTACATGATTTTTGTTAAAGATTCTCAAAATGAACCTAATGCTTTAGGAAAAGAAAAAAAAAGCAACCAAAAGGAATTAGAGTTATCCAATTTTCTCAAGGGGTTTCAAGGTGCTTTTATTGATGACATGGTTAGCTATTTCACTTTGGCCATCCGTTTGTGGATGATAGGCCGAAGAGAAGTTTAGGCTTGTCCCTAAATTCTCAAAGAGACCCTTCCAGAAATTACAGGTCATTCTAGGATCTCTATCCGACACTATGGACATTGGCAAGCCATGGTACTTGAAAATTTGTGAAATGAAGAGGGTTTCCATTTGATGGGCTTCGATAGTCTTTTTGACAGGTATAAAATGAGCTTGTTTACTGAACCTGTCTACTATCATCCATATTCCCGTATCCCATGGATAGACTTAGGCAATCCAAAGATAAAATCCATGGATATGCTCTCCCATGGTGAATTAGGGACTGGCAAGGGTTGAAGAAATCCAAGTTGCTTCCCTGTATCAAATTTTGTCTTTTGGTATACCACACATTTAGAAACATACTCTTGTATGTTCAATTTCATGGTAGGCCAATAGAAATATGTTTCAATTCCCTTTAAGGTAGACTGCATCCCTCTATGCCCCGCATAAGGTGGAGCATGTGATTGATACATTACTTTCTCACGTAGTGAGTTAGTAACACATAGTCTATTGCCATAGAGAAGATAACCATCTTGTAAAGTAAATGGTTCTTCTTTCTTCCCTAATGCAAGGGCTGAAATCACATCTCTAAAATCGGGATCAATAGCATACTCATCTATCATTGAAGATAGATCATTGTGAGTTGCTATGGAAACGACATTCACTCTCAACCGCATTCCCTTTTTGTGAGAGCTTTAGGTAATTTAATAATTCAACTAAACTCTCATTGGACCCCTTTGCCTTCTGGCCAAGAGGAATCAGACAAGCCATTGGGCTGCTGAATGCTCATTGGACCCCTTGGGAGACTGTCCAATAGTCTTCTAGAGGACTTAATTCTCATTGGTTCTTTTATTAAGTGTTTTTAAATTAATTAAACTAGATTTACTCTAGCCTAATTCTCACTAGTCCACCTCCAAGGCCATCCAATAGGGATTGGGTACACCTTGTGGGCGTCTGGCCTAGGGAGCTGACATGTGTCCCTCATTCCCTTTGTGTAAAGGGAGCTTGTGTGTGTGTGTGTGGATTTCTCTCTCATCCCCTACATGCAAGGCTCGCCCCCTCCCAAGTAGGGATTGCAAAGACTTTTTTGTACACACACAAAGCATCCAATTCCCTTAAGGTTTGACCTTTGGACACAACCTTTGAATTTTGGAACCTTAGCATTTTGGAAGTCTTAATGGGCTGAACCTTAGGGTCTTTTTAGCCCATTGTTGCACATGGCTCTTTTGCAGATGGACCCCCCTTTGGATCCCTATTTTCCCTCCTTTGGATCCCTACTGTGGCCAGTCTGCTAGCTTAACCAATATTCTAGCTTTTTCTCCCCTGGCACTTCCCCATATTAAATGATCACTTTAACATGAGAAAATCATTTAGGAGAATTAGATATTGATTCTTATGACATTACCTCTCTCTTGAAATCATAGTCGTCCTTGACTATGGTGTAGAGAAGATAAATCATATTCATGAGTCCTTTTCTTAGCGGGTAGAGGATCCCTATGTTACCCTACGACATCATTCCACAATGGATGACTAGTCCATTTGGCGCTTGAGAGCATGAGGCTGCCGCAAGCATGTCTGCACATTAGTCCTATCAGTCTTCCATAGTAGAGTGACAAGCTCTACTCGGTGTTTGGGAGACGTCGTCTCCACAAACTTGATCTAAGCATGCATACTACTTCCTTTTTGTGCATAATACAGAAAAAGAGAGTCTTATAAGACAAAAAAACTTTGTTCATTTTTTCACATTTTGTATATTTGCTTACTCTTGGGAAGCATTGTAAGCATTGACAAGGTTTAGGTTATCCTTTAATTGTATGCCTTGCATCCATCTAGCATCTTCAAAAGGATATTTCTTAAGCTTAATAAGATATCGTCGGATAGTCTTACCGCCTCTTAATACCTTGTCTTTATGTCGGAGAATGGACTCGGGCTGCAACACCTCCTCTTGGTCCTCGATCTCCGATGGGTCTTCAATAGTTGGTTCTTGAGGTGGATCTCCTTTGTAAGGCGTTAATAGGCTCACATGGAAAGCATTGTGTATGAGCCAATGATTGGGAAACTTGAGTTGATAGGCCATCTCATGGATTGGCCTAAGAATCTGGAAGGGACCATAGTACGTTTTTTCTAGCTTAGCATAATACTTTTGGTGTCCCGTAGGATTCTTGCCCGTCGTGTGCCTTAATCGAGCCTTGGGAAACTGTAATAAGACCCAATCATTTTCTTTAAAGGCTTGGGCTCTTCTGTGCTTGTCAGCAGTAGCCTTTTGCCTTTGCTGTGAGGTAGAGATAGAATCCTTAATCTTTTGAAAAGATTCTTGTAGGTCTCGGCTATACTCATCTGCAGCGAAGATCTTCCCATGTACCTTAAGTAGCAAGGGACTTTTTGATCTCCCCTCAATTACCTCGAAAGGTGCTTTTCCCGTGGAAGTATGTACAGTGTTATTGTAAGCATACTCCACTAAGGGTAAGTACTGCTCCCATTGGGATCTTTGATCTACTTCTGTTACATAGGCTTTTAGTACATCAAGAATGGTTAGGTTAGCTATTTCACTTTGGCCATCCGTTTGTGGATGATAGGCTGAAGAAAAGTTTAGCCTTGTCCCTAAATTCTCAAAGAGACCCTTCCAAAAATTACTGGTCATTCTAGGATCTCTACCCGACACTATGGAGAGTTTTACCAAGCATCGAGCAAACTTTATCGAGAGAAGAAAAAACCGAGCGATATCTAGACGTGCGAGCGAGAGAGAGAGAGAGAGAGAGAGAGAGAGAGAGAGAGAGAGAGAGAGAGAGAGAGAGAGAGAGAGAGAGAGAGAGAGAGAGAGAATACAGCGAGTAAAACTTTGGTCAAATTAAATACAAAACATGATACTTTTGCATGAACCACTCATCATGATATCACAAGAGAAGGAATTATTTGTTGCCATTGTCAAGTCATCAACAATAATTTAGTGAGAACACTGATATCATTGTTGAACAAAAAATTAATTATAACATTTGGTTTCATCAAGTACAAAACATGATACTTTAGCATGAATCGTACTCATCATCGATGAAGGCATGTCTTTTATTTGGCTTGTCGGAGGTTTGAACATTGTATCGTGGATCTCGCACCATCCTTTTAGCCTCAGCCTCAATGTACACTGGCAAGGCACTTCAATGAAGCAAAAATTGAACACATCAAACCAAATAAATGGACTTTGAATAGTGCAAAAAAAGATTTTGCAAAATCATTTAAAACCGCATCAATAGGCACCTAACTATTGTCAAATATTGCCATGAGCATACATAGTTCAAAAAGAAAAATTTAAGTAAGGAGAGGCACTCAAAAAATAACATGTCCATGACCAAAAGAAATGGAATGCTCACAAATAATCAAATGGGTTCTCACCAGGAGGTCTATTCTCCTCATCCACCACATCTGCAGAAGTTGAGGCCTCATGTCTGTCTTGCCCTCTGGATTGGGGATGAATTAGAGATGACACATATGTGGAGATCAAAGCATCATCACTATCCAATGCTGCACAAGCACGTCATGAAGAGAGACATGCTTTGAGAACAGGAGCAGTCCCACAACCAAACTCCAAACAAAGGCCCTTCGGCCTACATAAGAGCTCAACAAGATTAGCAATGAAGTAAGAGCTACGTTGCATGCATCCTCGCCATGCAAGTCCAGAATCCATGACTGCGTAAGCAGACTCTGGCAAGTAGTGTCGCATGATGGTATCTGTAGGAGTCATGCCCATTGCATGAAACAATGACATACTCTCATCAAGGTAAACCGGAGGTGGTGCACCTTGCCTATGAATGAAGAATAGCATTGAACTATCACACTGCAAAGAAACATGACAAACACTTAGAATGTTATAGTTTAGTCATTACATACACTAGGCACAAAAGAAAAAAAAAATCAACCTCTTGATGATCTCCACCCACATCCACAAATCCATAAGATGAATGATGAATAACAATCACTCGACGATGAATAACCATGTTAGATGCTCTACTCATCTTCTCAATCCAATGAAACGTATCACCTACCATATAGAAACCTGATTTTCAGCAAATGCAAATAAAGCAAAAATAAGGTTTTCTTAGTATAGAAGATATTGATACCTGCAATAGATCCCAAAACAACAAGCCATCCAGAATCTGCCAATGTACTGTGCGTCAAATGAATGGCGGCTCTCACATGCTCCTCAGTGCAAGTATCCCATGGAGGTTGTGAGGGTGTAGAATGTAGGACACCTCCAAAAGGCAAGTCAAGAAATAAAAAATCAGCAGCCCATGGAACGAGCCTACCATCTCTCCTGTATCCACCAGCATCTGTAGACCGGACTCTGACCATATGCTCGTGTAGGGGCATCCATATCAATGACTGCACACCAGAACGAAACTCATGTGCAATGGTAATATAATCCCTTGGTATAGCTAAACATCTATGATCTCTCGGTGCCTGTAGAACAGACTGCTCTCTAGGGAAAACAAATCGCATTGAATGATGCAAGCTCTGTGTGCCAATAGCATCTGTCAGTTATAAACAATGAGATCACCAAACCATGGGTGCATTTTCATAACATAGTGCAATAAAAAAAAAATTACAAATTTACAAGATTAGCAATCCTTTGTGAGTTAACCAAACTATATTATTTATGGACGCACCTCTCATGTCAAGCTCCTCCTCTACCTCGTGTTGCTTCCCTTTATGTTTTGGTAGAGAAGCTATCAAGGAACACAACCAAGCGAAGATATTAGTGAGCCATAACAAAGAGATCAATAAAATTACATGCTCACACATGTCATAAGATTAGTTAACCTTTTATTTTATGCTCACACCTGTCATTTCTGTTGCAACGATTGTCTCGTGTTGCTTCCCTGTATCTTTAGGGAGCGAAGATGTCACGAATACATTAATCATGCTCAATAGCCATGCACAAAAATAAAAAAAGATTGTGTTATATCTCACAAAACATAGACAAAGACATTAAAGAGACTCACATGCATGAACTATTATCATGTATGGTCTCGCTCCTTGCATTTGCATCAGATGTGTCAACAGCTGTAGAGGGATTTGAAGTCCTCTGTGCATTGTAGATCTCTCTCTCACAACCCAACACATAATTTTGATCCATGTCTATCCACCAAGGACAGTGATCTAGCTCCCATTGTGATCGATAATGCATAGTGGGAGAATACATGCTATCCTCACTATCAACACGGACCCAAGATCGAGCAAGCAAAGGAATGACTAGAATGTGTTGTTTCTCAACAAATGATAGAAGTATCTAACAAAAAATATATAGCAAAATTTTAGATTATCACAATGAAACTCACAAAATACAAAATAAAGTTACATTTTAGTGACCACTACCTATATTGCAATCTTTGTGAAGCCATTCGATAGTAGTCGATCTTCTTAAGAGCTTGCAACTCAGCATCACTATTTCTGCCCTCCAAAGACACCTCTAATGGAAACATGAATTTACGAGCCTCTACTATCATCTCTCCATAGTAGAGATCCAATGTAGCTGCTGGAGGAATTGTGATTCCATCCGTCACATCCACATAGTCAAGAAAAAGTATCTTAGCACCATCAAGCACTCTTTGTATAGCACCCTCTCTTTTCAACCAACTATAACAATCAAGTGATATAATTTAAAAAAAGATAAATTATAAAAGAAACAACGTAAGATAGAAACCCAAACTCGTGTTACCTACCTATGGAATCTATGGTCACCTCGAGTCAATTCGTAAGCCGCTCGTGTAATCTTGCTAGACTCCAACAATGATAACCATAAGATCATATTTTTCATTTTTGCATCGTGAAGAGAAATTAAATTAAGCTTCTCTAATGTCGCCCAACTCTCTTGGCCCCATTTTAAACTCATTAATTTATCAAACCACTCTTTACCATGTCGAGGATCAACAATATTCAAAATCTGTCACATAACTTCCATTAAAAAAAGCACTTAAAGACAAACTGCAACCTAGTCAAAAGAACCATACCTTTCCAACACGATCCCATATTTGATGTACAAGTCTCCGATTATTTGTTTCTCTTCTTGCTTCAAATCTTGTGGCGATAGAGTATCTTTCTTACTCTCTATCTTACTTTGGAGCTCCTTTGACATTTGAACCTTTCAATAAGTATTCAATAAAAACATTAAAATCACAAAGCAATTATACTTAAATTCAAGAATGTAGTACACTTCAAATAACAAAGGAGCAAGATATCTCCGTGTAAGAGGATGCCAAGGTTCTTCCCCTTTTGTTCCTCTTTTTCGGAGAGTGTCAATGAGTTTCTGATCTGCCTCTGGTAGTGCATGGAGATAATCTTCATGATCAGCCGCACAAATATTTGAGCAATTGACAAGTTCATCTCTCAAGTGAGAGGTAACCAAAGCATGTGTGTTCATGCTACAGAAATAAATAATTCATTTTTAAAGAAGTGCCAAAATAATATAAATACATCAAACAATGCACTTGATTTAGCATTTTACTTACAAGTTCATTCTTTAAAGACTAGTCAACAATGCAATCTCTGACACCTTTGTAGTATCAATTATTGTACATAAAACTCTACACTGCCTCTCTTTGTTTAGTAGAGTACATTTCATTAATGGCTTCTCGCCAAGCAACTGTCCGATGATTCCCTTCCCACACATAGAACATTTTTTGGGCAAGGGATTCAAATTGTGGATGTGCAGCTACCTCTTCTTCAAACTCTATATTGACTTGTTTCCATATTGGATCCCATCCATCAATAATAGCATCTTACAAAAGAAAGACATACGTTTACTTATGATCATCAAAAGAAATGAAGGAAGCTAAAAATAAGAAAGCATACGTGTGACTAGAGTTTCTTCCATTTGACATGTAGACAATGAAACTAGAAATGCACCCTTCTCTTTGATGTAGCCTTCTCTGGCAAATGCAGACCTCAAGCCACTTACATCTGGCCTTAAACCACGAACTTTAGCATGAGGTATAAGCCTGCAAAGAGGTATGGGAGGACACTCAAAGCAACTAAAAACTCTTGTTTTACTTAGAATGTCCTCTCCTCGATCCAAGTGCAATGTGCTATCATCCTCATCTGCAACACTTGGACGTATTTCAGGTTTCATTCTAAATGGCACTATTTGCATAGCAGCTTCAACATTAGCTATCTCTTGGTCCACTTCATGTAAAGAACCCAAACCAATATCATGACTATCACTCTCATCTGGAAACTTCGTCTCGACCACCGCGCTAACTTGATCACTACAAACAGGTTTTGAAACTGATGCACTCCTGCCGCGTCTTCTTGAACCTCCCCTAGCAGTGGAGGGGCTACATAAAAAGAAACAATACATTCAAAAATAACACTAATTAACTTTCTATTAAACAGACCTAATAATAAAGACATTTTTAAATTTCATTTAAAAATTCATGTTTGATAACTAAAGGTCATACAAACTTATGCAAACTCTATACATTGAGACACTGCTCTAAACTATCCCGCGTTGATGCACGACTAGTTATGCCACTATCCCGTTGAAGAAAAGTATTGCATGCTTGACATAAAATATTCCATTGTTCTAATACCAACCTAGCCGGACACAGTCCTAGAACATCCCACGTCGATGCGGGATTGGTTATGCCATGATCCCGGTAGAAAAAAACCCACAAAGTAGAGCCTATGCGGATCATCAAGCAATGTGAAACCATGCTGTTAGGGCTCCCCTCACTAATAGGCGCTACAAGGATCAGCAAGGCAGTGTGCTAAGGATCCTTGTGGATACACAAAATAATGCAATGAGATAAAATAATACACAGAAATTCATATGACAGTGCCCAAGATCAAACCACAGCCAGTGGAGGTGAAATGCGTGACCATCAAGCTGGACATCAACCTTTCCCAGAACCTAAAACCGTGACTCTACCCTAAACAGTCCCACGTCGACGTGGTATCAGTTAGGGCAGTGTCCCAAAACATTTCAAGTAAGCAATAGTATACGCAATATTGACATACAAGCAAAAAAGAAACCCACGGCCAATGGTTTAGTTTTCCAATAGAAAACCAGACTTCTTCGACCCCACTGTTGGAGGCATTTTCAACACCAAGACTCCGCTTCAGAATGGAATCCTCTACAACTAACTGCAACAAGTTTTTCAAAGATCATGATGCTGGCGGAAAGTTGCCCTACCTGGCCTGTTGTCAAAATGCAGGGTTTGGACAGAAGGACGGTCATGATGAAGGAAGGCAGGCAGACCAGTGGCACATGAGGGTAAAGGTGCCAATATGGACAGGACACAGAACATGGACGAGTAAGACACGACCGCTGGGACTGATTGGGGGACCTCAAAATTAAAGCTGTCATCCAAAGCATGGAACTTTCTTACGAGTGTCACCTTATCCCTAGAGGCATACTACATATTAAGTAGGAGAAGACGTTGGCAGACATTGACGTCAAGGAGGATATTCAGAGCAAGACAAGATCAAAGAGCTAAACAAGCGAACTATATTGAGAGTTCGCAGTCGAGAGAAACAACAGAGTCAAGCATGAAACTCTGCAGGAATCAAGATTTTACTTAAGAGAGCGCGGAGCAGTAGCTAACCATAGAAAGAATTACCCACCTGAACCATACACAGCTATATGAAATATCATTCAGCGGAGAAGAAACTGTTTTATCACCTCATGGCACAGTCAGATTTAAGTAATGCTAAGCCGGTCAAATAGATTTAAAGTATAGCTTGGACAGAGAAGAGTGTGATAACTCTGACAAATGTTTGAGAATTATCACACTTGGGGTTATGCAACCACATTCAACCATTGGACAGACTGAAAATCCTTGCATTTCAACACAAAACCCTTTTTATTGACTAATCCAACATTTCCCGTAGAAAACATCCAGCATCAATTTCAAGGCTGCCAAGACAACCAAACACGACTGTTGAAATAACCAGTTTTACTGTTGATGGTCATTTTCGTGAAAAACGACTTAATTTTACTGAAATACACAGATTTCGTCATTCACAGATACTCTAAATCGCAGAATAAGCTTGAAAAATCAAACGGGACTCTACCCTAAACAGTCCCGCGCCGGCGCGGTATCAGTTAGGGCAGTGTCCCAGAGCTTCTACCTTGTGGGAGGACGGCGTTTAGGCGCCATCGAATTCCGTGTACGGCTCGCAGGGCGCAAGGTTGCTTGCAGACGATGACCACGAGTAGAGCAGAGCAGAGCAGAGCGCAGGCTTTTAGAAAATCCCTCCAATTCGTGGAAATTCTGAAAATACCCCTCATATTCGTGGAAATTCTCAAAATACCCCTCAAATTTCAAAAATTCCCAAAATACCTTTGTATCTATTTTGGTTAGATTGTTCAAGATTTTTTAATCTTTATTCCTTTTTTATTATTGAGATCCGATTTTGCATGTTTAACATGTATTTTGCCACAAATTACCTCGCAAAAAATGACAATATTTCTAAAGGTAAATTCATCTCCAAAGCCTACATAATCGACTCAAATTCTAGGTTTAGCATCTTATATTGATAAGCAGTGAGTCTTCTTATAAAACGCTACAAATTTTTTAATCTTTGGAGAAATTGAATTTCACAACCAGTGGTATTTTGGGAATTTTGAAACATTTGAAGTGCATTTTGGAATTTTATGACAAAATATTGGGGGTGTTTTGGGAATTTTTGAAATTTGAGGGGTATTTTGGGAATTTCCCCAAAAAAGAAAAATTGCGCTCCAAAATAAAGTAAAGTAATGCAATAAAACAAATTCTGTATGAATACATCGAGGGACATTTACATTGCAATAAAAATACGTTAAAGCTTTCAATAGGTGTAAACTTCAAGACAAATCAGTACAAGTTGAGCATACATGTGTAGGCAAATCAGTAATCGTTTAGCATAGGGTGTTTTTATCTAATGTTGATGCCGACATATCTCCTCGTGCAGAGTGGAATAGAATAACAAAGAAACAACATTTTTTAACCCTATGTTTTGGCCTTTTCACACTTAATATCAAGACGTGCGTGGCATAGGTGATTTAATATATACATTTTGCCTTTTCCAAGAGATTGTTTTCTGCAACAAACGCACTCTGTTACTCTCTAGGTTGACTGTAATCCATGCAATGGCTCGTCATATCACTATCTTCGGTCCCAAACATAAGCAGAAGCTTGTGCTAATGTTTGAAAGTAGGCATTGCACTATCACTGTTGAAGCTTTAACAGAACATTTTGAGTTGGAGAACAAAAATTTCTCTTTGCGTCCACTTACACTACAAGGTGAGCAGGTTAGAATTGAACCTACACGTAATGATTCAAATGAGTTGTTTTACCATTTGGATCACGAATATTCACAGTTTTACAAGGTACTTTGCAACGAACAACCATCAACGTCAAATGCTGGCTCAAAAGATTCTCCAATCAATGTTGAAGATGGTACTGCATGCATCAGAAGTGTACTTGATGTTATTCGTTCTCTTCCTCTGCAAACCAATCTATATATTGCACTCTCATCTGCTACAAGTGTCACTAAGGTTTTGGAAATGCCTACTTATTATGATGGGTATGTTGCTTATGAACTTCCTCCTCAAAACGACAACTCTGCTATGTATGGGATGAAACATAGATTTGATGGGCATGTTTGGACAGAATATATGTTACCTGCAATAATGATATATTCAATGGGACTGTTCATTTTAGTCGGTGTGGAGGGCATTTGAGATGCTCCAATATAGAATGTCCATACTATCAGGGAAGGAGACAATTTAATGAGTCTCAATGGCGAGGAAAATTAGCACGTGCTCCTAGTAAATGCCACTTGGATGTGGGTAATGGAAAGCTTATATGCTTTCATTGCTGTCAAATGCCAGAGTGCATTGACACTTTCCCTGTAGTTATATATTATTGTATTCCATCTGAAGAGACTGGAGTTACTAGATGTGTATTGCATTTAGGTTTTCATAAACACCCTGTTGTAGAGGGGAAGAGCAGAATTGCAGACCAGTCAATATCTGATGCCTTAATGCATCGAGCTGCCTTTGATACTCTAACAATTACCAAACAGCTTGAAAGAAAAACTACAGAAGACCTAATTATGGACAAGCTTGTTTCTCAAGTAGTTGGTGGTGACTCACCAATGACAGATGGAGAGTTCTCTTGTTTTCTAGATTCCGTAACCCCATTGTCAGACAAGCGGCGTGTTCAAAGAACCTTAGAGTTAGCTAAACAGGAAAAAGGAATTACACCTCTTGGCTTGGAGTCTATTTTGACTTTAAAGTCAAAATCAAGATATCCCTTCCTCCATAGTGTTCTTTTTCCAGGTCAGCTTGGACTTGGACAACAAACTCATATATTTAAAATGTCTACTATGGGACCAGGGAGTGGTGTTGATTTGGTGAACCGTATGCGCCCTGGTGGAAATTTGCAAGATATGTGGGTGCATTTTGATCATGCTCATCGTGTGGAGGGCTGGCCTACTATGTCGGCGCATGTTTATGACCCATATGTAAGAGAGCTATTAACATTGGCAATATGTGAATTTAATGTGGAAAACAAGCATGCACAAATAGAGTTTTGGAAAATGCTTAATAAGGTTGTAGTTGATCATGGTTTTGATAAGCCTGAATTTCGAGGTTTTATGGCAGATGAGGCAAATGCAAATTGGATTGCAGTTTCGTACTGTCTATTTTGGTGGAGCCATAAAAAAGATGCCTGAGAAAGAAAGATCATGTGTTTTTCATTGGGAGCAAAGCATGGTTAAGCACACTGTCAAGTGTATACGTTCCTCTTATCAAGAGGAGCATAAAATATTGTGTCGAAAATGGTTACATGCACCTTTAGAACATGCAGCACAAGTATGCAAGGATGAACTCAAACAGTTTTGGAAAATGGGCCATGCTATTTTGGATGAGATTCCAACATTGGAAACATGGTTGTCATGGTGGGATGTTAGAGTGCCACATTGGGGAGACAGATTTGTTGCTCAAGATGAGACAGGTGCTTTTGTCCCTAGAACAAATCTTTCTGAGGAAAAACATGCAAGTATGCGTGGTTCAATTGGCTATAAGAATAACATTGGTCTGTATGAAGTCACTTGTGCAGATATGTCACTAGCAGTTCTTTAAAGTGTGGGCATGCATTCATCCGTAGGACCAATGATGGTAGACTTGGCAGCTAGATTTATGAGCAATCATTCAGCATCAACATGGAATAGAAAAATTCTTGATGTAGCTTAGTCAGCAATTTTAGAAATGCAAATACCAAGTCCAGAGATGAATAGAGCTCCAGTAAGGGAAAAGAGTGTGCAAAAATCACGCTCAATCTTTCTTGATGCCGATGAAACTCTTGAAGAAGACTCTCATAGGCCAGAATTTGTTACTGTCACTACTCCAATTTACAATGTACCACATAGCCAGCAAAATACTTCCGCTACTCCTAGTCTTTGGCAAGAGAAAAAGGTGCCTCGGACTGTTTGGGCGATTAGGCGCACCGAGTCTTGCAGAAAAATGACGTGTTTTGGTGCTCTCCCCAGAGAGAAAGTACGTTGTGGTAGGTTCATAAACAACAATTTATATAATGTGCAAAATGGTGTGCCTGCCCCTTGCTTTTGGGGAAGGAGAAAATATCCAGCTGTGGGTGCCAAACCAGAAGGAATTATTGAGGGGTTTGTATGGTTTTGCAATGACAGTACCACTCATGCATGGAATATTGATGGGATGATAATTGGACCTCCTGGCCCAGCTCCGGGGATGTGGGTTGTGGAAGAGGGAACGTGTCTGCTTCCATGGGAGGTTGAGATGCTGCACAAAAATGGATTTGTGCTTCAGGGATATAATACGACAGCACAACAGAACCGCATTATTGGTGGGAAATGTGGAACACAACGGAGCTCTTTCCGTGCTAGATTTATTGGTGGGCATTATTGGTGATGTGGAACACAACCGAGCTCTTTTCGTGCTAGATTTAGAGATGGAAAGCATGTAAGGTGGAGGACAAAATTAACCAAAGACTTCAATGACAGGATGGCATTGGGCCAAAGCATGGAAGCACATCTAGTGAGAGAGGTTATATTGGTAACAAATGCATTGCATGTTTTTCATGTTAGCACTCAAGGCTCAGTTCAAAAGGGGGTTACTTATGCGGTGACCATTGCAGACTTTCCTCGATGTACTTGTGAGAATTTCCAAAAAAGAGACAGCTGGCGTCTCACGTACGTGCCGTGCAAACACATGTACTTTGTGTATTTTCGAGTCCTTGGTTTGGATTCTGTAGCTCATGAGTTTGTGCATCAGGCAGCACTGACAAAAGTAGAGTTGTTTCAGGGATTGGTGGGGCCAGAGTGCCAGCATAGCATCGACTACTGAGCTAAGGTTTGCAGTGCCTATGGATTGGCCATTTTTTTGGATTCCCTGCAATTGCCATTGTAGGATGAGCGCCCATTATACTTACATTGTTTTGATAGCTTGTGTTACTTAATCAATTTGGCATTTATATTGTTGCAACGATCACCTTCTATGGATTGACCGTTTTGTTGGACTGGTTGCACTTGACATTATGGTAGAGCTTTTTTGTGTTATAATTCTCCCTACTTTCCCTCGAAAAAATGCCACGCTTGGTTTTATTCGCTCGGTGTATGGTTTTCTCCCACTATGGACATTGGCAAGCCATGGTACTTGAAAATTTGTGAAATGAAGAGGGTTTCCATTTGATGGGCTTTGATAGTCTTTTTGAAAGGTATAAAATGAGCTTGTTTACTGAAACTGTCTACTATCATCCATATTCCCATATTCCCATGGATAGAATTAGGAAATCCAAAGATAAAATCCATGGATATGCTCTCCCATGGTGAATTAGGGATTGGCAAGGGTTGAAGCAATCCAAGTTGCTTCCCTCTATCAAATTTTGTCTTTTGGCATACCACACATTTAGAAACATACTCTTGTATGTTCACTTTCATGGTAGGCCAAATGAAATATGTTTCAGTTCCCTTTAAGGTAGACTGAATCCCTCTATGCCCCGCATAAGGTGGAGCATGTGATTCATACATTACTTTCTCACGTAGTGAGTTAGTAACACATAGTCTATTGCCATAGAGAAGATAACCATCTTGTAAAGTAAATGTTTCTTCTTTCTTCCATAATGCAAGGGCTGAAATCACATCTCTAAAATTGGGATCAATAGCATACTCATCTATCATTGAAGATAGATCATTGTGAGTTGCTATGGAAACCGCATTCACTCTGGGCCATCTTGAGAGTGCATCAGCTACTTGATTATGCTTGCCAGCAATGTGAGCAATATGAAAATGAAATTGCGAAAGGAAATTTTCCCACCTCATTTGTTTATAGGAGAGCTTGGTATGCGTCATGAAGTACGTAAGACTTTGGTGATCCGTTCGCAGAATGAAAGGAGTCCCCAATAAATAGTGCTTCCATGAGTCTAAGGCATGTAGAACTGTAAGGAGTTCCTTTTCATATATGCCTAGAGCTTGCTCAACAGGGTCGAGCCTTCGACTCTCATAGCCTATGGCATGCCCTTCTTGGAGAAAAAAAACTCCAAGGCAATCACCACAAGCATCACATTGGACCTCAAATGGTTTTGAGAGATTCGGTAGTGTAAGCACAGGTTGGGAGATAAGCTTTTCTTTAAGCTTTTCGAAAGCATTGTTCTCCTTAGCAGACCATGTATACCTAGCGCTTTTCTTTGCTAGGTCATGTAATGGTCCCGCAATTTGTGAGAAATTTTCTATGAAGCTTCTATAGTATGCACACATACCTATAAAGCTTCTTAGTTCATGAAGATTCCTTGGTTTAGGCCATCCTTTTATTACCTCTAACTTGGATGGATCCATTCGGATGCCATCTTAAGAGATAATGTGACCTAAATACTGAATCTCTTGCAAGAAAAATTCACTTTTCTTTCGATTAACATAAAGTTTATTCTCTCTTAAAACTTGAAATATTACCTGAAGGTGTTGCTTGTGTTCGTCTAATGAATTAGAGTAGATGATAATATCATCAAAGAACACTCTAGTGAAGGTTCGATGAGGCCTGAACAGCTTCTCCCTCAAGCGGTTGAATGTGGCTGGTGCATTGGTCAAGCCAAAAGGCATGACAATGTATTCGTAAAGACCAAATGTAGTGTGAAATGCGGTCTTTACAATGTCTTGATCAACTATCCTTATTTGATGATAGCCACTTTTTAGGTCAATCCTACTGAAGTAGGTCGATCCTTGTAGCTTATCAAATAGGTCTTCTACCCGTGGAACGAGAAACCTATTATTGATAGTGATCCTATTTAGTGCTCTATAGTTGACACACATACAATATGTGCCGTCTTTCTTTTGCACTAATAGCACAGGTGAGAAAAATGGAGATGAGCTAGGCCTAACCATGCCCTTCTCAACTAACTTATGCACTTGCCGCATAATCTCCTCTTGTTGAGCTTGAGAAACTCTATAAGGAGGTTTGTTAGGCGGTGAACTTCCTGAAAGAAGTTCAATTGCATGGTCATCATTACCTCCTTTAGGAGGTATCTCACAAGGGATGTAGTCAATAAAAACATCTTGAAACCCCTTGAGAAAATTGGATAACTCTAATTCCTTTTGGTTGCTTTTATTTTCTTTTGCTAAAGCATTAGGTTCATTTTGAGAATCTTTAACAAAAATCATGTACACGGAAATAGAGCTCTTTATTGACTTGTTGAAAGCTGGTGTATGTACAATGGGGATAGTGTTACCCATTTCCTTAGCATCTATATACATGTCTTTTTCCCTAAACTTAAAGGAGATTCTCCTTTCAGGGAATTTAACATTGGCAGCCAGGCGATCAAACCATGGTGCCCCTAGGATTACATCCTCATGCTTGAGAGGAGAGATAAAGAAGTCCTCTTTGTCCACATAGCTTTGAACATGCAGCCTCAATTTCCCAATTAAGGGAGTGACTGAAGCTTCTTGCTCCTTGAAAGCACTGTCTGCGGGTAGGACATCTCCCATCTCGTAAGCTTGTATCCCTAGCTTGGTGGCCAACTCTATAGATATAAAATTGTGAGTAGAACCAGGGTAAAAGAGAATAAAAGCATCATGTTCTCTTACCTTTCCCCAATCATGGCATAGAGGAGATCCTTTGTGGTGAGTTTGGTGAGTCTCCTCCTCTTGGATTTCAACCAAGGAAGCTCTAGGAGGATCTTGGCGGTTGTTCTTTTTGGGACAAGCGCCGTATGCATGCCCTTGTTCGCCGCACTTGAAACACCGGTTATCCTTGCGATAACGCTCGAGCTCTTCAGGAGAGAGTTTGTTCTTACCTTTGTAAACTCCCTTCTCTTTAGCTTTGTTGGAGTTTCCCTTAGGAGACTTTTGGACATTGTCCTTCCCCTTAGGCTCGTTGGAACCCTTGTTTTCCGTGGGCTTATTATTTATTTTAGCCCCCGTTTGGAAATTGATTCGAGAGGCCACCATAGTATGGTGTCTTCGGTTAAGCCCGCACAGAATTGTTGCTTTTGCTCTCCAAAATCCAACTTTTGGATTACAGTGGCTTTGAGTTGTAGGTCCCAAAACTTGTCTAAATATTTGTGGATGGATTCGTAGGGAGAGAGCTTTAAGCTTCGCCATTCGGTGAGCTTTGTCTTTGGCATCGGTGGCCAAAAACTGCTTCATAATGGAAGCTCTTAAAGCTTTCCATGTTCGTGGAGCTTCACCGTTAGCTCATAGGCTAGACCACCATTGTCTGGCGGACTTTTGAAAGTGTATAGCTACATGGCGTAGCTTAGAGGACTCTGTGAAGCCCTCATCTCCAAACGCCGCATCGAACTGTTGGATAAAGGCCAAGACTTTGTCTGTAGCACCAAAGGTACCATCATAGGTAAGGAAAGAGATACTCTTCCCTCCGTCTTTGAATTTCTTCAACTTGGGCGACCTCTTCCATGCGGCATAGGATTTCCTATGGCCTCTTCTTTTTGATGGTTCAAAGGTTGCACCATCACTTTCTTCAGAAGGTGAAGAATTTAAAGAAGGTGGAGAAGAGGGTGACCTCTTTCTCTCCTTTTTCTTGTCTTGATTTTCGGCGTCTTCACCATCACTTTCGTAAGAGGAAGGGGATGAAGAAGATGGAGAAGAGGGTGTCCTCTTTCTCACCTTTTTCTTCTCTTGATTTTTATCATCCCTCTTTGAATTATGATGTGGAGAAGAGTGCGATGGTCTTCTCTGCTTTGGTGGTGATGGAGAGCGTTTAGCCTGCCGTCTTCATGGAGCCATCTCCGCCGAGGTGGCGGGAGACTTACTTCTTTCTCGTTCCATCGGTGGAGGCTCTTGAGTTCTCCTTTGGGAAGGAGATGCATCATCAAGGAGTAAATTCTTGAGCCCTTCGTATGGATTCTCTTCTTCTTCCCGAATCGGAGAGAGACCTCTTTTAGGAGTCTCACAAGAAGGCTTCCTAGGTGTTGGTGATGAGCTTGGAGAATCCCGTGAGCACGGAGCTGCCGTTGCACTTCACTTTGGAGAGATGGATTGTTGACCATGGCTTGTTGAAGCCTAGAAAAAAGATAGTTAACAAGCATCGGAGCATCATTAGTAGCTTGCTCATTAGCAAAATCAAAGTTATCAACATTAATTTCACTCTCTTTACTATTGTCAGCCATTCTAACAACTTTTAGGTGTAAAAGCATAACACCTAGTTAGATAGCAAGAATCCTACGGGACACCAAAAGTACTACGCTAAGCTAGCAAAAAGGTACTATGGTCCCTTCCAGATTCTTAGGCGAATCAATGAGATGGCCTATCAACTCAAGTTGCCCAATCATTGGCTCATACACAATGCTATCCAGGTGAGCCTATTAAAACCTTACAAAGGAGAGCCACCTCAAGAACCAAGTATTGAAGACCCACCGGAGATCGAGGACCAAGAGGAGGTGTTGCAGCCCAAGTCCATTCTCCGACATAAAGACAAGGTATTAAGAGGCGGTAAGACTATCTGATGATATCTTATTAAGTTTAAGATTATCCTTTTGAAGATGCTAGATGGATGCGATACATACAATTAAAGGATAACCTAAACCTTGTCAATGCTTACAATGCTTCCCAAGAGTAAGCAAATGTACAAAATGTTAAAAAATGAACAAAGTTTTTTTATCTTATAAGACTCTCTTTTTCTATATTGTGCACAAAAATGAAGTAGTATGCATGCTTAGATCAAGTTTGCGGAGACGACGTCTCCCAAACACCAAATAGAGCTTGTCACTCTACTATGGAAGACTGATAGCACTAATGTGCAGACATGCTTGCGGTAGCCTCAGGCTCTCAAGAGCCAAATGGACTAGTCATCCATTGTGGAATGATGTCATAGGGTAACATAGGGATCCTCTACCCGCTAAGAAAAGGACTCATAAATATCCTTTATCTTCTCTACACCATAGTCGAGGACGACTATGATTTCAAGAGAGAGGTAATGTCATAATAATCAATATCTAATTCTCCTAAATGATTTTCTCATGTTAAACTGATCATTTAATATGGAGAAGTGCCAAGTGCCAGGGGAGAAAAAGCTAGAATATTGGTTAAGCTAGCAGACCGGCCACATTAGGGATCCAAAGGAGGGAAAATAGGGATCCAAAGGGGGGGCCATCTACAAAAGAGCCATGTGCAACAATGGGCTAAAAAGACCCTAAGGTTCAGCCCATTAAGACTTCCAAAATGCTAAGGTTCCAAAATTCAAAGGTTGTGTCCAAAGGTCAAACCTTAAGGGAATTGGATGCTTTGTGTGTGTACAAAAAAGTCTTTGCAATCCCTACTTGGGAGGGGGCGAGCCTTGCATGTAGGGGATGAGAGAGAAAGCCACACACACACATACACACACACACAAGCTCCCTTTGCACAAAGGGAATGAGGGACACATGTTAGCTCCCTAGGCCAGATGCCCACAAGGTGTACCCAATCCCTATTGGATGGCCCTGGAGGTGGACCAATGAGAATTAGGCTAGAGTAAATATAGTTTAATTAATTTGAAAACACTTAATAAAAGAACCAATGAGAATTAAGTCCTCTAGAAGACTATTGGACAGTCTTCCAAGGGGTCCAATGAGCATTCAGCAGCCTAATGGCTTGCCTGACTCCTATGGGTCCAATTAGAGTTTAGTTGAATTATTAAATTACCTAAAGCTCTCACAAAAGGGGAAATGGGGACACATGTCAGAAGGCTATCACTTATGTTGCTTAATAGTCATTGGCTTGACCTGGAGAGGTCCAATGAGGGTAGAGCAAGAGAAAATAGCAAGAGGGCTCACCCAAGAGAGAGAGGGGGCTGATTTTTGCAAGGCATTATCACACACACACTCACACAATCTCATGTGTGAAGAAAAGAAGACTATCTCTTCCCAAGCTTTAATGCAGAGCTCATCACCTACTCCAAGCTTGTGAGATAGAAGCCTACATCGACACACTCTTAGCATGTGGATGAAAATCCAACCAACAGCCAAGCTTCAATGCATGCTCATATCCTCTACCATGCTAATTACCAAGCTAAGATATGCTAATATGAGTGATTATGTGAGGAGATGTACATCTTTCTCATAAGATACTCCTTCTTCCTCTCAATCTACTCTCATACCCAGCTAGCTCTCACCGTCTTTGAAGGTGTGTGAGGTCTTGGGTCTGAGACCGGGGATAATTAATGTTGTGTTTGCTAAGTGTTTTGCTTAGTGCATGAAGCTTTCATCTTCATTGCACTAGCTAGTCTTGAAGGAACACAAACAATTGTATTGTACAATGTCTCTCTTGATGGGAGAAACCATAATACAAAGCCTTTTGGAGGGGGGACCGGCTCCATGCAAATCCGGTCCTCAACTGTTGTCAATAGCTTAATTTCTC
Organism: Adiantum capillus-veneris; assembly: GCF_014529385.1. Lineage (NCBI taxonomy): Eukaryota > Viridiplantae > Streptophyta > Polypodiopsida > Polypodiales > Pteridaceae > Adiantum > Adiantum capillus-veneris. Next base: position 39,109,390 of record NC_140942.1, read on the forward strand.
TCTCTTTTGAAAGTATTGTTCATGCTATCTAACTAGGTGTTATGTTTTTTGTTGCTCTCTCCACCCAAGCACTCTTGTAATTCTCATTAGGAATCTATTCTAATAAAATGCACACTATGTTCATGCTAATTTCCGCTACACACAAGTTTTTATGCCATTAAATGTTACATTGGTATCAGAGCACAAGGTTTGTCTTTTCTTTCTCAAGAAGGGAGGTCCTCAAGCTAGCTATAAATGGTTGGTATTATTAATTGCCTGTGAGTAAGTAGAATAGGGATTTTTCAGCCTTGCAGCGTGTCTGCCTTTGTGCAGTTAACGGGGCATCACCGTCGAGAGCTATGGTCTTAATAGTGGAGTCCTATGGGGCTTGCCTACGGTTTAACCACTATTGAGCTATTAGAAGCTTGACAGGAGCCGGTGCTGTTTTGGTGTTGAAAGACCCTCTCTTCTATTCCTCTCTTCTATTCGAGCCACGGGTACAGTAGCTTGAGTGATTTTTCTAAAGGGGTAAAGAGGAGTAGCAACTAGGGCTTGAAGTGCCAAAGTACACCTAAAAAGTTACACCTAAAAGTTGTTAGAATGGCTGACAATAGTAAAGAGAGTGAAATTAATGTTGATAACTTTGATTTTGCTAATGAGCAAGCTACTAATGATGCTCCGATGCTTGTTAACTATCTTGTTTCTAGGATTCAACAAGCCATGGGCAATCCATCTCTCCAAAGTGAAGTGCAACGGCAGCTCCGTGCTCAGGGGATTCTGCAAGCTCATCACTATGACGAGAGAACACCTAGGAAGCCTCCTTGTGAGACTCCCAAAAGAGGTCTCTCTCCGATTCGGGAAGAAGAAGAGAATCTATATGAAGGGCTCAAGAATTTACTCCTTGATGATGCATCTCCTTCCCAAAGGAGAACTCAAGAGCCTCCATCGAAGGAACGAGAAAGAAGTGAGTCTCCCGTCACCTCGGCGGAGATGGCTCCAGGAAGACGGCGGGCTAAACGCTCTCCATCACCACCAAAGCGGAGAAGACCATCGCACTGTTCTCCACATCATAATTAAAAGTGGATGATTAAAAGCAAGAGAAGAAAAAGGCGAGAAAGAGGTTACCCTCTTCTCCATCTTCTTCATCCTCTTCCTCTTATGAAAGTGATGGTGAAGATGCCAAAAATCAAGACAAGAAAAAGGCGAGAAAGAGGTCACCCTCTTCTCCACCTTCTTTAAATTCTTCACCTTCTGAAGAAAGTGATGGTGCAACCTTTGAACCACCAAAAAGAAGAGGCCATAGGAAATCCTATGCCGCATGGAAGAGGTTGTCCAAGTTGAAGAAAATCAAAGAGAGAGGGAAGAGCATCTCTTTCCTTACCTATAATGGTACCTTTGGTGCTACGGACAAAGTCTTGGCCTTTATCCAACAATTCGATGCGGCGTTTGGAGATGAGGGCTTCACGGAGTCCTCTAAGCTTTGCCATGTAGCTATACACTTTCAAAAGTCCGCCAGACAATGGTGGTCTAGACTACAAGCCAACGGTGAAGCTCCACGAACATGGAAAGCTTTAAGAGCTTCCATTATGAAGCAGTTTTTGGCCACCGATGCCAAAGAAAAAGTAATCACGAATTGCGAAGCTTAAAGCTCTCTCCCTATGAATCCATCCACAAATATGTAGACAAGTTTCGGGACCTACAACTCAAAGCCACTGTCTTCAAAACGTTGGATTTTGGAGAGCAAAAGCAACAATTCTGTGCGGGCTTAACCGAAGACATGGAAGAGTATGTCAACTCCCAAAGGCCACGTACCATATCGGCGGTAATACACCATACTATGGTGGCCTCTCGAATCAATTTCCAAACGGGGGCAAAAATAAATAATAAGCCCACGGAAAACAAGGGTTCCAACAAGCCTAAGGGGAAGGACAATGTCCAAAAGTCTCCTAAGGGCAACTCCAACAAAGCTAAAGAGAAGGGAGTTTACAAAGGTAAGAACAAACTCTCTCCTGAAGAGCTTGAGCGTTATCGCAAGGATAACCGGTGTTTCAAGTGCGGCGAACAAGGGCATGCGTACCGTGCTTGCCCCCAAAAGAACAACCGCCAAGATCCTCCTAGAGCTTCCTTGGTTGAAATCCAAGAGGAGGAGACTCACCAAACTCACCACAAAGGATCTCCTCTATGCCATGCTTGGGGAAAGGTAAGAGAACATGATGCTTTTATTCTCTTTGACCCTGGTTCTACTCACAATTTTATATCTATAGAGTTGGCCACCAAGCTAGGCATGCAAGCTTACGAGATGGGAGATGTCCTACCCGCAGACAGTGCTTTCAAGGAGCAAGAGGCTTCAGTCACTCCCTTAATTGGGAAATTGAGGCTTCATGTTCAAAGCTATGTGGACAAAGAGGACTTCTTTATCTCTCCTCTCAAGCATGAGGATGTAATCCTAGGGGCACCATGGCTTGATCGCCTGGCTGCCAATGTTAAATTCCCTGAAAGGAGAATCTCCTTTAAGTTTAGGGAAAAAGACATGTATATAGATGCTAAGGAAATGGGTAACACTATCCCCATTGTACATACACTAGCTTTCAACAAGTCAATAAAGAGCTCTATTTCCGTGTACATGACTTTTGTTAAAGATTCTCAAAATGAACCTAATGCTTTAGCAAAAGAAAATAAAAGCAACCAAAAGGAATTAGAGTTATCCAATTTTCTCAAGGGGTTTCAAGATGTTTTTATTGACGACATCCCTTGTGAGCTACCTCCTAAACGAGGTAATGATGACCATGCAATTGAACTTCTTCCACGAAGTTCACTGCCTAACAAACCTCCTTATAGACTTTCTCAAGCTCAACAAGAGGAGATTATGCGGCAAGTGCATGAGTTAGTTGAGAAGGGCATGGTTAGGCATAGCTCATCTCCATTTTTCTCACCTCTGCTTTTAGTGCAAAAGAAAGAAGGCACATATCGTATGTGTGTTGACTATAGAGCACTAAATAGGATCACTATCAAGAATAGGTTTCCCGTTCCATGGGTAGAAGACCTATTTGATAAGCTACAAGGATTGACCTACTTCAGTAGGATTGACCTAAAAAGTGGCTATCATCGAATAAGGATAGTTGATCAAGACATTGTAAAGACCGCATTTCGCACTGCATTTGGTCTTTACGAATACATTGTTTTTCCTTTTGGCTTGACCAATGCACCAGCCACATTCAACCGCTTGATGGAGAAGCTGTTCACGCCTCATCGAACCTTCACTGGAGTGTTATTTGATGATATTATCATCTACTCTAATTCATTAGACGAACACAAGCAACACCTCCAGGTAACATTTCAAGTTTTAAGAGAGAATAAACTTTATGTTAATCGAAAGAAAAGTGAAATCTTCTTGCAAGAGATTCAGTATTTAGGTCACATTATCTCTCAAGATGGCATCCAAATGGATCCATCCAAGTTAGGCAATAAACCGATGGCCTAAACCAAGGAATCTTCATGAACTAAGAAGCTTTATAGGTATGTGTGCATACTATAGACGCTTCATAGAAAAGTTCTCACAAATTGCGGGACCATTACATGACCTAACAAAGAAAAGCGCTAGGTATATATGAAAAGATTTTGAAAAGCTTATCTCTCAACCTGTGCTTACACTATCGGATCTCTCAAAACCATTTGAGGTCCAATGTGATGCTTGTGGTGATTGCCTTGGAGCTGTTTTGCTCCAAGAAGGGCACGCCATAGGCTATGAGAGTCGAAGGCTCGACCCTATTGAGCAAGCTCTAGGCATATATGAAAAGGAACTCCTTGCATTTCTACATGCCTTAGACTCATGGAAGCACTATTTATTGGGGACTCCTTTCATTCTGCGAACGGATCACCAAAATCTTCAGTACTTCATGACGCAGACCAAGCTCTCCGACAAACAAATGCGGTGGGAAAATTTCCTTTCGCAATTTCATTTTCATATTTCTCACATTGATGGCAAGCATAATCAAGTAGCTGATGCACTCTCAAGACGGACGAGAGTGAATGTGGTTTCCATAGCAGCTCACAATGATCTATCTTCAATGATAGATGAGTATGCTATTGATCCCGATTTTAGAGATGTGATTTCAGCCCTTGCATTAGGGAAGAAAGAAGAACCATTTACATTACAAGATGGTTATCTTCTCTATGGCAATAGACTATGTGTTACTAACTCACTACGTGAGAAAGTAATGTATGAATCACATGCTCCACCTTATGCGGGGCATAGAGGGATTCAGTCTACCTTAAAGGGAATTGATATTTCTATTGGCCTACCATGAAAGTGAACATACAAGAGTATGTTTCTAAATGTGTGGTATGTCAAAAGACAAAATTTGATAGAGGGAAGCAACTTGGATTGCTTCAACCCTTGCCATTCCCTAATTCAGCATGGGAGAGCATATCCATGGATTTTATCTTTGGATTGCCTAAGTCTATCCATGGGAATACGGGAATATGGACGATAGTAGACAGGTTCAGTAAACAAGCTAATTTTATACCCGTCAAAAAGACTATCAAAGCCCATCAGATGGAAACAAGGTATTAAGAGGCGGTAAGACTATCCCGACGATATCTTATTAAGTTTAAGAATTATCCTTTTGAAGATGCTAGATGGATGCAAGGCATACAATTAAAGGATAACCTAAACCTTGTCAATGCTTACAATGCTTCCCAAGAGTAAGCAAATGTACAAAATGTTAAAAAATGAACAAAGTTTTTTTATCTTATAAGACTCTCTTTTTCTATATTGTGCACAAAAATGAAGTAGTATGCATGCTTAGATCAAGTTTGCGGAGACGACGTCTCCCAAACACCAAGTAGAGCTTGTCACTCTACTATGGAAGACTGATAGCACTAATGTGCAGACATGCTTGCGGCAACCTCAGGCTCTCAAGCGCCAAATGGACTAGTCATCCATTGTGGAATGATGTCGTAGGGTAACATAGGGATCCTCTACCCGCTAAGAAAAGGACTCATGAATATGCTTTATCTTCTGTACACTATAGTCGAGGATAATTATGATTTCAAGAGAGAGGTAATGTCATAATAATCAATATCTAATTCTCCTAAATGCAATTGATCATTTAATATGGGGAAGTGCTAGGGAAGAAAAAGCTAGAATATTGGTTAAGCTAGCAGACCGGCTATAGTAGGGATCCAATGGAGGGAAAAGAGGGATCCAAAGGGGGGGAAATCTGCAAAAGATCCATGTGCAACAATGGGCTAAAAAGACCCTAAGGTTCAGCCCATTAAGACTTCCAAAATGCTAAGGTTCCAAAATTCAAAGGTTGTGTCCAAAGGTCAAACCTTAAGGGAATTGGATGCTTTGTGTGTACAAAAAAGTCTTTGCAATCCCTACTTGGGAGGGGGCGAGCCTTGCATGTAGGGGATGAGAGAGAAAGCCACACACACACACACAAGCTCCCTTTACACAAAGGGAATGAGGGACACATGTCAGCTCCCTAGGCCAGATGCCCACAAGGTGTACCCAATCCCTATTGGATGGCCTTGGAGGTGGACCAATGAGAATTAGGCTAGAGTAAATCTAGTTCAATTCATTTAAAAAAACTTAATAAAAGAACCAATGAGAATTAAGTTCTCTAGAAGACTATTGGACAGTCTCCCAAGGGGTCCAATTAGCATTCAGCAGCCCAATGGCTTGCCTGATTCCTATTGGCAAGGAGGCAAAGGGGTCCAATGAGAGTTTAGTTGAATTTTTAAATTACCTAAAGCTCTCACAAAAGGGGAAAGGGGGACACATGTCAGAAGGCTATCACTTATGCTGCTTAATAGCCATTGGCTTGACCTGGAGAGGTCCAATGAGGGTAGAGCAAGAGCAAATAGCAAAAGGGCTCGCCCAAGAGAGAGAGAGGGGGCTGATTTTTGCAAGGCATTATCACACATACACTCACACAATCTCATGTGTGAAGAAAATAAGACTATCTCTTAAGCTTTAATGGAGAGCTCATCACCTACTCCAAGCTTGTGAGATAGAATCCTACATCGACACACTCTTGGCATGTGGATGCAAATCCAACCAAGATCCCAAGCTTCAATGCATGCTCATATCCTCTACCATGCTAATTACTAAGCTAAGCTATGCTAATATGAGTGATTATGTGAGGAGATGTACATCTTTCTCATAAGATACTCCTTCTTCCTCTCAATCTACTCTCATACCCTGCTAGCTCTTACCATCTTCGAAGGTGTGTGAGGTCTTGGGTCTGAGACCGGGGATAATTAATGTTGTTTTTGCTAAGTGTTTTGCTTAGTGCATGAAGCTTTCATCTTCATTGCACTAGCTAGTCTTGAAGGAACACAAACAATTGTATTGTACAATGTCTCTCTTGATGGGAGAAACCATAATACAAAGCCTTTTGGAGGGGGGACCGGCTCCATGAAAATCTGGTCCTCAACTGTTGTCAATAGCTTAATTTCTCTCTCTTTTGAAAGTATTGTTCATGCTATCTAACTAGGTGTTATGTTTTTTGTTGCTCTCTCCACCCAAGCACTCTTGTAATTCTCATTAGGAATCTATTCTAATGAAATGCCCACTATGTTCATGCTAATTTCCGCTACACACAAGTTTTTATGCCATTAAATGTTACATTGGTATGAGGATTCATAGGGAGAGAGATTTAAGCTTCGCCATTCGGTGAGTACTTTGTCTTTGGCATCGGTGGCCAAAAACTGCTTCATAATGGAAGCTCTTAAAGCTTTCCATGTTCGTGGAGCTTCACCGTTGGCTCGTAGGCTAGACCACCATTGTCTGGCGGACTTTTGAAAGTGCATAGCTACATGGCGTAGCTTAGAGGACTCTGTGAAGCCCTCATCTCCAAACGCCCCATCGAACTGTTGGATAAAGGCCAAGACTTTGTCTGTAGCACCAAAGGTACCATCATAGGTAAGGAAAGAGATGCTCTTCCCTCCCTCTTTGAATTTCTTCAACTTGGACGACCTCTTCCATGCGGCATAGGATTTCCTATGGCCTCTTCTTTTGGATGGTTCAAAGGTTGCACCATCACTTTCTTCAGAAGGTGAAGAATTTGAAGAAGGTGGAGAAGATGGTGACCTCTTTCTCGCCTTTTTCTAATCTTGATCTTCGGCGTCTTCACCACCCATCACTTTCATAAGAGGAAGAGGATGAAGAAGATGGAGAAGAGGGTGCCCTAGTTCTCGCCTTTTTCTTCTCTTGCTTTTTATCATCCCTCTTTGAATTATGATGTGGAGAAGAGTGAGATGGTTTTGTCCGCTTTGGTGGTGATGGAGAGCGTTTAGCCCGCCGTCTTCGTGGAGCCATCTCCGCCGAGGTGGCGGGAGACTCACTTCTTTCTCGTTCCTTTGGTGGAGGCTCTTGAGTTCTCCTTTGGGAAGGAGATGCATCATCAAGGAGTAAATTCTTGAGCCCTTCGTATGGATTCTCTTCTTCTTCCCGAATCGGAGAGAGACCTCTTTTGGGAGTCTCATAAGGAGGCTTCCTAGGTGTTCTCTCGTCATGGTGATGAGCTTGGAGAATCCCGTGAGCATGGAGCTGCCATTACACTTCACTTTGGAGAGATGGATTGACCATGGCTTGTTGAAGGCTAGAAACAAGATAGTTAACAAGCATCGGAGCATCATTAGTAGCTTGCTCATTAGCAAAATCAAAGTTATCAACATTAATTTCACTCTCTTTACTATTATCAGCCATTCTAACAACTTTTAGGTGTACTTTGGCACTTCAAGCCCTAGTTGCTACTCCTCTTTACCCCTTTAGAAAAATCACTCAAGCTACTGTACCTGTGGCTCGAATAGAAGAGAGGGTCTTTCAACACCAAAACAGCACCGGCTCTTGTCAAGCTTCTAATAGCTCAATAGTGGTTAAGCCGTAGGCAAGCCCCGTAGGACTCCAATATTAAGACCATAGATCTCGACGGTGATGCCCTGTTAACTGCACGAAGGCAGGCGCACTACAAGGCTGAAAAATCCCTATTCTACTTACTCACAGGCAATTAATAATACCAACCATTTATAGCTAGCTTGAGGACCTCGCTTCTTGAGCAAGAAAAGAGAAACCTTGTGCTCTGATACTAATGTAACATTTAATGGCATAAAAACTTGTGTGTAGCGGAAATTAGCATGAACATAGTGGGCATTTCATTAGAATAGATTCCTAATGAGAATTACAAGAGTGCTTGGGTGGAGAGAGCAACAAAAAGCATAACACCTAGTTAGATAGCATGAACAATACTTTCAAAAGTGAGAGAAATTGAGCTATTGACAAGAGTTGAGGACCGGATTTTCATGGAGCCGGTCTCCCCTCCAAAAGGCTTTGTATTATGGTTTCTCCCATCAAGAGAGACATTGTACAATACAATTCTTTGTGTTCCTTAAAGACTAGCTAGTACAATGAAGATGAAAGCTTCATGCACTAAGCAAAACACTTAGCAAACAAAACATTATTTATCCTCGGTCTCAAACCCAAGAGCTCACACACCTTCGAAGATGGTGAGAGCTAGTAGGGTATGAGAGTAGATTGAGAGGAAGAAGGAGTATCTTACGAGAAAGATGTACATATCCTCACATAGTCACTCATATTAGCATAGCTTAGCTTAGTAATTAGCATGGTAGAGGAGATGAGCATGCATTGAAGCTTGGCTCTTGGTTGGATTTTCATCCACATGCCAAGAGTGTGTGGATGTAGGCTTCTATCTCACAAGCTTGGAGTAGGTGATGAGCTCTCCATTAAAGCTTGGGAAGGGATAGTCTTCTTTTCTTCACACATGAGATTGTGTGAGTGTGTGTGTGATAATGTTTTGCAGACATCAGTCCCCCTCTCTCTCTTGGGCGAGCCCTCTTGCTATTTGCTCTTGCTCTACCCTCATTGGACCTCCCCAGTTCAAGCCAATGACTATTAAGAAGCATAAGTGATAGCCTTCTGACATGTGTCCCCCTTTCCCCTTTTGTGAGAGCTTTAGGTAATTTAATAATTCAACTAAACTCTCATTGGACCCCTTTGCCTCCTAGCCAATAGGAATCAAGCAAGCCATTAGGCTGTTGAATGCTCATTGGACCCCTTGGGAGACTGTCCAATAGTCTTCTAAAGGACTTAATTCTCATTGGTTCTTTTATTAAGTGTTTTTAAATTAATTAAACTAGATTTACTCTAGCCTAATTCTCATTGGTCCACCTCCAAGGACATCCAATAGGACTTGGGTACACCTTGTGGGCATCTAGCCTAGGGAGCTAACATGTGTCCCTCATTCCCTTTGTGTAAAGGGAGCTTGTGTGTGTGTGTGTGTGTGTGTGTGGCTTTCTCTTTCATCCCCTACATGCAAGGCTCGCCCCCTCCCAAGTAGGGATTGCAAAGACTTTTTTGTACACACACAAAGCATCCAATTCCCTTAAGGTTTGACCTTTGGACACAACCTTTGAATTTTGGAACCTTAGCATTTTGGAATTCTTAATGGGCTGAACCTTAGGGTCTTTTTAGCCCATTGTTGCACATGGCTCTTTTGCAGATGGCCCCCCCTTTGGATCCCTATTTTCCCTCCTTTGGATCCCTACTGTGGCCGGTCTGCTAGCTTAACCAATATTCTAGTTTTTTCTCCCCTGGCACTTCCCCATATTAAATGATCAGTTTAACATGAGAAAATCATTTAGGAGAATTATATATTTATTATTATCACACATGCACATAGTCGTCCCGGAGAACGCCATCTAGGAGGGGTGGAAGGGTACTACTAAATACTAAGTAATTAAGGGCAATGTTTGAAGAGGGAGGAAAAAGTTTCAAATTAACGTGTGAGTTTTTGAAAAATTACCTAATAATGCCCTTATAATTCATCAACAAGGGAAAATTCAATGATAATATCTTCCCGATGAGTGTAAATAGTATATATACTATCAGAAAATCATATAAAATAGTCCTTTTTTGGATATTTTTCATCATTTTTGTTAAAAAAAGGAGGCTTAAAAATGGAGAAATCCAACAAAAAACAATAAAGCTGTGTTTTTCAAAGGATTTTCTTAATTATTGGATTTTCACATTGTCTTTTTAGAGCAATTTTTTTTCTTTGATTTTTTCAAATAAAAAGGTCAAAATTTAATAATAAATAGCAGGGAAGCTCAGATGGAAAAACGGAAGACATGATGGTGATCAGAAAGAAAAGGCGGACAAGCACAAACATTTTCAACGAAATTAGAAGATGGAAGCGAGAAGGCCAAATTAGGCGGCCAAGCCTACTTTTGCAAAATTCTTGCAGAATCAGCTACAGGAATCCGATTTTGGAAAATTTTTAGCCTAACATAGATTTCACGGCCTAATAGGACTAACGGGGGAATCTGGGGAAGATTGGTTCGGGAAGTCCAGGTATAGATATCTAGCCTAGGCTAAAACCACCTCATTTCCACTTGGAGCCTTTGCAGAGAGAGCATTTCGGCTTCTTTCGCGCGTCATTTCCGGAGCCCACAGTTGACCTTTTTCAGTGCCGTCTCACACGAGACATGAGGGGTAAGTTCCTTACTAATCAATGATCCATTTTGTACGGCCGATAGCTAGTCTAAAGCCCTAGAAAAAACCCTAGAAGCCGAGCAGTGCACGAAGACCTACGACCTAAAAGTGACCATAGCGGCTAGCCAACTTGACCAAATCGGATGGGATTTGAACCATAGCATGCCCTAACATAATAGAACCATTCCATACCATCAGATGATCATTCAACTGGGGTCAAGGTGGTCCCTAGTAGAGAATTAGGGTTTTTTGGAAAAGGCCAGAATTCCGACCTGACCCCACAAATGGCTTGCTAATGAGGCTCATATACAATGTATATGATTGGTTTGGAGAAATCCATCAAGCAAAGCCCTCGAAAAGCGGAAAACAGCTCGAAGGTTACAAAGCGTCAAATTCGACATACGAGGCCAAACTGACTCGAAATGAGACAAAATTGGATAGGTAGCTTCACGACGAGGTTACGGACAAGTCCAAAGCCTCAAAGTTGACCGACCAACCTAACAAACAGAGTAATCACAAAAAACGGTGAATTCAGGGTCGATAGAGCACAAAGTGATGCCGGCATGACCAAACTTGACCAAATTCAATTTAGAACTTGTATTAGGTGTATGAAACATATTTAGGTCAAAATTTATGTGAAATGCAAAGTTTTTGTCACTGTAGTAAATAATCGCAATTATTTACTTTTGTAACATTTTTGCTTGGAAATTGTCAATTCACCTCACCTATCATGTGTACACACCTATTACATGCCAAAAATCAAGTATAAGCCAAAATAACCACCCATTACTTGCAAAATTGCCAAAAAAACGCAAAGAAGTCTATGAAAGCCAAAATTTGGGTTATGAACAACTTTTCTTGATCCAAATCACCTCATAATTCATTCCCAAGGTCTATACCATGCCAAGAACCAATCTATGCCAAAAAATGTCAATTTTGGAAGAAAAGTTACTAATAGCGATTATTTACTTTTTGGCCAAAATGGGGTAATTTGGATATTTTTTCATCATACATCCAAAGAGCATGTTGAGATAAGCCCACTAGCCAATTTTGAGTCAATTTGGATTTCAAAATCTCAAATTTCCTTTATATCTAGTGTTTCAGTGACCTAAAATCAAAATCTGGTACCATTTTCACCCTCTACATTCAAATGAGCCCATATTTCCATCAGAGCATGTAATTGGCACATACTTCAAGCCTATAAAGCCAAGTTTGCAAAAAAGTTGAAAATTTTCGCAGCTGTAAATAATCGCAATTATTTACTTTGGTTGCAAATTTTTGTTTTGACTATACAGTTTTGTTCCTTGCATGATTTTATGCATCTTTGCTTGTTCAAAAATTAATTTGAAGCAATTTGGACCGGATTGTCCGACATTTCAGTCTAAAAGGACATTCCAGAGAAAAATCTGACAACTCTGCTAACTTTGCACTCTACTCACTGAACAGGAGCAATGCAAGCCACGGAGAAGGCCAAGAAGAATTTAAACCAAAAGGAGAAGCTGCAAGAGCTGCCCCCGTATCAACTGGACCCCGAGTCAGTAAAGGCAGCAAAGGCATCTTACCTTTCTAAAGAGGAGTTAGAAGAACACCACACCACGGTCTTCACGGGCAGGTTTAAGAGTGAAGAAGGACATCCGGTGGAGTTGCAGCTCTTGCCTAAAGAGGTCTACGATGTAGCTGCAAAGCCAGAAACCAAATAGGCTAACCGCAGGTTGGGACTCCGACACTTCTATGAACAAGAGCCCTACGAAGTAGACTTTCAAAAAGCTTACGAGCTTCTGTCCACCATCAAGGAAGACGGAACTCTCCAAATCTCAGACAACCAAGGAAATAAGATAGAGGTTGTAATTATAAAGGAAATAGTGGCAGAGGAACTCAGATTGCCCACTGAAGGGATGACCATGCGGGCAAGAGATAGGAAAACAGCGGGCACGTTTACAAAGGAAACATTTGCGGCTACATTTGTCGATCTCATCCATAAGAAGGTGGAAGAGCCAGCCCGTCTGTACCATCAACATTTCCATTTCTTGGCAAAAAGGCCACCAAGGTACACGACACCAAATCACGCCGTGGCCACCACTTTTACACAAGTTCTGAAGTCAACCACCAGATAACCTGTGGACCACGCACAATATGTGTTAACAACATTGAAGGCCACAAAGAAGGAGGGCAAGATAACATACTTGGGCGTGCCGTAAGTATTGACCAGAATAGCCTATCATGCCATCGGCATGGCCAACAACCTACCGCCTGCCCGGGATTAGAACACATGGATCTTAGCAGCTCAACCCTCTCCAAGATCTACAAGATCTGGTAAGCAATCATTTAAATGAGGTGATGAATCCAATGATAGTTCAGCAGAGCAGCATAGCAGTGAAAGTTCTGATAACGAAGAAAAAAAAGCTAGGAGGGAAGAAATGAAGCGAAAAGTTGTGGCTGTCCACCAAGAGGAGCCAGTGCAGAAACAAGCAAGAATTGAAAGAGAAAAACAGGCGTATCATCGCACTAGGAAAGCGCAGGGAAAAGACCCAGAAAAGTGGGTACCCACCGGCTTGAAGGGACTTCAAATGAAACATCATTCAAGGAAAGAGGCCAAGGATCCAAAGGATCATTTAGAAAGAATGTACCAAGAGGCAGAGGCCTTGAAGCTGAAAGAGGCGGAAGAAGCGGCCAAGAAAGCTGAGGAAGCAGCAACTCAAGAGCAAGGCCAGGAATCCCCCCGACCCACCTCACCGCCGTTGGAACAACAGGACCAGCCCATGCCCACTCCACCATCATCACCGCCAGGCCAAGAGACCACTGGAGAAGCCGAGACCGACAAGGAAAAGGATTCTGATTTCACCCACCAAACGGAAGCTACACAACAAACTGACCACGCCGAGCAACATGAAGAAAAGAAAGCTGAACGAGCACCAGAGCAGACAACCGAGGAAACTCACAAGGAGGCAGATGAAACTGATAAAGAGAAAGATACAGAAAAAGAGCAAACCACTACACATGAGGAAAAAACCGAGACTGAGAAGGCGGAAAGGCCTGCAACCGTGGAAACGGAAAGGGTTGAGACCACAACAGTAATTTCTACTCAGCCAGCAATTGCCGAGGTTTCAAAACTCAGGATGGCCAAGGAAAAGCAGCCATCTCTATAGAAACACCAGCAATAACATAGCAAGAAGCAACACAAGAGACTTCCGACACATCTCAACTTGCAAGACAGAAGGAGTGGCAGTCCAATGATGAAGTCATTTTATAAGAAAACGAGTATGCAAGGCAGATGCAAATCATGACAGAGAAACTCCGCTCAGCAGCCTTTAACCGCGTACTAAAGCCAAAGAATTAGAAATGGTCATCGATGCTGTTCAAGGCGAGCTCGACGACACAATGGCTACTATCACAGATCTCCAAAGGCAAGTACAAGAGCTAAAGACTGAAGCAGAAGGGCATCAAATGGCCAGGGACAACCAACAGAAGGAAATGGAGGAGTTGGGTGACCTCCTGACTAAGTTATCTGATGCCTGCAAAGTGAAAGATGAGCAGTTGACAGAAGTGACAAATGCACTTCTTACCACCTCTCTGTCAACTCAGAAGATTCAAGTACAATTAGATGTAGCAAACACATCTCTGCAGTATTCTGAACAAATAATTAATGATCAGGCCACTTTCTTGCGGCAATTAAGAGAAAATCCAGCCTTGGCCTCAATCAAGGAAACAAATGAAGTGTATAAAGCTCTAGAAAAGAAAAACAAAGATTTAGAACTGGAGTTGAAGCTGGAGCAGTCACAACGCAAAGACCTGGCACTCATGCAGGTCCAGAGAGAGGAGGAGCTCCTTAAGGAAATTGCAGAATTGAAAAGAAGGAATCAGCTCCTCAAAGAGGGAAAGCCAGATATAAAGGAAGAGGCAGGCACTTTAGAGCCGCCCCAAGTGAAAATCCCCTTGGTCTCATTTACTGAATTTGAGACACAGTCTACCGAAGAGTCAAGTGGGGGAGAAGATTTTCAGGTCCAAATCACAGAGGAAGATACATTGCCAATGGTCCAACTGTCAAAGGCTGAAGAAGACGTGCTGAAGGAAAAGACCACCTTAGAGGTAGATGAGCAGTGGAAGGCATCTATGGATTGGGAGTTGAGAGTTTTACACTCTGTCAACGTCACACAGCTCACTCCCAATCAAATCAATGCTTGATGGCACCAACAATCCCTGCCATACCCTCTCATCAAGGTAGAACTCTTACACGTAAAGGAAAGATTGTACAAGGATATGCAAGAAGATGGTGCAGATCAAGACCGCCCGAAGTGGAGGCTAAGCTGGCTGAACAAGAATCCAAGATATTTGATTATGTTCACAAGAGCACCTGCGGCCATATAGAAAGATCCCACATTTTGTCCTGTACCGCGAGTAAGGACGTGGCAAGCACACGAAGCACTGCAGAAGAAGAGGCCCACATGGTTAAATTTTTCTAGGCTGCCAACTCCAGAGAGAGGCCAAGAAACAGAAGAATACATGGTGAAAACTCTAACGGGCGCCATGACATTCTTCAAAAGTCTGCCAGATCTCTCCTGCACAATGCTATACCAAATGTGCAGGATGCTACTCACATGCATACAGGTCTTCAATGATCCTGAGCAGACAAAATCCCCATGGCTCTCATTTTTGGAAGGAAACAAAATCTGCAGGATGCTACTCACATGCATACAGGTCTTCAATGATCCTGAGCAGACAAAATCCCCATGGCTCTCATTTTTGGAAGGAAACAAAATCTGCAGGATGCTACTCACATGCATACAGGTCTTCAATGATCCTGAGTAGACAAAATCCCCATGGCTCTCATTTTTGGAAGGAAAAAAACGCCTCTGCTATGATCTAAGTGGGCAACCCTCAGAGGAAGTTCTTTATGGATTTTATGCCCGATGCATGTTTTTGCCCTCGCACAATATGCTAACTTTTGAGGAGGCATTTTACACTGGCTTCTTCACCTAGCGAACGAAGATATTTGTGCCAGTGATAAGCAACCTCTTTGTCGGATACTCGGTAGTGGAACTAAAAAATAGAGTCACCATGAAATTTTTGCAAGTGCCAGACAAAGAATTCAAAATCAGATACGAAAAGGCACTAGAGGCACTGAAGGACTGCCTCGCCCATCGTCAACCCGAAGATTACTTCAGCCCATAAAGCTGTGTCAAGGGACAACACAGGCGAGGAGGGGGGAAATGTTAGCAGCAAGCTAACGCGGACACCATTTTTCGGAGTTATCCTTGTAAAAACAATTATTATTTTGATAAATTGGGAATACTGTAACTCCTATTTTCTTGGTAAACGTTGTAATTAATGAGCCAGGGCTACAAGCTTCCAGATTGTATCAGCCATTCAATTTCCAGCTTTGATAGAACTCTAGATTATTACTTTTGACCACCCAAAAACGGACGCGATTTCTGGGCGAGCAGTTTCTGGCGAGCGCTTTTTAAGAATCGGGCGAGCGGATTCTCAAAAGAAGGGACAATCTACCCCCCTCTCTCTCTCTCTCTTTTGTTTCCTCTCTCTCTCTCTCTCTCTCTCTCTCTCTCTCTCTCTCTCTCTCCAACTAAAATTTGATTGTCATTTCACGACCAACTTACATTCAAACAAAAAACACCGGCGAATCATTCAATACACTATTAATAAGAGAAATAGAAGTTCCTTACACACAATTACGGTCTATTTCAAATAGCAAACCGCAAATCTATGAGTTCCATTGCATCCAAAGTAAATACATATGGGGGGTGATACATCATGGGTGACGTGGAGGAAAGAAGGGCGGTGGGGGGCCATATCCTCTGGGAGGAAACAAAGGTCGTTCCAAAGGGGGCAGTGTACCAAATGGTGGGGGAACTACTCCAAATGGAAAAGGGTATGAACTATATGTGGGGGGGGTTGCAGGTAGTGAAAGAGGCAATGGATAAACCCCGGGCGGGGCCTCAGATGTGGAGGCAATGAATGCACTGGGAGACGGTCCAGTTGCACGCCATGCCAAAAATGGGGCTGTGAAAGTGGGATATGGTGCTACTACTGCCCCGCCCTGACTGCTGAGTGGTGTCGGGAACGGTGGGTCAAGCGGATGAAGCTGCTCGGACACCTGCTGCGGTTGCTCAGTTACCTGAGCTCTGACACTCCTATGAAACATCAATGTCGAGCCTAAATCGGAAGGTAGGCGCTGAGCTGGCTCCAAACAAGCACTGAAAACTGCCCAACCCTTTCACAACTGATGCAATGTCTACGTAGTAGTAAACATTGTGCTGCCAATGTCCCAACTCCTGCAAAACAATCCAACACAGCATCTCCCATGTCTGTGAAGGTACCTAGTAGCCATCTACAAAAAAAAAGTTACCTTTAGTTTTATTATACCTATAATTTTATAGGAACAATAAAAATAACTACCAAAAAAATTCTACCACCTGGCAAACGTTTGACTCCTCTCAACACCTCTACGATAAGGCCGGCCCATACAATCAAGCGTCCACTGTGTGGAATCTGATCCTAGTAGCTTCTCCCACAACATGTCATCATCTACAGAGAAGCCACGTACATTTGCTGCAATCTCTCCATCCGCTCGATCGTACCTCGGAAGCCGACACCCACCAGTTCTAGGGGGTGAAAAAATGGCTAGCAACAAAGTACCAACCTACGGGGATCAAGTAAAACATTATTTTTTGACCCGCGAACATCGAAGTTACTATTCATTATCAAAACAAAAAAATAACATACCCCCTCTAAATTGTCCCGAATAGTCGTACAACTAGCCTCCGGTAGCCGTAAGTACAATATCCTTAACAGCTGGAAACCAGCTCCCTCTGCCTTCGAAGTGACGATGGAAAGATGTTATGTGCGACATGTCGCCACAATCATGCCATCCACCAAAAGAATCTCGGATGCCAGAAGGAATGCAGCATCCACAAGGTCACTATCCCATTGGTTCCATAAAGGAACCCCACCCGTGCTAGCTGCATGTGGCCTAGTGTGTAAGGGAAAGGCCATGTACACCAAACGTACGCCACCCAATCTCAAGCTTGGATTCATATGCCCTGTTCCTGATAGAGAGCCCAAGAATCTACGTAGTGACTGCATAGAACTCCATGCAATTTTTGTTAGAACTATAAGTGTGCACATAACTATGATTGTAAATAAGCGTGGCTTACTTGTCATTGCACAACACATCTGGAATAGCTTTTGCCAACTCTTTGGCACTAGCATGCACTGCAAGGTGGCGTGGCTCTACATGCATATCTGTATGTAGCAACATAAGATCAAATATATCTTTCAAGAAATGCTAAAGAGAACAACACAACATTAAGCATTTTCACGTACCTGGATGGTTATCTCCCACAACTCTGGCCATGTCTGATAGGTCCTCTGTAGCCCTACCATGTGATGGTGAACATGGAGGGGACTCGTGGATGCCCCCCACTGGTCTGGGAGTGAAGGATAGTGTCGATACACTGTGACTCATAGCACCAAGGCTATAAGCACTATCGCTAACTTCTACAAAATACTCCGCAACCACATGCTCGCTCTCACTGTCGTTGGAAACTACAGCCCTCTTCTTTCTCTTCCCACGTTGCTTGTCAGCTTGTTGTGCTTGGGAGTCTTTCTTTGAGGTCTGTTTCTTCCTCTCTGATTTCTTTGATGTGTTTGGAGATAGAGCATCCTCTATCACAACCGCTTTCTTCCGTGACGCACTATGCTCCGCTATTAATTAAAAGAAGAAGAGTTATTGAGCCCATATTCTATTGCTTCATGGAAAAGGTAAAAACTACATAGAGGCATACCTATGTATAGATCTTCCTCTTCAGGTGGGTACTCCTTGTCCGGGTAGTCCAGCCACCAAGGACACTTGAGCCACGCTCCCTTTGGCCGCAAGTCATCTATCCACTCATCAGGATATAAGCCCGTCTCCTCTCTCTCCGACCTGCACCATGCATCACTGGGGTGCTCGGGAATGGGAAAGACAAGAGCATCTCTCCACCATCTACGAGACAGACCACAATTTTTTCATTTGCATAGAACAAGATTAGTGTATCCTACTACATTCTTAATTTGTCAATTAAAGATGTCGAACCTGTACAACAAGCGTCGTGCCGTACAAGCAAAATGGGGTTGCTCTTTGGGTTCATGTGTGGACTTGATCCGAGCACTCCACTTCTTGAAGGCCTTCTCAAAGTGCTTGCGTCTGTATGTCAATAATGTGTGGGCAAGTGTGCAACCATGCCTACCTTCATCCTTCTCATGTTGGATAGAAACATCATGATTCTCGGCCTCCATTTTCCTGACCATCTCAAGCACTCTCCTGCAGCAGCAAATAATAAGTCACAAGTTACATAACAAATTGCTACCTGGTGCAAATGTTCACTAAATCTAACCTTTCCAACTGCCACCAGTACACGTGATATCGAAGCCAGTGGATCCAGGCCTTCTTCGTCAAACCGATGCCCTTCTCCTTCAAGGATGCATCACCACCTTGGAGCAAATCAAGCAGTCGGCACTTCCTATCAAAGGAAAAGCGAGACTTATTTTTTATTGCTACATAATAAAAAAGAGAAATATATCCAATGATTTAAACGGCTATTACTTACTTTGTTGGGCTAATGCGTGCACGCGCAACCTCTGCCACTCTCGAGGGTGTCATTTTCGTGGTCTTCTTGCCCCAACCTGTAAATGAAATACATTTCTGGAAAAAATCGCTGCCATTCACTGGATTTGCAATGGTGGCTATCTCAAGCCCTTTGCGCGTAAAGTATTGCTCTGTTTGAGATAACGCTAGATTCAGGTGCCAACTCGTAGTCAAAACTCCCTTTTGATGGCAGCCCTTCCGTTTTACTACTAAACATATGATCGAACTCTTCCTATCATTTTCCAAAGACTCAATCAAAATACACATAATAAGATTTTGTAATCAAAACATATTCTCATATACAATTGGTTTGAAGCATACCTTCCAAAGTAGTTGCGCAAGGACAGCCATTGGCAATTTTAGCCACTTTGATTTGTTTGGACCTCTAAAATTCAAAGCCCTTTCTGCTGCCAAACGCGCTCTTTCTGGGAATTTTTGCAAAAGTGATGTAGGGTCGGCCAACGATAGCTTTCTCATCATGAAAATATCATGAGCAGTTGTGTGAGGCACTGAAACCCTCGTGGCCCTGTTTAACAATCGATTGTAATTTATATAGTTTACAAATAAGATGCATTTACATTAGCAAAAAAAAAAGGGCTCACCTATTGATAATTTATAAGAAATAGATATAGGATGATTTATGAGAATTTGTAGGTTGGAGTTTGAGATGTGAACAAAAAGAAACTTGACAGAGAGAAAGAGAGAGATCTGTGTAGCAAAAGAGAATAGAGAAGAAGAAAATGAAGAAGAGAAGGTCACTTTATAAAGCTTTTATTTTTTTATTAATTTTAAATTTTTTATTTCTTTTTGGTGATTGTGTGTGTGAGAGAGAAAGGAGTGTGTGTGTGTTGCCATGTACGTGCGCGTGTGTGTGTGGACGCGTACGCGTCTCTGCGTGTGTGCTCATGCACGTGCGTGTGTATATATGCGCGTGTGTGTGTGTGTGCGCGCACACACACACACGCTGCACTGAGGCGCGTGTGTGTGGTGCACACACGCATGCCAGCGTGTGTGTGTGTGTGTGCGTTTGTGTTTGTGTGTGTGTTCACACACACACACACGTGGCAAGCCACGTGGACACGCTGGCGCAGGTGCCCGTCGCGTGTCATTGTGGACATGCCACGTGTACTGTCGCCAACCGACAGTACACGTGGCAGTCCACGTGCACTGCCACGCATGCAATGAGCTGGCCACGTGTCTTGCCACGTGTACTGTCGTTGGGCGACAGTACACGTGGCACTGCGCGTGGTGCCATTTTTGGCGCCATGTGTCTTGCCATGTGTACTGTCGCCCAGTGACAGTACACGTGGCAGGCCACATGGCCAGCTCATTGCCTACGTGGCAGTGCACGTGGCCACATGGCTGGCCACGTGTACTATCGCCGAGAGACGGTACACGTGGACACGCGTGCCACCGTGTCGTGGATGCCTATGTGTACTCTGCCTCTGGCCAATGCGTGGCCAGAGGCAGAGTACACACAGGCGCCCACGCGTCCACGGCCAGCGCGTTGGCCATGGGCGGGCACACGCTCGGGGCTGGAGCGTGTGGCCGCCCATGGCCAACGCGCTGGCCATGGGCGAGTGGCCGCCCATCCCGCTTGGCTCCTCTCCCCCCTCCGCCCGCCTCCGCTCCGCTCCTACGCCCCCCTTGCCCTGCCTGCCTGCCCCCACCTCCACTGTCCCCTTGCCCCTTGCCCCGCCCGCTCCTACGCTCCCTTGCCCCCCCCCACCCAAGCTGCGGTCTCCGTCCTTCCCCGCCTCCGCTCCGCTCCTACGCCCCCCTTGCCCCTTGCCCCGCCCTCCTACCCGTGCCTCCGCTATCCCCTTCCCCCTTGCCCCGCCCACTCTTGCGCCCCCTTGCCCCCCCCCCCCCCCCCCCCCCCCCCCCCCGGTGCCCCTGCACGCAAAACTCACCCGCCCATTGCCCTGGTCTCTTTTCCTCCACCCCCCTTGCGTTAGTGCCTTGCTTCCATCCACGCAAAAAGCTCCCACCTGTGATCACACACACAGTCACAAACAAATATTTTGTAACAATTTTTAATTTTTTTTTTCATATTTTTTAACATTAATTTTTTAAATTAATAAAATAATATTAATTTTAAATTTATAACGGCTACTTATTAGACGTGAGTATATAATCAATTTGTTTTAGCTTATACAATGTGATCTTGTGCTTAATTATTTGCTTAGCATATTATTATGGCTTGCTCTTTATTTTTCTTGGGTAAAGAGTTTTCTTATCCTTTTTACAATGGTAAATTCATAATATCTGAATCATTTCTTTTAGAATTAATTTCTCCAATGCAATTTACAAATTTAGATGCTGTTATCGAAGTAGGTGATATTGAAATGAATTTGCCTCTTGAGAGGACTCTCAACAATTTGGGTGAATTCATCTATGTATTGGATGAGCAGCTTTCATGTAAATACACAGTCAACGTATCTCATCAAACACAGTCTGCCGGCTCACCTAGCATGATTCCCATTTCCATTGTGGATAGTCCGACAAAGATGCAATTCGGTCCGAAGGAGTTAATAGATCTATGTACCCCCCCTTGAGTTTTGCCCTCAAACAACTTCAAAAGGAGTACAAGACAAAAGCTCTTACAGGCCGAGAAGAAGGGCACATTGACAAAGCTGTTAATGCAAATCAAAGTAGTGGAACAAGTTACAGAGATTCCAAGGTCTTACAATAGAGATCTCGTTCTAGAATTTCCACCTACCATGGGAAAGTTGCACCATATGGATGCGATGGAGCATAAGTATGATCCTCATTTGTGGTCGAAGCCTACTACATCCAATATTGTATTTGCACGTGTAGTGCGTCTTAGTCATTGCATAGGATCTCTCAAGTGCATGAATGAACAATGTGTCCGCTTGGTTAATTACCATATTCCCAATACAAGTCATTTCAACGGGTACATACAAAAGGCAAATGGACCTGGGGAATATTGTAAGATTGGAGATAAGAGCCTTACATGCCATTTTTGTAAGGCAATTGCTTTCTGTATTGCAACATGTGATTGTGTAGTATACTATGTCATGCCATCCGATGAGATTGCCACTAGAGTCATGATTCATCGTGGCACACATCGATACGATGTGCGCAGTGGCACATCCAAAACACTAACGGACAACACCAAGCTGATGGTGCAAAGGATTTTGACTGTTGACCCACACGCAGGAGCCAGGAAGGTTCAAATGTGTTTGACAAAAGAAATTATAAGTACAACACTTCTTCGCAACAACACCAACGAAGGTATTTTAGGCGAGCAACAGCTATTTGCAATCGTTGAGGAGTTGGGCCCATTGGTGCAAGATAACTGGTACGAGCATTTCCCAGATTCTTATTTTGATGCAAAACTCTATGCTAAATTATTTTTTTATCTAAACACTTTTAACATTGACAGGTTTCGGAGGCCAGTATCTATTTTACGTAGAGGGGTTGACGAAGAATCTTTTGGCATTGATGCACTCCTAAAATTGAAGCGAGACTGCACATATGAGTTTTTCCATGGAAGCCGGTTTCCTGGTCAAGGTATGGAGGGGGAGAAATGTTATGTCTTCAAAATGTCCACAATTGGTCCAGCATCCGGTGTGGACCTAGTCAACCAAATGAGACAAGATCGGGATGGTGATCTTCGACGTACGTGGATCCAGTTTGATCACACCAGACGTGTTAACGATTGGGTGACTATGGCCTGTCATGTCTATGATCCAAGGTACATGGCGCATCTTAAGAGTTTTGTGGCTTTCCATTTACTCTCTCTAAAACAATTTGTTTGCAGCATGCAGGACCTTTTGACTATTGCAACTTGTGAAATGAAACAAGAAGACATGGAAATGCAATGTTTGTTTTGGGAGTGCCTTAATGATGTAATGATATCATGTGGGTGTGACAAAGAAAATTTCTTTGGCTACATGGATGATGAAGCTCAAGCAAATTGGAATGCAGTAATTGTTTTCAATGGTGGTGACAAGACCAATACAATGAGTGGCCGAGAGCGTTCTTGTCTTTTCCATTGGAAGCAAAGATTGAATCAACACACAATGAAGTATGTGGTGCAATCTTCTCAACACACGCACAAAGAAATGTGTGAGAAGTGGAGGCAAGCACCAACAAAAGAGGCAGTAGCAGCAAAGGCTCGTCTGATACACCAATGGTGGCGTAACGGTCATTGCATAGACCGTAACATTCCATACATGGATTCATGGCTTAGTTGGTGTGAAATTCGTATTGCACATTGGGGTGGCATTATGACATGCGTAGAAAGTAGCTCTGATGGACCAAACACTCCACGCACTAACCTTGCAGAGAGCAAGCATGGCAGCTGGCTAGCAGGGGAGGGTTTCCGTAAACGCATATCATTATATGATGCATGTACAACTGACCTTGCAAATTCCATCTTACAGAGCACAAAGGCCATTTCATACAGACATGGAAAACACATTGGGAAGGGTCCATCAATACAAAAGCTTACGGAACGCCATGAAAAACGTCCTAGCCAAGTGATTAGAGCAGTGAATGCGGCTACTGAGGGCACTCCAATGTATAAACAACCAACTCCATTAACAGGAGATAAGGAGACATCAAGGCAAAAACGGAAGCCAAATGAGGTTATCAACGTGGAAGATGATGCATCACATAGGCCTGAGTACAACTCGGTCACCAAAGATCGCAAGAAGTGTGGAAGACCACGTAAGATCAACTTTGCAGAAGAAGGGAATTCACAAACCCCAAAACGAAGTATAGGTTCTGGTGGGCAGTATGTAGTTGAGCGCAAGGTCAATGAGGCAATGTGGGCCATACGTCGAACTCCACAAGGTAGTAGGGTCACATGTAGCAGCACACCAAGAGGCGGACGCAGGTGTGGATGCAGTATAGCAGGTTCTAGCCTTGGTATACCAGCCCCATCGTTTGAAGGATATCAAAAACATCCAAATGGTGTAGTGCGTCAATGGTTTTGGTTTTGTCCGGATCATGTCTTGCATTGTCATATTGTAGACCAGAACATTGAGCCGCAGCCTCTTCATCCACCATACACTTGGCCCGTGCATGTGGGCACCAACCTATCGGAGGATGAGGTGCAAATATTGCATGAAGGGGGGTATCAAGTGGAGCTAAGCAAAGAAGGAGTATCTAATGTAACTCCAGTTGCTCAAGAACAAAATATGAAAAACTCTCCTTTCAAGTCAAAAGATCCATGCACTCCTGAAGGCAGTGCAAGAGCCACAGTGCGAGATGGTCTACGTGTACGGTATCGGACTTCCATTTCTGAGGATGTTGCTCGCAAGATCAGTCTAGCACTAGCCCTGAGAGCGAAGGTTGTAGAAGAGATATGTGCATCAGATGTTGTTAGTGAGGTCTTCAAACTAGAGACGAAAAGTGAAGATGGTCATGTCAGGATGTACAAAGTTTGTATTAGCAACTAGCCATCGTGCACATGCCCAGACTTCATGGAACGGGTGTCAAAGCAAAAACCATATCTTGCATGTAAACATTTGTATTTTATTTATCTGCGTGTGCTAGGGCTAAGCCAAAATGAGAACATGTTTATCCATCAACCAATCCTGGCAGATGTTGATATCTTCAGGGCACTGAGTCGAAGCCGGACTGATCCAGGTATGGATGCATAGCATTTGACAATGCTCACTTTTTCTTAGTATGCTTTACCTAAACAATTGTACTACTTTCTACTTTTATCTTAGGGTGGTCACATTTGGATACATTCATTTGCAACTTTTTTTCATATTTGAGTATTGGTTGTTTATGTGTCAAACCGTGTATAAAATAATATAATATTACCACAGTGGCTATAAATTGCCATAGCTTGAGTTATTTTTGTGAAAGTGTCCACTAGCTTCCTAGCACACCTCTCCTTCTTTCACGATGTCCGACGATCTTGAGAGTAAAATAAAGTCTGCGTGGGATGCCATGGAAGCCATTCCAAATGGAGAGGCATTGTATGGAGCCGACTGGTTTCGTCAGGCTCTCATGGCAACCATCAACGTGTATCGCCTCTATCAATGCCGCAAGGAACTCAATATGCGGAGCTTAATCAATTTGAACGAGACGGGACAACTAGCTTTCTCTTGCTGGAAGAAGATTGGGCTCATCACAGAGGAGGATTAGGAGGAAATGAGGCAGCAGCTAAGCAACGTGGTGAATCTTAATATGCCAATCGAAGGGAGCACATCAACTACTAAAACCGGGCCTTCCAGAAGATGAACACTTCTTGTTTATGTAATGCAAGTTTAATAAAATGTAATTTTTTTATTATTAATGGGAGTTCTTGTTTTAAGTACCCTTGTCTATATTGTTTTTGAAACAATTTGTCTAGCTTCCATATCTTTGACTGTGTCTCAACTCTCTCTCTCTCTCTCTCTCTCTCTCTCTCTCTCTCTCTCTCTCTCTCTCTCTCTCTCTCAAAGAGAGAGATAGAGATAGTCCACAAAGAGGAAGAGAGAATATTTTTAGGAATCTGCTCACCTGATTCCTAAAAAGCGCTCGCCAAAAAGTGCTCGCCTAGAAATACCCCCCCCCCAAAAACCTTGGCTAAGGTATAAAAGCCAATTTTTGTAAGTTTTTAATAAGTTTTGGATAATAAATACAGTGTGAGCGAACGGCGCTCACTCCTCTCCTTCTCGTGCTTCCTACTCCCTCTTCGGTTGTCACATTGCGAATGCGTTTGTTGCATTGCAACCGCAGGTAAGAGCTCTACGCATTGACGTAAGCCATTCACAGTATTTCGTAGCTTTTGGCGTCGCTGACCCACGGCCTAATTTCATCATAAATAGGAATTTACATGTTCAAATTCAAAACTAAGCATAGGCGGGGTATTGGGGCATCATTGCTAAGCATTTAGATGCATTCTGGGTCGAAAACGACTATGTCAAAAATCCACTGCTATTAATAATAGCAATTTTGGAACTTGACCTAAAGTGGGGTTTGAGGCCATAGGCATGTGTGCTTAGGTCTTATAAACTTGTCCTAGAAGTTTTGTTACGTTTGGATGTCATTTGATGCTGAACGAATGTGATTTTCTTGCCGATGAGCGATTGGCTTTTGGTGATTTTCATCATTTGAGTGTAGCCTAAGTTAGATGTGAGTTGTTAGTTGTTTTCCAAGAGATTGACAACCTCTTGTAGCCTCTATGCACTAATCGAGTCAACGTCGTCCCATGGTTTGACAAATCAATCGTGGTTCTTGCTAATACTCCAATAAGATAGGATAGTGAGGTTAGACATGCGTCCCACATACTCTACACTAAAATCCCATTCAGCATCAACATCAGCAACACAGTCTCCTTTCACAATAGACTCAACAATGGCTGCATTTGTAGTGGAACGAGCATTTGCAGTGGAACCACCCTCTTTCTTCGTAGCCTCTTTGGCCTTCAACTTAGGACACAACTTGATCAAGTGATCATTAGCTTTACAATAAAGGCAACACATTTTCTTTTTTCCCTTATCACCAGAATTTCCAGACGAATTGTTGCCAGAAGAAGCATTAGGAACAGAAGTTTTGCCACTCACAGCAGAACCATAAGAAGTGACTGTATTGCTGTTACCACCCTTTCTTTGAGAAGCAATAAAAGCATGTTCAACTGCACGCTGCCTAGTTCTGTTTTTTGTGGAAAGTGACTCTTGCAACAACAATGTGCATAATGCATCAAACTTGACAACTTCAAGATTTCCTTGGGTCATCAGTCTCCAAGTACTAGCAAGAGTCTGGTAGGAATCTAGTAAGGCATCAAGAATAGCTCTTTACGCAGCAAAGCAATTTTAGCCTCATTGCGGCTTGCATAAAGACCTGCTAGAATATCCCAAGCCTGTTTTGCAGATTTTGCTAAACGAATGTGAGGAACAATGGTGCGCTTCACAGACAACGCAATCAATGCATGAGCCTGCGCATCCTTTACATCCCAACGAGCTTGTTCTGTCGTAGGCAAAACAACTCTAATAGCAGCAATCCTTGTAGCGAGACCTGCAACATCCTCAACATCGCCTGCATCCTCAGAATCAGGAGGTACATCAATGCCCTGCACAATATTCCAGACGCCCTTTGGCACAAGAACGTGTTGCATCATATAAGGCCACACAAAGTAATTGTCCCTATCCAACCTGTCCTCAACAGCAAACGCCTTGAAGACATTTGTGTTGTTGTCAGCCATGATAAATGCTACACCTGATGTGAAAACTACTCGAAAATAGGAGAAACGGAGCGGGAACAACACCTGCTATATAGCACAAACCGTAGAAGACTGTAAGGCACCTGCTATGCAGAAAACAACACTGATAGAAATTCTGCACAAAATAACAAAATTGCCTGTGCAGACCTGCCTGTAGTGGAAACAGAGGCCGAAAGAGCCCGAATCAGAAATCTGAGCAGGCAGAGCTCTACGAGGCTTCCTGAAATATTTTTCGACTCACGAACGCTCACCAAACCTCAGTGTTATCGAAGAAAGTGAGCAAGCGTGTGCTGGAGCAGCTGGCAACTAAGCCCGGGAGGACGCAACCTGCTCTGATACCAATTGTTGGAATTAGGGTTGCAAAGAAATGCACACACCTTGGAGAAGACAAAGGAAGCTCAAGGCACACAATAGAGAGTGTGTTACTTAGTGTGCAATGGAAGGATAGATAGACCTAGAGTGATGGACGTATATACAATGCTCGGGGGAAAAAACCTCCTAAAGAGGGCAAAAATGCCCCGGCGGTCCTAGTGTGTTCACACACATCACTACCACATGTATATGGTAACAATGGATGAAATGTTCGATTACACAACTTCCTTCCAAGAGAAAAATGTTCGATTACTCCTTCATCTCTTTGGTGGAAGATGACATGCAATTCCGGAGACATTATATCCATGACACCGTTGCTCCAACAAATAGGAAAACATAGCCAGACATGGATCTTCAATTATACACAACCCACATAATTCTCTTTCGTGTAACCCACAATGGATGCATCACTACTCCCATCTACATCTTTGTAACCCGCAATGGATGCATCACTATTTCCATAGTGCAAGCACTTGTTTGCCATACCTTTCAGACTTGAAATGGTGTGCTTCACTGCTTCCCATTGTTTTTTTCTAGGATTTGCCATAAACCTTCTAACCACTCCCATTGCAAAAGCAATGTTGGATCTTGTGGCTACCATGGCGTACATAATACTGCAACTCTTGAATAATATGGCACCTTGGCCATTTTTTCTTTCTCAGCATTAGACTTGGGAGCATTTTTCTTGCTAAGTTTTGCATGTGATTGCATTAGGGTACTCAATGTAGATTTCCCCCCTACATAATAAAACTTTGCAAGATTATGTGATTATACTTTTCCTATAATAACTCTAGTATTCCACATTTCCTATCCCTCTTCATATGCATACCAAGAATGTGAATTGCATTGCCCAAATCCTTCATAGAAGCTAGTGTGCCAAGTAACTTCTTCAAGATGGAAATCTTGTCTTTAGACTTCTCGACAACGAGCATATCATCAACATAAAGTATCGAGATGCAAGTGAATCATCACTCAAATTTTGGATATACAAGCAGTGATCGTCGTAAATCCTTTCATACCCTTGGGACTGCAGGTACTTGTCAAACTTCATGTACTGTGATAAAATCTAATATCTAACTAGCCCAAATGATTTTTCTCATCTTAAATTGATCATTTAATGTGGGAGAATAAACGGGAACAAGGTTTAGAATATAGACATGTGCTTATGGATCTATCTCAACACGAGACCAAAGTCAATGGGTCCAAATGAGAGAGAGAGAGAGAGAGAGAGAGAGAGAGAGAGAGAGAGAGAGAGAGAGAGAGCTTTTCTCAAGGTGCAAAAGAACAACACCTGACTCTGTTGTTTACATCTACAGGTGCATATACCTAAGCTGTTGAGCTATTGCAGTGTGCTTGCATGTCTTGTGTAATGCGATGACCTTGTATGGACAAAAAGCATGCACAAACTGCAGCGAAGGTGATCAGCAACATGAAGTAGACACTCGTTACGTCCGGTGATAGAGTGAGAGTCGATTAATTAAAGGGTAAATTACCAAAATACCCCTCTAATTTGTGGAAATTTCGAAAATACCTTGTATCTATTGATAGCCGTTTTTCGGCTCTCATAAAATAATTTAAGGAAGCCACTTCACCCCACAAAAACACCCTAGCACAATGACTACGCTCGCTTTTTAATTGTAAATAGTGTGCGTGTGTTTAGGGTTTTTATCACATTTTTTTTATTAAATCGTTAAGCGAGTCATTGGGCTAGGAGACAAAAAAATAAATTTATAATATTACGGTCCTCTTTATATGTAAATATTTTCTATCAAATAAAGGACCTAAGTATAAAGGTTTTTTTTCAAAAAATTTGTATTTATATAAATACATATTCCTAGGTGTGTGTTATCAGACTTAAGTATGCTAGCTTCCATCGCGTGTCATTCCTTGTATATATTTTACTATCATTCTATCCCTTAAGCTCAATTCACACAAGCCTTGAAAAACCTTTATGTGACTTCATTGTAAAAATTCACCAATAATCTTATCGCCTTCGTCGTATTTTTTCCATCCCTCCCAGTTAAATATTCACAAGCACATAGATTTCATCTTCAAATAAATTCCTTAAATCACTCAAAGTAGAGAATAATTGAGGGTCCCTTCCCTTATGATTTTTCTCCTTTTATTTTCTATAAATTTTTCCACCATGCATCCCATGTGTCTATTTTTCATGACTAGCTAGCCTATCTTCTTACCCCACAAGTATATATTATATTTGATACTTATCCTATACCATACATGTGTGCAAGCTCCTTGGCAATATTAGGTCATGGTTGATGTATGGGGGGGTCACTTGGAAGACTACAAAGGAAAAAGAATCAAATAGTGGCCCACTTCAAGCTTTATTAGGTGCTGCACAGACAGCTTTTTGCTCGAATTTTGGCACCTTTTTATGATCCGAATTTGAGGATACTTCCAAAAGACAAAACGTAGCTCTTGAGCTAAAGTATTTTCCATTATTTTTTCAGAAGTTTTAAAGTCAAGGGCGATTTTACATGAAATTTATGGCCGACTTCAAAACTGCCACCTCATACACCCAAAAATCTTCCTATTTCTCTCACCCTTCCACACACCTACTCACTCTTAGGCGATTTTACATTAAATTTATGGCCGACTTCAAAACTGCCACCTCATACACCCAAAAAATATTCCTGTTTCTCTCACCCTTCCACACACCTAGTCACTCTTACACACTCCTCCCTCTCCTTTCCACTCCCAAACCTGCAACTCCCATGTCCTAATTCACCCTCTTCACCATTCCCACTTCTCTCACACCTCCATAGCCTTTATCCTCCATGTGTCCCCCTTTCTCTCTACATATATGTCCATATTACCATACTCTCTTCACCTTTGTAAAGAACTTCAAAAAATCAGCAAAAATCCAAGGTTAACCTCTGCAAATGAAGGCTTTTATCATGAATTTTCCAAGGTTTGAAGATAACACAGATTCATCGACACGCGCTACTTCGCCATGCTAACGGCTTCTTCTACCGGTGTTGTAAAGAGGTGAATGTCAACTTCTCTTTACAAGCTCATCCCTTCTCTAGCTTTTCTCATCATATATCTCACCATTTGGTGACTGATTTTGTAGTGATAATTACTAACTACTAACCACTAACCTTATTGTAAAATGCACCCTCTACTAGAGTAGGCACTCTCAAATTATTCACTCAATCCCTCTCTCCTTTCATCCTCAATAATTCTCTTCCCTTGAGCCCACATCTATGTGACTCAAAGGACAAGAGAGACCCACCCTCATTTAAAAAAAATAAAAATATGCATAATCTTTTATTCCTTCAAATAAACTTGATTAGGCTTAATCCTAATCGGGGCTTCTAAAACCTATAAATAGAGCCCTTCTTTCCCTTGTAAATCATCACGTGATCACACCACACCACACCACTCTTCAAGCCTAGTTGTGTAGAATGTGTGCATTGTGAGTGCTCTATTCCATCACTACACATAGGTGCATGGAGAAGCTTGAAGTTAAGTATGCTATCTAGAAGAGTGGAGTGATACTATACTCTGCACCACACTTGTAGCCTACTCTTGTCCATAAATAAGATTCATAGTTTTGGGTGCAATTGTATGCTGCAACTACGACACTTTTCTCCAAATTGACTTGATAAGTTGGCTCATCAGGTGGTTGAAGGTATATTGTCCTTGAAGTTTGTTGTGCCATTTCATACTTGGTGGTTTGAGGGCTTGCTGAATTGTTTGCCTAAAAAGTCAATTGTAAGAGGGTGCTCGGTGAGAGGGCTCCCGTGACCCTAAGACAATTTGTGTATTGGCAACAAGGTCAAGGTTTGTGTTGTCGCTCTATTTCTCATCAAGCTTTCTGTGCATCTAGTCTTTAAGCCTAAGATTGAGTTGCTCAAGTTGATTTGTGTTCTTAATCTCTCTCTGGCGTGGTGAATGTTTGTGTTTGGTGTGTGTGGCTATCTTGCATTCCCCTCTCTTTGTGTATTTGAGTACAAGGAGATATCACGTGCGTCCTAGTTCGCATCTACAACTAGGTGGTGCCCCTTTTCTTGTTTGGTTTCTGGATGTGGGTTGTTGTTGTCTCTGATTGTGCTTGCCCCAGCCCCATTTGAGCAGCACGGGAGCCTCGAAGGGTGTTTAGAGACCTCTCTTTTTGTTGCCTGCCCCGGACCGCCTCAAATTGGTGCCCCCACTGAGGACGAGCGGTTGTGTTAGCATACACAAGGTAAATCTTCAAAAACTAGTTGTGTTTACATGAACAATCCACCACCTCCTAATCCTGCTCATGCAATTCAATTTCATCAGTTTCATTGGGTGCAAGGGATTAGGATAAATGTTCGCATTGATAGAAAAATATTTTTTCAACAACGTATTGTATTCCTCTTTGGTGCTGAAGCATTAAGAAATATTCTACAATCTCCAAATCCTATTATACTCCCACTTGTAGACTATAATGTCTCTTTTGATGTACATGTGTTTATCTTGTTTTAGCTAGGTTAATGAATCAAAAGGACTTGTATCGTACATTCATTCCTTTGGCTAGACAAGACGTGCATGTAATAGTTGGCACAAAGTTACAATTTCAACGTGTTTTCCGTCGTATGTTTGAACCTAGGCAAGTAGCGGCTATCAATGCCTCAATCAATCCGTTCATTTTGCCATTGATTCGCTACGATCTAAGCTTTGACGTTTATATTTTCATTCTACTTTGAAATTTGATTTTGCAACACAAAAAATAAAAAAAGAAAAAGAAATTTTTGAGTAAAACCAGCAACATGGATACAACTAGGCAAATGAGTGGCTACCCCTTGTTCTTTGGAGAGCCTGGGGAGGATGCAGAATTATTCTTAGCAAATTCCAGAATGTCTTGCCGTATCAAGAGGATAGTAACTGATCAGGAACGTGTAGAAATGTTTGAGTTAGTCCTTAGGAAAGATGCTATCACTTGGTTTGACTCTTTGCCTGAGGAAGTTAAGGGTAATTACACACAAGTTTTGAATCGTTTCAAGAAATACTTCTTTGATCCCCAAAACACTCAAAAACTATGGCAAGACATTGTTTCTCATAAGCAAAAAGACTTAGATGACTACTACTTGTACAAGCAAGAGTTTCTACGTCTTTGGGATCTATGGATATGAAATGTTGCTAACCCTGGTGATGGTGCAAAATTTCTAAAGAAGGAGAGGTTCATAGCCGGACTCTTTCCTGACCTTAAGGTAAAAGTTGAGGCGGGTGCACCTACTACCTTTGATGCAGCTGAAACTAGGGCTGCTAAGAAATATAGGAAACTCAAGTGCTTAACACTAGAATGGTAACAGGACACTTTTATGTCCTTGGACACTTTTGTGTCCTGTTAAGTGACCATTTTGCTTGAATTATTTGAAGAGTATGAGAATGGATTTTTAGGTGCCATATATCCACAAACTTGCCTTATGAGCTGAAAAAAACTTAGCATTTTTTTGGGAGTATCGATCTCACCATTAACCTTACTCTTGCACAACATTTTTGAACCTAAACTGTGTGAAAAAACGGGTCCTGTTTTTGGCTTTTTTTTAAATTTTTGGCAACTATACCACTCTAAACTTCATGTTTGTGAGGTTTAGATAGCTAGAGGTTAGTCCTTCATAGTTCTCAACATGTTTTGATGCTTGTAGGGAGAGCTAAGTGTTAAAATTCAAAATTATGACCAATTTACAAGAATTGCATAATCCTGTTTTTTGGCCAAACTTAGCACTTTTATGATTTTTTTGGGGGCTTTCTTGATATCCAAATTCAATTTTGATTGTGTAAGTGTAACATATAACATAAAGCTAATCTTTCTTGAGTTTTGGGGGACCTAATATGCTATATAGCATAGTATATGATGATGGTTGAGTTTTTTTATTGCTGAAGAGTACGATACATTTTAGAGTAGCAAGTATAACTTTCTCAATATTGCTAGTTTCTTAGGCCAATTTTGTGTATTTTGTACGTACTAACCATATCTAATCATAGACTACAAACTTGGCTAGATATTGAGTAGTTTCTATGGGTTTCTAGAGGTCATAATGCTAAACCCAGTTTTTTCATGTTTGCTGTATTTAGCAGATTATTATTGCCCCCAAGGTTCCAATTGTAAGAGATCCATTATCCTTTTGACATGCTCCATGGCTCCTTTTGAATCCAAAGGCCCAAATGGAACTAAGAAAACATGTATATATAGTATCTGTATTGAGCGTGACTATAGAAACTTTGATGATAGGTTCGCAGAATGGCAAAAATGCAACTTTTTTGTACCTATTTTTTTGCCCAAAAAAAAATTAGTGAGGTAAAAGCAACCATATGTTTTGGTCACCAACCCATTGAAGTTAACGGGGTATTTTATCTCATGTCTTACAAAAATCCCCACTCTTATTTATATGCAATCAACCGTAAGAAATTACTGTTTTGGGCAAAATTCACTGGTGCATCACCTTTGGAGGCTTGTAGTGACCAAGGGATGAGATAAATTACAAGTTTCTCATTTTTTCCATATGTAGTAGTTATTGAACTATAAGCTCATGGAAGGATTTTTGAAAATGAGTGGATCTAATATGGTTTTGGAAATTTTTCCCAAAACCTTGAAAGGACACTTTTATGTCCTATTAGGTTACCATTCTAGTGTTAAGGGGGGAGGTTCCAATAGAAGGTCTTAGACCCAAAGGTAAGTCACAAGCATCAACATATAAGGAGCTTCCTGAGGTAACGGCGGAAGTGATTGAGAAGTTAAATGAATCTTTAAGCAGCCTGTCAATTCACCTTGCACAAGTTGTAGGTCCAAAGGGACAAGCAAAGAAGTCTGAAGAGCGAGATCTACGACCTAGGAGAGTCTTGCAACGTTGGAATTGCGGTGAGTCTGGACATGGGATGTATAATTGTCCTTGGCCCCGTGGGGAGCCAGGGAGACCTAACTTGAATTACCCAGTGATGAATGCAGGTGAAGGAACTAGTCAGCAACCACGACTTCTACAAAGGCTAAATGGCGCAAGACCACCTCCACAAGGAGTGGAAGGAGTTCCACCTTTGCCAGACCCAAATGTGCATGTGGTAGAGGAGATAAATTCAAGAGAGGTTGACATGGAAGCAAATGGCATTAAGCGTGGCCGAGGAAAAGGTAAGGAGAAAGAAGGGGTTACATCACAAAGTGACCATGGACGAGAAAAGAAGGCAAAGGAGACCAAGGAAGCTAAGAGGACTCAACGTCGTATCAACCTCCAAGACTTCCCTCTTGGACATGGTATGGCTCCATACAACCTATTGGAAGACATGAGAGGTAAGGGTCCTGATATCTCATGGCCTCAGTTTCTTGCATTATTCCCACAAGTTAGGAGGGATTTAACAAAGGCAGTTAGCACTAGGAGAAAGGTAAAAGAGAGTGTTCCTGTTGTAAAAATTGCACATGCTATAATGAATGAGGATATTACACCTGTGATAGATTGTTACATCAAAGGAAGATTGGTTAGGAAAGGTCTAGTGGATGGGGGTGCACAAATTTGCATCATGACAGAGGGACTCATGCAAAGACTAGGCATGCACATCCATGAGACACCTGAAATCAAAGTGGAGATGGCAAGCAATAGCAAAGCTAGGTGTGTAGGCATTTGTAAAAATGTTTTTGTAGAGGCCTTTGGCATTAAGAAGGCGGTGGATTTTTATGTTATGTCGACCAAGGGAAGTGGTTATCCATTTATCCTAGGAAGACCATGGCTAATGAAAATGCAAGCTTTGCAGGATTGGGAGAGTGGAAAATTAATTTGCAGGAACGACAATCATAAGAAGATTGTCTTTGACATGAAGGAGCAACGCCAAGAGGAGCTCCATGAAGAATCATCTCAAAGTGAGACGGAGGAAGGCTGGACCGATAGAACTTCAGAAGAAGAAAGTAGCGGCAGCATTACTGAAGAGGAGTCTTCCATCGAAGTCATGGGGGTAAGGTTTAAGCCAAACAATCAAGAGACCTCTTGCCCAGGTTTGGAAGAGGTAGGTTCCCAAGAGAACCAAAATGAGCAAGATGAAGTAATGTTAGAAGGTATGTTGTCTACAACACTTACAAAGGACGAAAGAGGGGATTTCAAATGTGTGCTAAGGAAATTTCCTAGGATTTTTGCTAAAGACTACACCGATGTGCGTGGAGTAGATGCTGTTCAACACAAAATTGAGTTGAAGCCAGAGGCCACACCTAAGGCTCAGAAGCTACGAAGGCGAGGAGTCATCAAGGAGCAGGCTTTACTCAAGGAGGTAAGAAATCTTCTAGCAGCAGGTTTCATTTATCCAGTGGAGACTTCAAAGTGGGTCTCTCGCGTTGTTGTCACTCCTAAGAAAAAAGGCAAGTGGAGGGTGTGTGTGGATTACCGTCCACTTAATGAGGCAACAAAAAGAGATCACTTTCCCCTCCCATTTCAGGATGAGATACTAAATGAGGTAGCTGGTCATGAGAAGTATACTGTGTGTGATGGCTACTCAGGTTACTTTCAAATAGGCATCACATTGGAAGATCAGTTAAAAACAACCTTCATCACTCCTTGGGATTGTTATGCTTTTAGAGTCATGCCATTTGGTCTGAAAAATGCTCCTGCAACATTCCAACGTTTCATGAACATGGTGTTTCAAGCATTCTTTGGAAAGTCAATTAGGGTGTTCATTGATGATTTCTGCATTTATAGCTCAAAATCACTGCATCTACAAAGGGTAGAAGAAGGTTTAAAGAAGCTCTACGACATGGGAGTTCAACTCAACCCCGACAAATGTCACATAGGTGAGGATGAAGTGATCTTGCTCGGTCACAAGGTTTCCTATAAAGGAATTGAGGTGGATCCTTCAAAGGCAAAGTCTCTTATTGAGCTCCCATCACCCAAGAATCTCAAAGAGGTCATCTCATTCATTCAAAAGGTGAAGTATATGTCACGCTTTATTCACTTAGCTTCGGAGTTGCTTCATCCTTTGCAAAAGTTGACACAACAAGTAGAATTTGCATGGTTTGATGAGCTTGAAGAGTAGTTTTGTAACATTAAAGTCATTTTGTCAGAGCTACCAACACTCATGCCTCCTTGTTGGGAGTACACATTCTTTGTTAGCTCTAGTGTTGGGAAAGAAACAATTGGTGCGGTTTTGCTACAACAAGATCCCCATAGTACCCGGATGTGACCCATCTACTTTGCTAGTAGGGTCATGAATGCCTTGGAGAGAGGCTGCACAAAGGCAGAACTCATGATGCTTTCTCTCATGTTTGCGGTGAGAAAGTTTAGATCCTACTTGCTACCAAAACCTTTTGTAATTCTCACTGCAGAAAATTTGTTCCCTTGGGTGTCATCTTAGATGAATCTTAGTACTAGGATCTCAAAGTGGATTATGGAGTTGCAAGAGTTTCAATACTCTTTCAAGGTAGAAGACAGTGTGCATGCACAATTGGCAGGGATTATTACTTATAGGGTACATGAGAAGGAGATTAAGGTGCCTGAAGTAAAGACCTTACCATTGCCACCACCTAAAAGTATTCCTAATGCTTTTACCTTGTTCTTTGATGGAGCTTTTCGACGAGTCACAGGAAAAGCAGGGGGAGGGCTAGTATTGCTCAACCCAAGTGGAGAGGTGGTCATGAAAGAGAAGGTCAATCTACCAGGTTCAACTAGCAACAATGAGGCAGAATACGACACACTACTTCATGGTTTGAAAATGTGCATTGGCCAAGGTATACAACGTCTCATGATAAAGGGAGATGCACTTCTCATTGTGAAGCATATTTTAGGCATTTGGGCATGCAAGAATGAACACCTAAGGAAAAAAGTTCATGCCATTCGTAGGTTGTTTAATCAATTTGAAGAAGTGCAACTATATAATATCCCTAGGAAACAAAATGAAGATGCAGATTTACTTGCACAAAAAGCAGTTGCATGTGTTGAGAAGTGCAGGTCATCATGGTAGCAACAGTGATAAATCAACCAAGGTACCAAGGGATGGAGTCATTGGCTCCCATTGTGAGCTATATTTTAGAGGGCAAGTTTCCAGAGAGCTTCACAAAGGCTCAAAAGTGAAGGCTCATTAAGAAGGCGAGTTCATATTTATTTTTTTGAAGGTTCCCTTTACCAAAGGGGAAAAGATCAAGTTTGTAGAAGAGTACCAACTATCGAGGAAATTCCAGCCATTCTAAAAGGTTTGCATGAAGAAGCAGGTGGTGGTCATTTTGCCCAAGAATTAACCGTGAAGAAGATTTTGCTTGCGGGGTATGTTTGGCCAAGCTTGCATGTGGATGTCCAACATTGGTGTAAAAGCTGTCACAAATGTCAGGTAAATGGAAATAAAAGGCTGGTGCATGGTCCGAGGAAAATAGTGCTTGCAAATGGACCCTTTGAAAAGTGGGGCATTGATGCTATGGGTCCATTGCCTAGAACTAAAAATGGAAAATTGTATATCTTGGTGGCTATAGATTACATGACTAGGTGGGTAGAGGCTCAAAGTGTGGCCAAGGTAAATGGAAAAATAGTGAGCAGGTTTGTCTACACTAATATTTGTTGTAGATTTGGCACACCTCTGGAGATTGTTTCTGATAATGGTCCAGGGTTCAAGAAGGGTTTACTCACAGAAGTTTGTAATGAGCTTCACATTCTACATCGACATAGCACACCCTACTACCCTCGGTCAAATGGTTTGGTAGAAAAGGCCAATGGTATCATTGCAGGAATCATCCGAAAGATGGTAAAGAACAAGACAAAGCTATGGGATGATTTCTTGGATGGAGCATTGTGGGCCTATCGGACTACCTACAAGGAATCGACAGAGTTCACACCCTTCCACCTAGTCTATGGTCAAGAAGATTTGCAACCCATCAAGCTCAACATTCCAACAATGCAACTTCATGGAAAGGTGGCACAAGGAGAAGAAGCAGCATGGGAAGATCGACTTCTCACCCTCACAGAACTAGAATGGAAACAGGAGGTGGCTTATGAGTGCTATAAAAGAAAGGCTACGCAAATAAAGGACAAGCTCGACAAAAAGGTGAAAGACAAAGGGATCAAGGAAGGAGATTTGGTACTAAGGTACGATAATCGCCTTGACAATCGCTTTGATGTGAAGTTCAATACCAGATGGCAGGGACCATACATTGTCAAGAAGACCTTCAACTCTAGCTACTATCAACTCATGGATTTGGATGGCAAGGAGCACCCCAAAAAGGTGAATGGGTATCGATTAAAGCCTTACTTGAGTCGAGTTCTACCAGAGGATCTACAAGAGCATGGAACAACTACAATACCATGTAAGTCTTTGATCTTGGTACTACAAGATGAAGATTCAACTAAGCCACCAAATATCACGAAGGATCGAAAAACACTCTCATTGGAAGATATGCCTTTTGATGGTACATGAATGTACCATCATCTAGGGGAGGGCTAAATGATAGCCGTTCTTCGGCTCTCATAAAATAATTTTAAGAAGCCACTTCACCCCACAAAAACATCCTAGCACAATGACTAGGCTCGCTTTTTCATTGTAAATAGTGTGCATTGTAAATATTTTCTATCAAATAAAGGACCTAAGTATAAATGGTTTTTTTCAAAAATTTTGTATTTATATAAATACATATTCCTAGGTGTGTGTTATCAGGCCTAAGTATGCTAGCTTCCATCGCGTGTCATTCCTTATACATATTTTACTATCATTCTATCCCTTAAGCTCAATTCACACAAACCTTGAAAAAACTTTATGTGACTTCATTGTAAAAATTCACCAATAACCTTATCGGCTCCGTCATATTTTTTTCCATCCCTCCCAGTTAAATATTCACAAGTACATAGATTTCATCTTCAAATAAATTCCTTAAATCACTCAAAGTAGAGAATAATTGAGGGTCCCTTCCCTTATGATTTTTCTCCTTTTATTTTATATATATTTTCCACCATGCATCGCATGTGTCTATTTTTCATGACTAGCTAGCCTATCTTCTTACCCCACAAGTATATATTATATTTGATACTTATCCTATACCATACATGTGTGCAAGCTCCTTGGCAATATTAGGTCATGGTTGATGTATGGGGGGCTCACTTGGAAGACTACAAAGGAAAAAGAATCAAATAGTGGCCCACTTCAAGCTTTATTAGGTGTTGCAGGGACAATTTTTTGCTCGAATTTTGGCACCTTTTTATGATCCGAATTTGAGGATACTTCTAAAAGACAAAACGTAGCTCGTGAGGTGAAGTATTTTCCATTATTTTTTCAGAATTTTGAAGTCAAGGGCGATTTTACATGAAATTTATGGCCGACTTCAAAACTGCCACCTCATACACCCAAAAAGTATTCCTATTTCTCTCACCCTTCCACACACCTACTCACTCTTACACACTCCTCCCTCTCCTTCCCACTCCCAAACCTGTAACTCCCATGTCCTAATTCACCCTCTTCACCATTGCCACTTCTCTCACACCTCCATAGTCTTCATCCTCCATTCTACACCCTATGTGTCCCCCTTTCTCTCTACATATATGTCCATATTAACATACTCTCTTCAGCTTTGTAAAGAACTTCAAAAAATCAGCAAAAATCCAAGGTTAACCTCTGCAAATGAAGGCTTTTATCATGAATTTTCCAAGGTTTGAAGATAACATAGATTCATCGACACGCGCTACTTCGCCATGCTGACCGCTTCTTCTACCGGTGTTGTAAAGAGGTGAATGTCAACTTCTCCAAAGCTTCAACCTCTCTTTACAAGCTCATCCCTTCTCTAACTTTTCTCATCATATATCTCACCATTTGGTGAATGATTTTGTAAATATTTTGTAGTGATAATTACTACCTACTAACCACTAACCTTATTGTAAAATGCACCCTCTACTAGAGTAGGCACTCTCAAATTATTCAATCAATCCCTCTCTCCTTTCATCCTCAATAATTCTCTTCCCTTGAGTCCACATCCATGTGACTCAAAGGACAAGAGAGACCCACCCTCATTTAAAAAAAATAAAAATATGCATAATCTTTTATTCCTTCAAATAAACTTGATTAGGCCTAATCCTAATCGGGGCTTCTAAAACCTATAAATAGAGCCCTTCTTTGTCTTGTAAATCATCACATGATCACACCACACCACACCATTCTCAACACATAACACACCACTCTTCAAGCCTAGTTGTGTAGAGTGTGTGCATTGTGAGTGCTCTATTCCATCACTACACATAGGTGCATGGAGAAGCTTAAAGTTAAGTATGCTATTTAGAAGAGTGGAGTGATACTATACTCTGCATCACAGTTATAACCTACTCTTGTCCATAAATAAGATTCATAGTTTTGGGTGCAATTGTATGATGCAACTACGACTCTTCTCTCCAAATTGACTTGATAAGTTGGCTCATCAGGTGGTTGAAGGTATATTGTCCTTGAAGTTTGTTGTGCCATTTCATGCTTGGTGGTTTGAGGGATTGTTGAATTGTTTGCCTAAAAAGTCAATTGTAAGAGGGTGCTTGGTGAGAGGGCTCCCGTGACCCTAAGACAATTTGTGTATTGGCAACAAGGTCAAGTTTTGTGTTGTCTCTCTATTTCTCATCAAGCTTTGTGTGCATCTAGTCTTTAAGGCTAAGATTGAGTTGCTCAAGTTGATTTGTGCTCTTTACCTCTCTCTGGCGTGGTGAATGTTTGTGTTTGGTGTGTGTGGCTATCTTGCATTCCCCTCTCTTTGTGCGTTTGAGTACAAGGAGATATCACGTGCGTCCTAGTTCGCATCTACAACTAGGTGGTGCCCCTTTTCTTGTTTGGTTTCTGACTGTGGGTTGTTGTTGTCCATGATTGTTCTTGCCCCAGTCCCATTTGAGCAGCACGGGAGCCTGGAAGGGTGTTTAGAGGCCGCTCTTTTTGTTGCCCGCCCCGGACCGCCTCACTATTTTGGTTGGAATGTTCAAGATTTTCTAAAGGCTTTATACCTTTTGACAATTGAGATCCATTTTTGACTGCTTAGCATATTTATTGTCACAAATTACCTCTAAAAAAAAGGCAATTATGTATAGAAATAATGAAACAATTCAAAGCCTACATAACCAACTCAAATTCTAGTTTTAGTCATTTCTATTGATAGACAGTCAATCTTCTAATGAAAAGCTACACATTTTTTAATCTTTGGAGAAATTGAATCTCACAACTAGGGGTATTTTGAAAAATTTGGAAATCTATGGAAAAATATTGGGGGTATTTTGGGAATTTTTGAAATTTGAAGTGTATTTTGAAAATTTCCACAAATTTGAAGTGTATTTTGGTAATTTTCCCTAAATTATAATAAGACTTGAGAAAACACAAGATAACATTAGGTAATGATATGCCTCCTTCTGCCGCATCCGTGTTTCCCCCTCCCCTTTGCATATTCATTATAGGTCAGTACACTATTCTTTATAGGCACTTGAACAGATGCAGAATGAGGGGAATCTTTCTGGTACGTTGGCGCATAATCTGCATATTCCGTATCTAACCTACGGGACATAGGGCAAATAAATCCATGAGGAGAACAATTTCTGACAAGCTGAACCTAAACAAGCACTGGTTCTTTTGAACAGATTGAATCCTTCTAGATGCACCTACAGCTTCATAAATTGTGCTCTGATCAGGGTTGGCAGGACACATAAACAAATTCACAAGGGGATTGCAAGGCAAGGGTTGTATATGTGATGGGTGGTGTGATATAAGACATATACACAGTGGGTGCTTTCAAAACGTCCTTGTCAGCATCCAGCTACATGCAGGTGATTTTCAGCAGGTTTTGAAGGGCCAGAATAGTGCAAAGATAGATTTAAAGACATCCTCTCAAGAATTAGCTTGATGGGATCAGTGCATGTTTAGGATCAAGGTTTAGTTAGCGCCCTTCTTTCATATGAAAATTCCTTATAAATATAATCATATAGAGTTCACTAAAGTATATGTAACATAGCATGTGTGTTCAATAGAAGGGATTTTAATTTCTTATAAATTTACAGTTTCATCTATACAAGAGGGGTATAAGGGGTGATTAAAATCTTTTTGGTGAATGCAATGATATAAGAAAATTTTACTTAGTGAATGCCCTGGGGGTCCATGCATGTTAGATAATTGTGTTGTACACACACAAATAGTGCCATGTGCATGAGACATGCAATGGGTCAGACATACAAGCAAATGAAGGTATGCTTGGGCACTCCTTGAAAGATACCACTGATTGAAGTTGCAAAGCATGCAAGGTCAAAGTGGAACAATTGCTTGCAACGTCTCTATGTGTAAGAGGAAGCAAGGTTTCTACAGGTGGTCCTACATGTAGTCCTACCTTGTTTGTGTCTTGTTTTCGAGTGTATGGAGGAGTGAATGAAGGTTTCTCTTTTAAATTTTTCACTTGGGAGAGTCTATGGAAGCTATGAGGTTTTTATGTTTGTGTGTGTGCAAG
The DNA here is from genome assembly GCF_014529385.1 of Adiantum capillus-veneris. Classification (NCBI taxonomy): domain Eukaryota; kingdom Viridiplantae; phylum Streptophyta; class Polypodiopsida; order Polypodiales; family Pteridaceae; genus Adiantum; species Adiantum capillus-veneris. The sequence goes on from NC_140942.1 coordinate 39,152,480, forward strand.
AAATTGAGGGAATAATGTGCGGGTTTTTTCAAAACAATCTGACCCTGTATTGGTGCCATTGGAATTGAGGCTATGCCAAAGAGTCCAACAAATTGGATTTTGGTGAAGCTTTTCCAATAGTTTGAGAGTGGTTGTTTGTGGTTGGATTTTTTTCTTTTTTTTTCGTTCTTCTTGTGTCTTCTGGTGGCCATCGATTGTCATTCCAAGCCTTGATCAACTCGCCTCACTTCACAGTGTCTACGGGTAGGCAACGACTTGTAGTTCAAGAAATTTGTATCTCAAATTGAGTTGGGGAAGGTTTTTCATTTAACTCTTGAGTATTTTTGTGCAAGGGTCTCTGAGGGTGCGCATATGGTCTTTTGCTCTATCATCTTTTGGGGATCTTGTTGGGGATCAAAAATTTCATGGTTGTGCACCTAGGCGACATGATTTTTCTAAGAAATTTTAGCATCTATGAAGAGAAAGTGGTGGTATTTTTGAAGCAGAAGACTTCAAATTTTTTTTAATTTCTCAAGCAAAGGAGAGTTGACTCCAAATAGATGGCTTCTAGTAGGCCAATGTTTATAGGAAAGGAAGAGGTGAAGTATTGAATTGCTAACATTGAGTGCATACCCGGTTTCCATGCATACTACAAATAATAAGGCTAAGATTCATGTATTTACTCTTGCACTAAAAGGGGATGCACATGAGTGTTCTTAAGGACTAGAGAAAGACCAAAAGTAGACATGGGAGCAAGTGAAGAAAGTAATTTTGACAGATTGACAAAGAAATTGACAGTGCCAAAAGCAACAACAAAGTTGAGAGGTTTGCAACATGATGTCCATGCCAACCTGTAAGAGTTTTGCAACTTTTCAAAGTATTTTGGTTGCAATTAGAGGCTGCATCCCAAGTACCACCAGGGGATTTCCTCAAAGTACGTCAGTTTAAGGATTTTCTGCATCAAAATGTAAAGGAGAAGGTCGATCAAGAAGAATTTGCTACATTTCAAAGAGCAGTGGAAATTGCCAAGGCCAAGAGCAAAGAAATCAGATGAAGGTGGGAGCAAGGCATGACACATATTGAGCTAAAGGTAGTACAACCAATGGTTCGTGTGGTAGCGGGTAACAGAGTGGACAAAGTGGTTCAGGGTCATGATCTAGTTACAACAAGGGCTTTGCATGATCTTGCCAATCAATTGCAAGAGTTGAGGATTAACAAAATTAATAGAAATCAAAGAGAAAAGAGGCCAAATGGGAAAGGCATGATAGGTTATGGTGGGTAGAGTAACGACGCGTTCATTATGTAATCATAATGATTAGATAGAGAGCAATTAATTAAGATGTTAACTCAATGCACAATAGACTAAATGTAAACACACACAACTTGATTATTTTAACACATGAAGAGTATTTACAATGCCTCTTATATAGGCACTATAGTGGAGATATTTCCACCAAGATATTTGTACAGAAGAGTCAAGAGGCAAGATGCCTTTGTCCCCTTTGACCCTACACATGATCACATGGCTCAACACATTATGTATTGGCATACAAATTCACATGACTCTGGAACACATGTCTGCATACATGGATACAGGTAATCCTCACATATTTGTGGTGTAACAACTCCAACACACCAACAATCCTAGAGGTTATTCATACGTTGTTGTGGTGCAACAAATCTCACACCCCAACAACCCTCCCTTTGTGTGTTTTGTTGCACTACTCAAATACATTCCTCCCCTCAAAAACACTAGGGTGAGACACACAAAACACAAGCCTCTAGACAGAAAGGGTGTAGGCACACAAAATATCAGGGTTTAAGCATACACACAAGCCTCCCCTGGCACAAATAGAGGGTAAGGGACAATTGAGAGAATTTATTACAATATATCATCATATACCAAGTCAACATTGTTGTTGTTCTTTTTGTCAGAAACTTAATGTATTTGAGTAGTGCAACAAAACCCACAAGGGGAGGGTTGTTGGGGTGCGAGATTTATTGCACCACAACTATGTATGAATAACCTCTAGGATTGCTAGTGTGTGGGATTAGTTGCAGCACATATATGTGAGAATTACCTATATCCATGTAGGCCACCATGTAGGTAGAGATGTGGTCCAGAGTCATGTGAATTTGTAGGTCAAGCCATCATCTGTTGAGCCATGTGATCATGTGTAGGGTCAAAGGGGACAAAGGCATCTTGCCTCTTGACTCTTTTGTACAAATATCTTGGTGGAAAGTTATCCACTTGTAGTGCCTACATAAGAGCCATTGTGAAATACTCTCCGTGTATTGAATAATCAAGTTGTGCGTGTTTACATTTAGTCTATTGTGCATGAGTTAACATCTTAATTAATCTCTCTCTATCTAATCATTATGAAATCTCACACCCCAACAACTAAGTAGGGGCAAAGGCTACAACGAAGGGGCAAGGAGGATGCTACAGTTGAGGTGAAGGGATCACTATGCCCCTGATTATCTTGAACCAACAAGTGAAAGAAACCTGGGAACTTCCGTGAACGATCCTCCACTCAACCACCCTTTTATAGCCCCTTGCCTTGCAGGATCCCTTCTCCATTGGGCACCCGGCCCTTGGCCACAGGTCCTTGACCTCCAGGGTGGCGCTTGGCCTGACATTACTCCCCCCTTGAGAAGCGTTTTCATCCTCGAAAACACAAGTGATAATATCTTCATAAGAACACTAATGTTTTCCACCATGGCATCCCTCATGTATCTTCATAAGAACACTAATGTTTTCCACCGTGGAGCCCGGTTCAGTAGGAGGTGCAATGAAATCAAGAATAAAATCTTGATTTTCCACATTGTCGTCCCGTGGAATCGTCTTGGTTAACCAACTCATAACCAACATAGCGTGAAGACTCCATGTAGAATTCCCTTGAGAATGCTAAACGAGTTATCACAACTAAGAGGTGTCTAAAGACAAACCCAGGTTTCAGACTTTTTGAAGATACTGGAACGTGCAATAAAACCTCTACTCAACTTTCCATGAAAGTCATGTGTTGATATACTCATCAGTGGCAACCAAGTCCTTGACTTGCTATTGTTTCTTGCCAGTAGCCAACCTCATCAAAACTGATGATGAAGTTAAGAACTTGAGAATAATAGGCAGAGACTAAAACTAGTCGCAACATGCCTTTCATGATATGAAGCAGACTCCAAACTAGAAAGGTAACCGATCTAGTTGTGCCACTTCATGCTAACGTATGCACTTAACATATCCTTTAGCGTGGTTGACTAAGGTATGCGCTTAGCATATCCTTTAGTACTAAATAGAATGCTTGTAAACTCTCCATCCAACGTGGGGTGAATAGCGGAGAATAAGAGTGAGGTGCTTTCCCCAATCAATTAAAGACAGTATTTCATGATTGATGATAACCTACGATTAACCAAGTGAGGTTCTAGTCGGCTACTTGATGTAAATTTGAGCGAAGTAAACTCATTGAGTTTAGATCATCCAATCCCAAACACCCATACTAAACCATTATTGTATATGGTTGGGTGTGAACTCATACTAAAGTCGTTAGAGAGGTTACACTTGAAGTGAAAACTCTTGTAGAAACAATAAATTTCATGAATTTGCATGCCATTCCAAACAAATTTGTGTTAAACACTAGGGCCCATAACACCTAGTGTGCATGCATTTAACACAAACAAATCCGAACCGCAATTGCACGACGAGACTTGCCACGGCACGTATGTGAAAGCCTTGCAACAAGATTTGGACCATAACAGAATGTGAAAGGTCAGCCACACCTACATACCAACCATGAGACCTTCTCATGAACGTAGCATACTTGTCTATATGTAGAAATGACCTTCTATTAAGGTGGTTTCATAGCACCTGTAATCACAACAAATCTGTACGTAGTACTCGATAATTTTTGGCCACTGAAATTGTTCCTGATCTGGTGTGCTCCAAATGGTCTAATAAACGGACGCGAGCAGCACGTAGGGACTTTGTCATGACACATCATTAGGAATAAGGCGCCAGTGTCACTCCCTGAGACTCATATTCTCCACATGTGGAATATGTGTCAAATAAGGATGGCAGAGAAAGTGACATCCATCAAACACACATTGTGCTTGTGTGTGGAGGTAACTAAGAACACTCCGCGACGTGAGTGAGAGGGACCCTCATTATCATTGCTCCACATTGGCTAAATTGAACTCCTTGAGTTCCTAGACCATGTTGTGTCCCATGTGACAATATGTGCCAAAGAGAACCGTACCATGTAGGTCTATAATTGTTTCAACAAGATTCAAACCCATTACGGTATCTTGATGAACATGGAAGGGAGAAAATAAAAATATTTTCTCAAAATGCTATACTCATCCATGACCTTATCACTTGGCTAAAGAGAAAGCTGGATGAAATCCTTTTAGCTCAAACATCCCGATTACATAACGCAAAAAAACTTAATAGGAAAGTAAAATAAATCCAAAAAACATGTACTTACCATGAGGTGGAAATTACGGGATACTTACCCGCAAGTCAAGTGCAGCCCTCAGCCTGTTAATGTACCATAGCAAAATTTCTGTGCCTTGCTAATCACTAAAATTAGAGATTAATGAAGATAAAGAAATTGAACTTGTAACCCTTGGTGTTGCCGTGGAAATCCAAACCCCTAGGTATAGCTTGCAAAACTAACCCCCTTGGTGAAATGCACATATCTAGCTAGCTTCGTCTGGTATCAAATCATATTTACTTGGAATGCAAAAGTGGAACAGGGAACTAGATCAGTGAATGGGCATTAATGGACATCTCTCTCTCTCTCTCTCTCTCTCTCTCTCTCTCTCTCTCTCTCTCTCTCTCTCTCTCCCTTGTGTGCGGTTTTTATCATCTTTTGCCAAGGATGATGTACATGATGTGTATCGTGAACAAGGGCAGCTCAGATTCTTGCCATACGTGTTGTGCGACAGGCTCTAGGGAGAAACACACAGCAAAGCCTTGTGTGATGTGAAGAAGGGTAGGTTTAACTACTTGGATAGAATATATCTATGAATCCAGGATAAGCCCAGATTCACCAAAATGCAAGGTATAGTCTAATGGTAGTCACCCACAAAACGACAGAATATACAAAATCTGATAAAAACAATACCAAATGGGTGCAGGCTGTTTGAGAAGTGCACACCCTTCAAGTTATATTAGGGGGGAAGTCGACTTGGATGGAAGAATAGTGCAAGGATAATGGATAATATGGACACCAGGATTGGGGTGTGAGTGCAGAATAGAGCCGCACGTGATCCCAGCTTGTATATGTGCGCCATGCATGGTAGATAATTTTGTTGTAAAGAGAGAGATAGTGCCATGTGCATGAGGGATGCAATGGATGAGACACACAAGCAAATGAAGGTATGCTTGGGCACTCCTTGAAAGATACCACTGATTGAAGCTGCAAAGCATGCAAGGGCAAAGTGGAACAATTGCTTGCAGGGTTTTCCAATGGGGGGAGGCGGGGTTTGATCGGGAAGACAGTCATGTGGATGTGTCTGCACAAATGGGTGGTCTAATTGAGGTGGTGGTGGGTCATCGGAGACACCTACCTTGAGATTGATCAGCAGGTTCTCATGAGCATCGGTATTGCAACATCGGGGGCAAGCTGCAGCAGGGTGCATAATGGAAGTAATATCATGGTTTGTTGTGCCTGCCGGGTTGATTGATATGGAAACATGATCATTTGCAGGTGCAGGAGCATCCTCTCTCATCTCCTCTCCCCTAGGTTGCGGTTTTGGAGATTTTGGCATCAAACTTCGTTCCCTGCAACACTTTTAAAGAGGGGGGAAGGAAAAGATGATCTTTGGAAAAGATGACCTTTAGCTTGAAGGGATCTGTGCATGTTTAGTTATTATTATATTTATAAGGAGTTTGCACATGAAAGAAGGGCACTACCTAGCGCAATTTAGCGCAAATATGCACTGGCTAGCAAAGGTAATATGCAAAGGAGGGCACTGGCTAGCAAAGGAGGGCACTACCTAGATTTTTTGTTGAAGGGTAATATGCAAAGGTGGGACCTTTGGAGAGGAGAGTCTCCTTGATTTTTTCAACAAAATACTGTAAAGATAGCTTTAAAGATATCCGCTCAAGAATTAGCTTGGAAGGGATGTGTGCATGTTTAGGATCAAGGTTTAGTTAGCGCCCTTCTTTCTTATGCAAATTCCTTATAAATATAATCATATAGAGTTCCATAATCTATAAGCTAAGGGTGGCCATCCTACTTGAGCCAAGGATTCCTAGGTTTCCTTCCTAGAAATTTTATCGAGAAATTTAAAGCCAACTTGAATGAAAGCACCGGCAGGGAGGAGGGGGGGACTATGTGGAGTTGGGTTGTTGTGGGGACATGTTGTCCTATAGGAAGGTTTCTTAGCTATGCAACCTGCACTTCATGCACGCCACATGCCTTCTTGCTTTTGTGCATTGCTTTCACCACCGTTGCATTGTGCAAGCCCACGTAATGGGCAAACATCGTTGAAAATTTGATCAAGCGCACTTGCATAATGCAACATACCTTCAAGATGTGAGCATATTTAATTTCATATGGGGAAAAACCATGTTTGCCAATGATAGCCCATTTTTTGGCATGCACATAGTAGTGGATATTTGCAGGGGACATGTGTACACATGAATGTAAATAAATGTGTTTGGAAGATTTGCCAATGTGATATTGGGCTTCAAAGATGATGGAGCATGTACACATTGTAAATAGTTAGCTTTGGGTGTCAATAATTGTGTACATGAACATACTTGGGCAGGGTGTGAGAGCCTTGGATGTGGTTCCAAGTGGTTTTTTTGGGTCTAGAAGTTCAATTAACGTGTGTGAACACACTTAGGACTTCCGAGGCATTTTTTCTCTCACTAGGAGGTCTTTTCCCTATGCATTGTATATACGACCATCACTCTAGGGCTAATTTATCTTTCATTGTGTACTAAGAAATACTACTCTCTCTTGTGTGCCTTGAGCTTCCTTTGTCTTCTCAAAGCTGTGTGTGTTTCCCTGTAACCTTATTTTCAACAATTGGTATCAGAGTAGGTTGCATCCTCTCGGGCTTAATCACCAACATGGCCAACACACGCTTGCTCACATTCTCATATTTCTGTGAGCTTTTTTGAGTGTCAGTAGGTCGACAAATACTTCAGGAAAGCTTGTAGAGAGAGGTTTGCTCAAGTTTTCCATTTGGGCTCATTTCGGCTTCCGATTCCACTAAAGATAGTACTGCATAGACAATTTCGTCCTTTTGTGAAGATTTTTTGTCAGTGCCTTTTTCTGCTTAACAAGTCCCTTACAATCTTTTTCAAGTTGTGCTATATACCGCATGCTGGTCCCGCTTCATCTCTCCTCTTTTCGGGCAGTTTTCACATCAGGTGCATGCATTCGCCATGGTTGACAACAACATACATGTGTTCAAGATGTTTGCTGTTGAGGATAAATTGGATGGTATAAGTATAATCATTAGAGTTCCATACCATAAGGAATTCAAAAGATTTGCCAATGTGACATTGGGTTTCAAATATGATGGACCATGTACACATTGTAAATAGTTAGCTTTGTGTGCTTACAATAGTTAGCTTTGTGTGCTGGCAATCACATACATATACATATCTAAGTAGGGTGTCGAAGCCTTGGATGTGGTGCCATGTGGCTTTTTTTTCCCTCTCTAGGGTATTCTTTTGAGCTTCCTACAATGTCAATAATACAAGTGGTAAGTATGGGTATGGTCATCTTGCCCCAAAAGTTTGACACATACGGTAACTCTCTATTTGCGGCGCTCGATATGCAGTGATACACGAATCGCCTTAGAAGTGGTCAAAAATATAAATTTGCCATGAAGTTTGAGTATCAAGGATGAAGTCTACAAAATTTGGAGAAATTCAGACTCCGCCTGGTATTTTTGTCACAAACATACCTGTCGAGGGTCAAAACTAGCCAAAAACGGCCTTAAAAAGGTCAAAAATTGGGTCCAAATGGTATGAAAGGTTGATTTTTACCACATCACTCACGGTGCCATGAGTGTCCAAGCTGGGGTGTGCTTGCTAGACCAAATATCAACACTTTCACCTCTCTCTCTGTAAGAGGAAGCAGGGTTTCTATAGATGGTTCCAAGTATGCCTAAAGAGTGCAACATGAAGAGTTTCTTTGGCTAGAAGCATTTTCGTAGATTGTCCTTGTTACATACTATTTTCAGATTTTGATTGATTTGAGGATTCCAGTTCACTCAGAAAGCCTATGTAGATATTATGCAAGTCATTTTTCTTGTTTAGACTATAAACTCTTGTACTTCTCTATCAGAGAGATGCATAATTTGGGTGCTTCAAATCTCTTCATTGCCCTTGGGCATTAATTAATAATATTCAAAAAGTGGCAATGGAAAAGTCTCTCTCTCTCTCTCTCTCTTTTTGGAATTAGGGTTGCGAAAAGACACACACAGCTTGGAGAAGACGAAGGAAGCTCAAGGCACACAATAGAGAGTGTGTTACTTAGTGTGCAATGGAAAGATAGATAGCCCTAGAGTGATGGGCATATATACAATGCACGGGGGAAAAAACCTCCTAAAGATGGGAAAAATGCCCCGGCGGTCCTAGTGTGTTCACACACATCACTACCACATGTATATGGTAACAAATCCCCCCTGGAGTGATGCGGTGAACGAGAGCTGGAACATGAGTAAAGGGAAGTGCCATGCCCTGAGGACATGATCAGTCCACAAAGGGGAGTAAGCCCAAAGCTTTGCGGAAAGCTTCAAGATTCTCACGAGACAATGCCTTTGTGAAAAGATCTACAAGGTTGTCCTGTGTTGGCACATAAGCCAAGTTGATCTCTCCTGCTGAGAGACTTCTCCCTGACATAGTGGTAATGCACCTCAATGTGCTTTGTGCGAGCATGAAAAACTGGGCTCCTCGCAACTGCCAATGCGCTCTGACTGTCAGTGTAGATAGTGTTGACAGTGTCCTGTCCAACACCCAAATCAGCCATAAGGCGTCTGAGCCATACACACTCAACCGTAGCTGTGAAGACTGCCCTGTACTCAGCCTCACAACTCGAAATGGCCACAATAGGTTGCTTCTTGCTCAACCATGATAAACATGAACTGCTAAGCATGAAACAAAAACCACTTGTGGACACTTGCGTGTCAAAACAACCAGCTCAATCTAAGTCCGAAAAAGCATGTAAGTCTGGTGGCAATGATCCCCCCCTTGGGATAAAACAAGCCAAGGTGTAAAGTGCCACTAAGGTAGCGGAAAATCCTCTTGACAGCCTGCCAATTCTTAGACCCTGGGCTATGCATGAAACTGCTGACCTGTGAGACTGAAAACTAAATATGTGGCCTCGTGTTGCATACATAAATGAGGCAGCCAATAGCAGTTTGGTAAAGAGTGACATCAGCAGGATTGCCAGCATCATGTAGACTCAACTTCAAACCTGTTTCCATGGGAGTGGCAATAGGTTTGCAATCCTCAAGTCCAAACTTACATAGCAATGTCTCTATGTAACTTTTCTGACACAAGGCAATACCACCATCACACTGCTTAAACTGTATACCCAAATAATGATGCAACAGCCCCGTATCTTTCATCTTGAAAGTAGCATTCAAATCAGCCTTAAATTCAGCAATATGCCTCTCATTTGGTCCAATGATTAGCAAATCATCAACATAAAGAACCACGATGAGAAGTACATCACCCTCACGCTTTACATACAATGTGCTTTCTGTTGGACTGTTAAAAAAGCCTCGTTTAACCAAATGAGTGTCAGCTTTCTCATACCAAGCACGAGGAGATTGCTTCAACCCATACAAAGCCTTCTTACATGTACACACTTTGTTCTCTTGTCCTTTTATGACAAAACCGCGAGGCTGCGTTACTTAAACTTCCTCAAATATGTCACCATTCAAGAAAGCAGTAACAATGTCTGATTGATGTACATCCCAACCAAAATGAGCTGCCAATGCACATAGAAAACACACAGTAGTCATACGACAAGTGGGAGCAAAAGTCTCTTCATAATCTATGCCGTTTTGCTGTGCATAACCCTTTGCAACAAGTCGAGCCTTATGGCGATTGATCTCACCGTTCGGTTTGCGTTTCAACTTGTAAACTCACTTTGTACCAATGGCCTTTTTGCCAGGAGGCAAATCACATACAGTCCATATGTCATTTTCTATAAGTGCATCATATTCTGATTGCATGGCAGCCATCCAATTTTCTGAATTCTGTGCTTCATCAAAAGATAGAGGCTCCTCAACATCATGTAAGCTAGACACAGCCAAAGCATAAAAATCTGATGCATAAGATGCATGGCGAGAGCCTGAACGAGTACGGCTAGACATAGGTGCATCCAATTTACTGTCACGCAAAGTGTGCACCAGCCATTTTGGCATACCTCTAGCCTGCTCATTTTCAGCCCTTTCCTGATCAAGTACATCATGTACATCTGCATCTGTAATAGGCTGATCTCTAACATTTCCAAAAACCCCCATAGGCTGTACATTTGCCTCATTGGAAATTATATTCGTATTTCCACCACTGAAAAGAGGCAACAAAGTGTCATAAATGTCATGTGAGCTTACATTACTGTCTCTAGTACATGACAGCAAGGGCTGAACAAAATCTTCCACAAACACTACATCCCGTGAAACCAGAATACTTTTTGTTTGCGGATGATACAACTTGTAACCTTTTCTTTCAGCACTATAACCAATGAAAATACATTTGACAACCTTATCATCTAATTTTTTGCATTGTGTTTGTGGCACCAAAGCATATGCCAAACATCCAAAACCACGCATGTGCTCAATAGAAGGATTTCTATCATGCCATGCTTCATATGGAGTAATAGACTGCAAGGCTTTCGTAGGACACCTGGTTAGTACATAAGTGGCACACATGATGGGCTCAAGCCAAAAAGAATGCGGCAAAGCTTGACTTTTGACCATACATCGTGCCATTTCCGTTAGTGACCTGTTTTTCCTCTCAGCAACACCATTTTGCTGAGGTGTATAAGGTACTCTACATTGGTGTTTTATCCCACGACTAGCCAGAAATACATTAAATTCATGAGACATATACTCCCCCCCTCGATCGGAACGTAGGGCGCCCATAGTACATTTCGAGAAAGTTTTAGCCATAGCCAGAAATTGTTTGAAGCACATAAAAATGTCGGACTTCGCTTTAAGTGGGAATACCCATGCATGCTTGGAGTAATCATCAATGAAAGTCATGAAGTACAGGTAATTGCCCAAGGACGGAGTTTGCATGGGTCCACAAACATCACTATGCCCAAGCTGCAACCTCCATGTGGCCTGAACTGAACCATCCTTTGGAAACTTAGAATGCTGCATCTTACCTAAAATATATACAGCCTTCACAAACATGTTTGACAGGTGATTCAAGAGGCGGCAAAGAAGCAACCATATCATATTCCTGCAAACGCAGCAAACTAGCAAAATTCAGATGACCAAACCGTGCATGCGCAAGCTTTGGATCTGAAATAGCCGTTGAATCTGCAAGAGCCATTGTGCACATGCAAAAGGAGAAGGAAGGGCGATCAACATCATTATCCTTGAGAAACAATATGTTGATGTGTTGGCCAATAAGAGAACCAAGCATGATAAGGAGAAAGATGGGATAGAAGAAGAGAGGGATGATCAACCAAAGAGAACCAAGAGGCATCAACGAAGAAAAATAGGTCCAAAAGACTACCCTGTTGGTCAAGGTGTTGAAGACTATGATACTGTTGATGACACACAAAATCAAAAGGCTAATATATCCTTTGGTCAATTGGTGTCTTTAAAAATTGAAATGAGGAGGCAATGGATGTTGTAATTAGGGTTGCAGAGAAACGCACACAGCTTGGAGAAGACGAAGGAAGCTCAAGGCACACTATAGAGAGTGTGTTACTTAGTGTGCAATGGAAAGATAGATAGCCCTAGAGTGATTGGCGTATATACAATGCTCGGGGGAAAAAACCTCCTAAAGAGGGAAAAAACACCCCGACGGTCCTAGTGTGTTCACACACATCACTACCACATGTATATGGTAACAAAATTAGGGTTGCAGAGAAACGCACAAAGCTTGGAGAAGATGAAGGAAGCTCAAGGCCGACAATAGAGAGTGTGTTACTTAGTGTGCAATGGAAATATAGATATCCCTAGAGTGATGGGCTTCCATACAATGCTCGGGGGGAAAAACCTCCTAAAGAGGGAAAAATGCCCCGGCGGTCCTAGTGTGTTCACACACATCACTACCACATTTATATGGTAACAAATCCCCCTGGAGTGATGCGGTGAGAACGAGAGCTGGCACATGAGTAATGGGAAGTGCCATGCCTTGAGGACATGATCAGTCCACAAAGGGGAGTAAGCCCAAAGCTTTACGGAAAGCTTCAAGCTTCTCACGAGACAATGCCTTTGTGAGAAGGTCTGCAAGGTTGTCCTATGTTGGCACATAAGCCAAGCTAATCTCTCCTGCTGAGAGCCTCTCCCTGACATAGTGTTAATGCACCTCAATGTGCTTTGTGCGAGCATGAAAAACTGGGTTCCTTGCAACTGCCAATGCGCTCTGACTGTCAATGTAGATACTGTTGGCAGTGTCCAGTCCAACACCCAAATCAGCCATAAGGCATCTGAGCCATAGACACTCAACCGTAGCTGTGAAGACTGCCCTGTACTCAGCCTCACAACTCGAAGTGGCCATAGTAGGTTGCTTCTTGCTCAACCATGATATACATGAACTACCAAGCATGAAACAAAAACCACTTGTGGACACTTGCGTGTCAAAACAACCAGCCCAATCTGAGTCCGAAAAAGCATGTAAGTTTGGTGGCAATGATCCCCCCTTGGGATAAAACAAGCCAAGGTGTAAAGTGCCACTAAGGTAGCAAAAAATCCTCTTGACAGCCTGCCAATGCTTAGACCCTGGGCTATGCATGAATCTGCTGACCTGTGAGACTGAAAACTGAATATCTGGCCTCGTGTTGCATACATAAATGAGGCAGCCAATAGTAGTTTGGTAAAGAGTGACATCAGCAGGATCGCCAGCATCATGTAGACTCAACTTCAAACCTGTTTCCATGGGAGTGGAAATAGTTTTGCAATCCTCAAGTCCAAACTTACATAGCAATGTCTCTATGTAACTTTTCTGACACAAGGCAATACCACCATCACACTGCTTAAACTGTATACCCAAATAATGATGCAACAGCCCCGTATCTTTCATCTTGAAAGTAGCATTCAAATCAGCCTTAAATTCAGCAATATGTCTCTCATTTGGTCCAATGATCAACAAATCATCGACATAAAGAGCCACAATGAGAAGTACATCACCCTCATGCTTTACATACAATGTGGTTTCTGTTGGACTGTTACGAAAGCCCGGTTTAACCAAATGAGTGTCAACTTTCTCATACCAAGCACGAGGAGATTGCTTCAACCCACACAGAGCCTTCTTACATCTGCACACTTTGTTCTCTTGTCCTTTTATGACAAAACCGTGAGGCTGTGTTACATAAACTTCCTCAAATATGTCACCATTCAAGAAAGCAGTAACAATGTCTGATTGATGTACATCCCAACCAAAATGAGCTGCCAATGCACATAGAAAACACACAGTAGTCATACGACAAGTGGGAGCAAAAGTCTCTTCATAATCTATGCCTTTTGTTTGTGCATAACCCTTTGCAACAAGTCGAGCCTTATGGCAATCGATCCCACCATCCGGTTTGCGTTTCAACTTGTAAACCCACTTCGTACCAATGGCCTTTTTGCCAGGAGGCAAATCACGTAAAGTCCATGTGTCATTTTCTATAAGTGCATCATATTCTGATTGCATGGCAGTCATCCAATTTTTTGAATTCTGTGCTTCATCAAAAGATAGAGGCTCCTGAACATCATGTAAGCTAGACACAACCAAAGCATAATAATCTGATGCATAAGATGCATGGTGAGAGCCTGAATGAGTACGACTAGACAAAGGTGCATCCAATTTACTATCACGCAAAGTGTGCACCAACCATTTTGGCTTACCTCCAGCCTGCTCATTTTCAGCCCTTTCCTCATCAAGTACATCATGTACATCTGCATCAGTAATAGGATGATCTGTAACATTTTCTGAAACCCCCATAGGCTGTACATTTGCCTCTTTGAAACTTACATTCATATTTCCACCACTGAAAAGAGGCAACAAAGTGTCATAAATGTCCTGTGAGGTTACATTACTATCTCTAGGACATGACAGCAAGGGCTCAAGAGAATCTTCCAGAAACACTACATCCCGTGAAACTAGAATACGTTTGTTTGCGGATGATACAATCTGTAACCTTTGCTTTCGGCACTATAACCAAAAAAAATTACATTTGACAGCCTTATCATCCAATTTTCTGCGTTGTGTTTCTGGCACCAAAGCATATACCAAACAACCAAAAACACGCATGTGCTCAATAGAAGGCTTTCTATCATGCCATGCTTCATATGGAGTAATAGACTACAAAGCTTTCGTAGGACACCTGTTTAGTACATAAGTGGCACAAACGATGGCCTCAAGCCAAAAAGAATGCGGAAAAGCTTGACTTTTGACCATACATCGTGATGTTTCCGTAAGTGACCAGTTTTTCCTCTCAGCAACACCATTTTGTTGAGGTGTATAAGGCAATGTACATTTGTTTTTTATCCCACGACTAGCGAGAAATGCATTAAATTCATGAGAAATATACTCCCCCCCTGGATCGGAACGAAGGGTGCCCATAGTACATTTCAAGACATTTTCAGCCATAGCCAGAAATTGTTTGAAGCACATAAAAACTTCGGACTTTTCTTTAAGCTGAAATACCCATACATGCCTGGAGTAATCATCAATGAAAGTCACGAAGTAAAGGTAATTGCCCAAGGACGGAGTTTGCATGGGCTCACAAACATCACTATGCACAAGTTGCAACCTGCATGTGGCCTGATTTGAACCATCCTTTGGAAACTTAGAATGCTGCACCTTACCCAAAATACACCCTTCACAAACATGTTTGACAGGTGCTTCAATAGGCGGCAAAGAAGCAACCATATTAGATTTCTGCAAACGTAGCAAATTGGAAAAATTCAGATGACCAAAACGTGCATCCTAAAGTTTTGCATCTGAAATAGCCGTTGAATCTGCAAGAGCATTTGTAAAATTTTGTCCACACTTGTCATACAAAGTGAGCTTATAGAGCCCACGGCACAAAAGGCCAGATGCAAAAATTTGATCACCAAAACTGAGATCATGAATTGTACATCTGTCATCCACAAATTTGACTACAAGTCCAAGTCTAGCAAGTGCGGATACAGACAAGAGATTCTTCTTGATCCCAAGTACATAAAGTGCATCAACAAGTGTGAAGGAACTGCCATTTGTAGGAGTAAGCACAATGTTTCCAACTCCCTGAACTGGATAAGAGGCGTTGTTGGCACAAGTGACTGAATTCCCATGAGGGACAGACTCGAGAGAGGTGAACAATTCACGATGTGAGGTAATGTGCTTTGTAGCACCACTGACGAAATACCACACATGTGAATCTGCAGCAACTGACAAGCATGCATCATGGACAATAGGATTGTAAGTGCACTCTGCTCTAAAATCCCATTTTGCATCAACATCATCAACACAGTCTTCTTTCATAGCAGACTCAACAATGGCTGCATTTGTAGTGGAACCAACATTTGCAGTGGAACCACGCTCTTTCTTCTTAGCCTCTTTGGCCTTCAATTTAGGACACGACTTGATCAAGTGATCATTAGATATACAATAATGGCAACGCATTTTCTTTTTGCCCTTATCACCAGAATTTCCAGACGAAATGCTGCCAGAAGAAGCATTAGGAATAGAAGTTTTGCCAGTTGCAACAAAACCATAAGAAGTGGCCACATTGCTGTTACCACCCTTTCTTTGAGAAGCAATAAAATCCTGTTCAACTGCACACTGCCTAGTCCTGTTTTTTCAAGAAAGTGACTCTTGCAACAACAATGTGCATAATGCATCAAACTTGACAACCTCAGGATTTCCTTGGGTCATCAGTCTCCAAGTACTGGCAAAAGTCTGGTAGGAATTTGGTAAGGCATCAAGAACAGTCTGCACAAGGGAAGTGTCTGAAATGACTTCACCTGCAGAAATAAGTTGCTCATTGATATCCTTGACACTAGCAAGGAAAGTGTCCATGTCATCTTCCTCATGCATAATCTTAGACTCCAGCTCTTTACGCAGAAAAGAAATTTTAGCCTCATTGCGGCTTGCATAAAGACCTGCTAGAATATCCCAAGCCTGTTTTGGAGATTTTACTGAACGGATGTGAGGAAAAATGGTGCGCTTCACAGACAACGCAATCAATGCATGATCTTTTGCATCCTTTATATCCCGAAGATCTTGTTCTGGCGTAGGCAAAACAACTCTAACAGCAGCAATCCTTGCAGCAAGACCTGCAACATCCTCAACATCGCCTACATCCTCAGAACCAGGACATACATCAATGCCCTACACAATGTTCTAGACGCCCTTTGACACAAGAACATGTTGCATCATATCCTCAGCAGCGAACATTTTGAACACATATGTGTTGTTGTTGTCAACCATGGTAAATGCTGCCCGAAAATAGGAGAAACGGAGCATGAACAACACATGCTATATAACACAAACCATAGAAGACTATAAGGCACCTGTTATGCAAAAAACGGCACTGATAGAAATTCTGCACAAAATGATGAAATAGCGTGTGCAGTACTGGCTGTAGTGGAAACGGAAGCCGAAATTAGCCCAAATAAAAAATCTGAGCTCACCAAGCTCAACGAGCTGTCTTGAAATATTTTTTGACCTACGAACGCTCTCCAAAGCTCACTGAAATCGGAGAAAGTGAGCAGGGGTGTACTAGAGCAGATGGCGTATGCAACCTCCTCTGATACCCATTGTTGGAATTAGGGTTGCTGTAAGACACACACAGCTTGGAGAAGATGAAGGAAGCTCAAGGCACACAATAGAGAGTGTGTTACTACAAATTCTGATGAAAACAATACCAAATGGGTTTGGGGTGTTTGAGAAACCCTTCAAGTTATATTAGGGGGGACGTAGACATGAATGGAAGAATAGTGTAAGGAGAATGGATATTATGGACAATGGGATTGGGATGAGAGTGAAAAATCGAGTCGCATGTGATCCCAGCTTGTATATGCGCTCCATGCTTGGGGAGTTCACTAAAGTATATGTAACATAGCATGTGTGTTCAATAGAAGGGATTTTAATTTCTTAAAAATTTATAGATTCATGTGTACAAGAGGGGTATAAGGGGTAATTAAAATCCATTTTGGTGAATGCAAATGATATAAGAAAATTTTACTTAGTGAACGCCCCTGGGCTCCATGCATGTTAGATAATTGTGTTGTACACACACAAATAGTGCCATGTGCACGAGGGATGCAATGGGTGAGACATACAAGCAAATGAAGCTATGCTTGGGAACTCCTTGAAAGATACCACTGATTGAAGTTGCAAAGCATGCAAGGGCAATGTGGAAAAATTGCTTGCAGGGTCTCTATGTGTAAGAGGAATCACGGTTTCTACAGGTGGTCCTACATGTAGTCCTACCTTGTTTGTGTCTTGTTTTCGAGTGTATGGAGGAGTGAATGAAGGTTTCTCCTTTCAATTTTGCACTTGGGAGAGCTTATGAAAGCTATGAGGTTTTTATGTATGTGTGTGTGTGCAAGAAATTGAGCGAATAATGTGCGGGTTTTTACAAAACATTTTGACCCTGTATTGGTGCCATTGGGATTAAGGCTAATATGCCAAAGAGTCCAACAGATTGGATTTTGGTGAAGATTTTGTGATGGTTTGAGAGTGTTTGGATTTTTTTTCTTTTTTTTGTGGTTCTTCTTGTGTCTTTTGGTGGCCATCGATTGTGATTCCAAGCCTTGATCAACTCGACTCACTTCACAATGTCTACGGGTAGGCAAGGGCTTGTAGTTCAAGAAATTTGTATCTCAAATTGAGTTGGAAAAGGTTTTTCATTGAACTCTTGAGTATTTTTGTACAAGGGTGTCTAAGGGTGCGCAGATTGTCTTTTGCTCTATCATCTTTTGGGGAGCAAAAATTTCATGGTTGTGCACCTAGGTGACATGATTTTTCTAAGAAGTTTTAGCATCTTTGAAGAGAAAGTGGTGGTCTTTTTGAAGCACAAGACTTCAAACTTTTTGTAATTTCTCAAGAAAAGGAGAGTTGACTCCAAATAGATGGCTTCTAGTAGGCCAATGTTTATAGGAAAGGAAAAGGTGAAGCATTGGATTGTTGACTTTGAGTGCATACCCAGTTTGCATGCATTCTATAAATAATAAGGCTAAGCTTCATGTATTTACTCTTGCACTAAAAGGGGATGCGCATGAGTGTTCTTAAGGACTAGAGAAAGACCAAAAGTAGACATGAGATCAAGTGAAGAAAGTAGTTTTTGACAGATTGAGAAAGAAATTGATAGTGCCAAAAGCAATAACAAAGTTGAGAGGTTTTCAACAAGATGTTCATGACAACTTTTAAGAGTTTTGCAACTTTTTTAAGGGTTTTGGCTGCAATTAGAGGTTGCATCCCAAGTACCACTAGGGGATTTCCTCAAAGTACGTCAGTTTAAGGATTTTCTGCATGAAAGTGTAAAGGATAAGGTCGATCAAGAAGAACTTGCTACATTTGAAAGACTAGTGGAAATTGCCTAGGCCAAGAGCAAAGAGATCAGATGAAGGTGGGAGCAAGGCATGACACATATTGAACTAAAGGTAGTGCAATCAATGGTTCTTGTGGTAGTGGGTAACAGAGTGGACGGAGTGGTTCAAGGTCATGATCTAGTTACAACAAGGGCTTTGCATGATCTTGCCAATCAATTGCAAGAGTTGAGGATTAACAAAATTAATAGAAATCAAAGAGAAGAGAGGCCAAATGGGAAAGGCATGATAGGTTATGGTTGGTCAAGTAACGACGTGTTCATTATGTAATCATAATGATAAGATACAGAGCAATTAAGTATGATGTTAACTCAATGCACAATAAACTAAATGTGAACACACACAAGTTGATTATTTTAACACATGAAGAGTATTTACAATGCCTCTTATATAGGCACTATAGTGGAGATATTTCCACCAAGATATTTGTACAGAAGAGTCAAGAGGCAAGATGCCTTTGTCCCCTTTGACCCTACACATGATCACATGGCTCAACACATTATGTATTGGCATACAAATTCACATGACTCTGGAACACATGTCTGCATACATGGATACAGGTAATCCTCACATATTTGTGGTGTAACAACTCCAACACACCAACAATCCTAGAGGTTATTCATACGTTGTTGTGGTGCAACAAATCTCACACCCCAACAACCCTCCCCTTGTGTGTTTTGTTGCACTACTCAAATACATTCCTCCCCTCAAAAACACTAGGGTGAGACACACAAAACACAAGCCTCTAGACACAAAGGGTGTAGGCACACAAAATATCAGGGTTTAAGGATACACACAAGCCTCCCCTGGCACAAATAGAGGGTAAGGGACAATTGAGAGAATTTCTTACAATATATCATCATATACCAAGTCAACATTGTTGCTGTTCTTTTTGTCAAAAACATAATGTATTTGAGTAGTGCAACAAAACCCACAAGGGGAGGGTTGTTGGGGTGCGAGATTTGTTGCACCACAACTATGTATGAATAACCTCTAGGATTGCTAGTGTGTGGGATTCGTTACAGCACATATATGTGAGAATTACCTATATCCATGTAGACCACCATGTAGGTAGAGATGCGGTCCAGAGTCATGTGAATTTGTAGGTCAAGCCATCATCTGTTGAGCCATGTGATCATGTGTGGGGTCAAAGGGGACAAAGGAATCTTGCCTCTTGACTCTTCTGTACAAATATCTTGGTGGAAAGTTATCCTCTTGTAGTGCCTACATAAGAGGCATTGTGAAATACTCTCTGTGTATTGAATAATCAAGTTGTGTGTGTTTACATTTAGTCTATTGTGCATGAGTTAACATCTTAATTAATCTCTCTCTATCTAATCATTATGAAATCTCACACCCCAACAACTAAGTAGGGGCAAAGACTACAAGGAAGGGGCAAGGAGGATGCTACAGTTGAGGTGAAGGGATCAATATGCCCCTGATTATCTTGAACCAACAAGTGAAAGAAACCTGGGAACTTTCGTGAACGATCCTCCACCCAACCACCCTTTTATAGTCCCTTGGCTTGCAGGATCCCTTCTCCACTGGGCAGTCGGCCCTTGTCTAGAGGTCCTTGACCTCCAGGGTGGCCCTTGGCCTGACATTACTCCCCCCTTGGAGAAGCGTTTTCGTCCTCGAAAACACAAGTGATAATATCTTCATAAGAACACTAATGTTTTCCATCATGGCATCCCCCATGGATCTAACGGTTGGTTAGAGCTGGCGGAACCCGGTTCAGTAGGAGGTGCAATGAAATCAAGAATAACATCTCAATTTTCCACATTTTCGTCCTGTGAAACTATCTTGGTTAACCAAATCATAACCAACATAGTGTGAAGACTCCATGTAGAATTTCCTTGAGAATGCTAAACAAGTTATTACAATTAAGACAAACCTGGGTTTGTCTAAAGACAAAACCAGGTTTCATACTTTTTGAAGATACTGGAACGTGCAATAAAATCTCTGCTCAACTTTCCATGAAAGTCATGTGTTGACATACTCATCGGTGTGGCAAGCAAGTCCTTGACTTGCTGTTGTTTCTTGCCAGTAGCCAACCTCATCAAAACTGATGATGAAGTTGAGAACTTGAGAATAATAGGCAGAGACTAAAACTAGTTGCAACATGCCTTTCATGATATGAAGCAAACTCCAAACCAGAAAGGTAACCGATCTAGTTGTGTCGCTTTGTGCTAACGTATGCACTTAGCATATCCTTTAGCGTGGTTGACTAAGGTATGCGCTTAGCATATCCTTTAGTACTAAATAGAATGCTTGTAAATTGTCCATCCAACGTGGGATGAATAGCAGAGAATAAGAGTGAGGTGCTTTCCCCAATCAATTAAAGACAGTCTTCGTGATTGATGATAACCTACAATTAACCAAGTAAGGTTCTAGGCGGATACTTGATGTACATTTGAGCGAAGTAAACTCATTAAGTTTAGATCATCCAATCCCAGACACCCAAACTAAACCATTATTGTGTATGGCTGGGTGTGAACTCATACTAAAGTCGTTAGAGAGGTTGCACTTGAAGTGCAAACTCTTGTAGAAACAATAAAGTTCATAAATTTGCACCACTCCGAACACATTTGTGTTAAACACTAGGGCCCATAACACCTAGTGTGCATGCGTTTAACACAAACAAATTCGAACCACAATTCCATGACGAGCCTTTTCCACGACACGTACATGAAAGCCTTGTAACAAGATTTGGATCATATCAGAATGTGAAAGCTCAGCCACACCTAGGTACCAACCATGAGACCTTCTCATGAACGTAGCATACTTGGCTCACGACACATCATTAGGAATTAGGAGCCACTGTCAGTCTCTGAGACTCATATTCTACACATGTGGAATATGTGTCAAATAAGGATGGCAGAGAAAGTGACATCCATCAAGCAGAAATTGTGCTTGTGTCTAGAGGTAACTAAGAACACTCCGCGTCGCGAGTGAGAGGGACCCTCATTATCATTGCTCCACACTGGCTAAACCGAACTCCTTGAGTTCCTATACCATGTTGTGTCCCATGTGACAACATGTGCCAAAGAGAACCGTACCATGTAGGTTTGTAATAGTTTCAACAAGATTCAAACACATTACGGTATCTTGATGAACAGGGAAGGGAGAAAATAAGAATATTTTCTCAAATTGCTATACTCGTCCATGACCTTGTCACTTGGCTAAAGAGGAAAAACTTCTAGCTCAAACATCCCGATTACATAACGCAAACAAACTTAAAATTAAAGGAAAATAAATCCAAAAAACATGTAGTTACCACGAGGTGGAAATTACCCGATACTTACATGGAAGTCAAGTGCAACCCTCAACTTGTAAGCGTACCATAGAGAAATTTTTGTGACCTACAAACACTAAAATTAGAGATTAATGAAGATAAAGAAATTGAACTTGTAACCCTTGGTGTTGCTGTGGCAATCCAAACCCGTAGGTATAGATTGCAAAACCAAACCCCTTGGTGAAAGGTTGGAAACAACCTTTTGACTAGCCCTTGGCAGCTGGTGTTTCTTAAAAAACAAAGTGTGAAGGTGCCCAAAAATGAGCATCAACAAGGATTGTGTGATTTAGTAATCACATATGTGGTCATACCACAAAACTGTGATTCTATATGCACGCCTAGTGCTATATAGAAAACGTGAGATCCACGCAGGGTCAAACCCCTAGCTCTTATGGACAGCCATGCTGTCGGAAATGCTTGCTGCATCTATACGCCGTGTTATAGATCAGCCTATGCGAGTGTAAGTTCAACAAAAACTCAACTCAATCATTGCACCGAAAACATATGCTTACAAAATACCCATATGTAATGACAAGACTCTTGCTTGGTCATTAACATCAATGGGGACACTACAGATCCGTTCAAGCTCGAGAACAATAACCCAGGAACTGCCAACACTTGGGTCCCACCCTAGGTCTGACAATGGCTCTTAGCCTTTGTTGCTCATAGCCCTTATGTCAATAAAAAATTAGTGTTCAATGGATGAACCGATGAAGACTAATGTCGGTGACGTCTTGGCCACTTTCTAGCTGAGAGTTAGAGCACCTTGGCTTAGACTGACTCACGAGAAAAACTTGTATCAAAAGCTTCTTAGAAAGCTTTCATTATTCTTCAAGAGAACGAAGAAAGAGAGCATGCTGGGCTGAGGAACTTATCTTAAGTTGCTGGAGTGTGTACCCAACATGTGTGCTCTTACTCATCTTATGCCTGTCTTGCAACTTATCTTATAAGTATGCAACAATCTTTCTGTATGACTCTCGCATCAATCATGTACGGATCGTGACTATACGAGGATGACTTAAATAGGGTACTTTTCCTGTGAAATAAGTCCTAGGTTTAGGTTCCTTGTAGTGTTGTTCTGTGTTGACAGCCATCAAAAATCATGTTAAACAAGACATCACTTATCTTGTCCTTGACAGAGTTGCTAGTGTGATAGCGGAAGCGTAATTCATGAGGCAATAGAATTGAATCCACCTAGCTGGCATGCCTCGCATGCAGAATTGTAAGCCCTTGCCGAGATTGATGGCCTCAAACGTGAGAGCCAAAACAAAAGTGCCTTGCACAATAGCCTGTACTGCTAGGGAGACATCCTAACTTGATGTTGCCAACCATAAAATGGTAGCAGATATCTATATTTTACCAGTTTTGGAGAGGTGTATACCAATGCCCTTGATTTGAAGTCAATGGGCTCTATCGGTGTACACGTTAGAAGCCTTGTTGTATGTGAAACTGTCAAAGCACTTTTCTTTGCACAATAGACAATATTTTCCAAAATAAGTGTGAACCATGGAAAAACACGCAAAACTTACAATTTTCTAACTTGGTCATCCTGTTGTAACTAGTTGTCTTGAAATTTTGAAGGACAAACTCACTGGAAGATGGCTCATAGCGATAGCTGCTGCGGAAGAGAGAGTTGTTGCATATATCATATACACCCTCGTTGCATGTAATGAAATAACACGCAAATAACACGCAAACAAGCTGGCAAATTCCTCCAAGTTTTTTTGCTCATAGCATAACCAAACGGGAAAATCTTAATGCAAGATGCCGAATTGGAAGTCTTGCTCCCCTTAACAACTTATGGAGTTCCTAAGAGCTCATAGCTAAACGATATTTATGCTAACAAACAAATGGTATAGCAAAAGAAAGTTGATCTTGTCGATCATTCACAAAAAATAGACCTTGTCTACTTGTAGATCTGTTGGAAAAACACATTTTTCTGTGCAAAGTATGTGCATCTCGTACATACTTGAGTCTATGAATTATATCCGTGATCAATCGTAGACACCCATTGCATACCATAGTGATCAAGTACATGCTCAATAAACAAATATCAACTGCGTACCTCAGTAAGTACATTTGCCGACGAAGCTTGCCACCATAAGAATCGAATGAGTCACCAGAAGAAAACCAAGAAATGATTTGCAATAAATTGTGCCGATCTCCTTGAGATGCGAGAGAGGTAGTGTGTATTCAAGCCATGCTTGATGTGGAATTGCAAACTATTCATTGACCCTTGTGAAATACTCCCATCAACGTGCCTTGTCGTGTTGGGTTGGTGTAATAGATGCCTTACTTCCTGCTACCGAGGGCCTTGCCCGAGTTGCACCAAGAGGATTGCATGGTCTGCCAATCCTATCGGATCTTCCCAAAAAATGCTGCATATATGCATTGCATGATTGTATAAAATATTTGTAATGACTTGTTGCATGCCTTGCATGCCATACCTGAATTCTTGGCGGATTGCACTAAGCATGAATTTTTCTTGGTTCTGCGACTCAGAACTTGAAAATCCAATTGGCCAAGGTGATGAAATCTTAGGGGCTTTGCATGATGCTCACCTATGAGTTCTGCCGCTTGTTTTTATTTCTAACCCTGTCGGAGTTCTCTAATTTTTAAAATTGAGATATGCTATAGGAATCTCTTTGATGTGCTCCTGGAGCACACCATTCATCCCCACACAAACCGTTGCGTCCCGTAGGAGTATGGGTGGCAGGCGCGAGGGGGGCGGGGAGGGGGGGGGGGGGGGGGGGGGGGGGGGGGGGGGGGGGGTGGAGGGGGGGTGCCCTCATGGACATCCTCCCTTGAAGTCAATTCAAAAGCCAATTGCTTTGGGCGTCCATGTAGGAACATAAAAATAAAAACGCAGATAAGCTCCATGATGGATTGCGCGCTCTGCGTAGAGGAGAAATTTTCTAATAGGTCTTTGTCTAGGCCGAACCAGGCTCCCTCCAAGTTACGTGAAAGGGTCCCCATGACGGCCTCCCCCTTCCCTTGCTTAGTGGCCTTGCCCACGCCGGGTCTTTCGTTCCCGCTGTGTAGAGAACCTCCTTGCCTGTCAAGCGGTCCTTCCCACGGCCATGCCCTGTCGTCTTGTCCATGACCTGAGAGCAAGGGGGGAGAGAGAGAGAGAGAGAGAGAGAGAGAGAGAGAGAGAGAGAGAGAGAGAGAGAGAGAGAGAGAGAGAGAGAGAGAGAGAGAGAGAGAGAGAGAGAGAGAGAGAGAGAGAGAGAGAGAGAGAGAGAGAAAGAGAGAGAGAGAGAGAGAGAGAGAGAGAGAGAGAGAGAGAGAGAGAGAGAGAGAGAGAGAGAGAGAGAGAGAGAGAGAGAGAGAGAGAGAGAGAGAGAGAGAGAAATCTAGATCATGCACTTGACATGCAAAACCATGCAAGCCGCCTCCTTCCCCCCTCCATCCTTGAGCTCTGGTACCAGTGAAAGTACCGTGGGAACTGCCGTGAACGATCCTCCGCCCAACCACCCTTTTATAGCCCCTTGACTTCCAGGATCCCTTCTCCACTGGGCAATCGGCCCTTGGCAAGAGGTCCTTGACCTCCAGGGTGTCCCCTGGCCTGACACCAAGAGAGCGAGGAGCGATGTATCCCTTATATGGATGCTATCAAGGAAGGGGGAAGAAAAATTATCAAGAGCAGGTAGTGGAAGCACCACCATATCAACAACATCCTCAGCCATTGTGCACATGCAAAAGGAGAAGGAAGAGCGATCAACATCATTATCCTTGAGAAACAATATGTTGATGTGTTGGCCAATAAGAGAACCAAGCATGATAAGGAGAAAGATGGGATAGAAGAAGAGAGGGATGATCAACCAAAGAGAACCAAGAGGCATCAACGAAGAAAAATAGGTCCAAAAGACTACCCTGTTGGTCAAGGTGTTGAAGACTATGATACTGTTGATGACACACAAAATCAAAAGGCTAATATATCCTTTGGTCAATTGGTGTCTTTAAAAATTGAAATGAGGAGGCAATGGATGTTGTAATTAGGGTTGCAGAGAAACGCACACAGCTTGGAGAAGACGAAGGAAGCTCAAGGCACACTATAGAGAGTGTGTTACTTAGTATGCAATGGAAAGATAGATAGCCCTAGAGTGATGGGCGTATATACAATGCTCGGGGGAAAAAACCTCCTAAAGAGGGAAAAAACACCCCGACGGTCCTAGTGTGTTCACACACATCACTACCACATGTATATGGTAACAAAATTAGGGTTGCAGAGAAACGCACAAAGCTTGGAGAAGATGAAGGAAGCTCAAGGCCGACAATAGAGAGTGTGTTACTTAGTGTGCAATGGAAATATAGATATCCCTAGAGTGATGGGCGTCCATACAATGCTCGGGGGGAAAAACCTCCTAAAGAGGGAAAAATGCCCCGGCGGTCCTAGTGTGTTCACACACATCACTACCACATTTATATGGTAACAAATCCCCCTGGAGTGATGCGGTGAGAACGAGAGCTGGCACATGAGTAATGGGAAGTGCCATGCCTTGAGGACATGATCAGTCCACAAAGGGGAGTAAGCCCAAAGCTTTACGGAAAGCTTCAAGCTTCTCACGAGACAATGCCTTTGTGAGAAGGTCTGCAAGGTTGTCCTATGTTGGCACATAAGCCAAGCTAATCTCTCCTGCTGAGAGCCTCTCCCTGACATAGTGTTAATGCACCTCAATGTGCTTTGTGCGAGCATGAAAAACTGGGTTCCTTGCAACTGCCAATGCGCTCTGACTGTCAATGTAGATACTGTTGGCAGTGTCCAGTCCAACACCCAAATCAGCCATAAGGCATCTGAGCCATAGACACTCAACCGTAGCTGTGAAGACTGCCCTGTACTCAGCCTCACAACTCGAAGTGGCCATAGTAGGTTGCTTCTTGCTCAACCATGATATACATGAACTACCAAGCATGAAACAAAAACCACTTGTGGACACTTGCGTGTCAAAACAACCAGCCCAATCTGAGTCCGAAAAAGCATGTAAGTTTGGTGGCAATGATCCCCCCTTGGGATAAAACAAGCCAAGGTGTAAAGTGCCACTAAGGTAGCAAAAAATCCTCTTGACAGCCTGCCAATGCTTAGACCCTGGGCTATGCATGAATCTGCTGACCTGTGAGACTGAAAACTGAATATCTGGCCTCGTGTTGCATACATAAATGAGGCAGCCAATAGTAGTTTGGTAAAGAGTGACATCAGCAGGATCGCCAGCATCATGTAGACTCAACTTCAAACCTGTTTCCATGGAGTGGCAATAGTTTTGCAATCCTCAAGTCCAAACTTACATAGCAATGTCTCTATGTAACTTTTCTGACACAAGGCAATACCACCATCACACTGCTTAAACTGTATACCCAAATAATGATGCAACAGCCCCGTATCTTTCATCTTGAAAGTAGCATTCAAATCAGCCTTAAATTCAGCAATATGTCTCTCATTTGGTCCAATGATCAACAAATCATCGACATAAAGAGCCACAATGAGAAGTACATCACCCTCATGCTTTACATACAATGTGGTTTCTGTTGGACTGTTACGAAAGCCGGTTTAACCAAATGAGTGTCAACTTTCTCATACCAAGCACGAGGAGATTGCTTCAACCCACACAGAGCCTTCTTACATCTGCACACTTTGTTCTCTTGTCCTTTATGACAAAACCGTGAGGCTGTGTTACATAAACTTCCTCAAATATGTCACCATTCAAGAAAGCAGTAACAATGTCTGATTGATGTACATCCCAACCAAAATGAGCTGCCAATGCACATAGAAAACACACAGTAGTCATACGACAAGTGGGAGCAAAAGTCTCTTCATAATCTATGCCTTTTGTTTGTGCATAACCCTTTGCAACAAGTCGAGCCTTATGGCAATCGATCCCACCATCCGGTTTGCGTTTCAACTTGTAAACCCACTTCGTACCAATGGCCTTTTTGCCAGGAGGCAAATCACGTAAAGTCCATGTGTCATTTTCTATAAGTGCATCATATTCTGATTGCATGGCAGTCATCCAATTTTTTGAATTCTGTGCTTCATCAAAAGATAGAGGCTCCTGAACATCATGTAAGCTAGACACAACCAAAGCATAATAATCTGATGCATAAGATGCATGGTGAGAGCCTGAATGAGTACGACTAGACAAAGGTGCATCCAATTTACTATCACGCAAAGTGTGCACCAACCATTTTGGCTTACCTCCAGCCTGCTCATTTTCAGCCCTTTCCTCATCAAGTACATCATGTACATCTGCATCAGTAATAGGATGATCTGTAACATTTTCAGAAACCCCCATAGGCTGTACATTTGCCTCTTTGAAACTTACATTCATATTTCCACCACTGAAAAGAGGCAACAAAGTGTCATAAATGTCCTGTGAGGTTACATTACTATCTCTAGGATATGACAGCAAGGGCTCAAGAGAATCTTCCAGAAACACTACATCCCGTGAAACTAGAATACGTTTGTTTGCGGATGATACAATCTGTAACCTTTGCTTTCGGCACTATAACCAAAAAAAATTACATTTGACAGCCTTATCATCCAATTTTCTGCGTTGTGTTTCTGGCACCAAAGCATATACCAAACAACCAAAAACACGCATGTGCTCAATAGAAGGCTTTCTATCATGCCATGCTTCATATGGAGTAATAGACTACAAAGCTTTCGTAGGACACCTGTTTAGTACATAAGTGGCACACACGATGGCCTCAAGCCAAAAAGAATGCGGAAAAGCTTGACTTTTGACCATACATCGTGATGTTTCCGTAAGTGACCAGTTTTTCCTCTCAGCAACACCATTTTGTTGAGGTGTATAAGGCAATGTACATTTGTTTTTTATCCCACGACTAGCGAGAAATGCATTAAATTCATGAGAA
Organism: Adiantum capillus-veneris; assembly: GCF_014529385.1. Taxonomy (NCBI): domain Eukaryota; kingdom Viridiplantae; phylum Streptophyta; class Polypodiopsida; order Polypodiales; family Pteridaceae; genus Adiantum; species Adiantum capillus-veneris. The sequence goes on from NC_140942.1 coordinate 39,181,359, forward strand.
ATATACTCCCCCCCTGGATCGGAACGAAGGGTGCCCATAGTACATTTCAAGACATTTTCAGCCATAGCCAGAAATTGTTTGAAGCACATAAAAACTTCGGACTTTTCTTTAAGCTGAAATACCCATACATGCCTGGAGTAATCATCAATGAAAGTCACGAAGTAAAGGTAATTGCCCAAGGACGGAGTTTGCATGGGCTCACAAACATCACTATGCACAAGTTGCAACCTGCATGTGGCCTGATTTGAACCATCCTTTGGAAACTTAGAATGCTGCACCTTACCCAAAATACACCCTTCACAAACATGTTTGACAGGTGCTTCAATAGGCGGCAAAGAAGCAACCATATTAGATTTCTGCAAACGTAGCAAATTGGAAAAATTCAGATGACCAAAACGTGCATCCTAAAGTTTTGCATCTGAAATAGCCGTTGAATCTGCAAGAGCATTTGTAAAATTTTGTCCACACTTGTCATACAAAGTGAGCTTATAGAGCCCACGGCACAAAAGGCCAGATGCAAAAATTTGATCACCAAAACTGAGATCATGAATTGTACATCTGTCATCCACAAATTTGACTACAAGTCCAAGTCTAGCAAGTGCGGATACAGACAAGAGATTCTTCTTGATCCCAAGTACATAAAGTGCATCAACAAGTGTGAAGGAACTGCCATTTGTAGGAGTAAGCACAATGTTTCCAACTCCCTGAACTGGATAAGAGGCGTTGTTGGCACAAGTGACTGAATTCCCATGAGGGACAGACTCGAGAGAGGTGAACAATTCACGATGTGAGGTAATGTGCTTTGTAGCACCACTGACGAAATACCACACATGTGAATCTGCAGCAACTGACAAGCATGCATCATGGACAATAGGATTGTAAGTGCACTCTGCTCTAAAATCCCATTTTGCATCAACATCATCAACACAGTCTTCTTTCATAGCAGACTCAACAATGGCTGCATTTGTAGTGGAACCAACATTTGCAGTGGAACCACGCTCTTTCTTCTTAGCCTCTTTGGCCTTCAATTTAGGACACGACTTGATCAAGTGATCATTAGATATACAAAATGGCAACGCATTTTCTTTTTGCCCTTATCACCAGAATTTCCAGACGAAATGCTGCCAGAAGAAGCATTAGGAACAGAAGTTTTGCCAGTTGCAACAAAACCATAAGAAGTGGCCACATTGCTGTTACCACCCTTTCTTTGAGAAGCAATAAAATCCTGTTCAACTGCACACTGCCTAGTCCTGTTTTTTCAAGAAAGTGACTCTTGCAACAACAATGTGCATAATGCATCAAACTTGACAACCTCAGGATTTCCTTGGGTCATCAGTCTCCAAGTACTGGCAAAAGTCTGGTAGGAATTTGGTAAGGCATCAAGAACAGTCTGCACAAGGGAAGTGTCTGAAATGACTTCACCTGCAGAAATAAGTTGCTCATTGATATCCTTGACACTAGCAAGGAAAGTGTCCATGTCATCTTCCTCATGCATAATCTTAGACTCCAGCTCTTTATGCAGCAAAGAAATTTTAGCCTCATTGCGGCTTGCATAAAGACCTGCTAGAATATCCCAAGCCTGTTTTGCAGATTTTGCTAAACGAATGTGAGGAACAATGGTGTGCTTCATAGACAACGCAATCAATGCATGAGCCTATGCATACTTTACATCCCAACGAGCTTGTTCTATCTTAGGCAAAACAACTCTAATAGTAGCAATCGTTGCAGCAAGACCTGCAACATCCTTAACATCGCCTACATCCTCAGAACCAGGACGTACATCAATGCCCTGCACAATATTCCAGACGCCCTTTGACACAAGAACGTGTTGCATCATATAAGCCCACATAGGGTAATTGTCCCCATCCAACCTGTCCTCAGCAGCAAACATCTTGAAGACATCTGTGTTGTTGATAGCCATGGCAAAATGATGCACCTAATGTGAAAACTGCTCGAAAATAGGTGAAACAGAGCGGGAACAACACGTGCTATATAGCGCAAAGCATAGAAGACTGTAAGGCACCTATTATGCAGAAATTCTTCACAAAATGACAAAATTACCTATGCAGACCTGCCTGTAGTGGAAACGGAGGCCGAAATGAGCCCGAATCAGAAATCTGAGCAGACAGAGCTCTACGAGCCTTTCCGAAATATTTTTCCACCTGCAAACTCTTGTCAAACTTCACTGTAATCGGAGAAAGTGAGCAGGCGTGTGCTGGAGCAGCTGGCAACTAAGCTCGGGAGGATGCAACCTGCTCTGATACCAATTGTTGGAATTAGGGTTGCAGAGAAACGCACACATCTTGGAGAAGACGAAGGAAGCTCAAGGACAACAATAGAGAGTGTGTTACTTAGTGTGCAATGGAAAGATAGATAGCCCTAGAGTGATGGGCGTATATACAATGCTCGGGGGAAAAAACCTCCTAAAGAGGGAAAAAATGCCCCGGCGATCCTAGTGTGTTCACACACATCACTACCACATGTATATGGTAACAATGGGTGAAATGTTCGATTACACAACTTCCTTCCAAGAGAGAAATGTTTGATTACTCCTTCATCTCTTTGGTGGAAGATGACATGAAGTTCTGGAGACATTATATCCATGACACTGTTGCTCCAACAAATAGGAAAACATTACCAGACATGGATCTTCAATTATATGCACAACCCACATAATTCTCTTCCCTGTAACCCACAATGGATGCATCACTACTCCCATCTACATCTTTGTAACCCACAACGGATGCATCACTATTTCCACAGTGCAAGCACTTGTTTGCCATACCTTTCAGACTTGAAATGGTGTGCTTCACCGCTTCCCCTTTTTTTATTCTAGGATTTGTTATAAACCTTCTGACCACTCCCATTGCAAAAGCAATGTTCGATCTTGTGGCTACCATGGCGTACATAATACTGCAACTCTTGAATACTATGGCACCTTGGCCATTTTTTCTTTCTCAGCATTAGACTTGGGAGAATTTTTCTTGCTAATTTTTGCATATGATTGCATTAGGGTACTCAATGTAGATTTCCCCCCTACATAATAAAACTTTGCAAGATTATGCGATTATACTTTTCCTATAATAACTCTAGTATTCCACATTTCCTATCCCTCTTCATATGCATACCAAGAATGTGAATTGCATTGCTCCAAATCCTTCATAGAATCTAGCGTGCCGAGTAACTTCTTCAAGATGGAAATCTTGACTTTAGACTTCTCGACAACGAGCATATCATCAACATAAAGTATCGAGATGATAAGTGAATCATCACTCAAATTTTGGATATACAAGCAGTTATCGTCTTAAATCCTTTCATACCCTTGGGACTGCAGGTACTTGTCAAACTTCATGTATTGTGATAATATTTAACATCTAACTAACGCAAATGATTTTTACCATATTAAATAGATCATTTAATGTGGGAGAATAAATGGGAACAAGTATTAGAATATAGACATGTGCTTATGGATGTTATCTCAACACGAGATCAAAGTCAATGGGTCCAAATGAGAGAGAGAGAGAGAGAGAGAGAGAGAGGAGAAGAGGAGGAGGACGGAGAGGAGAGGAGGAGAGAGAGAGAGAGAGAGAGAGAAAAATCCTTTCATACCCTTGGGACTGCAGGTACTTGTCAAACTTCATGTATTGTGATAATATTTAACATCTAACTAACGCAAATGATTTTTACCATATTAAATAGATCATTTAATGTGGGAGAATAAATGGGAACAAGTATTAGAATATAGACATGTGCTTATGGATGTTATCTCAACACGAGATCAAAGTCAATGGGTCCAAATGAGAGAGAGAGAGAGAGAGAGAGAGAGAGAGAGAGAGAGAGAGAGAGAGAGAGAGAGAGAGAGAGAGAGACGAGATGAGAGAGTAGAGAGATGAGACGAGAGATTGTGTGCAAGATTCAAGAGAGAGAGAGACCTTTTCTCAAGGTGTCGAAGGGTTGTCAGGTAGAGGTTGGCAAAGAATTCATTCTTTACTTAGTAAGCCTAATGTGCTCTTGTGCTTTCTTGAGTCCACAAGAGGCTGCTTGGCATGATCTTAAGCTATTTCCCTTGGCCTTGGATTGGATGACCTCAACTTTTGAGCGCATATTTTTTAATTTATTAACCCTGACTCTATCATGGGATGTAACTAATGCCTATTTCATGTTGTTGATTGCGTGCGCTGCAGCTTGTGCATGGTTTTGTCCACACAAAACCATCACACTACACAAGACACGCAAGCGGAGTCATTCTTCAAAGGGCAAAAGAACAACACCTCACTTTGTTGTTTACATCTACAGATGCATATACCTAAGTTGTTGAGCTATTGCACTGCGCTTGCATGTCTTGTGTAGTGCGATGCACAAACTGTATGGCAAACGGTGTAAAGCAGAGCCAACATGAAGTAGGCACTGGTTACGTCCTGTGATAGAGTGAGAGTTGATTAGTTAAAGGGTAAACTACCAAAATACCCCTCTAATTTGTGGAAATTTCCAAAATACCTTGTATCTATTTTGGTTGGAAAGTTCAAGATTTTCTAAAGGCTTTATACCTTTTTGACAATTGAGATCCATTTTTGATTGCTTAGCATATTTATTGTCACAAATTACGTCTAAAAAAAAGGCAATTATGTATAGAAATAATGAAACAATTCAAAGCCTACATAACCAACTCATATTCTAGTTTTAGCCATTTCTATTGATAGACAATCAATCTCTATCTTTGGAGAAATTGAATCTCCCAACTAGGGGTATTTTGGAAAATTTGGAAATCTATGACAAAATATTGGGGGTATTTTTGAAATTTGAAGTGTATTTTGGTAATTTTCCCTAAATTATAATAAGACTCGAGAAAACACAAGATAACATTAGGAAATGACATGCCTCCTTCTGCCGCATCAGTGTTTCCCCCTCCCCTCTGCAGATTCTTTATAGGCACTTGAACAGATGCAGAATGAGGGGAATCTTTCTGGTATGTTGGCGCATAATCTGCACTTTGAAAGCTCGTGTGGTATCTAACCTACGGGACACAGGGGCAAATAAATCCATGAGGAGAACAATTTCTGACAAGTTGAACCTAAACTAGCATTGGTTCTTTTGAACAGATTGAATCCTTCCAGATGCACCTACAGTTTTATAAATTGTGATGTGATCAAGGTTGGCAGGACGCATAAACAAATTCACAAGGGGATTGCAAGGCAAGGGTTGTATATGTGATGGGTGGTGTGCTCTAAGACATATACACGGTGGGTGCTTTCAAAACATCCTTGTCAGCATCCAACTACATGCAGGTGATTTTCAGCAGGTTTTGAAGTGCCAGAATAGTGTAAAGATAGCTTTAAAGACATCCGCTCAAGAATTAGCTTGAAGGGATCTGTGCATGGTTAGGATCAAGGTTTAGTTAGCGCCCTTCTTTCATATGCAAATTCCTTATAAATATAATCATATAGAGTTCCATAATCTATAAGCTAAGGGTGGCCATCCTACTTGAGCCAAGGAATTCCTAATTTTCCTTCCAAGAAATTTTATTGAGAAATTTAAAGCCAACTTGAATGAAAGAACCAGCAGGGAGGAGGGGGGGATTATGTGGAGTTGGGTTGTTGTGGGGACATGTTGTCCTATAGGAAGGTTTCTTAGCTATGCAACCTGCACTTCATGCACACCACATGCCTTCTTGCTTTTGTGCATTGCTTTCACCACCGTTGCATTGTGCAAGCTCACGTAATGGGCAAACATTGCTGAGGATTTGATCAAGCGCACTTGCATAATGCAACATGCCTTCAAGATGTGAGCATATGTAATTTCATATGGGGAAAAACCATGTTTGCCAACAATAGCCCATTTGCACGGGACATGTGTACACATGAATGTAAATACATGTGTTTGGAAGATTTCCAATGTGATAGTGGGCTTCAAAGATGATGGACCATGTACACATTGTAAATAGCTAGCTTTGGGTGTCAATAATTGTGTACATGAACATACTTGGGCAGGGTGTGAGAGCCTTGGATGTGGTTCCAAGTGGTTTTTTTTGGGGCTAGAAGTTCTAGAACACACTTAGGACTTCTGAGGCATTTTTTCTCTCACTAGGAGGTCTTTTCCCCGTGCATTGTATATACGACCATCACTCTCTTTTGTGTGCCTTGAGCTTCCTTTGTCTTCTCAAAGCTGTGTGTGTTTCCCTGTAACCTTATTTTCAACAATTGGTATCAGAGTAGGTTGCATTCTCTCGGGCTTAATCGCCAACATGGCCAACACACGCCTGCTCACATTCTCATATATCTGTGAGCTTTTTTAAGTGTAAGCAGGTCGACGACTACTTCAGAAAAGCTTGTAGAGAGATGTTTGCTCAAATTATCCATTTCAGCTTCCGATTCCACTAAAGATAGTACTGCATAGACAATTTCATCCTTTTGTGAAGATTTTTTGTCAGTGCCTTTTTCTGCATAACAAGTCCCTTACAATCTTCTTCAGGTTGTGCTATATACCTCATGCTGGTCCCGTTTCTTCTCTCCTCTTTTCGGGCAGGTTTCACATCTGGTGCATGCATTCGCCATGCCTGACAACAACATAGATGTTTTCAAGATGTTTGCTATTGATGATAAATTGGATGGTATAAATATAATCATTAGAGTTCCATACCATAAGGCATTTGAAAGATTTGCCAATGTGACATTGGGTTTCAAATATGATGGACCATGTACACATTGTAAATAGTTAGCTTTGTGTGTTGGCAATCACATACATATACATACCTAAGTAGGGTGTCGAAGCCTTGGATGTGGTGCCATGTGGCTTGTTTTTTCTGCTCCAAGGTGTTCTTTTGAGCTTCCTACAATGTCAATATTGCAACTGGTAACTATGGGTATGCTCATCTTGCCCCGAAAGTTTGACACATACGGTAACTCTCTATTTGTGACGCATGATATGCATTGATACACGAGTCGCCTTAGAAGTGGTCAAAAATATTAATTTTCCATGAAGTTTGATTTTCAAGAATCAAGTCTACAAAATTTGGAGTCCACCTGGTTTTTTTGTCACGGACATACTTGTCGAGGGTCAAAACTAGCCAAGAATGGCCTTAAAAAGGTCAAAAATTGGGTCCAAATGGTATGAAAGGTTGATTTTTACCACATCACTCAGGGTGCCATGAGTGTCCAAGCTGGGGTGTGCTTGCTAGACCAAATATCAACACTTTTCTCTCTCTCTGTGTAATTTGGGTGCTTGAAATCTCTTCATTGCCCTTGGCCATTAATTAATAATATTCGGAAAGTGGCAATGGACAAGTCTCTCTCTCTCTCTCTCTCTCTCTCTCTCTCTCTCTCTCTCTCTCTCTCTCTCTCTCTCTCTCTCTCTCTCTCTCTCTCCCCTTACTGCGCACCTGTGTGGTTTTTGTTACCTTTTGCAAGGGGCAATGTACATGATGTGTATTGTGAACAAGGGAAGCTCATATTCTATCCATACATGTTGTACGATAGGCTCTAGGGAAACACACACAAAATAGCCTTGTGTGATGTGAAGAAGGGTAGGTTTAACTGCTTGGATATAATATATATATATGAATCTAGGATAAACTGAAATTCACCCTCAAAGAAAAATTCAAGGTATAGACTAATGATAGTCACCCACAAGACCACATACTTTACAAATTTTGATGAAAAAAATACCAAATGGGTTTGGGGTGTTTGAGAAACCCATCAAGTTATATTAGGGGGGACGTTGACATGGATGGAAGAATAATGTAAGGAGAATGGATATTATGGACACTTGGATTGGGATGAGAGTGCAAAATCAAGTCGCATGTGATCCCAGCTTGTATATGTGCTCCATGCCTGGGGAGTGTAGAGTGCGCAGGTGATGGAGAAGGTAGGAAAGAAGACTACACACACACACCAACACACATCGAGACACACACACACACAATCGTTACCCTACGCAGCCATTCAACGAGCTGCTCTTCTCTTCTTCTCTTTTCTTGAACTATTATCCAAAGTATATTTACAACATAGTATAGTCAGTGTCCGGCCGCCCATAGCACAATGGGCATATTCTTTAACACTCCCCCTCAAGCTCAGAGTGAGCTTGCATATGATGATTCCCAATGCTTCACGAAAGTAGCAAAACTTCTCCTTTCCAAGAGCTTTTGTGAATATATCCGCAACTTGATCATTTGTCTTCACATACACCAAATCAATCTCACCTGCCAAAACTTTTTCTCTAATGAAGTGATAATGTACCTCAATGTGTTTAGTGCGAGCATGGTAGACTGGATTCTTTGCCAACATGATGCTGCTAATATTGTCACAATATATAATGACACTGCCAAGATAGTCAAAACCAAAGTCTACCATAAGTACTCTCAACCATGACTCTTCACATGCTGCCAAAGCTGCTCCACGATATTCAGCTTTTGTACTTGATAATGCTACAGTTGATTGCTTCTTGCTACTCCAACTTATCATACCTTTGCCAATGGAAAATGCATAACCACTTGTAGATCTTCTATCCATAAAATCTCCTGCCCAATCTTCATCTGTGTAACCATAAAGACAAAGCTTCCCATTCTTTTCATAAAACATTCCATAACTGACAGTGGCTTTCACATATCTCATAATCCTTCTCACTGCATCAAGATGACTTTTACATGGATTTTGCATGAATTGACTCACAACACCCACTGCATAACTCAAATCTGGCTATCTCATAATCCACGCTCACCGCACCAAGATGACTTTTACATGGATTTTGCATGAATTGACTCACAACACCCACTGCATAACTCAAATCTGGCCTTTCATGTAGGAAACTATTGGCTTGATCCCATAAAGTCTCTCATAAGGTGAAATTTCATGAATGGCAGCTGTTGGTGTTCGATTCATAATGTGTACTGCTGTATGAACTGCTTCAGCCCAATATGTTAATGGCATATTCATCTCATTCATCATGGCTCTTGCAATCTCTGCTATGAATCTATTCTTTCTCTCAGCAACTCCATTTTGTTGTGGAGTGTATCTGCAATTAATCTGTCTTCTTATGCCTTGTTCACGTAAGTAATCATCAAAACTGTGTGACATGTACTCTCCCCCTCCATCTGTACGTAGGCATTTAATTTGACAACCATTCTCTTTCTCAACCATAACTTTGAACTCCAAAAATACTTCAAATGCCTCTGACTTTGACTTTAGAAAGTAAACCCATGTCATTCTTCTGTAATCATCCGTAAATGTGATAAAATATCGACAACCATTTGGTGTAGCATGATCACAAGGTCCCCAAATATCTGAATGAACAATTTCCAAAGGACTTTGGCTAATTCTCCCCCTCTTTGGAAATGGTAAACGAGATTGCTTTCCAAATTGACAAGCTTCACAAACATGATCAAAATTCAATCTGCCAAACTTTGGTAATCCACGTACAATTTGATTTGATTGCATATGCTTTAATCTTCTAAAATTGACATGACCAATCCTATTATGCCATAACTCTACCCAATCATCTTGAGTGGCTGATTTGTTTGCATACATACCACTGTGTAAACATGGATCTCCAGCTTCCAATGAGAACAAGTGACCTTTCTTTCTTCCACGTGCCAATATCTTGCCTGGTCTGCCTTTGTGAAACTCCTCTATGAAGCATCCATAACGATTAAAACGGACTTGCAACCCTTGATCTGTCATTTGTCCAACTGATGCTAAATTCTTTGTGATTGAAGACACATATAGAACATCTCCCAATGTGTTGTATGTCCCATCTTTTTCTAGCAATGGAACTGAACCAACATGTGTAATCCGATGCATAGTATCATCACCTGTAGCGACAAACTCATCCTCTTCTAACTTCTCTTTTCTGTCAAACCATTCACCATGATATGTCATATGATTTGTGGCACCACTATCTAAATACCAATCATCTGTATGATGTGGCTCCACCATGCTTTCAACAACATGCTCCATAGGAAATAAATGTCCACTCGACCTATTGTCATATATATTTTGATCATGAGGATTGTATCCAACAAAGTTTCCTCCATGTCTACCATAACCTCGGCCTCTTCCACCATGATCACGATTTTGATTTAGCCTTGTGTAACATTCTCTTTCAAAGTGACCATAAATGCCACATCCGTTACAATATCCATCTCTTTGAGGATGTACAAATCGTCCACCTCCACGTCCACGAGTTCCGGCTCTCCCCCTGCCTCTTTGGCTATAATCATTGTAACTTTGAATTTGTTGGTTTTGCCATTGACCTCTTCCAACATTGTTTCCACGACCATAGTTTCCTCTTCCACCTCTATTGTTTCCATGACCTCTAGAGTAAAAAACCTGATCTCTAGAATTGTTATTTGATGTAGAGGGACCTGACTTGCCTAACTTCACCTCTTCTTGCAAACAAAGGTTTACTAACTCTTCAAAATCAGGCATGTGTCCTCGAACAGATATAGATGTATCCAATGACTTGTATTCCGGTCCCAAACCATTCAATGTCACTGAAACTAAGTCATCATTTGGAACTTCAACATTAATGCTCGCAAGATCTTCCTATATATGCTTTATCTCTGTCACATAATCTGATATGGATCTATTTCCTCGCCATACACAATGTAACCTTTGCTTCAAGTGAACTTTTCGTGGTTCTGTATTGGAGCTGTTCATTCTTGCTAGTATCTCCCATGCTTCCTTTGGAGATTGAGCCTTCTTCACATGTGGTATAAAGAAGTCACTAATGCATAGTGAAATCCAATGCATCACTTTCCTTGAATTCTCGATCCACTTCTTGTAAGCTTCTACTCCTGCTTGCCATGTTTTATGTGCTTCAACATTCTCTCTATTTGGTCTGATCGAGACATACACACACAATCGTTACCCTGCAGCAGCCATTCAACGAGCTGCTCTTCTCTTCTTCTCTTTTCTTGAACTATTATCCAAAGTATATTTACAACATAGTATAATCAGTGTCCGGCCGCCCATAGCACAATGGGCATATTCTTTAACATCATATTCTTTAACAGGGAGTTCACTAAAGTATATGTAACATAGCATGTGTGTTCAATAGAAGGGATTTTAATTCTTATAAATTTATAGATTCATGTGTACAAGAGGGGTATAAGGGGTAATTAAAATCCATTTTGGTGAATGCAAATGATATAAGAAAATTTTACTTAGTGAATGCCCTGGGGCTCCATGCATGTTAGATAATTGTGTTGTACATACACAAATAGTGCCATGTGCACGAGGGATGCAATGCGTGAGACATACAAGCAAATGAAGGTATGCTTGGGCACTCCTTGAAAGAAACCACTGATTGAAGGTCCAAAGCATGCAAGGGCAAAGTGGAACAATTGCTTGCAAGGTCTCTATGTGTAAGAGGAAGCAGGGTTTCTATAGGTGGTCCTACATGTAGTCCTACCTTGTTTGTGTCTTGTTTTCTAGTGTATGGAGAAGTGAATGAATGTTTCTCTTCTAAATTTTGCACTTGGGAGAGCCTATGGAAGCTATAAGGTTTTTATGTATGTGTGTGTGCAAGAAATTGAGGGAATAATGAGCGGGTTTTTTCAAAACGATCTGACCCTGTATTGGTGCCATTGGGATTGAGGCTATGCCAAAGAGTCCAACAAATTGGATTTTGGTGAAGCTTTTGTGATGGTTTGAGAGTGGTTGTTTGTGGTTGGATTTTTTCTTTCTTTTTTTAAGTTCTTGTTGTGTCTTTTGGTGGCCATCAATTGTGATTCCAAGCCTTGATCAACTCGACTCACTTCACAGTGTCTACAGGTAGGCAAGGGCTTGTAGTTCAAGAAATTTGTATCTCAACTTGAGTTGGGGAAGGTTTTTCATTGAACTCTTGAGTATTTTTGTGCAAGGGTATCTGAGGGTGCGCACATTGTCTTTTGCTCTATCATCTTTTGCGGATCTTGTTTGGGAGCAAAAATTTCATGGTTGTGCACCTCGGCGACATGATTTTTCTAAGAAGTTTTAGCATCTATGAAGAGAAAGTCGTGGTCTTTTTGAAGCAGAAGACTTCAATTTTTTTGTAATTTCTCAAGCAAAGGAGAGCTGGCTCCAAATAGATGGCTTGTACTAGGCCAATGTTTATAGGAAAGGAAGAGGTGAAGCATTGGATTGGTGACTTTGAGTGCATACCCGGCTTCATGTATTTACTCTTGCATTGAAAGGGGATGTGCATGAGTGTTCTTAAGGACTAGAGAAAGACCAAAAGGAGACATGGGATCAAGTGAAGAAAGTAATTTTGATAGATTGAGAAAGAAATTGACAGCGCCAAAATCAACAACAACCTTGAGAGGTTTGAAACAAGATGTCAATGCCAACGTTTAAAAGTTTTGCAACTTTTTAAAAGGTTTTGGTTGCAATTAGAGGCTGCATCCCAAGTACCACCAGGGGATTTCCTCAAAGTACGTCAGTTTAAGGATTTTCTGCATCAATGTGTAAAGGAGAAGGTAGATCAAGAAGAACTTGCTACATTTGAAAGAGCAGTGGAAATTGCCCAGGCCAAGAGCAAAGAGATCAGATGAAGGTGGGAGCAAGGCATGACACATATTGAGCTAAAGGTAGTGCAATCAATGGTTCTTGTGGTAGTGGGTAACAGAGTGGACGGAGTGGTTCAAGGTCATGATCTAGTTACAACAAGGGCTTTGCATGATCTTGGCAATCAGTTGCAAGAGTTGAGGATTAACAAAATTAATAGAAATCAAAGAGAAGAGAGGCCAAATGGGAAAGGCATGATAGGTTATGGTGGGTCGAGTAACGACGCATTCATTATGTAACCATAATGATTAGATAGAGAGCAATTAATTAAGATGTTAACTCAATGCACAATAGACTAAATGTAAACTAACACAACTTGATTATTTTAACACATGAAGAGTATTTACAATGCCTCTTATATAGAAACTACAGTGGAGATATTTCCACCAAAATATTTGTATAGAAGAGTCAAGTGGAAAGATGCCTTTGTCCCCTTTGACCCTACACATGATCACATGGCTCAACACATGATGTATTGGCCTACAAACTCACATGACTCTAGAACACATGTTTGTTTAAATGATAGAGGTAATCCTCACATATTTGTGGTGCAACAAATCTCACACACCAACAATCCTAGAGGTTATTCGGACGTAGTTGTGGTGCAACAAATCTCACACCCCAACAACCCTCCCCTTGTGTGTTTTGTTGCACTACTCAAATACGTTCCTCCCCTCAAAACACACTAGGGTGAGACACACAAAACACAAGCCTCTAGACACAAAGGGTGTAGGCACACAGAATGTTAGGGTTTAGGCATACACGCAGGCCTCCCCTAGCACAAATAGAGGGTAAGGGACAATTGAGAGAAATGCTTACAATATATCATCATATACAAAGCCAACATTGTTGTTATTCTTTTTGTCAGAATCTTAAAGTATTTGAGTATTCAAAAAAACCCACAAGGGGAGGGTTGTTGGGGTGCGAGATTTGTTGCACCACAACTCTGTATGAATAAATTCTAGGATTGTTCGTGTGTGGGATTCGTTGCACCACAAATATGTGAGAATTACCTATCTCCATGTAGACCTCCATGTAGGCAGACATGTGGTCTAGAGTCATGTGAATTTGTAGGACAAGCCATCATGTGTTGAGCCATGTGATCATGTGTAGGGTTAAAGGGGAAAAATGCATCTTGCCTCTTGACTCTTCTGTACAAATATCTTGGTGGAAAGTTATCCACTTGTAGTGCCTATATAAGAGGCATTGTGAAATACTCTCCTTGTATTGAATAATCAAGTTGTGTTGTTTACATTTAGTCTATTGTGCATGAGTTAACATCTTAATTAATTTCTCTCTATATAATCATTATGAAATCTCGCATCCCAACAACTAGGCAGGGGCAAAGGCTACAATGAAGGGGCAAGGAGGATGCTACAGTTGAGGTGAAGGGATCACTATGCCCCTGATTATCTTGAACCACCAAGTGAAAGAAACCTGGGAACTTCCGTGAATGATCATCCACACAAGCACCCTTGCATTGCCCCTTGGCTTGTAGGATCCCTTCTCCACTGGGCAGCCGGCCCTTGGCCACAGGTCCTTGACCTATAGGGTGGCCCTTGGCCTGACATTACTCCCCCCCTTGGAGAAGCGTTTTCATCCTAGAAAACACAAGTGCTAATATCTTCATAAGAACACTAATGTTTTCCACCGTGACATCCCTCATGGATCCAACGATTTGTTAGAGCGGAAGCCTGTTCAGTAGGAGGTGCAATGAAATCAAGAATGACATCTTGAATTTCCATATTTTCATCCCGTGCAACCGTCTTTGTTATCCAACTCATAACAACATAGCGTGAAGACTCCATGTAGAATTCCCTTGAGAATGCTAAACGAGTTATCACAACTAAGAGGTGTCTAAAGACAAACCCAGGTTCCAGACTTTTTGAAGATACTGGAACGTGCAATAAAACCTCTGCTCAACTTTCCATGAAAGTAATGTGTTGACATACTCATCAGTGGAAACCAAGTCCTTGACTTGCTGTTGTTTCTTGCCAGTAGCCAACCTCATCAAAACTGATGATGAAGTTGAGAACTTGAGAATCACAAGCAGAGACTAAAACTAGTCGCAATATGCCTTTCATGATATGAAGCAAACTCCAAACTAGAAAAGTAGCCGATCTAGTTGTGTCACTTCGTGCTAACGTATGCACTTAACATATCCTTTAGCGTGGTTGACTAAGGTATACGCGTAGCATATCCTTTAGTACTAAATAGAATGCTTGTAAATTGTCCATCCAACGTGGGATGAATAGCAGAGAATAAGAGTGAGGTGCTTTCCCCAATCAATTAAAGACAGTCTTCGTGATTAATGATAACCTACAATTAACCAAGTAAGGTTCTAGGCGGATACTTGATGTACATTTGAGCGAAGTAAACTCATTAAGTTTAGATCATCCAATCCCAGACACCCATACTAAACCATTATTGTATATGGTTGGGTGTGAACTCATACTAAAGTCGTTAGAGAGGTTGCACTTGAAGTGCAAACTCTTGAAGAAACAATAAAGTTCATGAATTTTCATGCCACTCCAAACAAATTTGTGTTAAACACTAGGGCCATAACACCTAGTGTGCATGCATTTAACACAAACAGATCCGAACCGCAATTCCGTGACGAGACTTTCCACGGCACGTACGTGAGAGCCTTGCAACAAGAGTTGGATCATAACAGCATGTGAAAGCTCAGCCACACCTAAATACCAACCATGAGACCTTCTCATGAACGTAGCATACTTGTCTATATGTAGAAATGACCTTCTGTTAAGGTGGTTTCACAGCACCTGTAATCACAACAAATCTGTATGTAGTACTCGACAACATTTGGCCACTGAAATTGATCCTGATGCGGTGTTCTCCAAATGGTCTAATAAACGGATGCGAGCAGCACGTAGGGACTTTGTCGTGACACATCATTAGGAATTAGGTGCCAGTGTCAGTCCCTGAGACTCATATTCTCCACATGTGGAATTCGTGTCAAATAAGGCTGGCAGAGAAAGTGATATCCATCAAGAACAAATTTTGCTTATGTGTGGAGGTAACTAAGAACACTCCGCAACGTGAGTGAGAGGGACCCTCATTATCATTGCTCCACACTGGCTAAACCGAACTCCTTGAGTTCCTAGACCATGTTGTGTCCCATGTGACAACATGTGCCAAAGAGAACCATACCATGTAGGTCTGTAATTGTTTCAACAAGATTCAAACCCATTACAGTATCTGGATGAACAGGGAAGGGAGAAAATAAAAATATTTTGTCAAAATGCTATACTCGTCCATGACCTTGTCACTTGGCTAAAGAGCAAGCTGGATGAAAGCCTTCTAGCTCAAACATCCCGATTACATAACACAAAAAAACTTAATAGGAGGTGTACTTACCACGAGGTGGAAATTACTCGATACTTACCCGGAAGTCAAGTGTAGCCCTCAACCTATCAATATACCATAACAAAATTTTTGTGACCTGCTAATCACTAAAATTAGAGATTAATGAAGATAAAGAAATTGAACTTGTAACCCTTGGTGTTGCCGTCGCAATCCAAACCCCTGGGTATAGCTTGCAAATCCAACCCCCTTGGTGAAAGGTTGGAAAGAACCTTTTGACCAGCCCTTGGCACATAGTGTTTCTTGAAAAATAAAGTGTGAAGGTCTCCAAAAATGACCATCAACAAGGATTGTGTGATTTAGTAATCACCTATGTGGTCATACCACAAAACTGTGCTCCTATATGCACGTCTAGTGCTATAGAGGAAACGTGAGATCCACGTAGGGTGGAACCCCTACCTCTTATGGACAGCCATGTTGTCGAAAATGCTTGCTGCATCTATACGTCGTGTTATAGATCAGCTTTTGTGAGTATAAGTTCAACAAAAACTCAACTCAATCGTCGCACCAAAAACATGTAGTGCTTACAAAATACCCATATGTAATGACAAGACTCTTGCTTGGTCATTAACATTGATGGGACACTGCAGATCTGTTCAAGCTCGAGAACAACCACCCAGGAAGTGCCAACACTTGGGTCCCACCCTAGGTATGAAAATGGCTCTTAGACTTTGTGTCTTATAGCCCTTATGTCAATAACAAATTAGTGTTCAATCGATGAACAGATGAAGACTAATTTGGGTGACGTCTTGGCCACTTTCTAGCTGAGATTTAGAGCACCTTGGTTCGGACTGACTCGTGGGAAAAACATGTATCAAAAGCTTTCTTAGAAAGTTTTCATTATTCATTGAGAGAAAGAAGAAAGAGAGCATGCTGGGCTGAGGAACTTACCTTAAGTTGCTGGAGTGTGTACCCAACCTATGTGCTCTTACGTATCTTATGCCTGGCTTATAGCGTATCTTATAAGTATGGAACAATCTTTCTGTATGACGCTCGCATCGAGAGAGGTAACAAAGAACATGAGTCACATCTTGACTCATCGATCTTGTAGGGATCGTGACTGTACAAGGATGAATTAAATAGGGCACTTTGCCTGTGAAATAAGTCCTAGATTTAGGTTCCTCCTAGTGTTGTTGTGTGTTGACAGCCACCAAAAATCATGTTAAACAAGACATCACTTATCTTGTCCTTGAGAGAGTTGCTAGTGTGATAGCGGAAGCGTAATTCATGAGGCAATAGAATTGAATCCACCTAGCTGGCATGCCTTGCATGCAGAATTGTAAGTCCTTGCCGAGATTGATGGCCTCAAACGTGAGAGCCAAAACAAGAGTGCCTTGCACAATAGCTTGTACTGCTAGGGAGACATCCTAACTTGATGTTGCCACCCATAAAATGGTAGCAGATATCTGTATTTTACCAGTTCTGCATGCATGTATACCAATGCCCTTGATTTGAAGTCAATGGGCTGTATCGGTGTACAGGTTAGAAGCCTTGTTGCACGTGAAACTGTCAAAGCACTTTGCTTTGCACAATAGACAATATTTTCCAAAATAAGTGTGAAAACCTGGAAAAAAAAGAAAAAAGTAAAATTGTCTAACTTGGTCGTCCTGTTGTAACCAGTTGTCTTGAAATATTGAAGGACAAACTCGTTGGAAGATGGCTCATAGCCATAGCTGCTGCGTGAGAGAGAGTTGTTGCGTATATCATATACACCCTCTTTGCACGTAATGAAATAACATGCAGACAAACTGACAAATTCCTCCATGTTTTTATGCTCATAGCATAAGCCAAACAGGAAAATCTCAATGCAAGATGCCGAACAAGATGTCTTGCTTCCCTTAACAACTTATGGAGTTCCTAAGAGGTCATAGCTAAATGATGTTTATGCTAACAAATAGATTTTATAACAAAATAAAGTCGACTGTGTCGATCATTCACAAAAAAATAGACCTTGTATACTTGTAGATATGCTGGAAAAACATAACTATATGTGCAAAGTATGTGCATCTCGTACATACTTGAGTCTATGAATTATATCCGTGATCAATTGTAGACGCCCATTGCAGACCATAGTGATCAAGCACATGCTCAATAAACAAATATCAACTGCATACCTCAGTAAGTACACCTGCTGATGAAGCTTGCCGCCGTAAGAATCGAATGAGTCGCCAGCAAGAAGAAAACCAAGAACTGATTTTCAATAAACTGTGCCAATCTCCTTGAGATGTGAGAGAGGCACTATGTATTTAAGCCATGCTTGATGTGCATTTGCAAACTATTCATTTCCTTACCGTGTTGGCTTGGTTCAATAGATGCCTTACTTCCTGCTGCCGAGGGCCTTGCCAGAGTTGCACCAAGAGGATTGCATGGTCTGCCAATCCTATCGGATCTTCCCAAAAAAATTTGCGTAATGTATTACATGACTGTGTAAAATATTTGTAACGACTTGTTGCATGCCTTGCATGCCATATCTAAATTCTTGACGGATTGCATTGAGCATGAGATTTTCTTGGTTCTGCGACTCAGAATTGAAAATCCAATTGGCCGAGGCGATGAAATGATAGGGGCTTTGCATGATGCTCACCTATGAGTTATGCCTCTTGTTTTTGTTTCTAACCTTGTCGAAGTTCTCTAATTTTGAAAATTGCAGACATGCTGTAGGAAAAACTTTGATGTGCTCCGAGAGCACACCATTCATGCCCACACAAATCGTTGCGTCCCATAGGGGTATGGGTGGTAGGCGCGAGCGGGGCCGGGAGGTGGGTGGGGAGAAGGTGCCCTAATGGACATCCTCCCTTGCAGTCAAGTCAAAAGACAATTGCCTTGGGTGTCCATGTATAAACATAAAAATGAAAATGCTGATAAGCTCCCCTGAAGGATTGTGCGCTCTGCGCAGAGGAGAAATTTGCCAATAGGTCTTTGTCTAGGTCGAACCAGGCTCCGTCCAAGTGACGTGAAAGGGTCGCCATAGCCTTGCAAACTCAACAAGACCAAAGCCAGATGATCTGGTTCTGGCGGACAGCCTCCCCCTTCCCTTGCTTAGCGGCCTTGCCCACGCCGGGCCTTACCTTCCCGTTGTGTAGAGAACCTCCCCGCCTGTCAAGCAGTCCTTCCCACGGCCATGCCTTGTCGGCTTGTCCACGACCTGAGAGCGAGAGAGAGAGAGAGAGAGAGAGAGAGAGAGAGAGAGAGAGAGAGAGAGAGAGAGAGAGAGAGAGAGAGAGAGAGAGAGAGAGAGAGAGAGAGAGAGAGAGAGAGAGAGAGAGAGAGAGAGAGAGAGAGAGAGCAAGAGAGAGAAATCCATATCATGCACTTGCCATGCAAAACCATGCAAGACTCCTCATTCCCCCCTCCATCTTTGAGCTCTAATACCAGTGAAAGAACCGTGGGAACTACCGTGAACGATCCTCCGCCCAACCACCCTTTTATAGCCCCTTGGCTTGCAAGATCCCTTCTCCACTGGGCAGCCAGCCCTTGGCCAGAATGTCCTTGACCTCCAGGGTGTCCCTTGGGCCTGACACCAAGAGAGCGAGGCGGGATGTATCCCTTATATGGATGCTATCAAGGAAGGGGAAGAAAATTTATCAAGAGCAAGTAGTGGAAGCACCACCACATCAACAACATCTTCAGCCATTGCACACATGCAAAAGGAGGGGGAAGGGCGATCAACATCATTATCCTTGAGAAACAATATGTTGATATGTTAGCCAATAATAGAACCAAGAGGCATCAACGAAGAAAAATAGGTCCAAAAGACTACCCTGTTGGTCAAGGTGTTGAAGACTATGATAGTGTTGATGACACACAAAATCAAAAGGCTAATATATCCTTTGGCCAATTGGTCTCTTTAAAAATTGAAATGAGGAGGCCATGGATGAAATGCTTGATTACACAACTTCCTTCCAAGAGAGAAATGTTTGATTACTCCTTCCGTCTATTTGGAAGATGACATGCAATTCTGGAGACATTATATCCATGACACCATTGCTCCAACAAATAGGAAAAAATAACCAGACATGGATCTTCAATTGTATGCATAGCCCAGATAATTCTCTTCCGTGTAACCCACAATGGATGCATCACTACTCCCATCTACATCTGTGTAACCTGCAATGGATGCATCACTATTTCCACAGTGCAAGCACTTGCTCGCCATACCTTTTAGACCTGAAATGGTGTGCTTCACTGCTTCCCATTGTTTTTTTCCAAGCTTTGCCATAAACCTTCTAACCACTCCCATTGCAAAAGCAATGTTTGATATTGTGGCTACCATGGCGTACATAATACTCGGGAGCATTATTCTTGCTAAGTCTTGCATATGATTGCATTAGGGTACTCAATGTAGATTTCCTCCCTACATATTAAAACTTTGCAAGATTATGCGATTATAATTTTTCTATAATAACTCAAGTATTCCACATTTCCTATCCCTCTTCATATGCATACCAAGAATGTGAATTGCATTGCCCAAATCCTTCATAGAAACTAGTGTGCCAAGTAACTTCTTCAAGACGGAAATCTTGTCTTTAGACTTCTCGACAATGAGCATATCATCAACATAAAGTATCGAGATGATAAGTGAATCATTGTTCAAATTTTGGATATACAAGCAGTGATTGTCTTACATCCTTTCATACCCTTGGGACTGTAGGTACTTGTCAAACTTCATGTACTGTGATAAAATCTAATATCTAACTAACACAAATGATTTTTCTCATATCAAATTGATCATTTAATGTGGGAGAATAAATGGGAACAAGGGTTAGAATATCTACATGTGCTTATGGTTCTATCTCCACACGAGACCAAAGTCAATGGGTCCGCGAGAGCGAGAGAGAGAGAGAGAGAGAGAGAGAGAGAGAGAGAGAGAGAGAGAGAGAGAGAGAGAGAGAGAGAGAGAGAGAGAGAGAGAGAGAGAGAGAGAGAGAGAGAGAGAGAGAGATTTTCTCAAGGTGTCGAAGGGTTGTCAGGTAGAGGTTGGCAAAGAATTCTTGCTTTACTTAGTAAGCCTAATGTGCTCTTGTGCTTTCTTGAGTCTACCAGAGGCTACTTGGCATGATCTTAAGCTATTTCCCTTGGCCTTGGATTGGATGACCTCAAGTTTTGAGTGCATAATTTTAATTTATTGACTCTGACTCTATCATGGGATGTAACTAATGCCTACTTTATGTTGTTGATTGCATGCACTGCAGCTCGTGCATGCTTTTGTCCACACAAAACCATCACACTACACAAGACACGCAAGCAGAGTCATTCTTCGAATGGAAAAAGAACAACACCTGACTGTGTTGTTTACATCTACAGATGCATATACCTAAGCTGTTGAGCTATTGCACTGCCCTTGCATGTCTTTTGTAGTGCGATGACCTTGTATGGACAAAAAGCCTGCACAAACTGCAGCGAAGGTGATCAACAACATGAAGTAGGCACTGTTTATGTTCTGTGATAGAGTGAGAGTCGATTAATTAAAGGGTAAATTACCAAAATACCCCTCTAATTTGTGGAAAATTCCAAAATACCTTGTATCTATTTTGGTTGGAATGTTCAAGATTTTCTAAAGGCTTTATACCTTTTTGACAATTGAGATCCAATTTTGAATACTAGCATATTTATTGTCACAAATTACCTCTAAAAAAAAGGCAATTAGGTATAGAAATAATGAAACAATTCAAAGCCTACATAACCAACTCAAATTCTAGTTTTAGCCATTTCTATTGATAGACAATCAATCTTCTTATGAAAAGCTACACATTTTTTAATCTTTGGAGAAATTGAATCCCACAACTAGGGGGGGGAATTTTTGAAATTTGAAGTGTATTTTGAAAATTTCCACAAATCAGAGGGGTATTTTGGTAATTTTACCTAAATTATAATATGTGCTCATAAGACTCGAGAAAACACAAGAGAACATTAGGTAATGATATGCCTGTTTCCCCCTCCCCTCTGCAGTTTACACTATTCTTTATAAGCAGGGCACAAGAGATCACTGAGGCTCAGAAGGACTTGAACAAATGCAGAATGAGAAGAATATTTGTGGTAAGTTGGCGCATAATCTGCACTTTGAAAGCTCGTGTAGTATCTAACCTACGGGACACAAGGCAAATAAATCCATGAGGAGAACAATTTATGACAAGTTGAACCTAAAAAAGCACTCGTTCTTTTGAATAGATTGAATCCTTCCAGATGCACCTGCAGATTTATAAATTGTGCTGTGATCAGGGTTGGCAGGACGCATAAACAAATTCACATGGGGATTGCAAGGCAAGGGTTGTATATGTGATGGGTGGTGTGCTCTAAGACATATATGCGGTGGGTGCTTTCAGAACGTCCTTGTCAGCATCCAGCTACATGCAGGTTATTTTCAGCAGGTTTTGAAGGGCCGGAACAACTGTAGCATGAGAGAAACTGCTTAGATGTGGGGGACAATGGGCTTTTGAAAATGTGGTGCTTTTGGATTGCATTCATTACAGGATATGCACATGCAGGTAGTGCCACAATCAGAGCTTGGCATTGCATGAGTTGGCCAGAAAGAAGTTCATGCAAATTCATGAGTTGGCTAGAAAGAAGTTAATGCAAATTCAGAGCTTAGGATATCTGTGGATGTTTGGACCAATCCAAGATAAGGAAAGTTATACACGGCATAGAGCACTCAACAGAAAGCCTTTATCGTGTATTCATATCCTTCACTCTCACTGCCACTACAGAATAGGATGTGCGTCATCCGCCATTTTCTGGTTTGTTGCAACAATATCAAAGAGCCTGATGTGAACTAGTTGATCCTGTTGCCACACTTTTAGGGTTTTCAATGAAAAACTTTCAAAGAAAGCGCTCAAGGATCAGTGATGCATTTTTCAATCTTCTGAGCCTGCTACATGAGATGCCATGTATCAAGCAAACTCACAATCTAAAGGGAGGCACCCAAATGATTTACTTGTTCAGGAGTCCTGTGCTGCCAGGGGGCTGCAAGAGGTGCAGGAGAAGGAAGCTGTGCTTTGCAAAGGATCCTTTGTACCGATGACCAATATGAGTTGCTAGTTGAGTGAAGGGAGAAAACTGTTGACGCCCAATAAAAGTGCAATTCGCTGCTACTTTGCAATCTTCATTGTGCAAAGGACAGAAGGTACAAAATGAAAGTAAATCTACTCAAAGTAGAACTATGAGATGCTTATATCTAGCTAGCTTCGTCTGGTATCAAATCATATTCACTTGGAATGCAAAAGCAGAACAGGGAACTGGATCAGTGAATGGGCATTAATGGACAAATCTCTCTCTCTCTCTCTCTCTCTCTCTCTCTCTCTCTCTCTCTCTCTCTCTCTCTCTCTCTCTCTCTCTCTCTCTCTCTCTCTCTCTCTCTCTCTCTCTCTCTCTCTCTCTCTCTCTCTCTCTCTCTCTCTCTCTCTCTCTGCGCCCTCTGCGCCCCAGCACCCGCCCCACCCTCTGCTCCCCCGCTGCCCCTGCACCTGCCCCCCCCGCGGGCTGACCTTGCACCGCCGCCCTCTGCGCCCCAGTACCCGCCCCCCCCTCCCCCCCCCCTGCTCGCGAGCTGTCCCTGCACCCCCACCCCGCTGCCCCCTGCTCACCGCGCTATCCCGTGCTCCTGTCCTCTGCTCACCCTCACTCCCCCGCTCTCCGTGTATGGCATCCCCCCCCCCCCCCTTTTCTTCTACGCGTAGAAAGTCCACTCAAAAATTCCTCTACGCGTATAGCGTTCCCCCCCCCCCCCCCCCCCCCTTTTTTTAACACGTAGGATGTCCCCCTCTCTTCTACTACGCGTAGGAAGCCTTTAATTAATTTATTTATTTATTTTCATGCCCCGGCCCCCACCACTTTGTAACTTTCGGGCCTCATAGGTCATTATGGACTTTTGATGACTTTAATATAGCATTTGATTTGATTTCTACCATACATTTCATTTCATTTCCCCCCCCCCCCCCCCCCCCCCCCCCTCTCTCTCCTTCACTTTTGTTTTCGAGACACACACACACACAGCTGAGCATATTGAGGGCACCTAGCCACACCGCCTTGCACTCCACCACTCGTCGCGATCGTCGCCAGTGTCGGTGCACACGTACATTCAGTGACTCCCAACCGTCGCACCCGCTGTTAGGGTGGGTGCACACGTACACCTAGCTCCCTTGCGGACGGCGATCAAACATGAGGAAGATGAACGATAAAGCCGACCCCCTAGAGGATGCCATTCAAAAATGCAAAGAGGAGATGATGGAGATCATGACCAAGATGAACCGCAACCTCTGGGGCACAATAAACATACTCGAAGGACGCGTGCTGATCCAAGAGAGCAAGATAAGCACGCCGAAAAAACGAGTGACGACCCAAGAGGAAGAGATCGCGTCACTCAAGAAAGAGCTCGCCAAAGCACGAGCAAGAAACACACTGGAAGAGGGCGAACTGCAACCCTCAGTAATCGAAGAAATCAACACGATCAAGGAGCAAGTACGGGCCATCAAAGAAGGAGAAGAGCAGCATAAAGAAATGACGAACTCTTGGGTGGATGTTCTTACCGAAACTCAACAGAAGGCGGACGAAGCCGAGAAATGGATCAAGGTGGCCAAGAAAGGAAAAGGAAGGAGATAACGCCCACGCCCACACCCAACAACATCATTAATCAGACACTAGAGGAGGAGCGGAGGAGAAGGGTGCGCGCTTTACATGTGAGAATTTGCGGTCTTAAAGACAAAGGCAATGTGGACGAAGAAGTAAAAGAACTCACAGCCTTGATGGGGATTCATGAGCCGACGCACACAAGGGCATGGAGAGTGGGCAACATAAAGAAAAATGGAAGCAGTGGAGAAACCTCAAAAGAAAGAGCACTCGTCCTCCGTTTTCCTTCCATGGAAGCAAAGAAGTCATTCTTGAAGAAAAGACCAACTCTTAAAGAGACTGGCATCTTTCTCGGGGATGATCTCACCCTCTCACAGATCACTCATATCCAGGAAGTAATGCTGGAGATTAGAGCGGCAAGGGAAAAAGGCAAGATCGCTTTTTACCGAGACGGAAAAGTGGTATTACTAGAACGGCGCTCCACATGAAGGTGCGAGACTTATTGACCACACTCAAAGTAGCTGCCTGGAACTGCAATGGATCTATGCGTCTTGATGTGGGTGCCTTTGAGGATAGCTTTACTGGAAGAGACATCATCTTTTACTCTGAGACACACCAGGCCCCAGGGAAATCCATGCCTCACATTAGTGGATACAGGTGGGAGACAGCCTACAGACAGGAGACACGCTCAGAGCACAGAGGGCGGGGCTCAGGGGGAGTGGCAGTGTTATTTAGAGAGGATCACAGCCACTAATACATATAGCCCGCAGGGACGAGCAGGCTAGGTACATGTGGGTGATACTGAAAGCAGAGACAGGCAGATACCTCTATCTAGCTATTTGCTACTTTCCCCCAAGTACATCAATTTATGCATCACCCAGAGGACAGTCCCCTTTCTCTCTTTTGGATGATGACATATGGGAGTTCTCTAGGGACGGTGACATTATCATCCTAGGGGACTTCAATGCCAGGACTGCCCATCACCAGTTAGTGTTTTATGATAATTCAGAGGAGATGCTAAGAGAGCTAGATGTTGTAGAGATGGGCCTTTCCAGACTATCACACGATGTGGAATGTACTAAGTATGGGCGACACCTGATAGACATGGGCACTGCACATGGATTGGCCATCTTGAACGGCCTACAGATATTTCCTGCTTCAGGAGGTTTTACATGCTTCCCACACAGACATGGAGCCAGCACAGTAGACTATGTCATGGCACAGCCGAATCTCATCTCTAGTATCCAGGATCTCACAGTTGAGCCTAGACCGATCGGGGTGGCAGTGGATCATGCTCTGGTGTCGATGACCATCTCCTTCCAGTTCAGTGTAGCACACAGGCCACGAGTAGCAGCCCCTACTTGCTACACATTCACACGGGAGACGGATTCTGTATACATGGACGGAATCTACAGACGCCTATGCACTGAGGACCCGGGGCGACCTCTGGAAGAGCTAACTACTATACTGACACAGACATTACATGAGGCAGCAACAGAAGCATACCCACACACCTAGCCTGAGCATAGCCGTCGATCAGGGAGCATGCCTCAAAACAGCTGGTACAATGAGGAGTGCCGCCAGACTAGAGCCAGACTTCAGAGGGAGGTGCTGTTGGGGGACGTCACTCACAGACAGCCCACAGATTGACTTCCGACGCCTGGTGCGGTGGAATGGCGGCTCTTTCATGAGCAGTCCCCCCCCCAGGCTATTTCCTCCACGGAGACCTGGGGGAAATACGCATCATCTTTGTACACAGTACCTGGACAGCCGGCCCTTCCCAACCCCTTCGATCCATTCCCACACGCATGTGTCTTTTTCACCGCTGAGATGGTGAAGAAAGCTATTGACAGGATGAAGACTGGGAGATCATATGATCATGATGGCCTAGTCACTGAGCATTTCATGCATGCCAAAGACCTATTAGTAGAGCTTCTAGCAGTTATGTTTAACCGGGCCATGTGTGAGGGCCTACCGGACTCTTGGAGCCTATCTACGATCGTACCTATCTTCAAATCAGGAGACCCCATGCAGCCTGGGAATTACCGCACTATTATGATTGGGCACACACTAGCACGGTTGTATGCATCCATTCTGGAGCAACAGCTGAGTAGATGGGCAGAGAGGGAAGGGATACGTGGAACTGGGCAGGCAGGATTTAGGAGAGGCTTGTCTACTCTTGACCATATCCTAACACTCAGGGCCATCATCGAAGAAGGCAGATCTCATGGGAGACAGATCTATTGTAGCTTTGTGGACTTCCGCAAAGCTTTTGACACGGTACCCAGAGCTGGACTGATGCGCAGACTATAGGAAATGGAAGTACCCACAGAACTCATTTGGGGGATCATGGCATTGTATAGATCAGTACTAGGGCATGTACGCACCCCGGAGGGACTTTCTACACCAGTTCACTCCACTATTGGGGTGAAGCAGGGCTGCCCGCTCTCTCCTACTCTTTTCGGTATGTATGTGGATGAGGTTTCTGACTACATTGACACCGATGGGGATAAAGGTGCTCAGTTGGCAGGGACATGGATTCCACTTTTGTTATATGTTAATGACATAGTGTTGATCTCCAAATCCCCAGAAGGAATGCAACGTCAATTGGATGCTTTGCATACGTTTGCCCACGAAAGTGGTTTGTCTATCAACCTGGGTAAAACCAAGGTTATGGTGTTTAATATCACCCCACAGTGGATCAGGAGGTCAGCACCTACATTCACATACGGCCAGGAGACTGTGGAGTACATAGACGCTTACACTTACCTTGGAGTGGTTTTTAGCGGACCTGCATTCTCACTCAAAAGAGCAGCAGAGACTAGACTTACTAGAGCCCACGTAGCATTGGGTAGATTGGAGAGGATGTGTTCGCAGGTTCAGTTTCAAGAGCCCCGGACGAAGCTCTTGCTCTTTGACACCTTGGTGGCTTCAGCATTGCTCTATGGGGCTGAGATATGGGGACCTTTACTGGATCACCACGGGAGGCCGGGTCGCTTAGACGGATGGGGGAACATGGAGAAACCTCTCGTCTCTATGATCTCGCGGCTCATTAGAGCCAAGGCATCAGTACCACGGGCCATGATCCGAGCAGAGCTAGCGCCCCCCCCCCACTAGTGGTAGAGGCGCTCACCAGATCAATCTCCTTCATAAACCGCACATGGGAACTTCCCAGAGACAGATATGCTCGCATAGCACTTGAGTCCTCTCGACAGTTAGCCATACAAGGAGATACAACATGCTGGTATGGGGAGATGACATCACGGTTTCAGGCGTATGGGTTCAGCATAGACAGGCTTCCACCATTCCAGTACTCATTGGATGCACCATATCTCATTCTTACACAGTCGGAGATCACCAAGCTCATCCGCCAAGACCTGACCCAGCTAGACACCAGGCGGACATGGATACAACCAGCACAAGAACTGGGCACGAAGATGGCTTTCTACAGAGACCACCTTCTCCAGCTTACGGAAGATCATTTTGTGATGAGACCCAGATACATGGATACCCACTTGTCTCATGGGATACGGTGTGCTATTGTCCAGCTATGCACATCGTCTCACCAGCTGCGGATTGAAACTGGGAGATACAGCGGAGTACCAGTAGAGGCCAGGACATGCCCCTTGTGTGACATGGAACCTGAGACAGAGCTGCATTATACATGTTGCTGCCCCGTCTACTACGAGATACGAGGCCGCTTCCATTGCTTGTTCAGAGAGGGTTTTGGACCACTCTCAAGAGTAATGGGATACGAAGATCAAAGATGCCTGGGTTTGTTCTTGCTCGAGCTGTGCAGACACAGAGAGAGCCTGCTGAATGGCGAGGCTAACCAGTCTCAAAGACGGATTACAGACTTCTTCAGAGCAGACACGGGACATTCGCAAGAGCCACTCCCACAGCAAAGCTCCCCCCCGTCTCACACCAGAGGTACACTGATTGACCAAGTGATTGAACTGGGGAAATCCAGGCGCCCACGACTGCGCAGGACTACACAACATCGACGGAGGCTACGTCAAAATATTTAGAGCACGCTGGCCAGGCATGCACGACGCCCGGTCAGACTACTAACCATGGAGGAAATTGATGAGATTTGCCAACGAGTGATGCTAGATCTTTTGTTATTCGGCTATCCCAACTAGCCGCCCTTTTTTGCTTAGTTTTCGGCTTAGCTCACATCGACCAATCTAGAATCCCATAATATATATCTTTGTTTTGTATTGTTGTTAGGTTGTTTTGTTACTCTCACTTTGTATCAGATCCATCACCTTGTAACTTTCTGGTCTCATAGGTCACTATGGCCTTTTGAAGGCGTTAATATAACATTTCATTTCATTTCATTTTCTCTCTCTCCTTCTCCTGTGTGCGGTTTTTATAATCTTTTTCCAAGGATGATGTACATGATGTGTATTGTGAACAAGGGCATCTCAGATTCTTTCCATACGTGTTGTGCAACAGGCTCTAGGGAGAAACACACAGCAAAGCCTTGTGTGATGTGAACAAGGGTAGGTTTAACTGCTTGGATAGGCTATATCTATGAGTCCAGAATAAGCCTAGATTCGCCAAAATGCAAGGTATAGTCTAATGGTAGTCACCCACAAGATGACAGAATATACAAACTCTGATGAGAACAATATACAAACTCTGGTGTTTGAGAAGTTCACACCCTTCAAGTTATATTAGGGCGGAATCTGTGCATGTTTAGGATTAGGGTTTAGTTAGCGCCCTTCTTTCATATGCAAATTCCTTATAAATATAATCATATAGAGTTCCATAGTCTATAAGCTAAGGGTGGCCATCCTACTTGAGCCAAGGATTCCTAGGTTTCCTTCCAAGAAATTTTATTGAGAAATTTAAACCCAACTTGAATGCAAGCACCAGCAGGGAGGAGGTGGAGACTATGTGGAGTTGGGTTGTTGTGGGGACATGTTGTCCTATAGGAAGGTTTCTTAGCTATGCAACCTGCACTTCATGCACGCCACATGCCTTCTTGCTTTTGTGCATTGCTTTCACCACCGTTGCATTGTGCAAGCCCACGTAATGGGCAAACATTGTTGAAGATTTGATCAAGCGCACTTGCATAATGCAACATGGCTTCAAGATGTGAGCATATGTAATTTCATATGGGGAAAAACCATATGTAATTTCACCTGCCTTGAGATTGACCAGCAGGTCCTCATGAGCATCAGTATTGCAACATCGGGGGGAAGCTTCAGCAGGGTGCATAATGGAAGTAATATCATGATTAGCAGTGCCTGCCGGGTTGATTAATATGGCAACATGATCATTTGCAGGTGCACGAGCATCCTCTCTCATCTCCTCTCCCCTAGTTTGCGGTTTTGGAGCTTTTGGCGTCACCCTTCGTGCCCTGCAACACTTTTAAAGAGGGGGAACAGAAAAGCATTGGTGTGAAGAGAGAAAACCATTGATCTATGCAAAGGAATGAGACCCTTCCAAAGGTGGACCTTTGGAAGAGACCGTGAACCTTTGGAAAAGATTGTGGACCTTTGGAAGAGACCGTGAACCTTTGGAAAAGATTGTGGACCTTTGGAAGGTTCTCATTCCTTTGCACAATGACCTTTGCATATGACCTTTGGAAGGGTCTCATTCCTTTTTTTTAATGTTCAATTTGGTTGAAACTTGTAAGAGAGTGGTTGCCACATGTCGACCTTTGCATATGAACTTTGGAGAGGAGAGTCTCTTTGATTTTTTCAAGAAAATAGTGTAAAGATAGCTTTAAACTTTAAAGACATCCGCTCAAGAATTAGCTTGAAGGGATCTGTGTATGTTTAGGATCAAGGTTTAGTTAGCGCCCTTCTTTTGTATGAAAATTCCTTATAAATATAATCATATAGAGTTTCATAATTGTAATGTGCCTGCCTCAACGATGTTTTGTATCTCGGTCCATTAATTGAAGGTACGTGTTCGTTTCTGTAGATTTTTTAGTTTAGTCACATGTAATAAAAAATGTGTATCAATGTGTGCATCTTGATGTCAATAAAGAGAGCTTTCTAACGCACCTGACGACGTCCAAAACAGGACCAGAATGTGCACTTTAGCTCACATTTAAGTTGTAATTTTTTTTTTATTATGGAAAAATTGAAGGGTTAAACGGCCATGTACTCACTTGACAAGTATCATGACATGCACAAAAGACCTCATCTAATTGAATTCAAATTGTACCTGACATTTGGTAGATCCTCATCAGCCCTGCCCCCTTACATAAAGACTTAGTCTCCCCCTCACAAGCTATCGCACATTCTCAGGTGGTCCAAGAAGGAAACACTGTCGGTTTGCATACATGTAGACTCTTTCTCTCTCTCTCTCTCTCTCTCTCTCTCTCTCTCTCTCTCTCTCTCTCTCTCTCTCTCTCTCGCTCTCGGATCTAGAGGAAGTTCACGTGGAATACTCACTCGTGACGAACGAGGCAACACACGAGCGACAAAAGAGGCAAAGATAATGCTACAAACGAAGCGATGAGGGAAGCTACTCATTTCATTAGAGGTATATTTCAAGTTAAATTTTTTAAGAGACTCTCTCTCTCATCATGTTCTCTCTCTAGAAATTTTCGTAACCTTTCATGCTATGTAACATGCAACTCTTGCATGCATGATTCTCACATGCATAAAGCCTCTAAGAATGATAAAAATCTAATGAAAGTTACAGAAATCTCGCATGCATGCTCATTACGCACTCATACTTGCTCTATCTGTACATGCATGGACCTAGAAATGCTTGTATCATCAAGCGAATTGAACATAATCATTCATGAGTCATTAGATTCAGTTAATTAGTAATTAGGCACTATAAAATACCCTGTATCTATTTTGGTTGGATTGTCAAGATTTCTAATCTTTATACCTTTTTGACACTTGAGATCCATTTTTGATTGCTTAGCATATAAATTGTCACAAATTACCTCTAAAAAAAAGGCAATGATGTCTAGAAATAATGAAACAATTTTAGTTTTAGCCATTTCTATTGATAGACAATCAATCTTCTTATGAAAAGCTACACATTTTTTAATCTTATGGAGAAATGAATTTCACAACTAGGGGTCTTTTGGGAATTTTGGAGGGCAATTTGGAAATCTATGACAAAATATTCGGGGTATTTTGGGAATTTTTGAAATTTGAAGTGTATTTTGAAAATTTCCACAAATCAAAGGGCTAAATTATAATATGCTTAGGCTGTTTGATGAGAAAACAGAAGAGAACATTAGGTAATGATATGCCTGCTTTTGTCGCATCTGTGTTTTCCCCTCCCCTCTGCAGATTCGTTATGGTTAGAACTCTATTTTCTCCCCTCCCCTCTGCAGATTTGTTATAGGTCAGTACTCTATTCGTTATAGGCAGGGCATCCCTTGGAATGCAACGATCATTGCACAAAAGATCACTGAGGCTGAGAAGCACTTGAACAGATGCAGAAGGAGGGGAATCTTTCTGGTACGTTGGCACGGTGATCGGGCATGGGGGAAATACATTCATGAGGAGAAAAATTTGTGACAAGTGCTCTTCCATATTGGGATGCAAAAAAAAGTTGAACCTAAACAAGCACTGGTTCTTTTGAATAGTTTGAGCATGGTTGAATCCTTCCAGATGCACCTGCAGATTTATAAATTGTGTTGTGATCAGGGTTGGTAGGACACATAAACAAATTCACAAGCGGATTACAAGGCAAGGGTTGTATAAGTGATGGGTGGTGTCCTCTAAGACATATACACGGTGGGTGCTTTCAAAACGTCCTTGTCAACATCCAGCTACATGCAGGTGACTTTCAGCAGGTTTTGAAGGGCCCGAACAATTGTAGCATGAGAGAAACTGCTTAGATGCGGGGGGCAGTGGGCCACTAAAAATATGTTGCTTTTGGATTGCATTCACTACAGGATATGCACATGCAGGTAGTGCCACAATCAGAGCTTTGCATTGCATTAGTTGGCCAAAAAGAAGTTAATGCAAATTCATGAAGATGCCACCTTATTGAGCAGCTTAGGATATTTGTGGATGTTTGGACCAATCCAAGACAAGGAAAGTTATACATGAATAGAGCACTCAATAGAAAGCTTTTATCTTGTATTCATATCCTTCACTCTCACTGCCACTACAGAATAGGATGTGCGGCATCCGCCATTTTCTGGTTTCTTGCAACAATCTCAAAGAGCCACACTTATAGAGTTTTCAATGAAAAACGTTTCAAAGAAAGCGCTCAAGGATCAGTGATGCATTTTTCAATCTTCTGAGCCTGCTACATGAGATGCCATGTATCAAGCAAAATCACAATCTAAAGGGAGGCACCCAAATGATTTACTTGTTCAGGAGTGTTGTGCTGCCAGGGGCTGCAAGAGGTGTAGGAGAAGGGAAGCTGTGCTTTGCAAACGATTCTTTGTACCGATGACCAACATGAGTTGCCAGCTGAGTGAAGGGAGAAAACCGTTGACGCCCAATAAAAGTGCAATTCGCTGCTACTTTGCAGTCTTCGTTGTGCAAACGACAGAAGGTACAAAATGAAAGTAAATCTACTCAGAGTAGAACTGTGAGATGCACATATCTAGCTAGCTTTGTCTGGTATCAAATCATAGTCAGTTGGAATGCAAAAGGGGAACAGGGAACATGGAACTGGATCAGTGAAGAATCTGTTGAGATGTCGAGCTCTACATCTTGAGCTCGCATCCACTACGGGTCTTGGCCGCTTACGACATTTACTCACTGGCGCGTTAGGTGACCGACACGGAGGATCTCTGCCAGTGATTGTATAGCTGGACTACACTTATAGTGCCAGCCTAGTACGCTTCTAGCGAGTTCACACTTAGTGACCGCATGTACATATGTGCTACTTTTCAGGTTTAGCACTTAGTCATTTTGTACTCTCTTTTCTAAGAAGAAGAAGAAGCTTTCCATCTCTGTGCGCTGTGTGCTTGTCTTGTGTATCTCTCTTGCATCCTCATTCTTTACATGGTATCAGAGCCTGGTGCAGGCAAGAGAGGCTAAGAGAGCAAGAGCATCACAATCTCTTCGTACAAGTTTGTGAACAGGTCTCCAAAGTGCAGTACACAGAGATTTATTGTACAAGTACAGTGGCTTTATGTACACTTGATTGTGGACACTCATTGAGTGTAGAAAGCGTTACAAGTACCACGATAGGAGGTTCAGAAGATTTGCAGGTTTTTGCAGATTGCAACTATTTTGTCTTAGTGCTTCAAGATGTCTGACGGTTTCAGTCAGATTGTCACTGAGAATCTTGAGGAAAAATAACTACCCTGCATGGAAGTTCAGAATAACAAATTTCCTAAAAGGAAAAGGTTATTGGGACTATGTAGAAGGAGACAATGAAAAGGAACCAGAGATTCCCAAGGCAAATGCTACAGCAGAACAAAGAAAAGCTGTGAGGGACTGTAAGGTCTCTGACCCCAACCAAAAAGAGCACCCTTGTACCATGAAATGATCATAATGGAAAAAAGTTACTATTTTTAGCAGTTTTCTGAATTTTGTCAGTGCCATGATGTTTAAAATGTCATAAAGCTTCGAAATGTGAATTAAAATAATTTTTGTGAAAATTTTCCAAATATAGTAAGTTTTTGGTCACCCGACCCGTCCAGTCTCGACCGTCTCAAAGATCTGCACTCGTACCCCGAATTTGAAAAAAATGCATTTTCGGACCCCGGAGGGGGCTGCTAAATATGGCAGGTACTCAGACCCGTACTTCTTAGTTAGAGCTTAGTATAGCAATTTACGGCATCAAAATCCGACTCGTATGGTCCGTTTTAGCCTAAAACCAATTTTTCACAAAATTGTCCGGGAAGCACCGGGG
This sequence comes from Adiantum capillus-veneris, assembly GCF_014529385.1. Lineage (NCBI taxonomy): Eukaryota > Viridiplantae > Streptophyta > Polypodiopsida > Polypodiales > Pteridaceae > Adiantum > Adiantum capillus-veneris. The sequence goes on from NC_140942.1 coordinate 39,215,648, forward strand.
GCCTGAGGCTGTGTGGGAACAGGTCCCAGCCCACTCCATACCTGCTTTAGTAGCTAGGGGGTGCCCTCTTGCTTTGTGGGAGTCTTGGGGAAGCTGCCAAGCCTGCAACTCAGTGTGAGAGTCAGTTTACTGAGCCAACTGGACACTTGGTGGGCAGGGAACTGGACTTGCTATGCTTAACTGGAGAAGCTCCCAGATGCATTTAGCAACCCAGATCGATTTTCAGCTTGAGGAGGCCTATTTAAAGACCTGCACACACACACACACACACACACACACACACACACATATGCTCACACACACACATTGCATACTCACACACCTACACATTGGGAAGGTGCTGCCGGCACACACACAGCTTTTGAAGGAGAAGCAAGGAGGGAGGTGCTGCCGAAATTCCCATCTTGAGGGTTCATTGCATCAGAAATTTAAGAGGATTCTCAGCCCCTAATCACGGTAATTATGGTTTAATTACTGCTCTTCTTAATCTCATCATTACCCACTCATAATTCTTGTCTACTATGCCTACTTTTAGCTATAATTCTTCATAGCTGCTCTCTAAGTTTTCATAGCTATACTTCATTACATAATTATCATTCAATTAGTTAATTTATTCAGCCATTCATCATCCTTAATCAAGGATTAATGCATGATTAGGAAAGATTCTCTCTCTAGGCGGTATAGTCAATAAATTGTCAGCTAGTAATAGTGTAGATTTACCAGAATTCAATCTTTCACTACTCAATAGAGTTGTAATTAAATTATACTTAATCTTCTCTCACATTTAGATGCGATTAAGGTTGAAAATTAATCCGTCATTAGTCCAATAAGAAGAAGGTTTTTCCATCACACATGCCTGCGGTCACTCTGCACCTTCATATTGCTCTAGGAAAATGAATGAGCTTGCTCACTTCATATCTTTCGTGAATCAATTAGAAAAACTCTGAATTTCTTAATCATCTAAGCCAAGTAATTAAGCTTAGAGTCGTTTCCCATAGGGTGGATACAGAATTACCCTTAAAAATTGCTAAGGCAAAAAGGGAGAAATCTAACCTCGTGCATAGGGAGGAGTCTTTAATAAATCTAATCTGCCGATTGGTTTGTCATGTTACTCTCGGACCTTAGCTCTTTTTTTTTCAAGTCTATCATTTAAGTAGTGAGAAAAATGGCCCCGGTTAAGAGAACTCGCTTCGGTGGAGCCCACGACCGCGAGGCGGGAACAAGCAATGTCAACGGAAAAGGAAAGGCTCCCATGGATGAGCAAATACCGGACATCTCACGGGCTATTGACGAAGAAATGGAAGAGGTAGGTCCCAATTTCTATTCAAGTTGTTTAATTAACATTGCATACGATTACTTAGGAATGAACATATCCCCGAACATGCTGGAGAAATCCGACAGAAAACTCGGCATTGAATGCATAGTACATTTAAGTATAAAGTAGGAAAGAAATGATTGATGGGTATGCTGTTTGCAAGAGGAAAGAATGTTTGCTAGGGAAAATTTAGCTCGACATGTTCATTTTATTTCCAATGTTGAATGAGTCCTGACCCCCCTCCTGATCACAGGGGGCAGAGTTCCTGGTTAAGGGCTCTTGAATCCACGACTGCTGGTTAAGCGATGGATACCCACGACTGCTAGTTAAGCGGTGGGAACCCACGTCTACTGGTTAAGCGGTGGGAATGTCCATGTCGTGCTTTCTATGGGGTGGACATACCTAGTTGTATGGGCAGCTAGGCGACAACTGGAGGAGTAAACTCTCGCTGGAGGGGGGATGTTGTACCTCCAGAACATTGGAATTTTTATGAATAAGTTTGAGTAGAATTTCTACTAGAATTCTGTCTTGGTGTTGTTTGCAATACTGGTTGAAGGGCTGTATTAACGAACAATGTGATTCGGAATTAAGCAAGGAATCTTTATGTTGAACAACCTTTGTGGTAGAAATTAGGTCACACAAGGAAGTGTGAGTGTGGGGGTGGAAAGTGGGGGCTTGGCTCAGGTTGCCAACGCCTACGAGATGGGTGGTCCCGATTGGTCGGGAACTCTCTGTCCCCATTGTGCTTACTTCGATATTAGTAATACTCATTTCCCCTAGAGCGGTGAAATCTCGAGTGTACGTGCCTCTGAAACATGGGGAAAAAGGCGCTCGGGGTTTCTCTCCTCTTGGAAGGTGAGTCTTAGGATCGCTAGATAGTTCGAGTACGCTTCCCCTGCGAGGTGGAGCTAGATCTTCCTGCTAGTAGGCTCAAACTCAACTCACTTTGTGATGAGAGATCGTCCGCTAGTCGAATCTTGAACCATTTTGTTTGCTTCCGCAATAGATCTAGTGGCCACCGGGTTCACCATTAGATCCGCCATTAGAAATGGCGGGGTGGGGACCTCATAGGGACGGACAACAAGACCAGAGAAAAGTGATGTATTGGCATTCTATGAGCATCACAGATGGCATGATGGGCTATCTACAGGATGATGAAACCCCCTTCATTGCATGGAAAAACTTAGGCAGAGTGTTCGAGGTGAACACCAAGGCCAGGAAGCTTCAACGAGCTAAATCAGGTTAACAGGAGCCACCTTTCCATCAATGATTATGCCTTGAAGATCAAGAGTATCATAGAGGCTCTTGGATCTATTAAAGTCTCAGTGGAAGACGATGACATTGTCCATGCATGCTTGGATGGTCTAGGAGATGAGTATGTACATTTCAGGTCTTCCATGAATACAAGAGATGACATCCCCGTGTTCCAAGATTTGATTTCTATGCTTATTCTTGAGGAGAAGAACCTTGGTCTTGACAAATCTTCTTCTCGTGGCAGAAATAGGTCTGAACAGGCCTTCTATTCTAACTCCAACAGAGGTAGAGGTCGTGGTCGAGGCCCAAGTGGTTGCAGGGGCCAATTTGGAGAAGGTCAATCAAATCAAAACAATACCGGTGGCAGGGTAAACCAGTCTTAAGGCAGGGGGAGTCAAAGAGGTCGTGGTGCAGGATCAAGCAGGCAGCAACATACTACAAATAGCAAAGAATGTTGGACTTGTGGTGAAAATGGTCACATGTCATGTGACTGTCGAAAGGGAAAAGCAAGTGGAAAGAGAGAACAAGGCAACTATGTATCTACTAGTAGAGATGCAGATGACAGCAAAAGCGAGCGCATGTTTGTTATGCAGCATGTAATGAATACAATGACTGCAGAGAATTCCACCTAAGATGATGTTTGGTATGTGGATTCAGGTGCCTCTAATCACATGACGTCTCGTGGAGAGTGGTTTAGAGATATGCGCAAACCAGATGTGTCAGGCTATGTGCAGACATCAAATGACACAGCTCACCCCATTGCTCATGTAGGGGACATACCTCTAAATACAAATAATGGGAAATCAAATTACTTAGCAGATGTACTTCATGTCCCAAACATTACAAAGAATCTTGTTTCTGTTGGGCAAATGGTTGAGCAGGGTTTGTAGGTTCGCTTCAAGCCAAATGGTTGTTATGTAGAAGATTTCCAAAATGGCTGTAAGCTGATCATAGAGGGAAAATGTGTGGGCAGAATGTTTACGCTGAATGTAGACATGCCTGAGGTAAAAGATGCATTATTTGCACAGGGCACAGGTGTTGTGGCTGATGTTGACATTTGGCACAAACGGATTGGCCATGTCAATGAGCAGAGATTGTGTAGCATGCAATCAAAACAGATTGTAAAAGGTTTGCCCAAATTCAAGGTAGATGGTATGCATAAAGTTTGTGCAGCATGCCAGTTTGGAAAACAGTCAAAGGGCTCATTTCCACATGAGCGCAATGTATGTAAAAAGCCACTTGAGGTGGTGCACACAGATGTTTGGGGTCCAACTGATACTGCAAGTATACATGGTTTGCAGGTATTATGTCTCTTTCATTGATGACCATACAAGGAAAGTATGGGTCTACTTCATGCGTAACAAAAGTGAAGTGTTTGGTTACTTTCAGGACTTCAAATTCATGATTAAGAAGGAGACAGATATGCAAATCAAGACATTGAGGTCAGATGGAGGGGGAGAGTACTTCTCCAACAATTTTTCAGATTTTTTTTGAATGCATGGTATACGCAGGCAGTTTACATGCAGATATACTCCACAGCAGAATGGGGTCGCAGAAAGGAAAAACAGGCACATTGCAGAGGTTGCACGTGCATTGATGAATGAGAAGAACATGCCTCATCATTTCTGGGCTGAAGCTGTAAATACAGCTGTGTACATTATGAACAGGACACCTACAGCTGCGGTGCATGATGTAACACCTGAGGAAAAGTTTACAGGTACAAAGCCTGATTTGGCACACTTGAAAGTGTTTGGATGCATAGCCTACGTGCATGTACCAGATGAGTTGCGTAGGAAATTGGATCCTAAAGCAGAGAAATGTATTCTTGTGGGATATTTCCTTGAACAAAAGGGGTACAGGTGCTACAATCCTACTACACGAGAATTACGAGTGAGCAGAGATGGAGTCTTTGATGAGATGAGCAGCTGGTACAGTAATGCACATGACACTATTGGGGCTGATGTAAAAGATGATGTGGTTGTACAAAATGTGAGGCCACAGTCATAGGTTTTGAGTGGACCACAAGAGTCCTCTTCTCATGGCTCTGTTGAGAAGCCATGGAATGGTAGACTACGTATGCAGGTCACTCCACCAGCAGGTACAGGGAATGTATCACGAAAAGGAAGGAAAAGGTTGATGAACCTCCCTTTATGGCTGATGCATCATCAGGTTTTTCACATGTAGACATGGATTCAGATGGTTCTGAACAAAGTCTTGATGAGGAATTTGGAATTCCGTCTGTCAGGACACCAGGTGTAAGGAAAGTACAAGAAGATGCTAGAGGGAAAAGGAGTGACCCAGGACCGTGTAGATCTAACAGAGTCAGAAATCCAGTTCAGAAATTGACTTATGATGGGTATCTAGCACATCACCAAGCCTACATGGCTAAGGTGATACAGGATATGGATCCCACATGTTTTGAGGATGCAGTTGGAAATGTACATTGGGATGATGCAATGAATGAAGAGATGGCTGCATTGGAAGCAAATGACACATGGGAGTTGGTGCCATTGCCAAGTGTCAAGAAAGCTATTGGTTGTAAATGGGCGTATAAAACCAAGCATGAGGGTGATGTAACATTGAGTCACAAGGCAAGGCTGGTCGCAAAGGGTTATGCACAGACGTATGGAATAGACTATGAGGAGACCTTTGATCTAGTGGAAAAGATGACTTGTGAGAGTTGTCATAGCAGTGGCTTCATCTAGAGGATGGATTATGCATCAAATGGATGTAAATAATGCCTTCTTGAATGGTGAGTTGCAAGAGGAAGTGTATATGAATCAGCCACCTGGTTATGTCGATCCAGGTTACCCAGATTATGTATGCAGGCTTCTCAAAGCTTTGTATGGTTTGAAGCAGGGCTCTAGAGCATGGTATGACATGATTGCCAAGTATCTTGTCAGTATTGGTTTTAGGAGAGCTCATGCTGATCATTCACTCTATGTACGTGAGAGTGATATGGGGATTGTGGTCATTACCATATATGTAGATGACCTTATTATTGTGGGTGACAACGCTATGGAGATTGACCATGTGAAGGGTCTTCTCAAACAAGAGTTTGACATGAAAGATTTGGGCGAGTTGCGATACTTTCTTGGCATTGAGGTGATCAGGACTCCAGAGGGTGTATGGCTATCACAGAGATAGTATGCTTTGGACATGTTGTCAAAGTATGGTATGGCTGATTGTAAGCCAATTTCTATTCCCTTGGATGTGAATGCAAAGCTAAGTGCAGAGAAGGGTGATGTTGTTGAGGATGTCAAGATGTAAAGGAAGATTGTGGGTAGTCTAATCTACTTAACTATCACGAGGCCAGACTTGAGCTACATAGTAGGCTTGGAGTCAGTTCATGCAGCTTTCGAGGAAGCCACATTTGGATGGAGTACGATGCACACTTCGGTATGTGCAAGGGACTCTTGACTACGCATTGTTCTATGCAGCAGATGCCCCATTAGCATTGTATGGGTATACAAATGCAGATTGGGCAGGTAGCATTGTTGATAGGATATCTACGAGTGGATTCATGTTCTCTTTTGGGAGTGCTACTGTTACGTGGAGTAGCAAAAAGAAGCCTACGGTTGCTTTATCGAGCACAGAGGCCGAGTACAGAGGTGCACCAATTGTGGCATGCGAGGTAGCTTGGCTACGCACATTACTTGAGGATTTGGGAGTGCAGGTGGACCAACAGATTGTCATCCATTGTGACAACCTCAGTAGCATGCAGTTGGCTAGGAACCCAGTGTTCCATGCCAGGACCAAGCACATATTGGTCCATTACCACTACGCTCGAGAGCGAGTGTTGGCGGACGACATCGACTTGGTCTACGTCAGCACAGAGGAGCAGATAGCGGATATCTTTACCAAGGCCCTCGGAGCTGAGAAGCTTCGACATTTTTGGACTATGCTTGGACTCTGCGACATGGAGAGCTCGAGGGGGAGTGTTGAGATGTCAAGCTCTACATCTTGAGCTGGCATACACTACGGGTCTTGACCGCTTACGACATTTACTCACTGGCGCGTTAGGTGACCGACACGGAGGATCTCTGCCAGTGATTCTACAGCTGGACTACACTTATAGTGCCAGCCTAGTACGCTTCTAGCGAGTTCACACTTAGTGACCGCATGTACATATGTGCTACTTTTCAGCTTTAGCACTTAGTCATTTTGTACTCTCTTTTCTAAGAAGAAGAAGAAGCTTTCCATCTCTGTGCCCTTTGTGCTTGTCTTGTGTAGCTCTCTTGCATCCTCATTCTTTACAGAATTTCCATTCCTTGAGATCACATACTCACGACTGTCACACGCTGGAACTGGAAATGTGGGATGGAGAATAGGGCCTCAAAAATGAACGGTCTTTCCCTATGAGTATGACCAAGCATGGGGGTGTAGGATATCAAAACTTTTACTTTTATCGATAAATTAGTGTGCTCGTAGAGGAATGCTTTAGTCTATTAACCTTGCAATGATAGTGCACAACTCGACGTTTGAGGGGCTTGAGCCAATGTACCTACCTACCCCCTAGACTTTTGAGGTGCTTGAGCCCATCTTGCTCCAAGAGGGTGTTGAGCGACATGGGGCTCTGACATGTTAATTGTATCATTCCCAAACAACTTGTTATCCTACTGTGCCTTGGGTACTATGGCTTCATACCACTTTTTCCTTCATACCATGTCTTTCAACTGTACAGCACAGAGGATTTGAGGAATGTCCTAGCTTCCTAGTTCAAACTTTGCAAGTTTTCTTTTAAGAGCCTCGAAGTCCAATGAACATGATGGGATGACATGGCATTTGAAATTCAAGCGCGAGTTCCAAATGTGCTTGAAAAGTGCAACATGAAGAGTTTCTTTTGCTAGAAGCATTTTGGTAGATTGCCGCTGTTACATACTATTTTCAGGTTCTGATTGATTGGAGGATTTCAATTCACTCTAGAAAGCTTGTGTAGACATATGTAATTCATTTTGATTATTTAGACTACAAACTCATGTACTTCTCTATCAGCGAGACGGGTGATAGTTTGGGTGCTTAAAATGTCTTCATTGCCTTTGGGCATTAATGAGATTCACAAAGTGACAATGGACATCTCTCTCTCTCTCTCTCTCTCTCTCTCTCTCTCTCTCTCTCTCTCTCTCTCTCTCTCTCTCTCTCTCTCTCTCTCTCTCTATCGGTTTTTATAATCTTTTGCCAAGGACAATGTACATGATGCGTATTGTGAACAAGGGCAGCCCAGATTCTTTCTATACATGTTGTGTGACAGGCTCTAGGGTGAAACACACAACAAAGCCCTGTGTGATGTGAAGAAGGGTAGGTTTAACTGCTTGGATAGATTATATCTATGAATCTAGGATAAGCCCAGATTCACCAAAATGCAAGGTATAGTCTAATGGTAGTCACCCACAAGAGGACAGAATATACAAACTCTGATGAAAACAATACCAAATGGGTGCAGGCTGTTTGAGAAGTGCACACCCTTCAAGTTATATTAGGGGGGAAGTCGACTTGGATGGAAGAATAGTGCAAGGAGAATGGATCATATGGACACCAGGATTGGTGTGTGAGTGCAGAATAGAGCCACACGCGATCATGTACAAATGGGTGGTCTAATTGAGGTGGTGGTGGGTGATCGGAGACACCTGCCTTGAGATTGACCAGCAGGTTCTCATGACCATTGGTATTGCAACATCGGGGGGAAGCTGCAGCAGGGTGCATAATGAAAGTAATATCATGATTTCCAATGCCTACCGGGTTGATTGATATGGCAACATGATCATTTGCAGGTGCAGGAGAATCCTCTCTCATCTCCTGTCTCCTAGGTTGCGGTTGTGGAGATTTTGGCATCAAACTTCGTGCCCTGCAACACTTTTAAAGAGGGGGAAAGGAAAAGATGATGTCGAAACGATGGCAGGTTGTAGATGATTAAATTAAAGGAATGAGACCGTTTTAAAAGGGTAATATGGAAAGGTGGGACCTCTGGAGAGGAGAATCTCCTTGATTTTTTCAACAAAATACTGTAAAGATAGCTCTAAAGACATCCGCTCAAGAATTAGCTTGAAGGTATCTGTGCATGTTTAGGGTCAAGGTGTAGTTAGCACCCTTCTTTCATATGCAAATTCCATATAAATATAATCATATAGAGTTCCATAATCTATAAGCTAAGGGTGGCCATCCTACTTGAGCCAAGGATTCCTTGGTTTCCTTCCAAGAAATTTAAAGCCAACTTGAATGAAAGCACCAGCAGGGAGGAGGGGGGGACTATGTGGAGTTGGGTTGTTGTGGGGACATGTTGTCCTATAGGAAGGTTTCTTAGCTATGCAACCTGCACTTCATGCACGCCACATTCCTTCTTGCTTTTGTGCATTTCTTTCACCACCGTTGCATTGTGCAAGCCCACGTAATGGGAAAACATCCTTGAAGATTTGATCAAGCGCACTTGCATAATGCAACATGCCTTCAAGATGTGAGCATATGTAATTTCATATGGGGAAAAACCATGTTTGCCAACGATAGCCCATTTTTTGGCATGTACATAGTAGTGGATATGTGCAGGGGACATGTGTACACATGAATGTAAATAAATGTGTTTGGAAGATTTGCCAATGTGATATTGGGCTTCAAAGATGATGGACCATGTACACATTGTAAATAGTTAGCTTTGGGTGTCAATAATTGTGTACATGAACATACTTGGGCAGGGTGTGAGAGCCTTGGATGTGGTTCCAAGAGGTTTTTTTTTGGGTCTAGAAGTTCTATTGACGTGTGTGAACACACTTAGGACTTCCGAGGCATTTTTTCTCTCACTAGGAGGTCTTTTCCCCGTGCATTGTATATACGACCATCACTCTAGGGCTAATTTATCTTTCATTGTGTACTAAGAAATACTACTCTCTCTTGTGTGCCTTGAGCTTCATTCGTCTTCTCAAAGCTGTGCGTGTTTCCCTGTAACCTTATTTTCAACAATTGGTATTAGAGTAGGTTGCATCCTCTCGGGCTTAATCGCCAGCATGACCAACACACTCTTGCTCACATTCTCATATTTCTGTGAGCTTTTTTGAGTGTCAGTAGGTCGACAAATACTTCAGGAAAGCTTGAATAGAGAGAGGTTTGCTCAAATTTTCCATTTGGGCTCATTTCGGCTTCCAATTCCACTAAAGATAGTACTACATAGACAATTTCGTCCTTTTGTGAAGATTTTTTGTCAGTGCCTTTTTTTGCATAATAAGTCCCTTACAATATTCTTCGGGTTGTGCAATATACCGCATGCTGGTCCCGCTTCGTCTCTCCTCTTTTCGGGCAGTTTTCACATCAGGTGCATGCATTCGCCATGGCTGACAACAACATACATGTGTTCAAGATGTTTGTTGTTGAGGATAAATTGGATGGTATAAATATAATCATTAGAGTTCCATACCATAAGGCATTCCAAAGATTTTCCAATGTGACATTGGGTTTCAAATATGATGGACCATGTACACATTGTAAATAGTTAGCTTTGTGTGCTGGCAATCACATACATATACATATCTAAGTAGGGTGTCGAAGCCTTGGATGTGGTGCCATGTGCCTTTTTTTTTTCCTCTCTAGGGTGTTCTTTTGAGCTTCCTACAATGTCAATAATGCAAGTGGTAAGTATGGGTATGGTCATCTTGCCCTGCAAGTTTGACACATACGGTAACTCTCTATTTGCGACGCCCGATATGCAGTGATACACGAATCGCCTTAGAAGTGGTCAAAAATATAAATTTGCCATGAAGTTTGATTATCAAGGATCAAGTCTACAAAATTTGGAGAAATTCGGAGTCCGCCTAGTATTTTTGTCACAGACATACCTATTGAGGGTCAAAACTAGCCAAAACTGGCCTTAAAAAGGTCAAAAATTGGGTCCAAATGGTATGAAAGGTTGATGTTTACCACATCACTCACGGTGCCATGAGTGTCCAAGCTAGGGTGTGCTTGCTAGACCAAATATCAACACTTTCACCTCTCTCTGTGTAAGAGGAATCAGGGTTTCTATAGATGGTTCCAAGTGTGCCTAAAGAGTGCAACATGAAGAGTTTCTTTGGCTAGAAGCATTTTGGTAGATTGTACCTGTTACATACTATTTTCAGATTTTGATTGATTTGAGGATTCCATTTCACTCAAAAAGCCTATGTAGACATTATGCAAGTCATTTTGCTTGTTTAGACTATAAACTCTTGTACTTCTCTATCAGTGAGATGCGTAATTTGGGTGCTTCAAATCTCTCTCTCTCTCTCTCTCTCTCTCTCTCTCTCTCTCTCTCTCTCTCTCTCTCTCTCTCTCTCTCTCTCTCTCTCTCTCTCTCTCTTTGGAATAAGGGTTGCGGAAAGACACACATAGCTTGGAGAAGACAAAGGAAGCTCAACGCACACAATAGAGAGTGTGTTACTTAGTGTGCAATGGAAAGATAGATAGCCCTAGAGTGATGGACGTATATACAATGCACGGGGGGGAAAACCTCCTAAAGAGGGAAAAAATACCCGGCGGTCCTAGTGCGTTCACACACATCACTACCACATGTATATGGTAACAAATCCCCCCTGGAGTGATGCGGTGAATGGGAGATGGCACATGAGTAAAGGGAAGTGCCATGCCTTGAGGACATGATTAGTCCACAAAGGGGAGTAAGCCCAAAGCTTTGCGGAAAGCTTCAAGCTTCTCACGAGACAATGCCTTTGTGAAAAGATCTGCAAGGTTGTCTTGTATTGGCACATAAGCCAAGCTGATCTCTCCTGCTGAGAGCCTCTCCCTGACATAGTGGTAATGCACCTCAATGTGCTTTGTGAGAGCATGAAAAAGTGGGTTCCTTGAATCTGCCAATGCGCTCTGACTGTCAGTGTAGATAGTGTTGGCAATGTCCTGTCCAACACCCAAATCAACCATAAGGCGTCTGAGCCACTCAACCGTAGCTGTGAAGACTGCCCTGTACTCAGCCTCACAACTCGAAGTGGCCATAGTAGGTTGCTTCTTGCTCAACCATGATATACATGAACTGCCAAGCATGAAACAAAAACCACTTGTGGACACTCGCGTGTCAAAACAAACAGCCCAATCTGAGTCCGAAAAAGAATGTAAGTCTGGCGACAATGATCTCCCCTTGGGATAAAACAAGCCAAAGGTGTAAAGTGCCACTAAGGTAGCGGAAAACCCTCTTGACAGCCTACCAATGCTTAGACCGTGGGCTATGCATGAATCTGCTGACCTGTGAGACTACAAATTGAATATCTGGCCTCGTGTTGCATACATAAATGAGGCAGCCAATAGCAGTTTGGTAAAGAGTGACATCAGCAGGATCGCCAGCATCATGTAGACTCAACTTCAAACTTGTTTCCATGGGAGTGGCAATAGGTTTGCAATCGTCAAGTCCAAACTTACATAGCAATGTCTCTATGTAACTTTTCTGACACAAGGCAATACCACCATCACACTACTTAAACTGTATACCCAAATAATGATGCAACAGCCCCAAATCTTTCATCTTGAAAGTAGCATTCAAATCAGCCTTAAATTTAGCAATATGTCTCTCATTTGGTCCAGTGATCAGCAAATCATCAACATAAATAACCACGATGAGAAGTACATCACCCTCACGCGTTACATACAATGTGCTTTCTGTTGGACTGTTATTTACGAAAGCGTGGTTTAACCAAATGAGTGTCAGCTTTCTCATACCAAGCACGAGGAGATTGCTTCAACCCATACAAAGCCTTCTTACATCTGTACACTTTGTCCTCTTGTCCTTTTATGACAAAACCATGAGGGTGCGTTACATAAACTTCTTCAAATATGTCACCATTCAAGAAAGTAGTAACAATGTCTGATTGATGTACATCCCAACCAAAATGAGCTGCCAATGCACATAGAAAACGCACAGTAGTCATACGACAAGTGGGAGCAAAAGTCTCTTCATAATCTAAACCTTTTTGTTGTGCATAACCCTTTGGAACAAGTCGAGCCTTATGGCGATCGATCTCATTGTGTGGCTTGCGTTTCAACTTGTAAACCCACTTCGTACCAATGGCCTTTTTGCCAGGAGGAAAATCACATAAAGTCCATGTGTTATTTTCTATAAGTGCATCATATTCTGATTGCATGGCAGCCATCCATTTTTTTGAATTCTTTGCTTCATCAAAAGACAGAGTCTCCTCAACATCATGTAAGCTAGACACAGCCAAAGCATAAGAATCTGATGCATAAGATGCATGGCGAGAGCCTGAACGAGTACGGCTAGACAAAGGTGCATTCAATTTACTGTCACGCAAAGTGTGCACCAACCATTTCGACATACCTCTAGCCTGCTCATTTTCAGCCCTTTTCTCATCAAGTACATCATGTACATCTGCATCAGTAATAGGCTTATCTGTAACATTTTTGGAAACCCACATAGGTTGTACATTTGCCTCATTGGAAATTATATTGGTATTTCCACCACTGAAAAGAGGCAACAAAGTGTCATAAATGTCTTGTGAGCTTACATTAATGTCTCTAGTACATGACAGCAAGGGCTGAACAGTGCTTCCACAAACACTACATCCCGTGAAACCAGAATACATTTTGTTTGCGGATGATACAACCTGTAACCTTTGCTTTCAGCACTATAACCAACAAAAATACATTTGATAGCCTTATCATATAATTTTATGTGCTATGTTTGTGGCACCAAAGCATATGCCAAACATCCAAAAACACGCATGTGCTCAATAGAAGGCTTTCTATCATGCCATGCTTCATATGGAGTAATAGACTACAAGGCTTTCGTAGGACACCTCGTAAGTACATAAGTGGCACACATGATGGCCTCAAGCCAAAAAGAATGCGGCAAAGCTTGACTTTTGACCATACATCGTGCCATTTCCGTCAGTGACCTGTTTTTCCTCTCAGCAACACCATTTTGCTGAGGTGTATAAGGAACTGTACATTGGTGTTTTATATCATGACTAGCCAGAAATGCATTAAATTCATGAGACATATACTCCCCCCCTCGATCAGAAGGGAGGGTGCCCATAGTTCATTTCTAGACATTTTCAGCCATAGCCAAAAATTGTTTGAAGCACATAAAAACTTCGGACTTCCCTTTAAGCGGGAATACCCATGCATGCCTGGAGTAATCATCAATGAAAGTCACAAAGTACAGGTAATTTCCCAAGGACGGAGTTTGCATGGGCCCACAAACATCACTATGGACAAGCTGCAACCTGCATGTGGCCCGAACTGAACCATCCTTTGGAAACTTAGAATGTTGCATCTTACCTAAAATACAGCCTTCACAAACATGTTTGACAGGTGCTTCAAGAGGTGGCAAAGAAGCAACCATATCAGATTTTTGCAAACACAGCAAATTGGAAAAATTCAGATGACCAAAACGTGCATGCCAAAGTTTTGCATATGAAATAGCCCTTGAATCTACAATAGCATTTGCAAAATTTTTTCCACACTTGTCATACAAAGTGAGCTTATACAGCCCACGACACAAAAGGCCAGATGCAACAATTTCATCACCAAAACTGAGATCATGAACTGTACATCTGTCATCCACAAATTTGACTACATGTCCAAGTCTAGCAAGTGCGGACACATACAAGAGATTCTTCTTGATCCAAGGTACATAAAGTCTATCAACAAGTGTGAAAGAAATGCCATTAGCAGCAGTAAGCACAATCTTTCCAACTCCATGAACTGGACAAACTCGAGAGAGGTAAAAAATTCACGATGTGAGGTAATGTGCTTTGTAGCACCACTGTCGAAATACCACACATGTGAATCTACACCAACTGACAAGCATGCATCATGGACACCAGGATTGTAAGTGCACTCTGTGCTAAAAGCCCATTCTGCATCAAAATCAGCATTACAGTCTCCTTTCACTAAAGACTCAACAATGGCTGCATTTGTAGTGGAACCAACATTTGCAGTGGAACCACCCTCTTTCTTCTTAGCCTCTTTGGCCTTCAACTTAGGACACGACTTGATCAAGTGATCATTAGCTTTACAATAATGGCAACGCATTTTCTTTTTGCCCTTATCACCAGAATTGCCAGACGAAGTGGTGCCAGCAGAAGCATTAGGAACAGAAGTTTTGCCACTCGCAGTAGAACCATAAGAAGTGGTTGTATTACTGTTACCACCCTTTCTTTGAGAAGAAATAAAAGCCTGTTCAACTGCACGCTGCGTGGTCCTCTTTTTTCTAGAAAGTGACTCTTGCAACAACAATGTGCATAATGCATCAAACTTGACAACCTCAGGATTTCCTTGGGTCATTAGTCTCCAAGTACTAGCAAAATCTGGTAGGAATCTGGTAAGGCATCAAGAACAGTCTGCACAAGGGAACTGTCTGAAATGACTTCACCTGTAGAAATAAGTTGCTCATTGATATCCTTGACACTAGAAAGGAAAGTGTCCATGTCATCTTCCTCATGCATAATCTTCGACTCCAGCTCTTTACATAGCAAAGCAATTTTAGACTCATTGCGGCTTGCATAAAGACCTGCTAGAATATCCCAAGCCTGCTTTGCAGATTTTGCTGAACGGGTGTGATGAACAATTGTGCGCTTCGCAGACAACGCAATCAATGCATGAGCTTGCGCATCCTTTACATCCCGACGAGCTTGTTTTGTCGTAGGTAAAACAACTCTAAGAACAACAATCCTTGTAGCAAGACTTGCAACATCCTCAACATCACCTACATCCTCAGAACAAGGACGTACATCAATGCCCTGCACAATGTTCCAGACGCCCTTTGACACAAGAACATGTTGCATCATATAAGCCCACATAGGGTACTTGTCCCCATCCAACCTGTCCTCAGCAGCAAACATTTTGAACACATCTCTGTTGTTGTTGTCAACCATGGTAAATGCTGCACCTGATGTGAAAACTGCCCAAAAATAGGAGAAACAAAGCGTGAACAGCACGTGCTATATAACACAAACCGTAGAAGACTATAAGGCACCTGTTATGCAGAAAACGGCACTGACAGAAATTATGCACAAAATGATGAAATAGCCTGTGCAGTACTGGCTGTAGTGGAAACGGAGGCCAAAATGAGCCCAAATAAAAAATCTGAGCAGACCAAGCTTTACGAGCTTTCCCGAAATATTTGTCGACCTACGAACGCTTGCCAAAGCTCACTGAAATCGGAGAAAGTGAGCAAGGGTGTACTGGAGCAGATGGCGACTAAGCCTGAGAGGACGCAACCTGCTCTGATACCAATTGCTGGAATTAGGGTTGCAGAAAGACACACACAACTTGGAGAAGATGAAGGAATCTCAAGGCACACAATAGAGAGTGTGTTACTTAGTGTGCAATAGAAAGATAGATAGCCCTAGAGTGATGGGCGTGTATACAATGCACGGGGAAAAAACCTCCTAAAGAGGGAAAAAATGCCCCGGCGGTCCTAGTGTGATCACACACATCACTACCACATGTATATGGTAACATCTCTCTCTCTCTCTCCTTCTTGCGCACGTGTGTGGTTTTTATTACCTTTTGCAAAGGAAAATGTATGTGATGTGTATTGTGAACAAGGGTAGCTCATATTCTTTCCATACATGTTGTAGGACAGGCTCTAGGGAAACACACAAAACAAAGCCTTGTGTGATGTGAAGAAGGGTAGGTTTAATCGCTTGGATATAATATATATATGAATCTAGGATAAACTCAAATTCACCATTCAAGAAAAATTCAAGTTATAGACTAATGATAGTCACCCACAAGACCACATACTATACAAATTCTGATGAAAACAATACCAAATAGGTCTAAGGTGTTTGAGAAACCCTTCAAGTTATATCAGGGGGGACGTTGACATGGATGGAAGAATAGTACAAGGAGAATGGATATCATGGACACTGGGATTGGGATGAGAGTGCAAAATCGAGTCGCATGTGATCCCAGCTTGCATATGCGCTCCATGCTTGGGGACATCAGTTTAAAGATTTTCTGCATCAAAGTGTAAAGGAGAAGGTCGATCAAGAAGAACTTGCTACATTTGAAACACTAGTGGAAATTGCCAAGGCCAAGAGAAAAGAGATCATATGAAGGTGGGAGCAAGGCATGACACATATTGAGCTAAAGGTAGTGCAACCAATGGTTCTTGTGGTAGCAGGTAACAGAGTGGACGGAGTGGTTCAAGGTCATGATCTAGTTACAACAAGGGCTTTGCATGATATTGCCCATCACTTGCAAGAGTTGAGGATTAACAAAATTAATAGAAATCAAAGAGAAGAGAGGCCAAATAGGAAAGGCATGATAGGTTATGGTGGGTAGAGTAACGACGTGTTCATTATGTAATCATAATGATTAGATAGAGAGCAATTAATTAAGATGTTAACTCAATGCACAATAAACTAAATGTGAACACACACAACTTGATTATTTTAACACATGAAGAGTATTTAAAATGCCTCTTATATAGGCACTACAGTGGAGATATTTCCACCAAGATATTTGTACAAAAGAGTCAAGAGGCAAGATGCCTTTGTCCCCTTTGACCCGACACATGATCACATGGCTCAACACATGATTTATTGGCCTACAAATTCACATGACTCTGGAACACATGTCTGTCTACATGGATAGAGGTAATCCTCACATATTTGTGGTGCAACAACTCCCACACACCAACAATCCTAGAGGTTATTCATACGTAGTTGTGGTGCAACAAATCTCGCACCCCAACAACCCTCCCCTTGTGTGTTTTGTTGCACTACTCAAATACATTCCTCCCCTCAAAACACACTAGGGTGAGACACACAAAACACAAGCCTCTAGACACAAAGGGTGTAGGCACACAAAATATCAGGGTTTAGGCATACACACAAGCCTCCGTTGGCACAAATAGTGGGTAAGGGAGAATTGAGAGAATTGCTTACAATATATCATCATATACCAAGTCAACATTGTTGTTGTTCTTTTTGTCAGAAACTTAATGTATTTGAGTAGTGCAACAAAACCCACAACGGGAGGGTTGTTGGGGTGCGAGATTTGTTGCACCACAACTATGTATGAATAACCTCTAGGATTGCTGGTGTGTGGGATTCGTTGCACCACATATATGTGAGAATCACCTATATCCATGTAGACCACCATGCAGGTAGAGATGTGGTCCAGAGTCATGTGAATTTGTAGGCCAAGCCATCATGTGTTGAGCAATGTGATCATGTGTAGGGTCAATGGGGACCAAGGCATCTTGCCTCTTGACTCTTCTGTACAAATATCTTGGTGGAAAGTTATCCACTTGTAGTGCCTATATAAGAGGCATTGTGAAATACTCTCCGTGTATTGAATAATCAAGTTGTGTGTGTTTACATTTAGTCTTATGGATCCCTCATGAGATTCCTCGTATTTTAGAAGATTCCTCGTATTTTAGAAGATTCTTTCTTTGATTCACTTAGCCATATTATGAGGAATCTCATGGCATCCCTCATGGATCCAACGGTTTGTTAGAGTGGAACCCGGTTCAGTAGGAGGTGCAATGAAATCAAGAACAACATCTCAATTTTCCACATTGTCGTCCCGTGAAACTGTCTTGGTGAACCAAATTATAACCAACATAGTGTGAAGACTCCATGTAGAATTTCCTTGAGAATGCTAAATAAGCTATCACAAGTAAGAGATGTCTAAAGACAAACCCAGGTTTCATACTTTTTCAAGATATTGGAACGTGCAATAAAACCTCTGCTCAACTTTCCATGAAAGCAATGTGTTGACATACTCATAAGTGGCAACCAAGTCCTTGAATTGCTATTGTTTATTGCCAGTAGCCAGCCTCATCAAAACTGATGATGAGGTTGAGAACTTGAGAATAACAGGCAGAGACTAAAACTAGTCGCAACATGCCTTTCATGATATGAAGCAAACTCCAAACAAGAAAGGTAACTGACCTAGTTGTGTCGCTTTGTGCTAACGTATGCACTTAACATATCCTTTATCGTGGTTGACTAAGGTATGCGCTTAGCATATCCTTTAGTACTAAATAGAATGCTTGTAAACTTTCCATCCAACGGGGGATGAATAGCAGAGAATAAGAGTGAGGTGCTTTTCCAATCAAATAAAGACAATCTTTCGTGATTGAGGATAACCTACGACTAACCAAGTTAGGTTCTAGTTGGATACTTGATGTAAATATGAGCGAAGTAAACTCATAGAGTTTAGATCATCCAATCCCAGACACCCATACTAAACCATTATCGTATATGGCGGGGTGTGAACTCATACTAAAGTCGTTAGAGAGGTTGCACTTGAAGTGTAAACTCTTGCCAAAACAATAAAGTTCATGAATTTGCACCACTCCGAATAAATTTTTGTTTAACACTAGGGCCCATAACACGTAGTGTGCATGCATCTAACACAAAAAAATTCGAACCGCAATTCCATGACGAGACTTTCTAGGACACGTACGTGAAAGCCTTGTAACAATATTTGGACCATAACAGAATGTGAAAGCTCAGCCACACCTAGGTACCAACCATGAGATCTTCTCATGAACATAGCATACTTGCCTACATGTAGAAATGACCCTCTCTTAAGGTGGTTCCACAACACCTGTAATCACAACAAATCTGTACGTAGTACTCGACAATTTTTGGCTATTGAAATTGTTCCTAATACGGTGTGCTCCAAAATGGTCAAATAAACAGATGCGAGCAGCATGTCAGGACTTCCTCACGAAACATGATTAGGAATTAGGCGCCAGTGTCAATCCTTGAGACTCATATTCTCCACATGTGGAATATGTGTCAAATAAGGATGCCAGAGAAAGTGACATCCATCAAGAACAAATTGTGCTTGTGTGTGGAGGTAACTAAGAACACTCCGCGACGCGAGTGAGAGGGACCCTCATTATCATTGCTCCACACTGGCTAAACCAAACTCCTTGAGTTCCTATACCATGTTGTGTCCCATGTGACAACATGTGCGGAAGAGAACCGTACCATGTAGGTTTGTAATAGTTTCAACAAGATTCAAACCCATTATGGTATCTTGATGAACAGGGAAGTGAGAAAATAAGAATATTTTCTCAAACTGCTATACTCATCCATGACCTTGTCACTTGGCTTAAGAGGAAGCTTGATGAAAACCCTCTAGCTCAAACATCCTGATTACATAACGCAAACAAACTTAATAGTAAAGGAAAATAAATCCAAAAAACATGTACTTACCACGAGGTGGAAATTACTCGATACTTACCCGGAAGTATCGAGTAAAGGAAAATAAATCCAAAAAACATGTACTTACCACGAGGTGGAAATTACTCGATACTTACCCGGAAGTCAAGTGCAACGCTCAACCTTCACAGCGTACCATAGCAAAATTTCTATGACCTGCAAACACTAAAATTAGAGATTAATGAAGATAAAGAAATTGAACTTGTAACCCTTGGTGTTGCCATGGAAATCCAAACCCCTAGGTATAGCTTGCAAAACCAACCCCCTTGGTGAAAGGTTGGAAAGAACCTTTTGACTAGCCCTTGGCAGATAGTGTTTTTTGAAAAACAAAGTGTGAAGGTGTCAAAAAATGACCATCAACAAGGATTGTGTGATTTAGTAATCACATATGTGGTCATACCACAAAACTGTGCTCCTATATGCACGCCTAGTGCTATAGAGAAAACGTGAGATCCACGCAGGATCGAACCCCAACTCTTATGGACAGCCATGCTGTCGGAAATGCTTGCTGCATCTATACGCCGTGTTATAGATCAGCCTATGCGAGTGTAAGTTCAACAAAAACTCAACTCAATCGTTGCACCAGAAACATGTGGTTACAAAATACCCATATGTAATGACAAGACTCTAGCTTGGTCATTAACATCGATGGGGACACTGCAGATCCATTCAAGCTCGAGAACAACAACCTAGGAAGTGCCAACGTTTGGGTCCCACCCTAGGTCTGACAATGGCTCTTAGCCTTTGTGGCTCATAGCCCTTATGTCAATAACAAATTAGTGTTCAATCGATGAACCGATGAAGACTAATTTCAGACGTCTTGGCCACTTTCTAGGTGAGAGTTAGAGCACCTTGGCTTAGACTGACTCATGAGCAAAACACGTATCAAAAGCTTCTTATAAAGTTTTCATTATTCTTCAAGAGAACGAAGAAAGAGAGCATGCTGGGCTGAGGAACTTATCTTAAGTTGCTGGAGTGTGTACCCAACCTGTGTGCTCTCATCTTATGCCTGGCTTGCAGCTGATCTTATAAATATGCAACAATCTTTCTGTATGACGCTCGCATTGAGAGAGATAATAGAGAACATGAGTCACATCTTCACTCTCATCGATCTTGTAGGGATCGTGACTGTACAAGGATGACTTAAATAGGGCACTTTGCCTGTGAAATAAGTCCTAGGTTTAGGTTCCTTGTAGTGTTGTTGTGTGTTGACAGCCACCAAAAATCATGTTAAACAAGCCATCACTTATCTTGTCCTTGACAGAGTTGCTAGTGTGATAGCGAAGCGTAATTCATGAGGCGATAGAATTGAATCCACGTAGCTGGCATGCCTCGCATGCAGAATTGTAAGCCCTTGCCGAGATTGATGGACTCAAACGTGAGATCCAAAACAAAAGTGCCTTGCACAATAGCCTGTACTGCTAGGGAGACATCCTAACTTGATGTTGCCACCCATAAAATGGTAGCGGATATCTGTATTTTACCAGTTTTGGAGATGTGTATACAAATGCCCTTGATTTGAAGTCAATGAGCTCTATCGGTGTACACGTTAGAAGCCTTGTTGTACGTAAAACTGTCAAAGCACTTTGCTTTGCACAACAGACAATATTTTCCAAATAAGTGTGAAAACATGGAAAAACAAGCAAAACTTACAATTGTCTAACTTGGTCATCCTGTTGTAACTAGTTGTCTTGAAATTTTGAAGGACAAACTTGTTGGAAGATGGCTCATAGCCATAGCTGCTGCGTGAGAGAGAGTTATTGTGTATATCACATACACCCTCTTTGCACGTAATGAAAAAACACGCAAACAAGCTGACAAATTCCTACAAGTTTTTTTTCTCATAGCATAAGCCAAACGGGAAAATCTCAATGCTTCCCTTAACAACCTATGGAGTTCCTAAGAGCTCATAGCTAAAGGATGTTTATGCTAACAAACTAATATTATAGCAAAAGAAAGTCGATCGTGTCGATCATTCACAAAAAATAGACCTTGTCTACTTGTAGATCTGTTGGAAAAAAATATTTTTCTGTGCAAAGTATGTGCATCTCGTACATACTTGAGTCTATGAATTATATTTGTGATCAATCGTAGACACCCATTGCATACCATAGTGATCAAGCACATGCTCAATAAACAACTATCAACTGGGTACCTCAGTAAGTACACCTGCCGACGAAGCTTGCCACCATAAGAATCGAATGAGTCACCAGCAAGAAGCAAACCAAGAAATGATTTGCAATAAACTGTGCCGATCTCCTTGAGATGCGAGAGAGGTAGTGTGTATTCAAGCCGTGCTTGATGTGGAATTGCAAACTATTCATTGACCCTTGTGAAATACTCCCATCAACGTCCCTTGTCGTGTTGGCTTGGTTCAATAGATGCCTTACTTCCTGCTGCCGAGGGCCTTGCCCGAGTTGCACCAAGAGGATTGCATGGTCTGCCTATCCTATCGGATCTTCCCAAAAACTGTTGCATATATGTATTGCATGACTGTGTAAAATATTTGTAATGACTTGTTGCATGCCTTGCATGCCATACTTGAATTCTTGACGGATTGCACTAAGCATGAGTTTTTCTTGGTTCTGTGACTCAAAACTAGAAAATTCAATTGGCCGAGGTGATGAAATCATAGGGGCTTTGCATGATGCTCACCTATGAGTTCTGCCACTTGTTTTTGTTTCTAACCATGTCGGAGTTCTCTAATTTTGAAAATTGCAAATATGCTGCAGGAATCTCTTCATGTGCTCCAGGAGCACACCATTCATCCCCACAAAAACCGTTGCATCCCGTAGGGGTATGGGTGGGAGGCGCGAGGGGGGCAGGGGGGGGGAGGGGTGTGCGGAGGGGGTGCCCTCATGGACATCCTCCCTTGAAGTCAAGTCAAAAGCCAATTGCCTTGGGCGTCCATGTATGAACATAAAAATTAAAACGCTGAGCTCCATGATGGATTGCGCGCTCTGCGCAGAGGAGAAATTTACCAATAGGTCTTTGTCTAGGCTAAACCAGGCTCCGTCCAAGTTACGTGAAGGGTGGATGCATGAATAGGTGGCCCGGTTTTAACCGGTTGAAAGTTTCTTTTGGAGGCTTAAAATTTAGGGGGTATGAAACTGGTGTTATGGGCAAGAATGGTTTGAATTAAATAATCGTGTGGAGGATACAAAATCTTAAAAATCATGTGGAGGATTAAAAAACACGTGTGGAGCCCACGTCAAAACGAATGTTCAGTCGAATGTTTTCATGACTGTGACTTGTCTGTATCTTTGTGCCTTTCTCCTTCTGTGCCTTTCTCAGCTCACTCTACAGCCCCCTGTGCACGCTGCTTATCCTTCGCTATGGATAGCAACCTAAGAAAGAGCCCAAGGAATGCATCCCGACAGGTCTCCCCCACAAAGACCCGACATTCTCCCATGAAGGTATGTCACCTCTGTTTGTCTCTCTCTGTGTTGTGTACAGCGGACCTGTATGTGTAGTAGAGTACTAAGGTGTGGATACATTGAGTAATGAATATGGATTTATTCCTTTCAGAGACAGAAGTTACAGCCTCCTCCCAAAATCAGCCGCTTTGTTCACCCCAAGGATGTGGAGGTGCCATTAAAGGCATTCTGCACGACAAAGGAGGATTTTCACAGGGAATATGGGTTAAGTCTTGAGGGGAAAGATGTTAGGAAGTTGACAGATGCAGATGTGCCCATATCCGATTGGATGAAAGTTTTCACGTGTCTTCTAGTGAAGGAGAAAAAAGTGCCGATAAAAACAGCAAGGCCGGATCACTACAAGGCACTCTACCAGCTCTACAAGCAGGTGTACAAATCCAAACCACCAAACTATCTGTTGGGAGTCAAGTTTGCACGCAGATATGTTTATTTCGTATGCACAGGTCCGGTAAAGTGGGCTGAGTTTGCATCTGAGGTGGTGAAGAATGTGACCAATGAAGGTCACTTAGATAGGAAAAGAGAACAATCGAAGTTAGAGACTTCCCAAGTATCCACAGGAACCCCCAAGTGGTTCTGCCATCTTCTTAGTAAATACCCCATCCGGAAGTACACCAATCAGAAGTGGACTTTTTGCGACCACTCAGTCTCTGTTTAGTGTTGAAGTATCCACTTCCTTGCAAGAACTTCTTGTTGAGGTTAGAAAATCTCATGACAATGTATCAGCCGAGTGTCAGAAGGCTAAGGATTTAGTGGTCAAATCTGTTGCTGATGTGCACCGTTGCGAGGGTGCCCTTGACACCATCCGAATGCACTTCCTTGACG
This sequence comes from Adiantum capillus-veneris, assembly GCF_014529385.1. Taxonomy (NCBI): domain Eukaryota; kingdom Viridiplantae; phylum Streptophyta; class Polypodiopsida; order Polypodiales; family Pteridaceae; genus Adiantum; species Adiantum capillus-veneris. The sequence continues at coordinate 39,239,650 of NC_140942.1, forward strand.
ATGCCAATGTACCAAGATGCTTGCTTGACAGCCTCCAAGAAAAATTTGACCAAGAAAAAGCCACCCTACAGCATGCACAGGTATGCTTTTAACTCCATCTGATTGTAGTATAATACCTGCAAAGTACCATACGGTATGATTTTTCATACCGGTAGGATTATATCATATTCAGTAAGGGTAGATGACAATACCGGTAGGATTATACCTTAACGGTATGATTACATCCTACCGGTATGATTATATCCTACCGGTAGGAGGTTATCTTACCGGTAGGATTTAGGATATAATCCTACCGGTATGATAACATCCTACTGGTATGGTTACATCCGACTGGTATGGTTAGATCCAACCGGTATGATAAAATCCAACCGGGTTGATGTTATGCTTCCGGTATAATGTTATCCTACCGGTATGATGTTATACTATCTAGTATAATAACATTATACCGGTGGGATAACATCATGCCGGTATGATAACATCATTATACCGATTTTCAAGCATTCATACCGATTTTATACATGTTTGACATTGTCTGATAACAGAGATCTCTTGCCTGCAGGAAGAATTATCCAAATGCTTGGACCGTGAGGAAACCTTTGGTCTCTATGTCACGTTTGTGACAGACATGATTAGTCAACCAATGCTACCTGAAACCATAGTCTTGTCTGCACGAGTTTGAGCTCCTGGACATAGTGTTGTTCTCATTGATGTGTGCAATGCTTGTGGTGTAAAAATTCATGATCACAATCGCTCAAGCCATGTTGTTCTATTGCCTTGTTCACATGCATACCATGCATTCTGCTATGCTCACTTGGCTGAGAAAGGAAAGTGCATGCTTAAGGATTGCCCCGGTGTTATTTCTGCAGAAGACCAATCCCTTCTAAAGAAGAAGACAGTTGAACCATGCCCAAAAACAGGTGAGAAAATTGTTTCAATGGGTAATCAAGTGGTTGATTTTTGTCTTCTCTGATGTTTTTTCAGAGTCAAGCTGCTTCAGAACTACTACCGATAAAGACACAGGGAACGATGCAGTGACGCCTGCATACAAGACACCTGTGGAGGTATTGCTTGATGAAAATGTCCCTGGTAATGCTGAGAAACCTGTTTCGAAAACAACTGAAGAAGAACAAAACTTTGAGATAAAGGAGCAGAGTACGACTGGTGTTGAAGGGAAAACCCAGAATGAGGAAGATGATGTGTTGCTAGACAGTGGTGTGCGGGTGACAAGATCAAAGACCCTGAGAAAACGAGGCCAACGTGGCAAGAGTAAGTTTTTTCATTGATTATGGCTCTAATAAGTGATCTTTTGCTACACAGCTTTCTAAAGCTGATGGTCGTGTAGATGTCAGGCTGGAGGGAAGTCCCGAGGAGACCCTTGCTCAGCATATAAGAAAGGCAAAAAGAAAAAAAATTGAGAAGACTGGAGATGAGAAGCTTGAAATGGAGCAAAAAATCAAGGAAGAGGAAGAGACCCAGGGGCAGCCAGAAGAGGAGATGGACATAGAAGACACTAAGGAGATGTAGAATACCGGCACAAGTTTTGACCCTAAACCCAGAGCCTGCAAAAGATTATAGTTTGCCCCCCCTATGTTTCTTTTTATGTAACCACTTCTGAAATTAATATAACTTTCTTTCCCATTCGACATCTCTTTCATCTTGTGCCTAATTTTTGAACATTGTGTGTTTTTGTTGTATGATTTCAATCTATAGATACGTCCTAATTGCATATTTAAATTTGAGTCTTGTGTAATTTTGCATCTTCAGATATGTTTTGAGTTGAAGAATGGCGCCTTGCAGATAGGTTCACGGCTGACAAGCAGAATGGCAGGGCTGACATTCGTGCAATATGGAATTGCGTGTTGTCTCCTGCAGTGCTCGTGTTTCCTCTATGGTATAGACTAATTAAAAGAATCCTAATGATATAGCCAAGGCCACCACCTCCGTTGAGCGTCCAGCGTAGGGTTCTCATTTTGAACCTTAATGGATTACTGCTCAAGAGATTTGATGGTAAATATGGTGAAGAATTGCCCCACTGGCCAGAAATGCGGTATGTTGTTGAAGGGGATACACAGTTTTGGGTAAGTCTCGATGCAAAAGTGTTTCTGAATTTTTGTTTCAGATGGTTCGAAGTGTGGATATGGAGCTACTGTGAGTTTGAGAAGCTCAAACGCACTATAGCAACAGTGTTCCCTGAGATGTGAATATATGAACACCTCTAGCTTTTTGTCCAAAAGCTTGTAGGTCTGCTCATTTATCATACGATAGTAAAACCCTTTGATAGCATAGGATCCTCGCCCAATGATATTGCCCCAGTCATCTTCAGCGTCTTAATGAAACTCCTGAATAGCTGCAGTGCATTTCACTATATAGAAATCCACTTTTTCTTCATTGTCATTTGGTGCGGGAACAACAAAATTATCACCAACAATAAGAGCTTGACTGAGGGTGTCATAGTGTCCTTCATACGCTGCATCCTCATTTATTTCGTCGTCATCGTCTTCCCCTTCTTTTGTAGGCTCCAAAATAAGGTATGTCCAGAAAGGAACATGTGACTTGCTCACACATCTCCTCCACTTTTCCTGTTTACATGCACTACAGAAACAAGACAGTGAACGTGTTCTCAAAACAGTTGTATCATGCTCAGAATATACAGAAACAGAGTGCATTGAGCGGGTATTATTTACAGCCTTCACATCCCAGTTTTTCCCCCTTTTGACATCTCCCAATTCAATCACCCAAAAAATCCTGCTTACATAACAGGCCTGGGATGCATAGGTGGCTGTAGCACCATCTAACAAGTTCCGTCTCAATAATGACACAACATCTGTAGCACAGTCTATCTTTGGGCAGTTTGGCTACAATTGGTATTGAGTTAAAGACCTTTTTATCACTACTCCCGCACCGTCGTGTTCTCCCTTACCATGGCCGGATCCAAAAAAGTTCCAAGACATTTTCCATCCCATAAAAACATTGTATCTGCAATTTATTCAATGGATAGAAGAAGATTAATATACTCTTGGCACAATAAAATTACCAAAAAAAACACGTATTATAATATTACTGATGTTAGACAAGCATTTTATTACAACTTTAATGCCAATATTATAGGTCTCTATATTAAAACCACCTTCAGATAATGTTTGTTAGAACATGGTATACCTGGCAAGGAAATAGAATGGTCTTCTTGCTTTGAATTGTGAAGCTACTCCATCAGACCATACCCAATGACGCCTTATGTTTAGACCAAATTGCTTTAGCCATTCCGCATGTTTCAGAAAACAGTGTTGAACAAAATGTGTGTCATGTCGCTTGTCATCTGAAATGAAGAAGTGAATTGTCTTGTGGATGTCACCTGCATAATATAAAAATCAAAAATTATTGAAGGCTTAATACAAAAGAAATAATACTGATCTAGGGTGATGTCGTTACCTGCAATTCGGAAATATGTTATGTGCACAAAAATAGTTACTTGAGTTGAATACCAGTGCATGGACTGAATCTCATTTTGTTCTTTGAAACTATAATTTTCAGCAAAGTCAACAACTGACACAACAACATCTTCTAGAAAGCTTTGTATACATTCCTTATATTGTTCTGCTTGCCATCTATACACAAAATTATGCATTATGTATTTCTTAAGATGGTCTTTGAACATGACTGAGAGATCCTGGCATGATATTTCCTTATGCGACAAGAATTTCCTTTTCTTCTTCAGACCGTCATGCGCAGTTCCTACTTCTAGGTCCTCAAAAATCTTCACCACAATCTTTTTAGCAATAAATGCAGCCTCTGCAGCACAAAAGTCTAACTTATCCGGGCCACACCTTTTACATTGACCACTCAAGCAGGCAAGGGCATGGAAGGTGGACGTATCTGATTTTGGACACAGTATAGAGTCCAATAAGGCTGTTACACTCTTGATAGGGTTTTTTGGTTCCTTGCATCCACCATTGTCTTTGCATATGTTGCATTGACATTGGCAAGCTTTTCCATGCAGACCGAATACAGAACTTCGCATGTGATTTATGGCATCCTTTAGGAAGGACATTTGAAGATGTGAAATGCAGCAGCAAGTATATGGGTCTCTCAATTTCCGCACAAAATATGGCTTCATGTACTCAAACGCCCACTGCCTTATTAAAATTTCAGGGTATTGTTCTTTGAAGTTGAGAAAGAGCTCCACCTACAATGAAAGACATATATGGTTAAAGAACATTGAAGAAAACTGCAAGTTTTTATTATCTTTGAGGAAAACTGTTACATTACTATAAACCAGTATTTTTATTTTCAAACCACTATGTTTTTTCACTTAATTGGTTAGGTAAACCAATATATATGAACACATGTCCTTGGTACGTACCAGTGGTATATAAGTGTCAACCAGTGCAAATGTTCTTACTGCTAATGTAAACCAGTCTTTTCATTTATAACCGGTATGTTATTTACCTAACCAGTACAAGTGAGCACTTAACCACGATGTATACCAGTGAGAAATAAGTGTTAAAAAGAATGAACACATGCCCTTGGTACGTACCAGTGGTATATAAGTGTCAACCAGTTCAAATGTTCTTACTGCTGATGTAAACCAGTATTTTCATTTATAAATGGTATGTTATTTACCTAACCAGTACATGTGAGCACTTACCCATGATGTGTACCAGTGAAAAATAAGGGTTAAAAAAATGAACACATGTCCTTGGTACGTACCAGTGGTATATAAGTGTCAACCAGTTCAAATGTTCTTACTGCTGATGTAAACGAGTCTTTTCATTTAAAATCGGTATGTTATTTACCTAACCAGTACAAGTGAGCACTTAACCACGATGTATACCAGTAAGAAATTAGTGTTAAAAGAAATTAACACATGTCCTTGGTACGTACCAGTGGTATATAAGTGTCAACTTGTTCAAATGTTCTTACTGTTGATGTAAACCAGTCTTTTCATTTAAAACCGTTGTTATTTACCTAACTAGTACATATAAGCACTTAACCACGATGTATACCAGGGGGAAAAATGTGTTAAAAAAAAGGACCAGTGGTATATAAGTGTCAACCAGTTCAAATGTTCTAACTGTTGATGTAAACCAGTCTTTTCATTTTAAACCGGTATGTTATTTACCTAACCAGTACATGTGAGCACTTAATCACGATGTATACCAGTGAGAAATAAGTGTACAAAAAAATTTACTGGATATGTAAACCAGTATTTTCCTTTCAAACAGATATGTTTTTTACCTATCTGACATGACAAACAGTACATGTGAACACTTGATGAGTACATGTGAACACTTGACGAGTACATGTGAACACTTAACCACTATGTATACCGGTGAGAAATAAGTGTTAAAAGATTTTTACTGGTTATGTAAACCAGTTTTTTACCTAACCAGTTTATACATATCATACGTGTGTGAAAGTATGCGTCTGCAAACGTATGTTTCAGCAAACATACGCGTATGATAAAAACTATGTTTCCATTTATATTCTCCTTCACATCCAATATTTATCTACTCTTAGTCTAGGACCAAATACAGATTCCCCTTATTTCCATTTATAACTTCCTTCATATCCGATTTCATATCTACTCTTATCAACCCAATTATAGTGAATATAGGTCATGAATGCAAATATTAGAAAACAAAAATGGATATAGTGAAGCAAGTTATTACCTGAGATTGTTCAAGAAGATGCACAGGATATTTGACATATTAATTTCTTCCAATACGCTTTCTGCACACATCCTTCTTATTGGGTGAGACACGAGTGTTAGACATCCAAAAAGAGAAGATCAACTCTTTATCATCAGGTGTTATGAAACCACGATCCATGGGCTGTCGAGCACACAAAGAGATTGGAAAATTGCCATCACCTGCTGTCCTCAACCGATTCTTTGCAGCTATGAAGTTCCTCTTGTGCAAATTTAGCAACTTAGATGCAACTAAAACATTCACTTTTGAGGTAGATGTACACTCAACATTCATAAGCATTGTGGTGATGAACCTTTTAAGAAAGAGCTCTTGTCCGCTCTTGGGTAATTTGATTGCATCTATTGTGTTGCGTATGGCTTCAACGAAGGTTGTTTGTGCCTTGGGAATTTCAAGGTCTCCAAGAGAAGGATGATTGACAAACTTGCACAAAATATCTGAGCATGATGCAACATCGAGCGCCTTTGTACACCGATTGAAGAGCATAACAAGGTCATTGCAAAGTCTTTGACGCTTTGCATCATTAGCACCATTTTGATCATTATCTTCCTCATGTGCTACCTGCTCAAGCTTGTTCTTAGCACGCTGCTACCTCTTTCTCCTAGCATGATATTAGTTGACCGCATCAATAGAATACCTAGCACACAGTTCACAGTGAGGCTGAGAGTAGTCACATACAGTGTGAGATTATTGCTCCATGCTAGAGAGGGAGAGATTGAGCGAGGTGATAGGCCTACAGAGAGCAAGAGCAGTATATGATATCAATAGATGTGTGATAGGCCCAAAGTAGAACAGCAATTTGTGCTCCTACACAGAGAGTTAGAGAGAGACAAGAAAACGACAAAGCGGGAAGACAAAGAGTTGGCTGACGTGCATAGTTAAGAGCTACAGAGCCGTCTTCTATATTTGAAAAAGAGACGTGGAAATAGTAATGGTGTAAAGAGCTAGCTGACGTGCATAGTTAAGAGGTACAGAGCCGTCTTCTATATTTAACAAAAAGGTGTGGAAATTCTATATTTAATTAAAAAGCTGTTCAAAAGAATATATCGAATTGAACTAATAGAGATGGTTTTATGTACCAGTTATAAAACCTCTGTCTGGGACAAGGTTTTTGGTCCACCTATTCATTCATCCACCCTGAAAGGGTCCCCATAGCCTTGCAAACTCAACAAGACCAAAGTAGCATGATCTGGTTCTGGTCGACGACCTCCCCGTTCCCTTGCTTAGCGGCCTTGCCCACGCCGGGTCTTTCCTTCCCGCTATGTAGAGAACCTCCTCGCCTGTCAAGCGGTCCTTCCCACGGCCATGCCCTATCGGCTTGTCCACGACCTGAGAGAGAGAGAGAGAGAGAGAGAGAGAGAGAGAGAGAGAGAGAGAGAGAGAGAGAGAGAGAGAGAGAGAGAGAGAGAGAGAGAGAGAGAGAGAGAGAGAGAGAGAGAGAGAGAGAGAGAGAGAGAGAGAGAGAGAGAGAGAGAGAAAGCTTGATCATGCACTTGCCATGCAAAACCATGCAAGCCTCCTCCTTCCCCCCTCCATCCCTGAGCTCTGATACCAGTGAAAGTACCGTGGGAACTGCCATGAACAATCCTCCACCCAACCACCCTTTTATAGACCCTTGGCTTGCAGTATCCCTTCTCCACTGGGCAGTCGTCCCTTGGCCAGAGGTCCTTGACCTCCACGGTGTCCCTTGGCCTGACACCAAGAGAGCGAGGAGGGATGTATCCCTTATATGGATGCTATCAAGGAAGGGGGAAGAAAAATTATCAAGAGCAGGTAGTGGAAGCACCACCATGTCAACAACATCCTCAGCCATTGCACACATGCAAAAGGAGAAGGAAGGGCGATCAACATCATTATCCTTGAGAAACAATATGTTGATGTGTTGGCCAATAAGAGAACCAAGCATGATAAGGAGAAAGATGGGATAGAAGAAGAGAGGGATGATCAACCAAAGAGAACCAAGAGGCATCAACGAAGAAAAATAGGTCCAAAGACTACCCTGTTGGTCAAGGTGTTGAAGACTATGATACTGTTGATGACACACAAAATCAAAAGGCTAATATATCCTTTGGTCAATTGGTGTCTTCAAAAATTGAAATGAGGAGGCAATGGATGTTAGAATTAGGGTTGCAGAGAAACGCACACGGCTTGGAGAAGACGAAGGAAGCTCAAGGCACACTATAGAGAGTGTGTTACTTAGTGTTCAATGGAAAGATAGATAGCCCTAGAGTGATGGGCGTATATACAATGCTTGGGGGAAAAAACCTCCTAAAGAGGGAAAAAATGCCTCGACGGTCCTAGTGTGTTCACACCCATCACTACCACATGTATATGGTAACAAAATTAGGGTTGCAGAGAAACACACACAGCTTGGAGAAGACGAAGGAATCTCAAGGCACACAATAGAGAGTGTGTTTCTTAGTGTGCAATGGAAAGATAGATAGCCCTAGAGTGATGGGCGTACATAAAATGCTCGGGGAAAAAAACCTCCTGAAGAGGGAAAAACTCCCTGGCGGTACTAGTGTTTTCACACACATCACTACCACATGTATATGGTAACAGATCCCCCCTGAAGTGATGTGGTGAACGAGAGCTGGCACATGAGTAAAGGGAAGTGCCATGCTCTGAGGACATGATCAGTCCACAAAGGGGAGTCAGCCCAAAGCTTTACGGAAAGCTTCAAGCTTCTCACGAGACAATGCCTTTGTGAAAAGGTCTGCAAGGTTGTCCTATGTTGGCACATAAGCCAATCTGATCCCTCCTGCTGAGAGCCTCTCCCTGACATAGTGGTAATGCACCTCAATGTGCTTTGTGCGAGCATGAAAAACTGGGTTCCTTGCAACTGCCAATGCGCTCTGACTATCACTGTAGATAGTGTTGGCAATGTCCTGTCCAACACCCAAATCAGCCATAAGGAGTCTGAGCCATACACACTCAACCGTAGATGTGAAGACTACCCTGTACTCAGCCTCACAACTCAAAGTGGCCATAGTAGGTTGCTTCTTGATCAACCATGATATACATGAATTGCCAAGCATGAAAAAAAAACCACTTATGGACACTCGCGTGTCAAAACAACCAGCCCAATCTGAGTCCGAAAAAGCATGTATGTCTGGCGACAATGATCCCCCCTTGGGATAAAACAAGCCAAAGGTGTAAAGTGCCACTAAGGTAGCGGAAAATCCTCTTGACAACCTACCAATGCTTAGACCGTGGGCTATGCATGAATCTGCTGACCTGTGAGACTACAAATTGAATATCTGGCCTCGTGTTGCATACATAAATGAGACAGCCAATAGCAGTTTGGTAAAGAGTGACATCAGCAGGATCGCCAGCATCATGTAGACTCAACTTCAAACCTGTTTCCATGGGAGTGGCAATAGGTTTGCAATCCTCAAGTCCAAACTTACATAGCAATGTCTCTATGTAACTTTTCTGACACAAGGCAATACCACCATCACACTGCTTAAACTGTATACCCAAATAATGATGCAACAGCCCCAAATCTTTCATCTTGAAAGTAGCATTCAAATCAGCCTTAAATTCAGCAATATGTCTCTCATTTGGTCCAATGATCAGCAAATCATCGACATAAAGAACCACAATGAGAAGTACATCACCCTCATGCTTTACATACAATGTGCTTTTTGTTGGACTATTACAAAAGCCTGGTTTAACCAAATAAGTGTCAGCTTTCTCATACCAAGCACAAGGAGATTGCTTCAACCCACACAAAACCTTCTTACATCTACACACTTTGTTCTCTTGTCCTTTTATGAAAAAACCGCGAGGCTGTGTTACATAATCTTCCTCAAATATGTCACCATTCACGAAAGCAGTAACAATGTCTGATTGATGTACATCCCAACCAAAATGAGCTGCCAATGCACATAGAAAACGCACAGTAGTCATACAACAAGTGGGAGAAAAATTCTCTTCATAATCTATGCCTTTTTGTTGTGCATAACCCCTTGCAACAAGTCGAGCCTTATGGCGACCGATCTCACCATTCGGCTTACTTTTCAACTTGTAAACCCACTTCGTACCAATGGCCTTTTTTCCAGGAGGCAAATCACATAAAGTCCATGTTTCATTTTCTATAAGTGCATCATATTCTGATTGCATGGCAGCCATCCAATTTTTTGAATTCTGTGCTCCATCAAAAGACAGAGGCTCCTCAACATCATGTAAGCTAGACATAGCCAAAGCATAACAATCTGATGCATAACTAGACAAAGGTGCATCCAATTTACTGTCACGCAAAGTATGCACCAGCAATTTTGGCATACCTCTAGCCTGCTCATTTTCAGCCCTGTCCTCATCATGTACATCTGCATCAGTAATAGGCTGATCTGTAACATTTTCAGAAACCCCCATAGGCTGTACATTTGCCTCATTGGAACTTACAATGGTATTTCCACCACTGAAAAGAGGCAACAAAGTGTCATAAATGTCCTCTGAGCTTACATTACTGTCTCTAGTACATGACAGCAAGGGCTCAACAGAATCTTCCACAAACACTACATCCCGTGAAACTAGAATACGTTTTGTTTGCGGATGATACAATCTGTAACCGTTGCTTTCAGCACTATAACCAACAAAAATTCATTTGACAGCCTTATCATTCAATTTTCTACGCTGTGTTTGTGGCACCAAAGCATATGCCAAACATCCAAAAACGCGCATGTGCTCAATAGAAGGCTTTCAATCGTGCCATGCTTCATATGGAGTAATAGACTGCAAAGATTTTGTAGGACACTTGTTTAGTACATGAGTGGCACACATGATGGCCTCAAGTCAAAAAGAATACGCCAAAGCTTGACTTTTGACCATACATCGTGCCATTTTTGTAAGTGACCTGTTTTTCCTCTGAGAAACACCATTTTGCTGAGGTGTATAAGGCAGTTTACATTTGTGTTTTATCCCACGACTAGCAAAAAATGCATTAAATTCATGAGTCATATACTCCCCCCCTTGATCGGAACGGAGGGTGCCCATAGTACATTTCGATACATTTTCATCCATAGCCAAAAATTATTTGAAGCACATAAAAACTTTGGACTTTGCTTCAAGCAGAAATACCCATACATGCCTGGAGTAATCAACAATGAAAGTCACTAAGTAAAGGTAATTTCCCAAGGACAGAGTTTGCATGGGCCCACAAACATCACTATGCACAAGCTGCAACCTGCATGTGGCCCGAACTGAACCATCCTTTGGAAACTTAGAACACTGCATCTTACCCAAAATACAGCCTTCACAAACATGTTTGACAAGTGCTTCAAGAGGCGGCAAAGAAGCAACCATATTTGATTTCTGCAAACGCAACAAATTGGAAAAATTCAGATGACCAAAACATGCATGCCAAAGTTTTGCATCTGAAATAGCCTTTGAATCTGCAATAGCATTTGTAAAAAAATTTCCACACTTGTCATACAAAGTGGGCTTATACAACCCTCGGCACAAAAGGCCAAATGCAACAATTCCATCACCAAAACTGAGATCATGAATTGTACATCTTTCATCCACAAATTTGACTACAAGTCCAAGTCTAGCAAGTGCGGATACAGACAAGAGATTCTTCTTGATCCCAGGTACATAAAGTGCATCAACAAGTGTGAAGGAACTGCCATTTGCAGCAGTAAGCACAATGTTTCCAACTCCCTGAACCGGATAAGAGGCATTGTTGGCACAAGTGACTAAATTCCTATGAGGGACAGACTCAAGAGAGGTGAACAATTCACGATGTGAGGTAATGTGCTTTGTAGCACCACTGTCAAAATACCACACATGTGAATCTGCAGCACAACTGACAAGCATGCATCATGGACAACAGGATTGTAAGTGCACTCTGCGCTAAAATCCCATTCTTCATCAACATCATCAACACAGTCTCCTTTCACAGCAGACTCAACAATTGCTGCATTTGTAGTGGAACCAGCATTTGCAATGGAACCACCCTCTTTCTTCTTAGCCTCTTTGGCCTTCAACTTAGGACATGACATGATCATGTGATCATTAGCTTTACAATAATGGCAACACATTTTCTTTTTGCCCTTATCATCAGAATTTCCAGACGAATTGATGCTAGAAGAAGCATTAGGAACAAAAGTTTTGCCAGTCGCAGCAGAACCATAAGAAATGGCCGCATTGCTGTTACACCCTTTCTTTGAGAAGCAATAAAAGCCTGTTCAACTGCACACTGGCTAGCTCTGTTTTTTCCTGGAAAGTGACTCTTGCAATAGCAATGTGCATAATGCATCAAACTTGACAACTTCAAGATTTCCTTGGGTCATCAGTCTCCAAGTACTAGCAAAAGTCTGGTAGGAATCTGGTAAGGTCAAGAGCAGTCTGCACAAGGGTACTGTCTGAAATGACTTCACGTGCAAAAATAAGTTGCTCATTGATATCCTTGACACCAGCAAGGAAAGTGTCCATATCATCTTCCTCATGCATAATCTTTGACTCCAACTCTTTACGTAGCAAAGCAATTTTAGCCTCGTTGCGGCTTGCATAAAGACCTGCTAGAATATTCCAAGCCTGTTTTGCAGATTTTGCTGAACGAATGTTAGGAACAACGGTCCGCATCATAGACAACGCAGTCAATGCATGAGCCTACACATCCTTTACATCCCAACGAGTTTTTTCTACCGTAGGCAAAACAACTCTAATAGCAGCAATCCTTGTAGCAAGACCTGCAACATCCTCAACATCGCCTACATCCTCAGAACCAGGACGTACATCAATGCCCTGCACAATATTCCAGACGCCCTTTGACACAAGAACGTGTTGCATCATATAAGCCCACATAGGGTAATTGTCCCCATCCAACCTGTCCTCAGCAGCAAACATCTTGAAGACATCTGTGTTGTTGTCAGCCATGGCAAAATGCTGCACCTGATGTGAAAACTACTCCAAAATAGGAGAAATGGAGCGGGAACAACACGTGCTATATAGCACAAACCGTAGAAGACTGTAAGGCACCTGTTATGCAGAAAACAGTAGACAGAACTCTACGAGCCTTCCCGAAATATTTGTCGACCTGCGAATGCATGCCAAACCTCACTGTAATCAGAGAAAGTGAGCAAGCGTGTGCTGGAGCTGTTGGGGACTAAGACCGAGAGGACGCAACCTGCTCTGATACCAATTGTTGGAATTAGGGTTGGAGAGAAACGCACACAGCTTGGAGAAGATGAAGGAAGCTCAAGGCACACAATAGATAGTGTGTTACTTAGTGTGCAATGGAAAGATAGATAGCCCAAGAGTGATAGGCGTATATACAATGCTCGGGGGAAAAAACCTCCTAAAGAGGGAAAAAATGCCCCGGCGGTCCTAGTGTGTTCACACACATCACTACCACATGTATATGGTAACAATGGATGAAATGTTTGATTACACAACTTCCTTCCAAGAGAGAAATGTTTGATTACTCCTTCATCTCTTTGGTGGAAGATGACATGTAGTTCTGGAGACATTATATCCATGACACCATTGCTCCAACAAATAGGAAAACATAACCAGACATGGATCTTCAATTATATGCACAACCCACATAATTCTCTTCCGTGTAACCCACAATGGATGCATCACTACTCCCATCTACATCTTTGTAACCCACAACGGATATATCACTATTTCCACAGTGCAAGCACTTGTTTGCCATACCTTTCAGACTTGAAATGGTGTGCTTCACTGCTTCCCATTGTTTTTTTTCAGGATTTGCCAAAAACCTTCTAACCACTCCCATTACAAAAGCAACCTTCGATCCTGTGGCTACCATGGCGTACATAATACTACAACTCTTGAATAATATGGCACCTTGGCCATTTTTTCTTTCTCAGCATTAGACTTGGGAGCATTTTTCTTGCTAATTTTTGCATATGATTGCATTAGGGTACTCAATGCAGATTTTCCCCCTACATATTAAAACTTTACAAGATTATGCGATTATACTTTTCCTATAATAACTCTAGTATTCCACATTTCCTATCCCTCTTCATATGCATACCAAGAATGTGAATTGCATTGCCCAAATCCTTCATAGAAACTAGTGTGCCAAGTAACTTCTTCAAGATGGAAATCTTGTCTTTAGACTTCTCAACAACGACCATATCATCAACATAAAGTATCGAGATGATAAGTGAATCATCGCTCAAATTTTGGATATACAAGCAATGATCGTCTTAAATCCTTTCATACCCTTGGGACTGCAGGTACTTGTCAAACTTCATGTACTGTGATAAAATCTAATATCTAACTAACACAAATGATTTTTCTCATATTAAATTGATCATTTAATGTGGGAGAATAAATGCGAACAAGGTTAGAATATAGACATGTGCTTATGGATCTATCTCAACACGAGACCAAAGTCAATGGGTCCAAATGAGAGAGAGAGAGAGAGAGAGAGAGAGAGAGAGAGAGAGAGAGAGAGAGAGAGAGAGAGAGAGAGAGAGAGAGAGAGAGAGAGAGAGAGAGAGAGAGAGATAATTTCTCAAGGTGTCGAAGGGTTTTCAGGTAGAGGTTGGCAAAGAATTCTTTCTTTAGTTAGTAAGCCTAATGTGCTCTTGTGCTTTCTTGAGTCCCAAGAGGCTACTTGGCATGATCTTAAGCTATTTCCCTCGGCCTTGGATTAGATGACCTCAACTTTTGAACGCATATTTTTTAATTTATTGACCTTGAATCTATCATGGGATGTAACTAATGCCTACTTCATGTTGTTGATTGCGTGCGCTGCAGCTTGTGCATGCTTTTGTCCACACAAAACCATCACACTACACAAGACACGCAAGCAGAGTCATTCTTCGAAGGGCAAAAGAACAACACTTGACTCTGTGTTTACATCTATAGATGCATATACCTAAGCTATTGAGCTATTGCACTGCACTTTCATGTCTTGTGTAGTGCGATGACCTTGTATGGACAAAAAGCATGCACAAACTGCAGCGAAGGTGATCAGCAACATGAAGTAGGCAGTGGTTATTTCCTATGATAGAGTGACAGTCGATTAATTAAAGGGTAAATTACGAAAATACCCCTCTAATTTGTGGAAAATTCCAAAATACCTTGTATCTATTTTGGTTGGAATGTTCAAGATTTTCTAAAGGCTTTATACCTTTTTGACAATTGAGATCCATTTTTGACTGCTAGCATATTTATTGTCACAAATTACCTCTAAAAAAAAGGCAATTAGGTATAGAAATAATGAAACAATTCAAATCCTACATAACCAACTCAAATTCTAGTTTAAGCCATTTCTATTGATAGACAATCAATCTTCTAATGAAAAGCTACACATTTTTTAATCTTTGGAGAAATTGAATCTCACAACTAGGGGTATTTTGGAAAATTTGGAAATCTATGACAAAATATTGGGGGTATTTTGGGAATTTTTGAAATTTGAAGTGTATTTTGGTAATCTTCCCTAAATTATAATAAGACTCGAGAAAACACAAGATAACATTAGGTAATGACATGCCTCCTTCTGCCGCATCAGTGTTTCCCCCTCCCCTCTGCAGATTCTTTATCGGCACTTGAACAAATGCAGAATGAGGGGAATCTTTCCGGTATGTTGGCGCATAGTTTGCATTTTGAAAGCTCGTGTGGTATCTAACCTACGGGACACAGGGCAAAATAAATCCATGAGGAGAACAATTTCTGACAAGTTGAACCTAAACAAGCACTGGTTCTTTTGAACAGATTGAATCCTTCCAGATGCACCTGCAGATTTATAAATTGTGTTGTGATCAGGGTTGGCAGGGCGCATAAACAAAATCACAAGGGGATTGCAAGGCAAGCGTTGTATATGTGATGGGTAGTGTGCTCCAAGACATATACACGGTGGGTGCTTTCAAAACATCCTTGTCAGCATCCAGCTACATGCAGGTGATTTTCAGCAGGTTATGAAGGGCCAGAATAGTGTAAAGATAGCTTTAAAGACATCCGCTCAAGAATTAGCTTGAAGGGATCTCTACATGTTTAGGATCAAGGTTTAGTTAGTGCCCTTGTTTCATATGCAAATTCCTCATAAATATAATCATATAGAGTTCCATAATCTATAAGCTAAGGGTGGCCTTCCTTCTTGAGCCAAGGAATTCCTAGGTTTCCTTCCAAGAAATTTTATCAAGAAATTTAAAGCCAACTTGAATGAAAGAACCAGCAGGGAGGAGGGGGGATTATGTGGAGTTGGGTTGTTGTGGGGACATGTTGTCCTATAGGAAGGTTTCTTAGCTATGGAACCTGCACTTCATGCACACCACATGCCTTCTTGCTTTTGTGCATTGCTTTCACCACCGTTGCATTATGCAAGCTCACATAATGGGAAAACATTGCTGAAGATTTGATCAAGCGCACTTGCATAATGCAATATGCCTTCGAGATGGGAGCATATGTAATTTCATATGGGGAAAAACCATGTTTGCCAACAATAGCCCATTTTTTGGCATGTACATAGTAGTGGATATGTGCAAGGGACATGTGTACACATGAATGTAAATACATGTGTTCGGAAGATTTGCCAATGTGATATTGGGCTTGAAAGATGATGGACCATGTACACATTGTAAATAGTTAGCTGTGTTTCTATAGATGGTCCTACACATAGTCCCAACTTGTTCATGTCTTGTTTTCTAGTGTGTAGAGGATTAATTGAGGATTGCTTCTTTTCATTTTGGACTTGGGAGAGTCTATGGAATTTCTAAGGTTTTCATGTATGTGTGTATGATAAAATGAGGGAATAAAATGCGTTGGACCATGTATTGGTGCCATTGGGATTGAGATTACACCAAAGAGTCCATCAGAGAGTGTTTGGTGAAGCTTTTGCCATGGTTTGAGAGAGGCCTTTTGTGCTTGGAGTTTTTGTTTTTTTTTTAAATGGTTCTTCTTGTATCTTTTCGAGGCCGTCGATTGTGATTCCAAGCTTTGATCAAATCGACTTACTTCATAGTGTTTGCGGGTAGGCAAGGGATTGTAGTTCGAGAATTATGAACCTTGAATTGAGTTGGGGGTGTTATGGAATTGATATCTTATTATTTATTGCAGCTGTGACAGGTGGAAAAGGCTTGACCGAGCTAAGCTATTGCAAAAGGATATCATATTTTATGTACATTTTATTATTCAAGTGCTCTGTATGAGCTTTGGCCATTTAGGACCGGCCGGCCAGTTTGTACTCACTTTGACCATTCAAGAATCTATAAATTAAATATGTGCAAGAGGGAAATGGTCACTCTTGCACGGGGGGAGATTTCACCCAGTTTCTGCGTTCTTCTTCTCCTCTCTCCTCTCTTCTCTCTCGCGTGCCGGCGCAGCACTCCCTTCTAGGAGGTGCATCTGCACGCGCCTTATTGCTCTCTCTCTCTCTTTCTCTCTCTCTCTCTCTCTCTCTCTCTCTCTCTCTCTCTCTCTCTCTCTCTCTCTCTCTCTCTCTCTCTCTCTCTCTCTCTCTCTCTCTCTCTCTCTCTCTCGCACTCTGTCTCCTTTTGTTCGTGTATCTCGCGATTATGCGTCTACGTGGTTGCTAGGTATGTCAATTAGTCTGTTTTATGGTTTGCAGTATGCTATTTCAGGTATTTTTCCGGGAACTCCACGCCTCTGGGTGTAGTAGTGGTATCAGAGCGAAGGAAACGCTCCTCTCAACGCACACGTGATGGATAAACATATATACAAAGATAAGTTCAAGTTATGACTTGATTTTGCATAATTTTTCTTGAGAAGTTCTTTCATTTTTTTCCTAATTACCCATCATATTTACTAATTATGCCTTAATTGTACATCTTGCCGCAAAAGAATATAGGCGTAAGATCAGTAGGTCAAATATGTGCATGTAATTAAAACTCCTTGGGTTGTTTAGAGATCTTGCATGTTAGTCTTAGAGGCGCATTCAATGCTAATAGTGTTATCAAGAAGCTACTTATAGTAAGCTAGATTGTAGCAAGTGAGGCGAGTTTTACCAAGACCAAGATGGATTAGAGAGTGTAAGAAGGGTTAGTAGTAAAATACTCATTGTTGATAATAATACTCATTGTTGATAATGGGAACCCCCCAATACATACAAATCGAATCATTAAAAAAAAAATAGGTTACATAATTTATATATATATATATATAAAACCCATATGACTGGAGCTCGTCATCATCATCAGGGGCGCCATCAATCCAAGTTGCCACCTCTTCTCCTCCGTGGTGCTTCCTATCGAAGTATCAGGCAGACCTTCCTTCATCAGCAGGCGGGTAGCTCGAGAACTGCGCATGCTTGCACCTGGAAAATCCGCCTTGTCTCCCCTTGTGCTGTCTCCAGCCCCAGCTGCAGGATCGTTCGCTGCAGGGGTTGGCAACTGCACGACTGCTCAACAGTAGCTGAAAACAACCATGCTCGATAATTTTCGTGTTATGATTGTTTCCCGTTGTTCGAGGCATTGGATGACGATGTCAACCCAAAGACCCATTCTATGCTGGCACAAGTCCACAATGGCAATAGCTTGGCCTTGTTCTCTGACGTCATCATATGACGTGATCGTGACGTTGTCAGTGGGCATGCAAAGCATTTGTGGCTCTGGTCATTTAACGACGAGCAACAGTCAGTCTGCCTCTCTCTCCTTTTCATCACCTCACATACACACGCACTTAGATATTGAACGCTCTCCGCTAAACCACTCTTCCACAACCAACTGTATGTGTGGTTGGATGTACACCATGCAGCCATAGGTATGTGCGTGTCCCTTGTCTGCGACTGAAGCCCGGGGCGGTCACTTATCAAAAGCTTCCTATATCACGTGCGTTCAAGAGGTTATTGATAATACCTCAATATACATACTATATTTACACTACGTGCCTATTTAAAAAACCCCCACCCCCCTCTGTAATGTATACATTTTGATACATTTTGATCTTTTAATAATCCTCTCCGGTTAACTCACGTGATAGCATACACATTCTAAAAAGTGACCGCCCCGGGGACTGAAGGCACCCATGCACTTGAGGATTGCATGTGCTTGCTTTAGCAACGTCACATTTACTTCAACTCCGGTTATAGGCAAGCTGATTATAGCCACTACTCCTCCCTCCACAAGCCGCCTTCTACGGCCCACAACTACCCAGGCGAACTGGATTACTCATGATCCATAGGCTCGTGGCACCACCATGCAGCGGCCAAAAGAAATCTCAGTGGATCGCCCACAAATTTTAATGTTATATCTAGTTTTTGCTACTTTCTTCAGCATGCAACTATCACTCTAGTGCCGTTTTTAGTTGGCACACCATAGCGACCACAGAATCTCCTGGCTCCCCTACTCTTGACCACTTGCAACAGAATTAGGCTCCCAACCCCACGACATGGGTTGCTCCCAGCATCTGCACGAATCACTAAGAATCCTAACTGGTTCCGCTCGTGCTCATAATGGCTGCAGGTCAACCAACTTTCTCCCTCGCTGTCTCCCACGTTTTACAAGGCTTGGATGCACTTGATGGCCGTTATCACTCTCCTCCTGCAGATGTCGTCCCTGCTCACTAATGAGGTTAGTGGTTGAGTGCTCGCTAAGGAGTTTTTCTCACTAAAAAAATCAACACTCTAGATAAAATGGACCTGCCACACAGGAAGAACAAAACCTACATGCAATCCGCAAATCCCATATGGCAAGCATAGGATGAGCATGCATGTAACCAATTGGCGTGTCTGCCGTCGTCCAACATGGACAGCGTACTCAAAGAAGGTAAGTGGTGCACCTCCAAGCTCGGGATGGGGCCACTTCCCCTCTCCCGGATCCCAGTAAATCTGCAAGATCAGCCTGCCCTCCCAAATCCACAATCTCCAAGAGTGTGCTGCTTGAGAGGGGATGAGAGGATCCACCCATAGCGACACTTTCCATGAGTGCTCACAACACAATCTGACTCCCACACAATAGTGGTCGACCCTCGACTACTTGCAGAAGCGGACGTTGATGAAGATCCTCAGTGACATGTGCAATATTGTCTCCTACAACGCCTGCTACCGGGCATCCTCGGCACGACGATGATGATTATTATTACTCTAACAATTCCACCCTTTTAATTTTAGTTTTTTTTATAGTGCTTCACTTTACTTCATTTTCATTTTAATTATACCTACACATTGTATTATATTCATAAGGATTGTATTAATTTGGTCCACTCGCCCTTTCGAAGACCGGTAATAGAGCATTTCACTGTTCAATTCACTCTCTCACTTCTGTCTCCCCCTACGACTCCTTACAGCAGCAGACATTGAGGACGCTCTTCGGCGACCACTCCATTACTTTCTCAGATGCCGAGCATCCACAAGAATTGACAAAAACGATGATTTTCATCTGACATTCTTAACCTTTTAATTTCAATCTATCATCCTTCTTTGTTTTATTTTAATACCTAGGCATTGGATTAGATCATTGAGGATTGTGTCAATCTGGTCTCATACTTGTAATTCCAATTTCTCCTTCATTGACTATGGTTGAATTTGATTCTCCTGCTCAGCTGTGTACACTTATGAACCATTGCAGCATCAATGGTCACTAGTACTTGTAATTTCCAGTCCCAGTAGTGTCTTATGCTGCTATCGATGCTCTTTACACGTGTCGTTTCCTAACAAGGCTAGATGTGGTTGCTGCTCGAAACACTAAGGAATGCTTGATTTTCAAAAATAAAATAATAATAATAATAATAATAATAATTTTATGCTCAAACGTCGGTATTAATTTATTGAGTTCACCTTCATCTGCATCTTATTATTACCCTTACGTTTTCACAAATATGTGATATGATCTTTGTAACTTCACCATATTCCAGGTTCCATTATTTTGGTAATACTCCACAAACCACAACCTCTCCATGTGTCATTCAGATGTATCACGATCCATTTTCTACATAAGTAGTATTGCCAGCTAAACTCTGGTAATGGCTTCCATATTACCATGCATATTCCTAGAGGTTCACTATTTCGTCAGTAATATTGAGAGTTAGAATCATATCAAATACCTCATGCACATTAGTGCATCCCTTGCACAACTAATGGGTGCATATGACTTGTCAGTTTATTCTAGCTGAACTTCACACTAAAGAAGCATGGCAAACGTGCCCAAACTACATTGTCCACAACCGGATAATCAAAACACACACTACCAATCCCAACTTAGGGCAAACTTCTACCCCATTGCATCTAGGCTCTAGGAAATTTAAGTTTCTATTTGTAGGGATTATTTTACTTATTGTAATTTTCTTTCTCTTAATTGTTCTTTAATTTTGACATAACCAATGCACATTGAATGATAACATATTTTCATTGATTCTTTTCATTGAGTAGTTGAGTGCAAAGCTTTTGTAGTAGTGTGGTAGACAATACATAAACAAACCAACTATTTTTCTTTTAAGTGAGGTGGAACTATCTATTTGGTATCAATTATCTTGCAATACTTCTACTTCAAATTTCGTATCATTTTGGTGTTGCTAACACAAAACCAGTTGTTTGAAATTTTGCCCTTCCACTATATTGTGTCTACATTTAACGTACATGGTATCCACAAAATTCATTCATGGACGCACCAATAAGCACGACCTTGCAAGCACTTACTGTTGAGAAATATTACTTTATGTGATGACTAACTTTCATAACTCTCATTATCATGTGTTTTTTTGTATTAACAAGATTCATATTTTCATTCTAGTGATTTTAAACTCATCCCTACCTTCAAAGGATATGTTTGCATGTGTCTACGATCCTTTCTAATTTTGATATAGATACTCCCCCCATGTGTAGTAGTTTTGAGTTTGTATATATATATTTGTACCACTTTAGATGTTAAGTCACTGTTTATTACCCAACATTAATCAGGATGGCACCTTCTTTTATTTCATGGACAATTCTTAACACAAAATTAACACATTTTGACTTTATTAACTATACTTTGGTTAAGTTTGGCAGTTGCAGCTTTCTCTTACTTGTTCCCCCCCCCCCCCCCCCCCCCCCAAAAAAAAACACATACACACACAGTGGTATATACATTTTCAAAAAAAAAACTGTATATCCTCCTCGTATATACATCAAATACGTCATTCATCTTTTCATATTTCATTTCTCTGCATTGTGTTCTAAGCTGAATACTCAAACACTACTAAGGTCATGGCTTATGATTGTATTGAAAGGATTTTTATTAAGATGGTTTGTCAATAAGCTATGCAGCTACTCATGTGAGCTAAGGTGCTCTGGGATAGTAAACAGTAGTTTGTAAGTACCCTCCTACTCAAACATACTCCAAATTGGTGTTACACCTGTGACAAATGTTACATTTTTTATGCCTAGCCTAGTCCATTGGTCATGGACACACAGATTCGCCGACTTAGGTAGTGTGTAAATACTCATCTTGGTGCAGATCCGCCGATTTGAGCAGCACGTGGATAAAATGCAGATTCATGAATTTTAAACAATATCAAATGCAGATTTTCCGATTTAGGCAGCACGTCTTATTGGTGTAGATTCGCCGATTTAGGCAACACCAATCACAAAATCATGCTGCAGTGGCTGGCCACCACTGTAACTGGTATGATTTTGTTACCCGGGTACATAATTAAAGTGATTTGGATTTGGACTTATATTGTGGAATTGGAATTAGATTGGGATTTGGGATCCGGTGATTATTATGGCAATGTTTATGTGATGAGACTTGACATTATGAGATTAATGATGAGTGTGACCAATGATATCCTGATTCATCAGGGTATGACATATACTACTTATTCTAGTGGTATGGGACACTAGAATAGGTAGTATGTGGATGACGGCAGGCATGAGCTAATTTTGTTTAGTTTCATAAATTTTTCTTTATTATGTGATGTTTTTGACACAACATACTCATCACTGTTTTTGACAAGTATTGTTTGCAGATTTTTATCTTCGCAACTGAGGACAATTGCTTTCCAACGGAGAGGTATGTTATGGAATTGATATCTTATTATTTATTGCGGCTATGACAGGTGGAAAAGGCTTGACCGAGCTAAGCTATTGAAAAAGGATATCATATTTTATGTACATTTTATTATTCAAGTGCTCTTTATGAGCTTTGGCCATTTATGACCGGCCGGCCAGCTTGTACTCACTTTGACCATTCAAGAATCTATAAATTAAATATGTGCAAGAGGGAAATGGTCACTCTTGCACGGGGGGAGATTGCACCCAGTGTCTGTGTTCTTCTTCTCCTCTCTCCTCTCTTCTCTCTCGCGTGCCGGCGTAGCACTCCCTTCTAGGCGGTGCGTCTGCACGCGCCTTATTGCTCTCTCTATCGCACTCTGTCTCCTTCTGTTCGTGTATCTTGCGATTATGCGTCTATGTGGTTGCCAGGTATGTCAATTAGTATGTTTTATGGTTTGTAGTATGCTATTTTGGGTATTTTGTAGGGAACTCCACGCCTCCGGGTGTAGCAGGGGGAGGTTTTTCATTAACTCTTGACTAGTTCAGTGAGAGGTGGAGAAGTAAGGGGGTTCCTTGTGTTGTGTTAAGGTGCAAGGGTGTGTCAGTGTGCACATTGTGTCTTGCTCCATCGTCTTTTGGCCCTCCTGTTTGTTGAGAGCTGAAGTGGTTTTTCTATGAAGTTTTAGCATCCTTGAAGAGAAGGTGGTGATCTTTTTGAAGCACAAGAACATGATGGGATACATGCCATTTGGAATTTAAGTGAGAGGTCCAAGTGTGCCTAAAGAGTGCAACATGAAGAGTTTCTTTGGCTAGAAGCATTTTGGTAGATTGTCCCTGTTACATACTATTTTCAGATTTTGATTGATTTGAGGATTCTAGTTCACTCAGAAAGCCTATGTACACATTATGCAAGTCATTTTGCTTGTTTAGACTATAAACTCTTGTGCTTCTCTATCAATGAGATGTGTAATTTGGGTGCTTCAAATCTCTTCATTGCCCTTGGGCATTAATTAATAATATTCGAAAAGTGGCAATGGACAAGTCTCTCTCTCTCTCTCTCTCTCTCTCTCTCTCTCTCTCTCTCTCTCTCTCTCTCTCCCCTTACTGCGCACCTGTGTGGTTTTTGTTACCTTTTGCCAAGGACAATGTACATGATGTGTATTGTGAACAAGGATAGCTCATATTCTATCCATACATGTTGTACGATAGGCTCTAGGGAAACACACACAACAAAGCCTTGTGTGATGTGAATAAGGGTAGGTTTAACTGCTTGGATAATATAAATATGAATCTAGGATAAACTCAAATTCACCCTTAAAGAAAAATTCAATGTATAGACTAATGATAGTCACCCACAAGACCACATACTTTACAAATTCTGATGAAAACAATACCAAATTGGTTTGGGGTGTTTGAGAAACCCATCAAGTTATATTAGGGGGGACGTCGACGTGGATGGAAGAATAGTGTAAGGAGAATGGATATTATGGACACTGGGATTGGGATGAGAGTGCAAAATCAAGTCGCATGTGATCCCAACTTGTATATGCGCTCCATGCCTTGGGAGTTCACTAAAGTATATGTAACATAGCATGTGTGTTCAATAGAAGGGATTTTAATTTCTTATAAATTTACAGATTCATGTGTACAAGAGGGGTATAAGGGGTAATTAAAATCCATTTTGGTGAATGCAAATGATATAAGAAAATTTTACTTAGTGAACGCCCTGGGGATCCGTGCATGTTAGATAATTGTGTTATACAAACACAAATAGTGCCATGTGCATGAGGGATGCAATGGGTGAGACATACAAGCAAATGAAGGTATGCTTGGACACTCCTTGAAAGATACCACTGATTGAAGATGCAAAGCATGCAAGGGCAAAGTGGAACAA
Source organism: Adiantum capillus-veneris (assembly GCF_014529385.1). Lineage (NCBI taxonomy): Eukaryota > Viridiplantae > Streptophyta > Polypodiopsida > Polypodiales > Pteridaceae > Adiantum > Adiantum capillus-veneris. The sequence goes on from NC_140942.1 coordinate 39,264,158, forward strand.
TTGCTTGCAAGGTCTCTATGTGTAAGAGGAAGCAGGGTTTCTACAGGTGGTCCTACATGTAGTCCTAGCTTGTTTGTGTCTTGTTTTCGAGTGTATGAAGGAGTGAATGAAGGTTTCTCTTTTCAATTTTGCACTTGGGAGAGCCTATGGAAGCTATGAGGTTTTTATGTATGTGTGTGTGTAAGAAATTGAGGGAATAATGAGCGGCTTTTTTCAAAACGATCTGACCCTGTATTGGTGCCATTGGGATTGAGGTTATGCCAAAGAGTCCAACAAATTGGATTTTGGTGAAGCTTTTTGATGGTTTGAGTGTGGTTGTTTGTGGTTGGATTTTTTTTCTTTTTTTTTGGTTCTTCTTGTGTCTTTTGGTGGCCATCGATTGTGATTCCAAGCCTTGATCAACTCGACTCACTTCACAGTGGGCAAGGGCTTGTAGTTCAAGAAATTTGTATCTCAAATTGAGTTGGGGAAGGTTTTTCATTAAACTCTTGAGTATTTTTGTGCAAGGGTCTCTGAGGGTGCGCACATTGTCTTTTGCTCTATCATCTTTTGGGGATCTTGTTGGGGAGCAAAAATTTCATGGTTGTGCACCTAGGCGACATGATTTTTCTAAGAAGTTTTATCATCTATGAAGAGAAAGTGGTGGTCTTTTTGAAGCACAAGACTTCAAATTGTTTGTAATTTCTCAAGCAAAGGAGAGTTGACTCCAAATAGATGGCTTCTAGTAGGCCAATGTTTATAGGAAAGGAAGAGGTGAAGCATTGGATTGCTGACTTTGAGTGCATACCCGGTTTGCATGCATACTATGAAAAATAAGGCTAAGCTTCATGTATTTACTCTTGCAAAAGTAGACATGGGAGCAAGTAAAGAAAGTAATTTTGACAGATTGAGAAATAAATTGACAACGCCAAAAGCAACAACAAAGTTGAGAGGTTTGCAACAAGATGTCCATGCCAATGTTTAAGAGTTTTGCAACTTTTTAAAGGGTTTTGGTTGCAATTAGAGGCTGCATCCCAAGTACCACCAGGGGATTTCCTCATAGTACGTCAGCTTAAGGATTTTCTACATCAAAGTGTAAAGGAGAAGGTCGATCAAGAAGAACTTTCTACATTTGAAAGAGCAGTTGAAATTGCCAAGGCCAAGAGCAAAGAGATCATATGAAGGTGGGAGCAAGGTATGACACATATTGAGCTAAAGGTAGTGCAACCAATGGTTATTGTGGTAGCGGGTAACAGAGTGGATGGAGTGGCTCAAGGTCATGATCTAGTTACAACAAGGGCTTTGCATGATCTTGCCAATCAGTTGCAAAAGTTGAGGAGTAACAAAATTGATAGATATCAAAGAGAAGAGAGGCCAAATGGGAAAGGCATGATAGGTTATGGTGGGTAGAGTAACGATGCTTAGCATATCCTTTAGTACTAAATAGAATGCTTGTAAACTTTCCATCCAACGTGGGATCAATAGCAAAGAATAAGAGTGAGGTGCTTTCCCCAATCAATTAAAGACAGTCTTTGTGTGATGATAACCTACAATTAACCAAGTGAGGTTCTAGTCGGATACTTGATGTAAATTTGAGCGAAGTAAACTCATTGAGTTTAGATCATCCAATCCCAGACACCCATACTAAAGTATTATTGTATATGGCTGGGTGTGAACTCATACTAAAGTCGTTAGAGAGGTTGCACTTGAAGTGCAAACTCTTGCAGAAAAAATACAGTTCATGAATTTGCATGCCACTCCAAACAAATTTGTGTTAAACACTAGGGCCCATAACACCTAGTGTGCATGCATTTAACACAAAAAAATACGAACCGCAATTCCACGATGAGACTTTCCACGGCACGTACGTGAAAGCCTTGCAACAAGAGTTGGACCATAACAGAATGTGAAAGCTCAGCCACACCTAGATACCAACCATGAGACCTTCTCATGAACGTAGTATACTTGTCTATATGTAGAAACGACCTTCTGTTAATGTGGTTTCACAGCACCTGTAATCACAACAAATCTGTATGTAGTACTCGACAATTTTTTGCCATTGAAATTGTTCCTGATACGGTGTGCTCCAAATGGTCTAATAAACGGATGCGAGCAGCATGTAGGGACTTTGTCATGACACATCATTAGGAATTAGGGGCCAGTGTCAGTCCCTGAGACTCATATTCTCCACATGTGGAATATGTATCAAATAAGGATGGCAGAGAAAGTGACATCCATCAAGCACAAATTGTGCTTGTGTGTGGAGGTAACCAAGAACACTCCGCGACATGAGTGAGAGGGACCCTCATTATCATTGCTCCACACTGGCTAAACTGAACTCCTTGAGTTCCTAGACCATGTTGTGTCCCATGTGACAACATGTGCCAAAGAGAACCGTACCATGTAGGTCTGTAATTGTTTCAACAAGATTCAAACCCATTACGGTATCTTGATGAACAGGGAAGGGAGAAAATAAAAATATTTTCTCAAAATGCTATACTCGTCCATGACCTTGTCACTTGGCTAAAGAGCAAGCTGGATGAAAGCCTTCTAGCTCAAACACCCCAATTACATAACACAAAAAAACTTAATAGGAGGTGTACTTACCACGAGGTGGAAATTACCCGATACTTACCCGGAAGTCAAGTGCAGCCCTCAACCTGTCACCATACCATAGCAAAATTTCTGTGACCTGCTAATCACTAAAGTTAGAGATTAATGAAGATAAAGAAATTGAACTTGTAACGCTTGGTGTTGCCGTGGCAATCCAAACCCCTTGGTATACCTTGCAAAACCAACCCCCTTGGTGAAAGGTTGGAAAGAACCTTTTGACTAGCCCTTGGCAGATAGTGTTTCTTGAAAAACAAAGTGTGAAGGTGTCCAAAAATGACCATCATCAAGGATTGTGTGATTTAGCAATCACATATGTGGTCATACCAAAAAATTGTGCTCCTATATGCACGCCTAGTGCTATAGAGAAAACATGATATCCACGTAGGGTGGAACCCCTAGCACTTATGGACAGCCATGGTGTCGGAAATGCTTGCTGCATCTATACGCCGTGTTATAGATCAGCCTATGCGAGTGTAAGTTCAGCAAAAAATCAACTCAATCATCGCACCAAAAACATGTAGTGCTTACAAAATACCCATATGTAATGACAAGACTCTTGCTTGGTCATTAACATCGATGGGAGACTGCAGATCTGTTCAAGCTTAAGAACAACCACCCAGGAAGTGACAACACTTGGGTCCCACCCTAGGTCTGACAATGGCTCTTAGCCTTTGTGGATCATAGCCCTTATGTCAATAACAAATTAGTGTTCAATCGATGAACTGATGAAGACTAATTTGGGTGACGTCTTGGCCACTTTCTAGCTGAGATTTAGAACACCTTGGCTCAGACCGACTCACGGGCAAAACATGTATCAAAAGCTTCTTAGAAAGTTTTCATTATTCTTCGAGAGAAAGAAGAAAGAGAGCATGCTGGGCTGAGGAACTTACCTGAAGTTGCTGGAGTGTGTACCCAACCTGTGCGCTCTTACACATCTTATGCCTGGCTTGCAGCTTATCTTTTAATTATGGAACAATCTTTTTGTATGACGGTCACATCAAGAGAGGTAACACAGAACACGAGTCACATCTTGACTCATCGATCTTGTAGGGATCATGACTATCAAGGATGACTTAAGTAGGGCACTTTTCCTGTGAAATAAGTCCTAGATTTAGGTTCCTTGTGGTGTTGTTGTGTGTTGACAGCCACCAAAAATCATGTTAAACAAGCCATCACTTATCTTGTCCTTGACAGAGTTGCTAGTGTGATAGAGGAAGCGTAATTCATGAGGCGATAGAATTGAATCCACCTCGCTGGCATGCCTTGCCTGCAAAATTGTAAGTCCTTGCCGAGATTGATGGCCTCAAATGTGAGAGCCAAAACAAGAGTGCCTTGCACAATAGCCTGTACTGCTAGGGAGACATCCTAACTTGATGTAGCCACCCATAAAATGGTAGCAGATATCTGTATTTTACCGGTTCTGCAGGAGTGTATACCAATGCCCTTGATTTGAAGTCAATGGGCTCTATCGGTGTACATGTTAGAAGACTTGTTGCACGTGAAACTATCAAAGCATTTTGCTTTGCACAATAGACAATATTTTCCAAAATAAGTGTGAATACATGGAAAAACAAGGAAAACTTAAAATTGTCTAACCTGGTCATCTTGCTGTAACCAGTTGTCTTGAAATTTTGAAGGACAAACTCGCTAGAAGATGGCTCATAGACCATAGCTGCTGCGTGAGAGAGAGTTGTTGCGTATATCATATACACCCTATTTTCATGTAATGAAATAACACGCAGACAAACTAACAAATTCCTCCAAGTTTTTATGCTCATAGCATAAGCCAAACGGGAAAATCTCAATGTAAGATGTCGAACTGGAAGTCTTGCTTCCCTTAACAACTTATGGAGTTCCTAAGAGCTCATAGCTAAAGGATGTCTATGCTAACAAATAGATGTTATAACAAAAGAAAGTCCAACGTGTCGATCATTCACAAAAAATAGACCTTGTCTACTTGTAGATCTGCTGGAAAAATATAATTATATGTGCAAAGTATGTGCATCTCGTACATACTTGAGTATATGAATTATATCCGTGATCAATTGTAGACTCCCATTGCAGACCATAGTGATCAAGCACATGCTCAATAAACAAATATCAACTGCATACCTCAGTAAGTACACCTGCCGACGAAGCTTGCCGCCATAAGAATCAAATGAGTCGCCAGCAACAAGAAGAAAACTAGGAAATGATTTGCAATAAACTGTTCCAATCTCCTTGAGATGTGAGAGAGGTAGTGTGTATTCAAGCCATGCTTGATGTGGATTTGCAAACTATTCATTGCCTTACTGTGTTGGCTTGGTTCAATAGATGCCTTACTTCCTGTTGACGAGGGCCTTGCCCTAGTTGCACCAAGAGGATTGCATGGTCTGCCAATCCTATCGGATCTTCCCGAAAATTGTTGCGTATATGTATTGCATGACTGTGTAAAATATTTGTAATGACTTGTTGCATGCCTTGCATGCCATATCTGAATTCTTGACGGATTGCATTGAGCATGAGCTTTTCTTGGTTCTGCGACTTAGAAGTTGAAAATCCAATTGGCCGAGGCGATGAGATCATAGGGCCTTTGCATGATACTCACCTATGAGTTCTGCCTCTTGTTTTTGTTTTTAACCTTGTCGGAGTTCTCTAATTTTGAAAACTGTAGATATGCTGCAGGAAAACCTTCGATGTGCTTCGACAGCACACCATTCATTCCCACACAAACCGTTGCGTCCCGTAGGGGTATGGGTGGTAGGCGCGAGCGAGGCCGGGTGGGGAGGGGGTGCCCTCATGGACATCCTCCCTTGAAGTCAAGTCAAAAGCCATTTGCCTTGGGTGTCCATGTATGAACATAAAAATAAAAATTCTGATAAGCTCCCATGGTGGATTGCACGCTCTGCGCAGAGGAGAAATTTGCCAATAGGTCTTTGTCTAGGTCGAACAAGGCTCCGTCCAAGTGACGTGAAAGGGTCCCCACAGCCTTGCAAACTCAACAAGACCAAAGCCGCATGATCTGGTTCTGGTCAACGGCCTCCCCCTTCCCTTGCTTAGCGGCCTTGCCCACGCCGGGCCTTTCCTTCCCGCTGTGTAGAGAACCTCCCCGCCTGTCAAGCGGTCCTTCCCACGGCCATGCCCTGTCGACTCGTCCATGACCTGAAAGCGAGAGAGAGAGAGAGAGAGAGAGAGAGAGAGAGAGAGAGAGAGAGAGAGAGAGAGAGAGAGAGAGAGAGAGAGAGAGAGAGAGAGAGAGAGAGATCCAGATCATGCACTTGCCATGCAAAACCATGCAAGCCTCCTCCTTCCCCCCTCCATCCCTGAGCTCTAATACCAGTGAAAGAACCGTGGGAACTGCCGTGAACGATCCTCCGCCCAACCACCCTTTTATAGCCCCTTGGCTTGTAGGATCCCTTCTCCACTGGGCAGTCAGCCCTTGGCCAAAAGGTCCTTGACCTCCAGGGTGTCCCTTGGCCTGACACCAAGAGAGCGAGGAGGGATGTATCCCTTATATGGATGCTATCAAGGAAGGGGGAAGAAAAATTATCAAGAGCAAGTAGTGGAAGCACCACCACATCAACAACATCCTCAGCCATTGCGCACATCAAAAAGGAGAAGGAAGGGCGATCAACATCATTATCCTTGAGAAACCAAGAGGACCAAGAGGCATCAACAAATAAAAATAGGTCCAAAAGACTACCCTATTGGTCAAGGTGTTGAAGACTATGATAGTGTTGATGAAACACAAAAGCAAAAGGCTAATATATCCTTTGGCCAATTGGTCACTTTAAAAATTGAAATGAGGAGGCCATGGATGAAATGTTTGATTACACAACTGCCTTCCAAGAGAGAAATGTTCGATTACTCCTTCCATCTCTTTGGTAGAAGATGACATGCAGTTCTGGAGACATTATATCCATGACACCGTTGCTCCAACAAATAGGAAAACATAACCAGACATGGATCTTCAATTGTATGCACAGCCCACATAATTCTCTTCCGTGTAACCCACAATGGATGCATCACTACTCCCATCTACATCTATGTAACCCGCAATGGATGTATCACTATTTCCATAGTGCAAGCACTTGCTTGCCATACCTTTCAGACCTGAAATGGTGTGCTTCACTGCTTCCCATTTTTTTTTCCCAAGCTTTTCCATAAACCTTCTAACCACTCCCATTGCAAAAGCAATGTTTGATCTTGTGGCTACCATGGCGTACATAATACTCCAACTCTTGAATAATATGGCACCTTGGCCATTTTTTCTTTCTCAGCATTAGACTCGAGAGCATTATTCTTTCTAAGTCTTGCATATGATTGCATTAGGGTACTCAATTTAGATTTATAAATTGTGCTGAAGGTTGGCAGGACGCATAAACAAATTGCAAGGCAAGGGTTGTATGTGTGATGGGTGGTGTGCTCTAAGACATATACGCGGCGGGTTCTTTCAAAACGTCCTTGTCAGCATCCAGCTACATGCAAGTGATTTTCAGCGTGTTTTGAAGGGCCAGAACAACTATAGCATGAGAGAAACTGCTTCGATGTGGGGGACAGCGGGCTTCTGAAAATGTGGAGCTTTTAAATTGTATTCATTACAGGATATGCACATGCAGGTAGTGCCACAATCAGAGCTTGGCATTGCATGAGTTGGCCAGAAAGAAGTTAATGCAAATTCATGAGGATGCCACCTTATTGAGCAGCTTAGGATATCTGTGGATGTTTGGACCAATCCAAGACAAGGAAAGTTATACACGGCACAGAGCACTCAACAAAAAGCCTTTATCGTGTATTCATATCCTTCACTCTCACTGCCACTACAGAATAGGATGTGCGGCATCCGCCATTTTCTGGTTTCTTGCAACAATATCAAAGAGCCTGATGTGAACTGGTTGATCCTGTTGCCACACTTATAGGGTTTTCAATGAAAACGTTTCAAAGAAAGCGCTCAAGGATCAATGATGCATTTTTCAATCTTCTGAGCCTGCTACATGAGATGCCATGTATCAAGCAAACTCACAATCTAAAGGGAGGCACCCAAATGATTTACTTGCTGAAGAGTCCTGTGCTGCCAGGGGGCTGCAAGAGGTGCAAGAGAAGGAAGCTGTGCTTTGCAAACGATCCTTCATACCGATGACCAGTATGAGTTGCCGGTTGAGTGAAGGGAGAAAACCCCAATAAAAGTGCAATTCATTGCTACTTTCCAGTCTTCATTGTGCAAAGGACAGAAGGTACAAAATGAAAGTAAATCTACTCAGAGTAGAACTGTGAGATGCACATATCTAGCTATCTTCGTCTGATATCAAATCATATTCACTTGGAATGTAAAAGCGGAACAGGGAACTGGATCAGTGAATGGGCATTAATGGACAAATATCTCTCTCTCTCTCTCTCTCTCTCTCTCTCTCTCCTTCTCCTGTGTGCGGTTTTTATAATCTTTTGCCAAGGATGATGTACATGATGTGTATTGTGAACAAGGGCAGCTCAGATTCTTTCCGTACGTGTTGTGCGACAGGCTCTAGGGAGAAACACACAGCAAAGCCTTGTGTGATGTGAAGAAGGGTAGGTTTAACTGCTTGGATAGAATATATCTATGAATCCAGGATAAGCCCAGATTCGCCAAAATGCAAGGTATAGTCTAACGGTAGTCACCCACAAGACGACAGAATATACAAACTCTGATGAAAACAATACCAAATGGGTGCAGGGTGTTTGAGAAGTGCACACCCTTCAAGTTATATTAGGGGGGAAGTCGACGTGGATGGAAGAATAGTGCAAGGAGAATGGATAATATGGAAAGCAGGATTGGGATGAGAGTGCAGAATAGAGCCGCACGCGACCCCAGCTTGTATATGCGTGCCATGCATGGTAGATAATTCTGTTGTAGAGAGAGAGAGAGAGAGAGAGAGAGAGAGAGAGAGAGCCATGTGCAGGAGGGATGCAATGGATGAGACACACAAGAAAATGAAGGTATGCTTGGGAACTCCTTGAAAGATACCACTGATTGAAGCTGCAAAGCATGGAAGGCCAAAGTGGAACAATTGCTTGCAGGGTTTTCCAATGAGGGGAGGCGGGGTTTGATCGGGAAGACATTCATGTAGATGTGTCTGCACAAATGGGTGGTCTAATTGAGGTGGTGGTGGGTGATCGGAGACACCTGCCTTGAGATTGACCAGCAGGTCCTCATGAGCATCAGTATTGCAACATTGGGGGGAAGCAGGGTGCATAATGGAAGCAATATCATGATTGGCAGTCCTTGTCACGTTGATTGATATGGCAACATGATCATTAGAAGGTGCAGGAGCATCCTCTCTCATCTCCTCTCTCCTAGTTTGCGGTTTTGGAGCTTTTGGCGTCACCCTTCGTGCCCTGCAACACTTTTAAAGAGGAGGAAAAGAAAAGCATTGAGTGAAGGGACAAAACCATTGCTCTATGCAAAGGAATGAGACCCTTCCAAAAGGTCAAAGGTGGACCTTTGGAAGAGACCGTGAACCTTTGGAAAAGATTGTGGACCTTTGGGCCGGTTATTCCTTTGCAATGTCCCACCTTTGCATATGACCTTTGGAAGGGTCTCATTCCTTTCGTTTGATGATCAATTTGGTCGAAACTTGTAAGAGAGTGGTTGCCACATGTGGACCTTTGCATATGACCTTTGGAGAGGAGAGTCTCTTTGATTTTTTCAAGAAAATAGTGTAAAGATAGCTTTAAACTTTAAAGACATCCGCTCCAATGCATTGCAACTTGGTCTGCAGCCCCATTAGGCGGAATCTTCGCAGATACTAGCGCCCCTCTCTCTCCTCTCTCTTCCCTCTCACCTCTGCGCTACCTGCACAGCCAACGGAGATTCTAGCGTCCCTCTCTCTCCTCTGTCTTCCCTCTCTCCTCTCTCTCCCTCTCGCCTTTGCGCTACCTACACAGTCATCGCCAGGCCCTCTGCAGCCCCACAGATCGCACCTGGCCTGCAGTCGCCTCCTTCGCAGATCCGCGTTGCTCTGCGCCTCTCTACCTGAGCGGGATCACACGACACAACGCGTCTTCAGTCGAACCGCCAGCAGCTCTCTCCCCGTCTGTCTCTCTCTGCCTGAGCGGGATCACGCGACTAAGCGCCGATCTGCCTCTGCGATTGAGCGTCGATGTGCCTCTGCGACTGAGCGCCGATATGCCTCTGCGATTTGCATTCCTGACAGGTCATATCACCACCATTCACTTTGGCTTAAAAAACGAGATTTCTATCTCCCTTTCTCTTTCCACGCGTCTGCGCCCCCTTTTTCATTCCAAATTCACCCAAAGCATCTCTCAAGATACCCATCAATCCACCTGCTTCCAAAATTGGGGAAACATACTAGCTTGAAGGGATCTGTGTATGTTTAGGATCAAGGTTTAGTTAGCGCCCTTCTTTCATATGCAAATTCCTTATAAATATAATCATATAGAGTTTCATAATTGTAATGTGCCTGCCTCAACAATGTTTTGTATTGAAGGAACAATACCCTAATCTCTAAGTATCCATTTTTGTAAATTTTTAGTCTAAGTCACAGGTAATAAAAAATGTGTATCAATGTGTGCATCTTGAAGTCATACTTGACGACGTCTAAAACAGGGCCCGAATGTGCACTTTAGCTCACATTTAAGTTGTATATTTTTTTTATTATCGAAAAATTGAAGGGTTAAACGGCCATGTACTCACTTGACAAGTATTAGGACATGCACAAAAGACCCCAACTAACTAAATTCGAATTTAGTTAACTCAGAGAGTCCCCTCTTCCTGCACTTGACATTTGGTAGATCCTCATCAGCGCCCCTGCCCCCTTATAAAGACCTAGTCTCCCCCTCACAAGCTATCGTACATTCTTGGGTGGTTCAAGAAGGAAACGTTGCCGGTTTGCATACACGTAGACTCTCTCACTCACGCATACTACTCTCTCTCTCTCTCTCTCTCTCTCTCTCTCTCTCTCTCTCTCTCTCTCTCTCTCTCTCTCTCTCAGCTAGAGGAAGTTCGCGTGGAGAACGCCCTCGCGATGAACGAAGCGACGCACAAGCCACAAAAGAGGCAAAGATAACACGACAAACGAAGCGATGAGGCAAGCTACTCATTTCATTAGAGGTATAGTTCAAGGCAAATTTTTTCACATATTTTAAGAGAGACTCTCTCTCTCTCTCTCTCTCTCTCTCCCCCTTCTCTCTCATCATTTTCTCTCTCTAGAAATTTTCGTAACCTTTCATGCCATGTAACATGCAACTCTTGCATGCATGATTCTCACATGCATAAAGCCTCTAAGAATGATAAGAATCTAATGAAAGTTACAGAAATCTCGCATGCATGCTCATTATGCACTCATACTTGCTCTATCTATACATGCATGGACCTAGAAATGCCTGTATCATCAAGAGAATTGAACATAACCATTCATGAGTTATTAGATTAAGTTAATTAGTAATTAGACACTATAAAATCAACTAAGACCATAAATTTTACTAATCAATAGCTAATTATTAGCTAATTAAGGGTTACGTACGCATCCGATCAAAGTTTTTGTATCACTGAGATTATAATTTTTAAAACTACTTCCTGCATGAGAAAAATTAGTTGTGATTTTTTTCAGACTCTTAACAAAGATTTTCTAGCTTAAATAAATACTTTTAAGCAGAAATAAATAGGATTTACACTAAAGATAGGTAATTTTAGCCTAAAATAATTAGAAAAAATTAGTAAAAATATTCAAGAATTTTTTAATTTTTTTACAAAACTTCCTAAGACTTTTTTAATCCCTATTTTTTTTTGTGATTTTAATATGCATGCATAATGTTTAATAAATAAATTTTTCTCAAATTATATACAAAAACCGACTTTTCACGTAATTTCTAGGAAAATTAGGTCCCTAGACCCTATAATTTAAAGTTATTAAACTATTTGGATGTTGACTGAACAAGCCCTTGGACTTGCACTTAGCACGAAGAACTTTTCTACTAATTTTAATCTTTGAGCTGCGCGATGGCTCCGAAAGTTGTAAAGAAGAATAACTATGGAGCTGGCCCAAGCCATGCTCCGGTAGTCGAAGCAAACCAACCACTACAATAGAACGTTGTTGTAAATCCAAACCACATACCAATTATTTTCAAGTTTATGCATAGTAGATAAGCGTGACTTAGATGAGCTTAGGAAACCATAAGAAAAACACTCGCTGTATAAACCAAAACACATGCTTTGTTCACAAAAACTTAAATAAGAACTACTATCTTCTGTTAAAGATACTATTTGCGTCATTTTCAGGTGAAAGAATTGGATTGCATTTTTGGAATAGAAACTAAATCAATTAGATGGTAGCTTGATGCCACATTGGTGCACGATGCCGGGTTGGTGCTGGAAGAGGGTTGTTGCTCTGAACTGGATACTTGATTATGAATAAGAAAACCTTTGTACAAAGGCTCTATTGGTGCAGAGAAAAATCCTTTTGTTGCAGGTCAACCGTGATTAGTTGTTAAGTTGAATAAGTAGGTTGTTTTCAGTAGAATTGTCTAATGAAAGACTGTCTTGGTGATATTTGAAATATGACTGTTAGAACAAAAATCGTGTTGAAACTTAATTAAAGAATTTCTTGTAAATGTTTCACAGTGTGGTAGTAATTAGGAAAGAAAGATGCGGGTGTGTGTGGGGTGGAAAGTGGGGATTGGTCTCGAACCAATCATCGGATGGGTGGACCCGATAAGTCGGGTACTTTTCACAAACGTGGATTTAAATGATGATAGATAATGAAGAACTAAGTCCTAACCTTATGAGATCAACTGACGGCTGTGCTTCACACTCGATGATGAAAAAAGCGTCAATCTGTGAACCAAGGGTTCTAGTTATTTGCGATTCCAAAACGGATAAGCAACCCCTTTTAGGGTGACCTCGCTAAAGGATACGTAGAGTTAGGGCAACTCACTTGATCGTTCCTCCACTTTGCATTGCAGAGCAGAGCGGATGTGTTGAGCTCTCCCAGTCACCGATCTTAGACAGTCGGGGACGTTACAGGTGGTATCAGAGCCTAGGTTAAACCTAAGTTAACAATATGATGTAGATAGAAAGATATTATTTTAATATCCACTATTGTCTGCTTATGTTTTCTAAATTACTCTACTAAATTGATTTTGTATTCTTAAGTGTATATATATAATACGTTTTAGGATCAGCATGAGACATACATGCGATTTCAAATATTCAACATCATGTATCTGACTGCGTGCCGATCAAATGACTACGAATTTTGGAAAACAGTCATGAGGATTCTAGAAGTATTGACCACTCCGCATTTTACTGAGATTCAGTGAGGATGATACAAAACCTGGTGAGTTCGTGGATGCACTTTCACCATCAGGGCCGGAAGCTTTAGGCAATTTGAGAAATGATCTCTGCCGCCTCTGAAGAGTTGAAGCTGGTCCATTACTATATCTTTTGGCCAACCAACTTCAGGACAATGATCGTAGACGAAAGTGTTAACCTCAATCGATGGGTCTATGACAAGGTCATTGAAGCCGTTCCAGAAGATAGAGTGGTTGTTATGGGGAAAAATAGCCACTTCTCGGGAAAGGGATGGACGACCAGATTACTACAACGAGTTCCCACCACTTATCGATTCCTAGCCCCTGTTGGAGAACCCCCGCGTTTCTATCTAAAGAGCGCACAAGAATATCATGGCTATGATTATACACACTAGAAAATTAAACTTATTATTATAATTTTGTAATAAGGTCATGGACCCCATCATTGTAAAAGGTTCTTACATAAATAAAAGACATCGATTTTTCTCATAAATTATCCCTTGAGTGGTGATAAAAGGTTTACTTATGAGCTTGTTGGGATTTGGTGATCCCTATATGTTTTAAGATAGTCGCTGGTGCGACTAATGCTGTGGGCTGAAAGCGAGTTGATGTATGTGAAATGATCAAGCTCTAGTAAAAATTTTACGTCATTGATGGTCAAATTTTAGAAGTGATTAATGGATAACCCGTTGAAGATAGACTTGACTTCTATCTTGTGTAACAGAAGCAAGGACAAATGGAAACCCAAGCGACTCACTACACAGAAGTACGGGAGAAGAAGTTGCTCTTGGTAGATGGAATCCCCTTCTTTCAAGGGTGAAGGGGCTAATGTTGAAAAAGATGTTGAGGCATGGATAGAATCCATGGATGACTACTTTACTACTACTAAGACAACGCAAGCAAATTGATCCATGATGGGAATGTTTTGATTGAGTGGAGAAGAAAAGTTATAGTGGAAACAGTACTATCGTGACAAGGGTGTTGCGGAAGATTCCCAGTCTTGGGATGAAATCAAACAGGCAGTCAAGGGAAGATGTCAGCCCCCTGGCCACCAATCTTTGAAGATGAATGAGTTCTTTGATTTAAAGCAAAATGAGTTGACCTTGGAGGAGTATTTCTCCAAGTTTGTTACATTGAGGAGGCATGGACCGGTTTTGACAAACGAGAAACAAGTGGCCCGATTCTGCCAAGGGTTAAATGCACCTTTGGATGCTCAACTTGAAGCCATGCAACCCACATCATTGTAGGATTCACTGTCGCGTGCTAAGCCTGTTAAGTATGGAGCCTGATTTACCCTTGTAATTTTCTGTGGTAAAAGCGCACATTTGTAAGGCCCCCATTATGAGGAGAAGCCATCGTGCGTGAAGGAAAATCACTCACTGGAAACCAAAATTTTCACGGACAAGAATCAGGGGCAACTTTAGAGGCCTCGAGGGCGGAGGCCCTCGAGACTTTTTTTTTCGCCGGAATATTATGGCCGGTGGCCGGTAGTCAATGGCCGATGGCCGGTGGTCGGAAGTCAATGGCCGGTGGCCGGTGGCCGAATTCAAAAGCGGACTTGTCTTCTCAAGGGCGGCCACACATGGGCGGATTGGAGGGTCCGATTTGGACTTATTCGCACAAGGGCGGCTACACATGGTTGTCTCTCATAAGAGAGGGCAGCCCTTTTGGCCTATAAAAGGAGGCCATTTCTACACACATTTCATAGTGTGAAGTTGATGCAACAAGGTGAGTGTGAAGTTGATGCAACAAGGCGAGTGTGAGGTGGTGAGAGTGAAGCAAGGCGGGAGCTCCATTAAGGGTATAATCCCTTTGTAAATTACTTCTTGTTTTGAAGTACTAAAGCCATTGAGTGGCTGCTTTCCCGTGGACGTAGCCCACATTGGGTGAACCACATATATCGTGTGTAATCTCTCTCTCTCTCTCTCTCTCTCTCTCTCTCTCTCTCTCTCTCTCTCTCTCTCTCTCTCTACTCTATAATCTCGTGTATGTAAATTTGTCTCTCTCCATTAAGTAATCTACTCAATTATCTATTTAGCTACGTCTTATTTCCTTACAACTGGTATCAGAGCAAGGTTTGCTCGTAGCTAAATTATCTCAAGGAAAGAAATCCTTGAATTGAGTGGGAGTTATGGCGGAGGAAGGGAAGCTCAAGATTGAGAAGTTCAACGGCAAAAACTACCAACATTGGAAGATGCAGATTGAAGACTATCTCTACCAGAAGGACCTCTATTTGCCACTAGGCGGTCTTGCAAAGAAGCCCGCAACAATGGCAGATGAAGCATGGATTTTCCTTGATCGAAAGGCACTGGGAACAATCCGGTTAAGCTTGGCGTCAACGGTGGCCTTCAATGTTTTGGAGATGAAGACCACGGAGGACTTGATGAAGTCACTTGACGACTTCTACGAGAAACCATCGGCATCCAATAAGGTATTTCTTATGAAGCGCTTGTTCAATCTAAAGATGGCAGAGAATGGTTCAGTTGCAGAACACCTAAATGACTTTAACACAAACATAAGTCAACTTCGATCAGTGAAAATCAATTTCGATGACGAAGTGCGAGCTCTCCTTATACTATCATCTCTACCGGATAGTTGGGACAGCCTTGTGATGGCTGTAAGTAATTCTATCTCTGGCACAAATACTCTTAAGTTTGATGATGTTGTGGGTGTTCTCCTAAGCGAGGAAATGCGAAGGAGAAGCACAGGAGAATCATCAAGTGCTGCACTATCAGTGGAAACAAGAGGTAGGCCTAAGGAGAGGTTCAAAAACCAAAAGGGTCGTGATCGCTCAAGGCGAAGAAAGTCACGCACAAAGTCAGTTCTTGAATGTTGGAACTGCGGCAAGAAAGGCCATGTCAAGAAGGATTGCTGGTCCAAGAAGAAGAAGGAGACAGAGTCTCAAGACAACAAGCCAACATCGGAGGCCAATGTGGCAGGTAAAGTAGAGCAAGATGCTCTAATTCTCTCATTAGACAATGTGTCTAATTCCTGGATAGTAGATTCCGGAGCTTCATTCCATGCGACACCACACAAGCAACATTTCCAAGACTACACCAAAGGTAATTTTGGGTATGTATACTTGGGAGATGATGAAGCTTGTGAGATTGTCGGCAAAGGTACAGTTTCTGTCAAAACTGCTAACGGAAATGAATGGAAGCTTAAAGATGTTAGGCATGTTCCTTCTCTTTGCAAAAATTTGTTCTCTACAGGACAATTGGACGATGAAGGTCACAACATTGCATTCGAAAAAAAACGGTGGAAGATCTCAAAGGGATCTTTGGTGGTTGCCAAGGGTGAAAAAGTCGGTACACTTTACTTGTGTACTGTTAGCACGCAACCTTCAGCTTGTGCAGCAACTACAGAAGTTGACAGTGCGGTGTGGCACTACCGACTTGAGCATATGAGTGCCAAAGGAATGCAAATCCTTCAAACAAAGAAGCTTCTACCAGGTTTGAAAGAAGTGGACTTAGAGTTCTGTGAAGATTGTGTTTATGGTAAACAAAAGAGGGTAAAATTTCAAAAATCAAGAAATGAAAGAAAAAATAAAAAACTTGAGTTGGTTCATTCTGATGTTTGGGGTCCTGCAAGTACACCATCACTTGGTGGCTCATTGTACTATGTAACATTCATAGACGATGCGACTAGAAAAACATGGGTTTATGTCATGAAGAATAAATCCGATGTATTTCCATATTTCAAAGGTGGAAAGCCTTTGTGGAGAATGAAACAGGTACCAAGGTTAAATGCCTCAGATCCGACAATGGAGGCGAATATTGCAGCCAAGCTTTTGAAAGCTTTTGTGCTAGCAATGGCATTCGGAGGCAAAGGACAACCCCAAGGACACCTCAACAAAATGGGATTTCGGAAAGGATGAACAGGACAATCATGGAACGAGCACGAAGCATGCGGCTACATGCAGGCCTACCGCTTGAGCTTTGGGCAGAAGCTGTAAGTACGTCTGTGTACTTAATCAATCGGTCACCCTCAACGGGATTGGATGGGGGAGTTCCAGAAGAGGCATGGACAGGTAAACCAGTGAATTATGCATTTCTCAAAGTGTTTGGGTGTGAGGCTTTCATGCACATAGATAGAAGCCTAAGATCAAAGTTAGATGCAAAGTCCAAAAAGTGTTTCTTCATTGGCTATGGAGAAGGCGACTTTGGGTATCGCCTATGGAATCCTGAAGATGGTAAAATCTTAAGGAGTAGGGATGTAATTTTTAACGAAAAAAATATGTACAAAGATTACTTGGAAAGAAAACAAACAAAAGAAACAGGTGATGAGTACATGGAGCTTGAGGACGGTGAAGACTCAAGGACTGCAAACGGTGACAATGTGCAACAACGTCAACCAAATGAGGAGCCTCAACCTATTCCCCGAAGATCTACAAGAGCAAGTAGACCTCCAGAAAGGTTTGTTCCTTCCTTCAACAATCTCTTGATCTCAGATTCTGGAGAGCCCGAATCATATGAAGAAGCTATGCAACATGAATCCAAAGAAGAATGGACGAAGAGCATGCAAGTGGAGATGGACTCACTACATCGCAACCAAACATGGGAGTTGGTTGAGTTGCCTAAAGGTAAGCAGGCACTTCAAAACAAATGGGTGTACAAGCTAAAGGAAGAAGAAGGTGGGAAGAAAAGGTACAAGTCTAGGCTTGTGGTAAAAGGTTTTTCTCAAAAGAAAGGTATTGACTTCAATGAAATATTTTCTCCTGTTGTAAAAATGAACTCAATTAGGCTTGTCTTAAGCCTTGTGGCTGCTCATGATCTAAATCTCGAGCAAATGGATGTAAATACGACATTCCCTCACGGTGACTTAGAGGAGGAAATCTACATGCTTCAACCAAAGGGGTATGAAGTAAAAGGTAAGGAGAAAATGGTTTGCAGATTAAAGAAGAGCTTGTATGGTTTAAAGCAAGCATCAAGACAATGGTACTTGAAGTTTGATCGATGGATGTTGGATCATGGATTCACAAGATGCAACTCGGATCACTGCGTCTACACGAAGAATTTGGGAGATGGGAAATTCATCATCCTAATGTTGTATGTTGATGACATGTTGATTGCAAGTGCTAACATACAGGACATCAAAGACCTAAAAGAGGAGTTGTCCAAATCTTTTTCAATGAAAGATTTAGGTGCTGCAAAGAGGATACTTGGTATGAAAATATCAAGGGACAGGACGAAGAAGACAATAAAGCTATCTCAAGAAGATTACATCAAGAAGGTACTAGAAAGGTTTGCAATGCAAAATGAAAAACCAGTTTCTACACCTTTGGCTGGTCATTTTAAACTAACGAAGGATATGTATCGAAAGACATAAGAGGAGATAGCCTATATGTCTAAAGTTCCATATGCTGCAGCGGTAGGTTCTCTAATGTATGCTATGGTCTGGACAAGGCCAGACATTGCACATGCAGTGGGAGTTGTGAGTAGGTTCATGGAAAACCCAGGTAAAGAGCATTGGCAAGCTGTGAAGTGGATACTTAGGTATCTAAAAGGGACAACAACAAATGCTTTGTATTTTGGAGGAACTGATATTTTTCTAGAAGGGTATGCTGATGCAGATATGGCAGGTGACAAAGATACTCGAAGGAGCACTACTGGCTATGTGTTCACGGTTGGAGGCACAGCAGTAAGCTGGGCTTCAAAGCTGCAAAAAGTGGTTTCACTTTCTACGACGGAAGCAGAGTATGTAGCAATGACGGAGGCAAGCAAAGAAATTATGTGGCTTCACAGATTCTTAGAAGAGCTTGGATTCAAACAAGAAAATTTTGTCTTGTACAGTGATAGCCAAAGCGCTATCCATCTTGTGAAGAACTCAGCCTTTCATTCAAGGACAAAGCACATTGAGGTGAGATATCACTTCATACGCACTCTTTTGGAAGAGGGACAGCTAAAGCTAGGAAAGGTGCATACAAGTGAAAATCCTGCAGATATTTTTTACAAAGGTGGTCAACAAGGAGAAGTTGAGCTTTTGCTCATCTTCAATCACCATTCAAGGATAAGAAGCCAGAATGGAAAGCAGTCACAGGTTTGGTTTGGAGATCAGTCTCCAAGTGGGAGCCTGTTAAGTATGGAGCCTGATTTACCCTTGTAATTTTCTGTGGTAAAAGCGCACATTTGTAAGGCCCCCATTATGAGGAGAAGCCATCGTGCGTGAAGGAAAATCACTCACCGGAAACCAAAATTTTCACGGACAAGAATCAGGGGCAACTTTAGAGCCGGAATATTATGGCCGGACGGCGGTCGGAAAGTGGTCGGAAAACAACCGGTCGGTTGGCCGGTGGCCGGTAGTTAATGGCCGATGGCCGGTGGTCGGAAGTCAATGGCCGGTGGCCGAATTCAAAATCGGACTTGTCTTCTCAAGGGCGGCCACACATGGGCGGATTGGAGGGTCCGATTTGGACTTATTCGCACAAGGGCGGCTACACATGGCTGTCTCTCATAAGAGAGGGCAGCCCTTTTGGCCTATAAAAGGAGGCCATTTCTACACACATTTCATAGTGTGAAGTTGATGCAACAAGGTGAGTGTGAAGTTGATGCAACAAGGTGAGTGTGAGGTGGTGAGAGTGAAGCAAGGCGGGAGCTCCATTAAGGGTATAATCCCTTTGTAAATTACTTCTTGTTTTGAAGTACTAAAGCCATTGAGTGGCTGCTTTCCCGTGGACGTAGCCCACATTGGGTGAACCACGTATATCGTGTGTACTCTCTCTCTCTCTCCCTCTCTCTCTCTACTCTATAATCTCGTGTATGTAAATTTTTCTCTCTCCATTAAGTAATCTACTCAATTATCTATTTAGCTACGTCTTATTTCCTAACAAAGCCTTTGGCCAAGAAGAGGAGATTTCATCCAACCAATTCTAGTGAGACCTAGAGAAGAATTAATCCATCCAGATTCCAAGAGAGAAGACCCCAAGGTTATGCAGCACCTGCAATAAACCAAGGACAAAGAGATCTTTGTTGTTTGAGTGCAATGAACTAGGGCATTACACACGACAATGTGCATCTGAAGCTAGACCTGGTGGAAATCATCAGGGAGGAAGAACTTGAGGACGTGCATTCGGACATGGAAGAGGCCACGGTCGAGTTGCTAGAGCTTATGGAAGAGGAAGACCTATTCGAGGGCATGCTCATGCGGTAATAATAGAGCCCATACTAGAGGAAGAAATGGATAGAGCGACCTTCCATGCTACTATTGACAATCCTCAAGATTAGGAACAGTTTTCAGTTATTCAAACACCAGCCAGCCGATAAGGTGAATCTTTCTCACTGCTCATCGAGTGTGGGAGTCTTACCACACACTGAGCGAGTTTTTTCGAGCAAAGACAAACCCGAGCAAGTGTTTGTACGCAATATAGTAAATTTTATCATCAAGTGTTCTCTGGACAATGTGACACATGGTAAACGTTCAAAGACAAATTTTACCATACAATGTGACAACTTCAAAGCTTCAATTGAAAAAATTCTTTCACAAAGATTGAAGATGCTACTCCTTTCCATTTTGAATCATTTTTTGAAAAAATATGGTAGATGTCAGGAAGGCCATAACATCCACCACACAACGGGCACATCATCGCCGGAATATGCTTTACATCTTTGGTCATGTGGAATATTCATGTTGCCACCAATTATAAGAGGCGAATTTGGCTCCAATCTATGAATATCAAAGGCATTCCATACCCTAAAAGGTGGTACTAGAGCCTTCTTCAAATCTGGAACAATAGTTTCAACAAGAGGGAAGGTCACTGCAATGACTTTGCATACTAATTTGTTTGCAACAAATTAGCCTCTTTTGAGCTTGTGTCTGCTCAAGATAAGGTGGTATCCATCAGAAAGAACAATGCTAAGTGAGAGAAGATACTTAGATCTCTCTCTCTCTCTCTCTCTCTCTCTCTCTCTCTCTCTCTCTCTCTTTCTCTCTCTCTCTCTCTCAGTCAAAAAGAAACTCTCTAAAAGAGAGTCTGCCGGCATGAGCTCTTTCAGAGAGTCTCTTTTTGACTGAGAGACAGAGAGAGAGACTCTTGGTCATGACTCGTACAAGCATCTATAGGACCAAGAGGGTTTAAGCGCTCATCCATCGGCTGGAGTCTCCCTGTAAGCATTCGCCATGGCCTTGAATATGGGGACAAAGTTTTCGGTACCTGCAGTAGCAGAAAAGAAAAAGACACCAGAGAAGGTGCAGAATCCTTTGTTTGAGAAGAGGCCAAAACAGTTTGGCTTAGGAGGAGCATTGTCTCCAAAGAAGGACCTGCACAGATTTGTCAAGTGGCCTAAGTATGTTCGCCTTCAAAGGCAAAGGACGATCTTGAATCAGCGGCTTAAAGCTCCGCTTGCTTTGAACCAATTTACCAAGACTCCGGATAAGAACTTGGCATCTAGCCTCTTCAAGATGCAAGTACAGGCCAGAGGACAAAGCTGCCAAGAAAGGGCGCCTTTTAAAGAAGGCTCAGGTAGAAGCCGAGGGGAAGACGATTGAAAGCAAGAAGCCTATTGTTGTGAAGTATGGAATTAACCATGTCACGTACCTGATCGAGCAGGGGAAAGTGCAACTGGTGGTTATTGCACATGATGTGGATCCCATTGAGCTGGTTATTTGGCTTCTAGCTGTATGCAGGAAGATAGGTATTCCTTATGCAACTGTGAAAGGCAAAGCCCACCTCGGTCAGATTGTCCACTCAAAAACACTATGTCTCACATCAGTTAAAAACGAGGACAAATTGGAGTTTGGCAAAATTGTAGAAGCTATTAAGGCAAACTTCAATGACTGGTTTGATGACCTTTGAATGCAATGGGGTGGTGGCATTATGTGGGTGAAGTCACAGGCCAAGACTAAGGAAAAGGAGAAAGTTCTTGCAAAGGAGGCTACCCAAAGGATGTCCTAAGAGCTAATCTCGTTGGAGGCTGTAGTCTTCAAATTTAGTCTTACTGAATGAGCCCTTTTTTTACAAGAGTTGTAGCATATCTACTAGCGGAATTTTTGTATTTAAAACCTACAGAATCAATGCCCAACAATTTCTTTCTTTGCAAAAAGAAAAAAATAAAGAGAAAGAGAGAGAGGGAGAGAGCTCTGCTTTGCCCTAAAT
This sequence comes from Adiantum capillus-veneris, assembly GCF_014529385.1. Lineage (NCBI taxonomy): Eukaryota > Viridiplantae > Streptophyta > Polypodiopsida > Polypodiales > Pteridaceae > Adiantum > Adiantum capillus-veneris. Next base: position 39,286,125 of record NC_140942.1, read on the forward strand.
CACCAACAACAACCACCATCCATTATGCTGCCTACATGCCGCTCATTGTAGAAGCAGGTGTGGTAGCGAGGCATACAATACTTCAAAGTTTTGGTGGACATTTCACAGTACGTACGTATGTACTGTGCTCATAATGAAGGCTGTAATCACCCCTTCTCTAGAGCATGAAAGATAGCAGCATAGAGCGTGTGGAGCTGAAAGAGCCTAGCTTCTTCTGCTTCACGTGCAGCTCTAGACTGCTTTGCTATGGCCTTGTGAAAAGTGGATGCCTCCACACTTGCAACTCTTGCTGAAGAATAAAAACTTGCAAATGCTAAAGTCAAGGCTCCAGTTGGAGATAAAGCACTGGGTGTGCGCTAGTCTGGTGCTTTCATATAAAAGAAAACAAGAGAGAGAGGGAGCGAGAGAAGTGGGATTGAGAAGTTACACCTCTCCAGAGGTGTCCTTTTTTTGCCTCTACTCGTTCCCAATAGAAGTTTTGAACTCTTGCCTCACAGGAGCGCGTGCTCTCCCTCCCCTGCCTCACTTAGTCCAACAACCACCACGATTCTTCACACTAGATGCTTAATTGGGTTAGGAAAAACCTACTCAAGCCACAACACCAAAAACAATGGTGCGACAAGAGATTAGGTTGGGCTATGTTAATATGTTGAAGATCTCCTTGTGATAGAGTACAAGGTTGCGTGATGCACATCAGTACAGATATGTTGATCCTACAACATGTACGATCTCCGCCTCCTCGGCCTCTTCCCTTCCGGCCTTCCCTTGCCCATATACGATCCCCTCCTCCTCCTCTCTCTCTCTCTGTCTCCTCCATCTCTCTCAATCTCTCTAAAAACTTTACAACTTTCGGAGCCATCGCGCAGCTCAAAGATTAAAATTAGTAGAAAAGTTCTTCGTGCTAAGTGCAAGTCCAAGGGCTTGCTTGTTCAGTCAACATCCAAATAGTTTAATAACTTTAAATTATAGGGTCTAGGGACCTAATTTTCCTAGAAATTACGTGAAAAGTCGGTTTTTGTATATAATTTGAGAAAAATTTATTTATTAAACATTATGCATGCATATTAAAATCACAAAAAAAAATAGGGATTAAAAAAGTCTTAGGAAGTTTTGTAAAAAAATTAAAAAATTCTTGAATATTTTTACTAATTTTTTCTAATTATTTTAGGCTAAAATTACCTATCTTTAGTGTAAATCCTATTTATTTCTGCTTAAAAGTATTTATTTAAGCTAGAAAATCTTTGTTAAGAGTCTGAAAAAAAATCACAACTAATTTTTCTCATGCAGGAAGTAGTTTTAAAAATTATAATCTCAGTGATACAAAAACTTTGATCGGATGCGTACGTAACCCTTAATTAGCTAATAATTAGCTATTGATTAGTAAAATTTATGGTCTTAGTTGATTTTATAGTGTCTAATTACTAATTAACTTAATCTAATAACTCATGAATGGTTATGTTCAATTCTCTTGATGATACAGGCATTTCTAGGTCCATGCATGTATAGATAGAGCAAGTATGAGTGCATAATGAGCATGCATGCGAGATTTCTGTAACTTTCATTAGATTCTTATCATTCTTAGAGGCTTTATGCATGTGAGAATCATGCATGCAAGAGTTGCATGTTACATGGCATGAAAGGTTACGAAAATTTCTAGAGAGAGAAAATGATGAGAGAGAAGGGGGAGAGAGAGAGAGAGAGAGAGAGAGAGTCTCTCTTAAAATATGTGAAAAAATTTGCCTTGAACTATACCTCTAATGAAATGAGTAGCTTGCCTCATCGCTTCGTTTGTCGTGTTATCTTTGCCTCTTTTGTGGCTTGTGCGTCGCTTCGTTCATCGCGAGGGCGTTCTCCACGCGAACTTCCTCTAGCTGAGAGAGAGAGAGAGAGAGAGAGAGAGAGAGAGAGAGAGAGAGAGAGAGAGAGAGAGAGAGAGAGAGAGAGAGTAGTATGCGTGAGTGAGAGAGTCTACGTGTATGCAAACCGGCAACGTTTCCTTCTTGAACCACCCAAGAATGTACGATAGCTTGTGAGGGGGAGAGATTATAGGTCTTTAAAGGGGGCAGGGGCGCTGATGAGGATCTACCAAATGTCAAGTGCAGGAAGAGGGGACTCTCTGAGTTAACTAAATTCGAATTTAGTTAGTTGGGGTCTTTTGTGCATGTCCTAATACTTGTCAAGTGAGTACATGGCCGTTTAACCCTTCAATTTTTCGATAATAAAAAAAATATACAACTTAAATGTGAGCTAAAGTGCACATTCGGGCCCTGTTTTAGACGTCGTCAAGTATGACTTCAAGATGCACACATTGATACACATTTTTTATTACCTGTGACTTAGACTAAAAATTTACAAAAATGGATACTTAGAGATTAGGGTATTGTTCCTTCAATACAAAACATTGTTGAGGCAGGCACATTACAATTATGAAACTCTATATGATTATATTTATAAGGAATTTGCATATGAAAGAAGGGCGCTAACTAAACCTTGATCCTAAACATACACAGATCCCTTCAAGCTAGTATGTTTCCCCAATTTTGGAAGCAGGTGGATTGATGGGTATCTTGAGAGATGCTTTGGGTGAATTTGGAATGAAAAAGGGGGCGCAGACGCGTGGAAAGAGAAAGGGAGATAGAAATCTCGTTTTTTAAGCCAAAGTGAATGGTGGTGATATGACCTGTCAGGAATGCAAATCGCAGAGGCATATCGGCGCTCAGTCGCAGAGGCACATCGACGCTCAATCGCAGAGGCAGATCGGCGCTTAGTCGCGTGATCCCGCTCAGGCAGAGAGAGACAGACGGGGAGAGAGCTGCTGGCGGTTCGACTGAAGACGCGTTGTGTCGTGTGATCCCGCTCAGGTAGAGAGGCGCAGAGCAACGCGGATCTGCGAAGGAGGCGACTGCAGGCCAGGTGCGATCTGTGGGGCTGCAGAGGGCCTGGCGATGACTGTGTAGGTAGCGCAAAGGCGAGAGGGAGAGAGAGGAGAGAGGGAAGACAGAGGAGAGAGAGGGACGCTAGAATCTCCGTTGGCTGTGCAGGTAGCGCAGAGGTGAGAGGGAAGAGAGAGGAGAGAGAGGGGCGCTAGTATCTGCGAAGATTCCGCCTAATGGGGCTGCAGACCAAGTTGCAATGCATTGGAGCGGATGTCTTTAAAGTTTAAAGCTATCTTTACACTATTTTCTTGAAAAAATCAAAGAGACTCTCCTCTCCAAAGGTCATATGCAAAGGTCCACATGTGGCAACCACTCTCTTACAAGTTTCGACCAAATTGATCATCAAACGAAAGGAATGAGACCCTTCCAAAGGTCATATGCAAAGGTGGGACATTGCAAAGGAATAACCGGCCCAAAGGTCCACAATCTTTTCCAAAGGTTCACGGTCTCTTCCAAAGGTCCACCTTTGACCTTTTGGAAGGGTCTCATTCCTTTGCATAGAGCAATGGTTTTGTCCCTTCACTCAATGCTTTTCTTTTCCTCCTCTTTAAAAGTGTTGCAGGGCACGAAGGGTGACGCCAAAAGCTCCAAAACCGCAAACTAGGAGAGAGGAGATGAGAGAGGATGCTCCTGCACCTTCTAATGATCATGTTGCCATATCAATCAACGTGACAAGGACTGCCAATCATGATATTGCTTCCATTATGCACCCTGCTTCCCCCAATGTTGCAATACTGATGCTCATGAGGACCTGCTGGTCAATCTCAAGGCAGGTGTCTCCGATCACCCACCACCACCTCAATTAGACCACCCATTTGTGCAGACACATCTACATGAATGTCTTCCCGATCAAACCCCGCCTCCCCTCATTGGAAAACCTGCAAGCAATTGTTCCACTTTGGCCTTCCATGCTTTGCAGCTTCAATCAGTGGTATCTTTCAAGGAGTTCCCAAGCATACCTTCATTTTCTTGTGTGTCTCATCCATTGCATCCCTCCTGCACATGGCTCTCTCTCTCTCTCTCTCTCTCTCTCTCTCTCTCTCTACAACAGAATTATCTACCATGCATGGCACGCATATACAAGCTGGGGTCGCGTGCGGCTCTATTCTGCACTCTCATCCCAATCCTGCTTTCCATATTATCCATTCTCCTTGCACTATTCTTCCATCCACGTCGACTTCCCCCCTAATATAACTTGAAGGGTGTGCACTTCTCAAACACCCTGCACCCATTTGGTATTGTTTTCATCAGAGTTTGTATATTCTGTCGTCTTGTGGGTGACTACCGTTAGACTATACCTTGCATTTTGGCGAATCTGGGCTTATCCTGGATTCATAGATATATTCTATCCAAGCAGTTAAACCTACCCTTCTTCACATCACACAAGGCTTTGCTGTGTGTTTCTCCCTAGAGCCTGTCGCACAACACGTACGGAAAGAATCTGAGCTGCCCTTGTTCACAATACACATCATGTACATCATCCTTGGCAAAAGATTATAAAAACCGCACACAGAGAGAGAGGAGAGAGAGAGAGAGAGAGAGAGAGAGAGAGAGATATTTGTCCATTAATGCCCATTCACTGATCCAGTTCCCTGTTCCGCTTTTACATTCCAAGTGAATATGATTTGATATCAGACGAAGATAGCTAGATATGTGCATCTCACAGTTCTACTCTGAGTAGATTTACTTTCATTTTGTACCTTCTGTCCTTTGCACAATGAAGACTGGAAAGTAGCAATGAATTGCACTTTTATTGGGGTTTTCTCCCTTCACTCAACCGGCAACTCATACTGGTCATCGGTATGAAGGATCGTTTGCAAAGCACAGCTTCCTTCTCTTGCACCTCTTGCAGCCCCCTGGCAGCACAGGACTCTTCAGCAAGTAAATCATTTGGGTGCCTCCCTTTAGATTGTGAGTTTGCTTGATACATGGCATCTCATGTAGCAGGCTCAGAAGATTGAAAAATGCATCATTGATCCTTGAGCGCTTTTTTGAAACGTTTTCATTGAAAACCCTATAAGTGTGGCAACAGGATCAACCAGTTCACATCAGGCTCTTTGATATTGTTGCAAGAAACCAGAAAATGGCGGATGCCGCACATCCTATTCTGTAGTGGCAGTGAGAGTGAAGGATATGAATACACGATAAAGGCTTTTTGTTGAGTGCTCTGTGCCGTGTATAACTTTCCTTGTCTTGGATTGGTCCAAACATCCACAGATATCCTAAGCTGCTCAATAAGGTGGCATCCTCATGAATTTGCATTAACTTCTTTCTGGCCAACTCATGCAATGCCAAGCTCTGATTGTGGCACTACCTGCATGTGCATATCCTGTAATGAATACAATTTAAAAGCTCCACATTTTCAGAAGCCCGCTGTCCCCCACATCGAAGCAGTTTCTCTCATGCTATAGTTGTTCTGGCCCTTCAAAACACGCTGAAAATCACTTGCATGTAGCTGGATGCTGACAAGGACGTTTTGAAAGAACCCGCCGCGTATATGTCTTAGAGCACACCACCCATCACACATACAACCCTTGCCTTGCAATTTGTTTATGCGTCCTGCCAACCTTCAGCACAATTTATAAATCTAAATTGAGTACCCTAATGCAATCATATGCAAGACTTAGAAAGAATAATGCTCTCGAGTCTAATGCTGAGAAAGAAAAAATGGCCAAGGTGCCATATTATTCAAGAGTTGGAGTATTATGTACGCCATGGTAGCCACAAGATCAAACATTGCTTTTGCAATGGGAGTGGTTAGAAGGTTTATGGAAAAGCTTGGGAAAAAAAAAATGGGAAGCAGTGAAGCACACCATTTCAGGTCTGAAAGGTATGGCAAGCAAGTGCTTGCACTATGGAAATAGTGATACATCCATTGCGGGTTACATAGATGTAGATGGGAGTAGTGATGCATCCATTGTGGGTTACACGGAAGAGAATTATGTGGGCTGTGCATACAATTGAAGATCCATGTCTGGTTATGTTTTCCTATTTGTTGGAGCAACGGTGTCATGGATATAATGTCTCCAGAACTGCATGTCATCTTCTACCAAAGAGATGGAAGGAGTAATCGAACATTTCTCTCTTGGAAGGCAGTTGTGTAATCAAACATTTCATCCATGGCCTCCTCATTTCAATTTTTAAAGTGACCAATTGGCCAAAGGATATATTAGCCTTTTGCTTTTGTGTTTCATCAACACTATCATAGTCTTCAACACCTTGACCAATAGGGTAGTCTTTTGGACCTATTTTTATTTGTTGATGCCTCTTGGTCCTCTTGGTTTCTCAAGGATAATGATGTTGATCGCCCTTCCTTCTCCTTTTTGATGTGCGCAATGGCTGAGGATGTTGTTGATGTGGTGGTGCTTCCACTACTTGCTCTTGATAATTTTTCTTCCCCCTTCCTTGATAGCATCCATATAAGGGATACATCCCTCCTCGCTCTCTTGGTGTCAGGCCAAGGGACACCCTGGAGGTCAAGGACCTTTTGGCCAAGGGCTGACTGCCCAGTGGAGAAGGGATCCTACAAGCCAAGGGGCTATAAAAGGGTGGTTGGGCGGAGGATCGTTCACGGCAGTTCCCACGGTTCTTTCACTGGTATTAGAGCTCAGGGATGGAGGGGGGAAGGAGGAGGCTTGCATGGTTTTGCATGGCAAGTGCATGATCTGGATTTCTCTCTCTCTCTCTCTCTCTCTCTCTCTCTCTCTCTCTCTCTCTCTCTCTCTCTCTCTCTCTCTCTCTCTCTCTCTCTCTCTCTCTCTCGCTTTCAGGTCATGGACGAGTCGACAGGGCATGGCCGTGGGAAGGACCGCTTGACAGGCGGGGAGGTTCTCTACACAGCGGGAAGGAAAGGCCCGGCGTGGGCAAGGCCGCTAAGCAAGGGAAGGGGGAGGCCGTTGACCAGAACCAGATCATGCGGCTTTGGTCTTGTTGAGTTTGCAAGGCTGTGGGGACCCTTTCACGTCACTTGGACGGAGCCTTGTTCGACCTAGACAAAGACCTATTGGCAAATTTCTCCTCTGCGCAGAGCGTGCAATCCACCATGGGAGCTTATCAGAATTTTTATTTTTATGTTCATACATGGACACCCAAGGCAAATGGCTTTTGACTTGACTTCAAGGGAGGATGTCCATGAGGGCACCCCTCCCCACCCGGCCTCGCTCGCGCCTACCACCCATACCCCTACGGGACGCAACGGTTTGTGTGGGAATGAATGGTGTGCTGTCGAAGCACATCGAAGGTTTTCCTGCAGCATATCTACAGTTTTCAAAATTAGAGAACTCCGACAAGGTTAAAAACAAAAACAAGAGGCAGAACTCATAGGTGAGTATCATGCAAAGGCCCTATGATCTCATCGCCTCGGCCAATTGGATTTTCAACTTCTAAGTCGCAGAACCAAGAAAAGCTCATGCTCAATGCAATCCGTCAAGAATTCAGATATGGCATGCAAGGCATGCAACAAGTCATTACAAATATTTTACACAGTCATGCAATACATATACGCAACAATTTTCGGGAAGATCCGATAGGATTGGCAGACCATGCAATTCTTCTTGGTGCAACTAGGGCAAGGCCCTCGTCAACAGGAAGTAAGGCATCTATTGAACCAAGCCAACACAGTAAGGCAATGAATAGTTTGCAAATCCACATCAAGCATGGCTTGAATACACACTACCTCTCTCACATCTCAAGGAGATTGGAACAGTTTATTGCAAATCATTTCCTAGTTTTCTTCTTGTTGCTGGCGACTCATTTGATTCTTATGGCGGCAAGCTTCGTCGGCAGGTGTACTTACTGAGGTATGCAGTTGATATTTGTTTATTGAGCATGTGCTTGATCACTATGGTCTGCAATGGGAGTCTACAATTGATCACGGATATAATTCATATACTCAAGTATGTACGAGATGCACATACTTTGCACATATAATTATATTTTTCAGCAGATCTACAAGTAGACAAGGTCTATTTTTTGTGAATGATCGACACGTTGGACTTTCTTTTGTTATAACATCTATTTGTTAGCATAGACATCCTTTAGCTATGAGCTCTTAGGAACTCCATAAGTTGTTAAGGGAAGCAAGACTTCCAGTTCGACATCTTACATTGAGATTTTCCCGTTTGGCTTATGCTATGAGCATAAAAACTTGGAGGAATTTGTTAGTTTGTCTGCGTGTTATTTCATTACATGAAAATAGGGTGTATATGATATACGCAACAACTCTCTCTCACGCAGCAGCTATGGTCTATGAGCCATCTTCTAGCGAGTTTGTCCTTCAAAATTTCAAGACAACTGGTTACAGCAAGATGACCAGGTTAGACAATTTTAAGTTTTCCTTGTTTTTCCATGTATTCACACTTATTTTGGAAAATATTGTCTATTGTGCAAAGCAAAATGCTTTGATAGTTTCACGTGCAACAAGTCTTCTAACATGTACACCGATAGAGCCCATTGACTTCAAATCAAGGGCATTGGTATACACTCCTGCAGAACCGGTAAAATACAGATATCTGCTACCATTTTATGGGTGGCTACATCAAGTTAGGATGTCTCCCTAGCAGTACAGGCTATTGTGCAAGGCACTCTTGTTTTGGCTCTCACATTTGAGGCCATCAATCTCGGCAAGGACTTACAATTTTGCAGGCAAGGCATGCCAGCGAGGTGGATTCAATTCTATCGCCTCATGAATTACGCTTCCTCTATCACACTAGCAACTCTGTCAAGGACAAGATAAGTGATGGCTTGTTTAACATGATTTTTGGTGGCTGTCAACACACAACAACACCACAAGGAACCTAAATCTAGGACTTATTTCACAGGAAAAGTGCCCTACTTAAGTCATCCTTGATAGTCATGATCCCTACAAGATCGATGAGTCAAGATGTGACTCGTGTTCTGTGTTACCTCTCTTGATGTGACCGTCATACAAAAAGATTGTTCCATAATTAAAAGATAAGCTGCAAGCCAGGCATAAGATGTGTAAGAGCGCACAGGTTGGGTACACACTCCAGCAACTTCAGGTAAGTTCCTCAGCCCAGCATGCTCTCTTTCTTCTTTCTCTCGAAGAATAATGAAAACTTTCTAAGAAGCTTTTGATACATGTTTTGCCCGTGAGTCGGTCTGAGCCAAGGTGTTCTAAATCTCAGCTAGAAAGTGGCCAAGACGTCACCCAAATTAGTCTTCATCAGTTCATCGATTGAACACTAATTTGTTATTGACATAAGGGCTATGATCCACAAAGGCTAAGAGCCATTGTCAGACCTAGGGTGGGACCCAAGTGTTGTCACTTCCTGGGTGGTTGTTCTTAAGCTTGAACAGATCTGCAGTCTCCCATCGATGTTAATGACCAAGCAAGAGTCTTGTCATTACATATGGGTATTTTGTAAGCACTACATGTTTTTGGTGCGATGATTGAGTTGATTTTTTGCTGAACTTACACTCGCATAGGCTGATCTATAACACGGCGTATAGATGCAGCAAGCATTTCCGACACCATGGCTGTCCATAAGTGCTAGGGGTTCCACCCTACGTGGATATCATGTTTTCTCTATAGCACTAGGCGTGCATATAGGAGCACAATTTTTTGGTATGACCACATATGTGATTGCTAAATCACACAATCCTTGATGATGGTCATTTTTGGACACCTTCACACTTTGTTTTTCAAGAAACACTATCTGCCAAGGGCTAGTCAAAAGGTTCTTTCCAACCTTTCACCAAGGGGGTTGGTTTTGCAAGGTATACCAAGGGGTTTGGATTGCCACGGCAACACCAAGCGTTACAAGTTCAATTTCTTTATCTTCATTAATCTCTAACTTTAGTGATTAGCAGGTCACAGAAATTTTGCTATGGTATGGTGACAGGTTGAGGGCTGCACTTGACTTCCGGGTAAGTATCGGGTAATTTCCACCTCGTGGTAAGTACACCTCCTATTAAGTTTTTTTGTGTTATGTAATTGGGGTGTTTGAGCTAGAAGGCTTTCATCCAGCTTGCTCTTTAGCCAAGTGACAAGGTCATGGACGAGTATAGCATTTTGAGAAAATATTTTTATTTTCTCCCTTCCCTGTTCATCAAGATACCGTAATGGGTTTGAATCTTGTTGAAACAATTACAGACCTACATGGTACGGTTCTCTTTGGCACATGTTGTCACATGGGACACAACATGGTCTAGGAACTCAAGGAGTTCAGTTTAGCCAGTGTGGAGCAATGATAATGAGGGTCCCTCTCACTCATGTCGCGGAGTGTTCTTGGTTACCTCCACACACAAGCACAATTTGTGCTTGATGGATGTCACTTTCTCTGCCATCCTTATTTGATACATATTCCACATGTGGAGAATATGAGTCTCAGGGACTGACACTGGCCCCTAATTCCTAATGATGTGTCATGACAAAGTCCCTACATGCTGCTCGCATCCGTTTATTAGACCATTTGGAGCACACCGTATCAGGAACAATTTCAATGGCAAAAAATTGTCGAGTACTACATACAGATTTGTTGTGATTACAGGTGCTGTGAAACCACATTAACAGAAGGTCGTTTCTACATATAGACAAGTATACTACGTTCATGAGAAGGTCTCATGGTTGGTATCTAGGTGTGGCTGAGCTTTCACATTCTGTTATGGTCCAACTCTTGTTGCAAGGCTTTCACGTACGTGCCGTGGAAAGTCTCATCGTGGAATTGCGGTTCGTATTTTTTTGTGTTAAATGCATGCACACTAGGTGTTATGGGCCCTAGTGTTTAACACAAATTTGTTTGGAGTGGCATGCAAATTCATGAACTGTATTTTTTCTGCAAGAGTTTGCACTTCAAGTGCAACCTCTCTAACGACTTTAGTATGAGTTCACACCCAGCCATATACAATAATACTTTAGTATGGGTGTCTGGGATTGGATGATCTAAACTCAATGAGTTTACTTCGCTCAAATTTACATCAAGTATCCGACTAGAACCTCACTTGGTTAATTGTAGGTTATCATCACACAAAGACTGTCTTTAATTGATTGGGGAAAGCACCTCACTCTTATTCTTTGCTATTGATCCCACGTTGGATGGGAAAGTTTACAAGCATTCTATTTAGTACTAAAGGATATGCTAAGCATCGTTACTCTACCCACCATAACCTATCATGCCTTTTCCATTTGGCCTCTCTTCTCTTTGATATCTATCAATTTTGTTACTCCTCAACTTTTGCAACTGATTGGCAAGATCATGCAAAGCCCTTGTTGTAACTAGATCATGACCTTGAGCCACTCCATCCACTCTGTTACCCGCTACCACAATAACCATTGGTTGCACTACCTTTAGCTCAATATGTGTCATACCTTGCTCCCACCTTCATATGATCTCTTTGCTCTTGGCCTTGGCAATTTCAACTGCTCTTTCAAATGTAGAAAGTTCTTCTTGATCGACCTTCTCCTTTACACTTTGATGTAGAAAATCCTTAAGCTGACGTACTATGAGGAAATCCCCTGGTGGTACTTGGGATGCAGCCTCTAATTGCAACCAAAACCCTTTAAAAAGTTGCAAAACTCTTAAACATTGGCATGGACATCTTGTTGCAAACCTCTCAACTTTGTTGTTGCTTTTGGCGTTGTCAATTTATTTCTCAATCTGTCAAAATTACTTTCTTTACTTGCTCCCATGTCTACTTTTGCAAGAGTAAATACATGAAGCTTAGCCTTATTTTTCATAGTATGCATGCAAACCGGGTATGCACTCAAAGTCAGCAATCCAATGCTTCACCTCTTCCTTTCCTATAAACATTGGCCTACTAGAAGCCATCTATTTGGAGTCAACTCTCCTTTGCTTGAGAAATTACAAACAATTTGAAGTCTTGTGCTTCAAAAAGACCACCACTTTCTCTTCATAGATGATAAAACTTCTTAGAAAAATCATGTCGCCTAGGTGCACAACCATGAAATTTTTGCTCCCCAACAAGATCCCCAAAAGATGATAGAGCAAAAGACAATGTGCGCACCCTCAGAGACCCTTGCACAAAAATACTCAAGAGTTTAATGAAAAACCTTCCCCAACTCAATTTGAGATACAAATTTCTTGAACTACAAGCCCTTGCCCACTGTGAAGTGAGTCGAGTTGATCAAGGCTTGGAATCACAATCGATGGCCACCAAAAGACACAAGAAGAACCAAAAAAAGAAAAAAAAAATCCAACCACAAACAACCACACTCAAACCATCAAAAAGCTTCACCAAAATCCAATTTGTTGGACTCTTTGGCATAACCTCAATCCCAATGGCACCAATACAGGGTCAGATCGTTTTGAAAAAAGCCGCTCATTATTCCCTCAATTTCTTACACACACACATACATAAAAACCTCATAGCTTCCATAGGCTCTCCCAAGTGCAAAATTGAAAAGAGAAACCTTCATTCACTCCTTCATACACTCGAAAACAAGACACAAACAAGCTAGGACTACATGTAGGACCACCTGTAGAAACCCTGCTTCCTCTTACACATAGAGACCTTGCAAGCAATTGTTCCACTTTGCCCTTGCATGCTTTGCATCTTCAATCAGTGGTATCTTTCAAGGAGTGTCCAAGCATACCTTCATTTGCTTGTATGTCTCACCCATTGCATCCCTCATGCACATGGCACTATTTGTGTTTGTATAACACAATTATCTAACATGCACGGATCCCCAGGGCGTTCACTAAGTAAAATTTTCTTATATCATTTGCATTCACCAAAATGGATTTTAATTACCCCTTATACCCCTCTTGTACACATGAATCTGTAAATTTATAAGAAATTAAAATCCCTTCTATTGAACACACATGCTATGTTACATATACTTTAGTGAACTCCCAAGGCATGGAGCGCATATACAAGTTGGGATCACATGCGACTTGATTTTGCACTCTCATCCCAATCCCAGTGTCCATAATATCCATTCTCCTTACACTATTCTTCCATCCACGTCGACGTCCCCCCTAATATAACTTGATGGGTTTCTCAAACACCCCAAACCAATTTGGTATTGTTTTCATCAGAATTTGTAAAGTATGTGGTCTTGTGGGTGACTATCATTAGTCTATACATTGAATTTTTCTTTAAGGGTGAATTTGAGTTTATCCTAGATTCATATTTATATTATCCAAGCAGTTAAACCTACCCTTATTCACATCACACAAGGCTTTGTTGTGTGTGTTTCCCTAGAGCCTATCGTACAACATGTATGGATAGAATATGAGCTATCCTTGTTCACAATACACATCATGTACATTGTCCTTGGCAAAAGGTAACAAAAACCACACAGGTGCGCAGTAAGGGAGGAGGGAGAGAGAGAGAGAGAGAGAGAGAGAGAGAGAGAGAGAGAGAGAGAGAGAGAGAGAGAGAGACTTGTCCATTGCCACTTTTCGAATATTATTAATTAATGCCCAAGGGCAATGAAGAGATTTGAAGCACCCAAATTACACATCTCATTGATAGAGAAGCACAAGAGTTTATAGTCTAAACAAGCAAAATGACTTGCATAATGTGTACATAGGCTTTCTGAGTGAACTAGAATCCTCAAATCAATCAAAATCTGAAAATAGTATGTAACAGGGACAATCTACCAAAATGCTTCTAGCCAAAGAAACTCTTCATGTTGCACTCTTTAGGCACACTTGGACCTCTCACTTAAATTCCAAATGGCATGTATCCCATCATGTTCTTGTGCTTCAAAAAGATCACCACCTTCTCTTCAAGGATGCTAAAACTTCATAGAAAAACCACTTCAGCTCTCAACAAACAGGAGGGCCAAAAGACGATGGAGCAAGACACAATGTGCACACTGACACACCCTTGCACCTTAACACAACACAAGGAACCCCCTTACTTCTCCACCTCTCACTGAACTAGTCAAGAGTTAATGAAAAACCTCCCCCTGCTACACCCGGAGGCGTGGAGTTCCCTACAAAATACCCAAAATAGCATACTACAAACCATAAAACATACTAATTGACATACCTGGCAACCACATAGACGCATAATCGCAAGATACACGAACAGAAGGAGACAGAGTGCGATAGAGAGAGCAATAAGGCGCGTGCAGACGCACCGCCTAGAAGGGAGTGCTACGCCGGCACGCGAGAGAGAAGAGAGGAGAGAGGAGAAGAAGAACACAGACACTGGGTGCAATCTCCCCCCGTGCAAGAGTGACCATTTCCCTCTTGCACATATTTAATTTATAGATTCTTGAATGGTCAAAGTGAGTACAAGCTGGCCGGCCGGTCATAAATGGCCAAAGCTCATAAAGAGCACTTGAATAATAAAATGTACATAAAATATGATATCCTTTTTCAATAGCTTAGCTCGGTCAAGCCTTTTCCACCTGTCATAGCCGCAATAAATAATAAGATATCAATTCCATAACATACCTCTCCGTTGGAAAGCAATTGTCCTCAGTTGCGAAGATAAAAATCTGCAAACAATACTTGTCAAAAACAGTGATGAGTATGTTGTGTCAAAAACATCACATAATAAAGAAAAATTTATGAAACTAAACAAAATTAGCTCATGCCTGCCGTCATCCACATACTACCTATTCTAGTGTCCCATACCACTAGAATAAGTAGTATATGTCATACCCTGATGAATCAGGATATCATTGGTCACACTCATCATTAATCTCATAATGTCAAGTCTCATCACATAAACATTGCCATAATAATCACCGGATCCCAAATCCCAATCTAATTCCAATTCCACAATATAAGTCCAAATCCAAATCACTTTAATTATGTACCCGGGTAACAAAAATCATACCAGTTACAGTGGTGGCCAGCCACTGCAGCATGATTTTGTGATTGGTGTTGCCTAAATCGGCGAATCTACACCAATAAGACGTGCTGCCTAAATCGGAAAATCTGCATTTGATATTGTTTTAAAATTCATGAATCTGCATTTTATCCACGTGCTGCTCAAATCGGCGGATCTGCACCAAGATGAGTATTTACACACTACCTAAGTCGGCGAATCTGTGTGTCCATGACCAATGGACTAGGCTAGGCATAAAAAATGTAACATTTGTCACAGGTGTAACACCAATTTGGAGTATGTTTGAGTAGGAGGGTACTTACAAACTACTGTTTACTATCCCAGAGCACCTTAGCTCACATGAGTAGCTGCATAGCTTATTGACAAACCATCTTAATAAAAATCCTTTCAATACAATCATAAGCCATGACCTTAGTAGTGTTTGAGTATTCAGCTTAGAACACAATGCAGAGAAATGAAATATGAAAAGATGAATGACGTATTTGATGTATATACGAGGAGGATATACAGTTTTTTTTTTGAAAATGTATATACCACTGTGTGTGTATGTGTTTTTTTTTTGGGGGGGGGGGGGGGGGGGGGGAACAAGTAAGAGAAAGCTGCAACTGCCAAACTTAACCAAAGTATAGTTAATAAAGTCAAAATGTGTTAATTTTGTGTTAAGAATTGTCCATGAAATAAAAGAGGTGCCATCCTGATTAATGTTGGGTAATAAACAGTGACTTAACATCTAAAGTGGTACAAATATATATATACAAACTCAAAACTACTACACATGGGGGGAGTATCTATATCAAAATTAGAAAGGATCGTAGACACATGCAAACATATCCTTTGAAGGTAGGGATGAGTTTAAAATCACTAGAATGAAAATATGAATCTTGTTAATACAAAAAAACACATGATAATGAGAGTTATGAAAGTTAGTCATCACATAAAGTAATATTTCTCAACAGTAAGTGCTTGCAAGGTCGTGCTTATTGGTGCGTCCATGAATGAATTTTGTGGATACCATGTACGTTAAATGTAGACACAATATAGTGGAAGGGCAAAATTTCAAACAACTGGTTTTGTGTTAGCAACACCAAAATGATACGAAATTTGAAGTAGAAGTATTGCAAGATAATTGATACCAAATAGATAGTTCCACCTCACTTAAAAGAAAAATAGTTGGTTTGTTTATGTATTGTCTACCACACTACTACAAAAGCTTTGCACTCAACTACTCAATGAAAAGAATCAATGAAAATATGTTATCATTCAATGTGCATTGGTTATGTCAAAATTAAAGAACAATTAAGAGAAAGAAAATTACAATAAGTAAAATAATCCCTACAAATAGAAACTTAAATTTCCTAGAGCGATCTCTTTGCTCTTGGCCTTGGAAATTTCCACTGCTCTTTCAAATGTAGCAAGTTCTTCTTCATTGACCTTCTTATTTACACTTTGATGCAGAATCCATAAAGTGACGTACTTTGAGGAAATCCCCTGGTGATACTTGGGATGCAACCCCTAATTGCACCCAAAACCCTCTAAAGAGTTGCAAAACTCTTAAAAGTTTTCATGGACATCTTGTCACAAAACCTGTCAACTTTGTTGTTGCTTTTGGTGATGTCACTTTCTTTCCCAGTCTGTCAAAAATTACTTTCCTCACTTGCCCCACAAAGAATCTGGTTTAGGGCGCCTTGGAAACCCACTAAAATCCCGCTGGGCTTTTCCATTTTCCCTACAGGCCGTCGAGCTTTTACGTTCTCCCTGCGGGCCCACCGGGAATACTAAAAAGCCCAACGGCCCCGCAAAATTATATATATACGGTCCTGCTAGGTGTTATTTCTTTGTTTCATCTTGAGAGAGAGAGAGAGAGAGAGAGAGAGAGAGAGAGAGAGAGAGAGAGAGAGAGAGAGAGAGAGAGAGAGAGAGAGAGAGAGAGAGAGAGAGAGAGAGAGTTGACCTCCTTTGCAGGCATGTCGAGAGGAGAGAGGAGAGAGGGAGAGACTTGACCTCCTTTGCAGGCACGTCGAGAGGAGAGAGTAGAGAGGGAGAGAGGGGGTTGTGTGGGCATGTGCTCTGCATCACAGTGCATGGAAGTAGCGGAGTACCTGACCACACGATCCGGGTATGTGTTGTGTGTATGTGTTTTGTGGTAGCATTCCTTTTGTCGTATTGCACGGAAATCATAAGGTACCTTACCACACAATGGGAGTGTGTGCGTAAGCTCTATGGAGAAGTGCTTACCACGGGGGCATCATCTCGGTGATGCAGGGAAGATGGTGTCCTTGTGGTAAGTATTGTCTTATTGTCGGTAAGTCAACTTCCCTTCCCCTTTTCCAAAAAACATATGTGCATCGATTGATAATATGGCTATATGATATTTGTATGCAAGCCATTATTTCTCCTTACATTCAAGCAGCACTTGATTAGTAACGCGGCTAATAGAATGTCTTTTGTTAGAAGCATCCGTGTTTGCATGAATGTGGCATTCAGGTTGTTAACTTGGTCGTGCGAACATCATATAATTTGTATGTGCATGTGCAGTTAATTTTTTAAGTATTAATTATATGAAATACTTGGTCGATAACGCGGTTGTGAAGAGTATTTCATATACAAATATTTGAATTGCTTGATTTTTTTGTTTTCAAATGTCCATATGAAATTATATACTAGCTAATCATATTCAAAAGATTGCTTTATTCATCAATTATCGCTATTTTAAATGCTACATTTATATAAATCATATGCAAAAAAGTATTTGCACACAATTTGCATGTTAAATATTCACTTTTATATTTTTAAAAGACCTCAAGCATTATCACTATTTTTAATACTTCATTTACATAAATTCTCTGTCAAAAAGAATTTGCACACAATTTGCATGTTAAATATTCTTTTGTATCTTTTTAAAGAGCATCAATTATCATCACTAGTTTGAATGTTACATTTACATAAATTCTATGTAAAAAAGTGTGTGAACACAATTTGCATGTTAAATATTTATTTCTATCTTTTTAAAGAACAAAAAATTCTTTGCAATTTTCTTGTCCGATTTGTATACTTCTAATGTTTTAAATGTTTTTGAAGTCTTTAAGTTGGTGTGTGCTTTGTTTGAACTAGTATGTGCGCACGGAGAAAAATATAAGTTAAAAATTCAATATATGTTCAAATGTGCCAGATTGTTAACATGTATTGTTTGATCTGGATTAAGTTCTTATAAACCACTTATTCCATATTCATTTTACATGTGTAACAGATTGCAATTTTAAGTGAAGATTGTTTTCAATTTTTATCAATATTTCCTTGCACATTTCTTAAAGTCTTCAAGTCGGGTTTGCCTGAAATAGTGTGAGAGTGTTAGTGCCATTCGCAACCATGAATTTGTATTTGATATTCTTTTTTTTATTGTCCAGTGCAAATATGACGCCAGATCAAAAGAAAAGTATTATGTGTGCCATTCGTAAAGAATGTAATTTTTCAATCTCATCATGTGCAGATGGTCGCATATAGCAATTAGTGAAAGTGATGTCTTCATCAAAGACCTCACTAGTGCTATATGGGAGAACACAGAGTGCAAGCTGGGAGGTGAAGGACAATACGAGTTGTTGATTCCAGCAGGGATTTGAGAGTTTGACCCCCACCACAAGGTTAGGACAGGAAGATTTCCCACCTGCCTGCGACATGTCAAAATTAGAGCTCTGGGTTTAATTTGTGTGAGGAACTGAATGTAAAGATGAAGCATGTGAAATTGCATGACCAAGCAGGCTACCCAAGAGATTGAGGATGGCCCAAGATGTGCAAGCAACTTTGAAGGTCAATCCGATGCCAACGGCACCAGCACAATCATTTGCACGGCTTCGAATACCAAGTACGCTCATCTTGTTGGCATCCCTCACAAAGCCTTGGTAGAAGGTATGAGGGTTGAAGCAGGCTCCTTTGGTGTGTGCACATTGTACACCATCAAAGGCATCTCTTTTTTTCCAAACCACATTACATATGTGAGAAAATGCTACAAGGGAGGGAGTGAGGCAAAATTTGACAGCTTTCAGACATAGCAAGGAATACAAACGCTTCACCCCTCCATGGTAAGGTGCATTGGCTTTACTACCAAAGCTCCTTGGACCACAATATTCCCATACTACAATGGGGGTACCGTGGGCAACATGATGTGCTGCTTACCATTCGCTCACAGATTATTCAGATGACACATGCACAGGCTACAACACTGCTGGAGGTCATTGCCTGCAGCAAATATTCATATACAAGAGATAGACATGGCGTGGATCAAAGTAGTGATCGAGCAGGTGCCAGCCATTTGTCATGTCTTAATCGATGACGTTGTGGCTGCCCACTTGGGTAAGATAATGCACCGTGACATGCACCTGTTCAACATAATGTTGGACTTTACTCGTGCAAATAAACATCGCGTCAGTATCATTGATTGGGGGATGATGCTCAAAGTGCCAGCTAAGCGGGAAACAATTAATTATCTGCATCCAAGCGCATAGTCAGACTCTACAGTTTTGGAGGCACAGAGAGTAGGGCATGCAGAGATGGCTAAGTGATCGTGGATTGCTCCAGAACTATATGATCTACGATGCACATATGCATACACAAGAGCGAGCAAGATTTATGCATTGGACTATCTATTCAACATGCTGGAAGATTTTTGGAGTGCAGCCAAAAAAGTTTATTTTCGAGAAGAATTTTTTCACCACCCGGACGAAGATGTTATGAGGACTATTTGGATTAAAGTAGATTGTTGGATGAAGTTAAAAGGGTGGGAAAAAAGAAGAAATGCATCTCACATGTTGATATTTTTCAAAGAATATTTAAAGACAAACCCTAACCATGTCCAATGTCCCCTTGTTGAACTTGCACCATCATTTTATGTGATCTAAACATTTTTATGATATACATTTGTCTTGTATAGGGTATTCTATTTTTTATTGAAGTGTATTATCTGGTTTGAAGTGGTTCACCTCCTTGAGTCAATTATCTTCCGTCATTTCAAATTTTTCGTGTTGAGTGTCGGTATTTCAAATTTGCCTTGTGGTTCAATTAGTCGCATTAGTTGTGGTTTGATTTAGTGGATTCTGACGTCTTATATAGTGGACAAGAATCTGCTATCTTGTGTATCTCTGAGGTTGTTGTATTTGCCAATGATATTGAATATTTATCTATCTGTCGATTGCCGCTCCAAGAGAAAATAACCAATGAAGGACAAGATATTTCAGCGCATGAAGTGTCTAGCACATAGTATGTAGGCACAGCAAGCGACGCGCACTGCTCGACGACTCTCAAAATGGGCAAATCCAAACCACATGAAATGGAAAGAGATCAATAAAGAAGTTATGAAGGACATGATCAAAACAATATGGCCATGTGAGGACACAAAGATCAAGAAAGAAAGGTGGAAGGTTTCGAAGTGCAACCATGATGCGATCAAAGAAAACACTGAGAGGATTTACTTGGAAGTTTATGAACATCCCATGCACAATGCATATTGTGTGTTATATTTTGCAAAAATGCTATAAGCTCACTTTGTGCAACAGTGACCATTAGACTTTTCGTCAAAGGAGATAAATATTGTCACCCATGATGTAAGGAAGATTTGTGTCACTTTCACCCGAGATGAGCAGGCGTTGATAGTGGAACGCACCGACTTACATCTAAAAAGAGAGAAAGATATTTACACAAAACAGCTGGCAGAGAAAGATGTTGAAATAACAAGGCTTTCTATAGCCACCCAGACACCCCAACCCTCACAGGTCAGGATGGAGAAAATCATTCACCACTTAATCAAGGACGTTCAAAATCTGACACAACGAGTGAATCCAACGCCTGTACAAGGGACACACATCAGCCACCTTGTCCTGCATCCAGATTTGGTCCCCTCATCTACTTCAGATGCATCCTCATCTTCCCAATGTCCAGTTTGCTACAAGAACTTTGATGGACGGAGTGGATATTATACATTAACATGTGGTCATTATTATCACTTCGTTTGTCTTATTTGTTCAAGGAAAAATAGTAGTCGATGTGCAATCTGTTCACAAGATATTTCACAAGGATTATATATTATGTTTGGCATGGCAAATGAGTATAAATTCAAGCCAAGATATCCCCAGCACAAGTAGAAAGTTGTTTGGTGAACAAGATGCTGCTTTAGAGCAACACAATTGAGATCAATAAACTATGTATAATCGTGAATATGAAGCATTGTATATGATCAAAACACATTTGAATACAAGGTCTTTTACAATGGTTTTTGACACAATCTTCATTCTACTCTCAAGCTTGAATCTGTAAAGTTGTTATCTGGTTCTAAGTATGAGTGTTGTGGTTCTCCTTATAATTCAACCTCCACATCTATTATCAAATTCTCTTATATTTCGTCTATAGTGCATTGAGATACACCAACATCGAACTCTTATTCGTCTTTGTTTTGACAATCATACAACCAGGTTGGCATTTCCTCCTTGTAGCCAACACTTTCGATGTGATTCAATATCTTTTTGTTGCAAAACATATACACTAATTTTTCCGCTGTGTTTGCTAATATTTTGTTGCAGATAGTACTGTGAACATACTTGTATATACTCCAGTTTATCTCTGAACTTGAGTTTGCTGCACATTGTGCCAATACTTCCATTGCAAGGCGACGTAAGGGAGAGTAATGCTCTCCACCATTCATCATCCACCACTTCCATGCAGGTTGCTTTTTTGCCATTACGTGTACAAAATCATTCGCAAAAGGACCTTCTTTTAATCTAAATGCAGTCATTTCTTTGATGCAATAAATTCGTTCATGAACGTAGGAGTACAGAGTGTTGACCACGTGATAGAAGTTGCTTATCACCTTTGTATTGGACATCATATCTAGATTCCAATACTCCGGATTGAGCATGTAAGCAACCCTATGGAGTGGATTATGAGCACTCTTCCACCTTGCATGAAAATACTTGGCCAAATTTTTTTGTTGTTTTCTAGAGAATGGTAGTCGCCACTCCTTCTCTACTACAGACTCTTTCAGCTGTTCGGGATTTTCAAGACTCTGTTAGACTAACCACCATGTCATCCACACTTTGCCTAAGTTTGGTGCCCTTTGATCAAGGTTGCGGATCGCAAACATAATGGGCATCATTACATGGTATGCATCCATTACACTACTCCACCAAGCAACCTTGTTTACATTGCCACGTAGACATGTAATTTTATCTTTCACATTTCCTTTTGCTCAAGATGCCATTCATCAAAGGCCAGGTTGCGCAATTGAATGTGTCATTTATAGCGCATTTATTACCGAGAAAATATTCCAAGGTATAAAAGTGCGTGCAGAGTCGAATTTCAGCAGGAAGTTTCAACATCACTAACATGCGCATCCTATACAAATTGAGCACTCTTTGTCATTTCAAGATAAATTTCACAACCTGACACGCTATGTCAATTTTTTTGGTGAACCATGTGGTTTCTTCTCTAGTATACCAATCATACAATACAAAGTTTAAGCTGTGCGTATTACAACCATTGGAAGAAATGTGTGGAAAGCACTTCTTTATTAATTTACTGGTGTTTTTACAATTCATTGCGTTGTCCATGACTACTTGAATGACATGTTCAACACCAATTTCTTACTTACGTCAATCAAGACCTCAAAAAGGTATTTGCCACTTTTAATTTCACCAGAACTATCAATCGCCTTTATAAACGTTTCTCCCCTTGGACAAACCAGCATTACATTGATTAGCGGTCTTCTTTGAACATTTGACCAGCTATCACTCACAATTATATCTTGAAATCAAAATATTCCCAAGTATTATTTTGCCAACACGCTCTTTGACTTCGATGTAACATTTGTCCAAGAAAACATTTCGTATCATGTGATAAGAAGGAGCTAAAAATCCTAGACCAAACTCACCGATTTTCTTCCAAGCAGCCTTCCAATGATTGTTGTGTACCATGACCAAAGCACTTCCAATAAAGAATATTGCTTTGGCGAGTGCAGTTTGTGCTTCTTCTAGAGACTACACTGGAAAGCTTTGATGTAATGATTTTTTACGCATTTGACCAAGTCTACCTTCTGAAGAGTATAAACACAAGCTCACACTCACTCTTACCTAAACCATGCGGGAACAATCTCTATCCCTAGAACATTCTAGGCCTTCCATCATAAGCCTATATAAGAGAAGGCTCTCAAGCATGTAACTCAATCTCTCATTTGCATAATAGAAGGTTGCATTCTCTTTCTCTATTGTGTACATTCTCATTTACACTCACACACACTCACTATGAATGCTTCACATGAGCATCCACCCTAGCCGAGGCCCAACAACTGGTATCAGAGCTTTGAATGATCCTTGGCCTACTCATGTGAACTTCCCTTCTCTCTAGGAGTCTCTCTCTCTAAGCCCACGATTTTTTCAGCTCTCCCTTTACTTTAGGAAAAGTTGGGCACTAGCCCACATGCCCACTTGCCACCTCTTCTACCTACTTTTGACTTTTTGCCACTTTCTCTCTCTTCTCTCTCCTCAAGGGTGCCCAAATCTAGGCGTGGGATTTTGGGGCTGATTCTTCTTCTTCCTCAGCTCCTCAAGCTTTAATGGAAAGCTTTCTCAACTTCATACTCAGCCCATAGCTCATATCCACCCTTTCCTACATCATTTCAATGCATCTCCTACCTCACTAGCTCTCATTTTCTCTCTCTAAGCTCTTTCTCATAACCAAAGTTTGAGATTTGCTGCTGTAATTTGAGCATTCTCAGCCTCATAATATCACTAAAATCTCATCATTAATCCATCATTAGTCTACCATAAGTTCTCTACACATTGCGGGCAATGCGGTGAAGACTAGTACCACAAAACTAGTCAAGAAGTACATGTTTTAATTTTCTGTTTCATAACAGAAAATTTCCAGCCCACATTAGCTCAAAAATTGGTGGTTTACGGCCTCGAGAACCTTTATCAAAGATCGGGCAACCTCGGTGCTTCATTTGGTGTCATTCTACATCAATTTTGCGGTCATTTTAGCTCATTTTGGAGGCATTTTGAAGGCACTTTTGGCTACAACTATTGGTGGAGTTCAAAACAGCAAATAGAATTTCAGATTTGACTCCAAATTCAACATCAAATCTCAAGGCAAAGCTGAGTTATATCATCCCCATCTACTCCGGCACATTTGGAGTATATTTGGTAATCATAATTGTCATTTTTGTGCTTATTCATAATCCCTTTTTTTTCATTACCGCATCTCCCATTTCTCACATGCTTTTGTAAAAGGGTAGACACCATTTCAAGAGTCTTGAAATAGGACCCCCTTGCTTGCAATTTCACATATCACTAAGCATTATGGGTAACAAGGAGATAGCTATGTTCAATGGCATCGGATTTCACACATGGCAAGTGAAACTCAAGGGTCATCTAATGAGAAAAGGGCTATGGAGTATCATAACCACTGATGCACAAAACCTCACGGCACAACAAATCCGAGAGCGTCAAGCCAAGGATGAGAAAGCCCTAGGCATTCTCATCACTAGTGTGGCGGATGATATCATTCACCACTTAGATGAAGCCACATCGGCCAAGCAAGCATGGGAGACTTTAGAACGCACATTTGGGGCAAAATCTAAGCACTCTAAAATATCTCTCAAGATGCAATTATATGGTCTAGCAATGTATGAAAATGAAACACTATCTAGTCTTGTTAATAGGCTAAAAAGCTTATGCACTCAACTTTCATACATTGAGTGTCATATAGATGATGATGATAAAGTTGCGGTTCTTCTAAAAGCACTTCCTTCTACATATGACAATATTGTAACCGTACTTAAGGAAAAAGAGCCTATCCCTACACTAGAAAGTGTAATCAACTCTCTCCAAGAGGACCATAACAACAAGCACCCACACAATGAAACTAATGCATCAAAAGCACTCTATGTTTCAAGTTCAAAGCACACCAAGGCTTGCAAGCATTGCGGGAAGTACAACCACTTATCTTCCGAATGCTACAAAATCAAAAAATGTGTGAAGTGCGGGAAATTGGGGCATCCACCTCAATTTTGTACCAAAGGCAATGGCGACAACGGCGGCAAGAAGGTTACCTTCAAAGGCAAACGTGTCAACTATGTGCAAAGTGAAAGTGATGATAGTGATGATGAAGATCAAAGAGCTCACTCCGACAATGATGAAGTGAATATGGTAACTTCCGCTTTCTCTTCACCCTCTACTTCTATTTCTTCTTCAAATAAACATGCTAAGGGCCAACTCAAATATAGCTACAGTGAAGGAAATGATATTTATTAGAAAGAAGGATGCTACCCTAAACACACTATGTTGAATCTCAATTGTGAAGTTGCATTTCTCATGTGAGAACCTCTTATGTTGTATCTTTGTAGACATGAGTGATGAATCCAATTGAGAACCACTCATGATCACATTAGAACCTTAAGTGTTGAATCCATCTCTCTATGTTGTAAAGAGCATGAATGATGAATCCAATTGAGAACCATCATGACTCTTACCTTCTTCCTGTTGAGAACCTTAGCTTGTATGTAAGCATGTGTTTAAGGGGGAGATTGAAGAGTATAAACACAAGCTCACACTCACTCTTACCTAAACCATGCGGGAACAATCTCTATCCCTAGAACATTCTAGGCCTTCCATCATAAGCCTATATAAGAGAAGGCTCTCAAGCATGTAACTCAATCTCTCATTTGCATAATAGAAGGTTGCATTCTCTTTCTCTATTGTGTACATTCTCATTTACACTCACACACACTCACTATGAATGCTTCACATGAGCATCCACCCTAGCCGAGGCCCAACACCTTCAATGTGATGCTTAAAAGGAACACTACCTGGAATTTCCTCTCCCTGTGCAGGTTGTTCTCCAAGGTTAGTTGGCATTACTACAGGATCTACGGAGTTAATATTTGGCTCTAAGAACTCTTGACTCGCAGTAATAGAGCTATATATATGTTGTCTCTTGCCACCCTTTTTGGTGAGCTCTTCTCTCAAACGCTTTGCAATTGCAGGTGCCTGAGGATGTTCACATTTCTTACAACTCTTTTTAATGCTACCCAGAAAATGATCCCTAATACGTGGTGCACCGCTTGATTTTTTGTGTGACAAAATTTACATTGCCACTCCATATATCGATCGCATATGTCGTGAGCGTAATCCCACTCTTTGCCAAGAGCTTTTTTATTCTTTGGCTTCTTTGTACCACTTGTGCCTACATTTTGCTCCATTTCTTTTAAACTAAAACTGAAGACAAAAGAATCATATGTTCAGTTTTTGAGACATTTTTCTTATTTTCACTATATATTAAAATTAAAAAACCATTCAATATGAAATTAAATATGATGCACAATATGAGATCTTCAATGCACGTTAGTCAATCCGCATATCGATCACCTATATTGTGAGCAAACATACACATTGCAGTACAGTCTATGCACGGCATAATAACTACATAATGCTATGAATTTCTCAATGCAATTATTATTATAATGATTATTTATGTCTCCACTTTGATTTGCAAACAATAATACATATCTAATTTCAATTGCTACAAAAAACAAACGAAAGCGATAAAATATATGATTGGTCATTTGATCATGCACTAATAATTTATCGTAATACATAATGCACTCTCTGTATAAACCAATGCATAAACTAATGCAAATAAATCTTCAATATAATCACTCAATTGAGGACTACTTGTACCTAGTGAAGGATTGTAGCCTCCCCATGCAACCAATTCAATTTATAAAAGCTATTTTAACCCAATTATGGATTATAGCTCTTATATTGTGGAGTGACAGTGTAAATCAACTTAAATCTATGATGGTGAAAAATGCAAGACTTCAAGAATCTTTATATGCCCAGTACACTAGCACAGGACATCCGACCCTTGACTATCGACTTGTCATTTACACATGCTCATCTTCTAAAATCAATTACAACGCGCTCATTTGGACCAATGGCTTCTTCGTAACGAGCATAACTCTCCAATTTTTCAATTGTTTTGGTTTTGTATCTTTATATCTATAAAAAAAATTAAAATTCTTTAGAAGTGGTTACCGAATTAAGAATCACGTTTGGCCCAAAAAAAGGACCTGTGACTCTGTAACCTTACCTCAATTCACAAGGACATTACTATACCTGACACTGGATACACTCCCCAAGGATTTGCCTAGCTAAAGGACGGCGGTTAGCTATTTACTATTTATAATTACTCCCGCCAGGCTACCCGACGGGCCCACCGGGAAAATGGAAAAGCCTAGAGGGCACCGCAGGGAAAAATAAAAACCTAGAGGACTAACCGGCTCTATGGATTTTTGCAGGTCATAATCAAAGTCATGTTAACAATTAACGTGATCACGTGATTTTTTTGTGTAAATAATAGAGTTGTTGACGTAATCACACGATCGTGATTATGTTAATGAAATCCCTGACTCAAAGTCACAATCCAATCTGTCACCTCTTCCTTTCCTATAAACATTGGCCTACTAGAAGCCATCTCTTTGGAGCAACTCTCTTTGCTTGAGAAATTCCACAAAATTTGAAGTCTTGTGCTTCAAAAAGACCACCACTTTCTCTTCAAGAATGCTAAAACTTTTTAGAAAAATCACGTCAGCTAGGTGCACAACCATGGAGTTTTGGCTCCCCAACAAGATCGCCAAAAGATGATAGAGCAAGAGACAATTGTTGGACGGATACGCCGCGACGGACGTCAACACAGTGAGAACTCACCTAACATGTAATGTCAACTAAGGACGAAGCTCGACCCGCAAGCACGTGGAAGCAAGTATAAGGTGTCAACCTACACTCGGCCGACTCCTAACTAATTCCTACAGAGGTCTCTACCAATTGTCTAAGTCACAGCCTTCAAAAGTGCAAGAGAGGAAACTTCCTACAATGCTTTCTAGAGCCGAACACCCATCAAACAATCTCGAAACACCATAGAACTTGAAGGAGACCCTACTAATACCAATAGGTCACTCTCCCTAAGGTCTATGAACCAAAATCCCGACCCAAAACACCCGGTGCAGAAACATGTAGGATGTCTGGCCAAAATCTGCAGGTCTTTATTTCCAAAATCTAAAGTGCCTAATGTGTAGTTCTACTCAACGTGAACGCATGGATATGCTGCAATGCAAAATCCGACAACGTATGCTCACCCAAACAACCGATGAAGCTCATAGAAGGAGCTCGCAAAGCCGGACCGTACGCGCGCAATGTTGGTATTGGCGCGTAGCTCTAGTCGGGGGCAACACGCTGCACTTCTCCGCACTCGATTCCGACCACCGGTGCACATGTAGTGTCAAGACAAAGCTCACACTCGCTCTCCCGTACACAGTACGCTCACTCACAGACTTCAAAACTTGTTTTTAAAATGACAAAAGGTCCTTCATTAAGGTCAAAAAGTGGTATATATACCTTACAACTTCTCAAACCCTAAAGTTCCAAAATCAACCATCTACTCAATCTAACTATCAAAACTGGGATACAATCTGGAAACTTCTGTAAGTCCCAATATTTACAAGGTGAAAAATCGGGTTTTCCTCAATGAATGAATAATTACAAAAATAATAGTCCTCCGAGTAGTTAGATGCCGTGGGGTGTGTCCAGCTTCTAACATCCCCCCCCTCCTTGTTCATGTCGTCCCCGACATGGCCTTGATCTGCTGCTTCATCTGATCATTTCTCGCATCTTTAGCAGTGATTCGTACCTAGCTTGTAGGTTCAGCATTGTTGGGCCAAAGATATCTGTATTCATGGTGAAGAACCCCGTATAGAATGATTCTTCAAAAGCCTAGAGGTGATAGGATGGTAGAAACATGATTCTTTGATACAGCGCATGTATCACCTCCTTGGAAGGCTGACCTGACAGATCATAAACACATCTGTATGTATCTTGGAAGAAGAATATGATGTCAGTCACCTAGCCTGGCTTGAAGGTCTCGAACACTGCTAAGATGGTTCTGCAAATCTTCCTCATCATAATGCATGTAAGGTCACGTGAGCCAATGAACAACTTTATGGCGCCCGTTAGGGTTTTCACCATGTATTGGACACTTATTCTCTCACCTGCCTTCATGCCCGGCAACATTGGGTAATTCAGCCAAGTGGGTTGGCTTCTTTGCAAAATTTGTTGTGCCTTCCACATCCTAACCCTTGGTAGGGGACAGATGCTGAGATTGTCTCTTATGTCTTTAGGTGCCTCTACCAGGTGGATTCGGTATTGTGGGTACTTGGTAAGCCAAGCCTTTCTCCACTTTGGCTGAGAATCCACTATAAGCTTAACTCCTTCTGGCTTTGAGGTGTCTGCATTGTAGAGAGGTTCCGTTGGCTCTTCTCTGACTCGCTTGTTTATTGTTGCTGCCTCATATTTCAACAATGGATATGGGAAAGAGGGTTGAAGCCACTCGCGCCTGAGATTGTTGGCGTCGATCTTTTGAATTCTCAGAGATTTGAAGACCCTCTGCTCCCATTCCAAGGCTTCCTTCATGCTTTAGCTCTTCCTTTATTGCCTTACGCAATTTTTCCTCCTCTTCTTGTGTTAGATCCTGTGGCTCTTGAGAGGACCCTGCTATGGTTTCCTCTTGCATGTGTGTGTCCACAGGATCTGCCACATTTTCGAGGTCGATGCCCTCATTGGCGGCTGGCCCTAATCTTTCTGCCTCTCCTCCTTGCTGGCCTTTCAACTCCTCAATTTGCCTGAGGAGTGTTTGATTTTCCGCTTCAGCTTCTCCGCCCATATTCACGAGGAGGTCATTAAGTTCAGCGTTTACTATTTCTGCCTCCTCAATCTTTTTCTTTATGCTTTCCACTTCTTCTTGCAAGGCTTTTTGGCCCTCCTCCATTCTTGTTTGCATTACGATAGAACCTTCAGCCATCATTAACCTCTGCTTTTTCTCAAGAGTCAGCTCCTTCTGAAGTTCCTGCATTTGCTCTTCATATAGTTGACTCTTGGATATGATTTGAGTCGAGCTCGTAGCTTTGACTCTAGCAGGTAATGCTCGCAGCCTCTGGATGGTTTGATCTTTGAATTTTAATTGGTCCTTGAGCTCAAGGACTTCATCCAGGCTTGCTTCTTGTTCTATCTCTGCTTTTTCCTTGGCATTTCTCATGGCTTCTAGTTCTTTCGACTCTTCGGCCAGCTGTAGTGTCAGATTATCTCTTTCTCTTTCGGCATCTCGCAATGATTTGCTGAGCTGCAGACACTCTTCTTCAGCTGCTTGTATTCTTTTTGCTGCTGTCTCGTTTGCTTCTTCCATTGCTTAGCAGTTTTGTAGAGCCGGTGCCAAGCTGGCCTGCAGGTCATCTTCTCTCTCTTTTTGCCTTTGGCTTTGTGTTTGCAGAGAATCTACTTCCTTTTTTATCTATTCTTCAGTGGCTTTGAGAGTTGTCATTTATTTCTCTGAAGCCATGGATTGTGCCCTCAATCCGGCTAGCTTTGTCATCACCACGTCCCAGTCATTGGAGGGCAGGTGCAGGTCTACCGTGTCAGTAGAAATTTCTTTTAGATCCACTAGCTGGATGGCTTGCATTTGTTCTTTATGCCCTGTCCTCGCCAAGTCGAATGCAACTCTGGCGGCTTCTTCCTTTGAATAACCTGCAGCTAGCAGGTCCAAAAATGCATAGTAGGCCTCATCTAATCCTTTTTGCTCAGACTCAGGCTTGGCCTCTTCCTTTGGCTCAGGTTCCTGCCTTTGCTCTTGCTCCTCAGCTTGCCTTTCATCTTGTTTGTCCTCAGCCTCCTTATCTTTTGGTGGAGGGCTGCTGGGAGGTGGTGAGGGCAGTGGAGATGGCTGTGGGCTAGGTTTAGGGCTATCTGGTAAAGCTGCCAGTTTGCCCTTTAAGTCCCTATCTGCTTTTGTTTTTCTTTCTCTTTCTTGGCTTTCTTGTTCATCTAGCAGTGCCTGCCTTATCTGCTCCACTTCCTCCTCGGTGAAAGGGATATGGGGAATGTTTTCCGCTGTAGCATCAAGAATCTCAAAATTCTTGATATAATCTTCAAAGCGGTCCTTTTGCACTCTTCTGGAAGATCCGGACATAGACTCGAGAGATGGCTTCCAGAGTTCGTTTAAATCACCCTTGAGGGCTCTTTCTGCTCGGAAACTCTCCATTAGCCTCTCGAGTCTTGCTGCTTTCTGAGACCTGGTTTCTTTGGCCGGCACTTGAGCAAAATCCTTCTTTCCTTTCTTCTGCTTGGGTTGCTCCTCTTCAACTGGCTCCAGCCGTCTCTTCAATCTCGTAGCCACCCTTGGTGCCCTTTGCGGCTCATCTTCCTTGTCTTCTTTGATTCTCAGCCAATCATTCTGAGATGGGGAGTCAGGCCACCTTCCTTTAGCGTGTAGTGCCCCATAAACCACCTTGGTGATCAGTTCTCCTGGCACTATGTATGTTGGATTTTTGTTGCCCATCTTTACTAATCTGTCATGTATGTATGCCGCATAGTTGATTATCTTTGGGGTGCCCTTCGTCATTGCCCAAGTAAACGTTGTGGCAATTGCACCTAGCGGCATCCTGTACTTCTGTGGCCTCTTCGTGCACATGTGGAAGTACTGGTTGTACAACTGGCTCATAATTGCCACCTTTGGGTTGGCAATGTCTTCAAAGGTGTAATTTGCCTTTTTCTCCTTGTACACCTTGACTTCATCCCTTCTTTTTGTTACACTGTCCCCCTCATTGGAGAGGTCTAGTGCATGGGATACAACCCGCTCCGTGATTATGATCTCTGTATCTTGTATGCCTTGTAAACTTGTTACCTTGGCCACTCCATCCTCTTTGATGCTTGTTGCAAACTCCCATACTCTTTTGATGTCCACTCCTACTGGTATTGCTTCGAAGTAGTTGTGGAGGTCAATTTTCTCCAAGTAGCCGTCCATTTTGCTTCGTACAAATCATTGAGTTCTCTCGGCAGCATTATGAGCTCTATTACATTGCCTTCATTGTCTTTGAACACTCCCTGGTAGATCTTTAGGTCATTTGACTCTAACAAATCTTCTTATATCCAGGTGCTGGTGGGCTTTAGTGTTACCTCTGGAATGACAAAGGGTTCCACTTCATCCAGATAATCTTTGATGGGGTCGTTCTTTTCCTCTTTGCCGGTGACTTCGAGGCTGCCATAGATCCTGTTGCACTCAGTAGTCCGAAGTTAGCGTTTTTTCCATATTAGCTGCGAAACTGAGTTTTACTTATCCAAATGACTTGAAAATTGAAATTAAAGCTTTAAAAGGAACTTGTGAAGTTGTGCATGTGCTCACAGTGCAAATCTGGTCAAAAATTTCCATCTAGACATCCTATGCATAGGATGTCGTTTTTATCAGAATTGGTTCATACTTGACATGCAGGTAGTGTAAGGCTCATGGAACATGGCTATAGGCTTGGATTTGAATTTGGATATCAAAAAAGTTGATTTTTGGGCTGAATCGGGCTTTAGGTCACAATTTGGGTAGAATGTCCATCATAGGTAGCAATTGATGTCCAAATGGGTTAAAAATTGGCATATGGGCTCATTGCACCATGGTATTGGCTCCCATGATGTCATTCTTTGCACAGAAGGCTAAATTTATGCTTGAGACATCCTACACGTAGGATGTCTTTTTCATCAAAATGACACTAAACTTGTTCTGTGGGTTGTCCTTGGCCTATGGAACATGGCCATGTTCTTGGATTTGAATTTGGACAAGATTTGATGCTTGTGAGGCTCTGTGAGGTATTTTTGGGCTCAAAAAGTGTATCTTGAAGGTGTTGAGGGTCAAAAGTGATTAGAATGGCTTCAAACTTGACATATGGGCTCTTGATGATGAGGTAATTGGATCTGGAATGATAAAACATCCCTTGCATGTCAAAAAGGTCAATTAGACATCCTACGCGTAGGATGCCTATTTCATCATTTTTTCTCCCTGACCACACAGATTGTTTGATGATGTGTTGGTGAATGTGTTGTGCAAGTTTCATGGGATTTGGACAAGATTTGGTAGGTCTTTGGCCCATTACTGCCTCTATGCCGTAACTTTGCATTTTTCCATGCATATGAGGTCAAACTTGGTCCAAATGTGATGAACTTGGTGTATGGCTTGTAAATGTCATTCAGAACATGTGCATGATAAAAGATATTGGAGTTTGTGCCAAAAAGTGCCCTTGAGACATCCTACGCGTAGGATGTCTCATGGTGATTTTTTCAGTGCTGGTGCTCCCAGTGCTTGCCCTTTGCCCCCGTAAGTCCCTTTTGAGGCTAATTTCAACAAAAAAGTCAAATGGATAGAGTATAACTCCTTGTGTGTACTTCAGAGCCTCCGAGCCGTTTTCTGACTTTTGGAGTGCTTTTTGGCGATGAAATTTCTCGATGTTGGTCTCCTCAGCTTCTCGATCTCTTGGGGATCCTTGCCGTATGGTTTTCGTGGACTTTGGCTTCACCGGAGCTCCATTTGGAAATTTGTCGCTCTAGAAGCATCCGTGGTTGCGTTTACATACCTTTGATGATTTGTGGTGGTCTACCACCATAGGATTTAGTTGTTGATGGTCTAGGAAAGCCGCTCGTGAAGTTTGGTGGCAAACGGACTTGCGTTTGGCCGCGAGTGCAATTTGACGCTTTGTGTGTCTGATGCCGTTTCTGAACTTTAGTGCCGCTTCAGGTCACTTTTTGGTCATGCGGGTCATATAGACTTGTCGAGATGCTCCTACCCATGAATTTTGGTAGCATTTGGTCGTCGTTTCGCCGATTTTCCATCGGGAATTAGGGTTTTTTTCGATGGTTTCCTACTGGCTTTGGCCATCCAGGACTGTTCTCCTAGACTAGGGTAAGCTGCCGATGATGTCTTGTTGCTTTCGGGTTAGCCGTTAGGCCGCTGTCTCTACTTGTAGGTCTCTACCGCTCGCTTTGTGTGTGACCCCTACGCTAGTTTTCGCGACATAATGACAAACATGCGCAAAAATCTCAAGGTGTCTCTCATGTCTGGAGCTCGTCGGGTAGTCGTGCACGTCGTAGAAGCTGCTGGAAGGTCGAGCCGCTCTAGGTGGCAGAAGCTCTCTCCACAAAGTCAATAGTGAGAATGAGCTAAAAATGGGGTGAAAATTTCTTATAATGGAGGTCCCCGAACCACTTTTCATGAAATTTGACATGTGCTCCTATCTTCTTGCGAGATGCCGTTTAGGCTCAATAATTTCTTGATTTGGACTCCATTTGCTCTGTTTACCAGAAATTTGGCATTTCGGTCAAAACCTGGCCAAAACACGCTTTCCGCTTCAGTCTCATAATTGCACCCCCACTGTACCATAGGTTGTCCTATAGTCACTGATCATCACCATATTTTTTGTTTTTCATTACGACTGTTTTTCACCTGCTTTTTGTATTTTTGAAGTTTTTCTGCAAAAAATTAACAAAATTAAAAGGAAAATAGCAAATCAAACCCAGAAAATTCCCAAAAATCATAATAAATCACAAACATCACCGCAACACATTATATACACTCACATGTAATTTTTATGGCCGGATTTCTCTGTTTTACCAATATTTTGCGTGAAAAATGGCTATTTCTACTTATATACACACACCTAGGGGCTTGATTTGGCGTTTGGCCCCATATACCTGTAGATTCATGTTGTATAAGGGCATATGTACTTGGGTTACTCCAAAAAAAATTGCAATCAAACAACAACCCTTAAAATAGTCGAAAATCATGCCCTTTTTTGTTGTTTTTGTCATTGGTTCCGCATTTGAGAGTGCCTCTAGGATGCCTCCCTCCCTCCTAGCCGGAGTCCTCCCGGACGACAAGGTTTTGCCTCGGAGTATGTGCCGTGCATAGGTTAAAAAAAATTGTGCTAATGCCTGGCAGATTAATGTGGCCCTACTTTATGCATACTCTGTCAATGCATGGAAAAATTAATGTTGTGCAAGAGAAGGGAATAAGCAAGATGCTTATTGGCATTCGCCGTCGAGGTTTCCTGCTTTCTTTGCAAGTAACAGCTGTAACTCTGCTGC
The DNA here is from genome assembly GCF_014529385.1 of Adiantum capillus-veneris. Lineage (NCBI taxonomy): Eukaryota > Viridiplantae > Streptophyta > Polypodiopsida > Polypodiales > Pteridaceae > Adiantum > Adiantum capillus-veneris. Next base: position 39,320,836 of record NC_140942.1, read on the forward strand.
TCTCTGTTTAATTGTCTTTTTTGCAAAAGGCAATTGCTTTGCCGACACTGTTGATGGAGTCGTAGCTGTTTCTAAGGATAGAATTGGCTGGGATGTAATGGCTATGGGCCTTATGACCTTGGCTTTCCATTGGTATTTTGTTGCTGCCGATTTTTGTAGATGGTTTGGCACTTTCTTGTTTTTGTCTTTCATCGGCATCCACATATGTCGGTTTTCCTTTTTGAAATTCAGTTGTCTGCTTTTCATTGTTGATAGTACTGAAGATAGTTCCGTTTGCTTTTGCTTTGGTATCCAAATGTGAGTGACATTTGAGTTATTGCTAAGCATTTTCTTTGGCATCCACATCTGTTTTATGCCCTTGGTTTGTGGTGGAACCATCTGCTTCGTTGGAATTTTGTGGTTGCATTGTTGTTTGTCCGCCCTGTCATTTCTATCCTTCCGCCTCCATACTTGTTTCCCGGGTTTTGGTAGCCTAGATCTTTGCATTGCGGCCGACGACTTCATATGTCTGTAATTAGCATGGTTGGCTTTTACTTGATTGTTTGTCGCGTGTATCCTGTTCTTTAATGGCATTTGTGCTTTGGGCGTTGTTTCCAGTGATTGCATGGCTTGCAGTTGATCATGCTTGTATTGCTGAGCAAAAGCTATCACCTGTTGTTCATGTTCATGTTGAATTTTGACCACCTTTGATTTCCAATCTATCTGCATATTGTATGCTTTTTGCCAAGGTTGCCCCAACATCATTTGGTGTTGTGTGCTTTCATCGGTCACCACATAGAATTTGTGTGGATAAATATATTGATGTATCTGTACATGCAATATGGTCCATCCCAGTGTTTTGAACGGATGTGATGTGGTACTTTCCAGTACTTGAGAAGTAGGATGAAGTTGATCTGTGACTTTGAGCTGTTGGTATAATCCGTAAGAGATTAAATTTGCTTGAGCACCCGAATCAAGCAATGCTGTTGATTCAACTTGATTGCTGCCCACTTTTACCGTAATTATTGGCTCCACTGTTTCCTCCTCCAACTTCGTCAGTCGAATGGCATTTATTCTCAATGGTGGTCCCTTTGTTGTTGTCGTCGCAGAAGCCGTCTTTTTGCAATGCGTTCTTGTGCTTCGGCTTGAGCTTCCTCCCGTACTCGTTGTTTTTCCTTCATTCTTTGTTTTCCTTGATGAATTTGTTGGAGCATCTCCTGTGTGAGTGGTAGATGATACCTCCTCAGTCGACATCCACTAATCCAGTTTGGCATTCCTTCACCTGCTACTGTAGATGTTGAACTTACTTGTATGCCATGTGTTTTAAAAGAAAGAAATATAGATAAGTGGTGGATACCATTTTTTCATTCAAGGTGATATTTTCAATGGGTCCTAGCTTGGACGAGTGGTGGGATTTGAAAATTCTTTCAAGCACTAACTTTGACCTTATATTGGATAGCTAGTGGTGCCTTGAAAGAAAGTCTCCCATATTAATGTAAAAGAGGTAGGATAATAGAGCATAGATGATAATAATGTATAAATGATTGTTTGCTTGCTGACAAAACTTATTGAAACCATGGGATTTGATATTTAATGATATATTGAGTTTGGCATCTATGTGTATAAATTGGAATGAGACCTTAAAAAATTGTGTTTAGAAAAATTTATAGTTTTTTCCACATGAGAATTGGATGTTTTCCAATGTGGGGGATTATAAGTTTCTTTGTAAGTTTGATTGAATGTGTGTGTCAAGAACTACTTTACTATGTCCTTGTAAAATATTTTGATTGTGCTTGGATTTTTTTATACAATTAGGATCAGGTTTAAACAAAGGGAGAAGCTAGACTTCTTGGACATTGCCTTCTCAAAGTGAGTATAAAATAGCAAAATTCACTCTTAATTTTTGTGGGGTTTCCTTGCAGTGAGTAGGAATTTTATCAATGTAGGCATATTAAACCTACATGGACAAGTGATCGGTTTTAAATCAAACATCTTATGTTGAAACAAAGCATCACTTAAACATAGCCATAGGTACTCAGTTTAACTTAATTTAAGTAATCAATTTAGTGTTTCTTGAATAAGTGGTGGAAGTTGCATCTTTCCAAATGAAAGGGAGTTTAGCCTCAAAAAATGTACCTTGAAATCAATTGTCTTGTGATGCGAAAAATCATAAACTAGACCTTATATGATTGCCCATGCCTCAAAGTAAGAAGTACTGGATTAGATGTTGAATCTATTTGTATGCCATGTGTCTTAATATAAGGCAATTTAGAGAATTGGTGGACACCATTATTTCATCTAAGCTATATTCTCAATGGATCCTAGCTTGGACTAGTGGTGGACCTTGAACAAGAACTTCAAGTCTCTCCTTTGATCTTAGTTTGGATAGCTAGTGGTTCCTTGAAAGAAAGTTTCCCATGTTGAGATAAAGAAGGTAGTACAATAGAGAATGAACGATAATAATGTATGAAAAACTGCTTCCTTGGGGACAACACTAATTGAAACCATTGGATTTGATGTTTAATAATGTATTAAGTTTTTCATCTACACATAATAACTGTAATGATATCTTGCCAAACTAAATTTTAAACAAATTTAAAGTACTTTCTACATGATAATTGGAAGTTTCTCAATGTGGGAATCGGGATTTTCCCACTTTATCTGATATGGTCTTATATCCCAAATGATTTTATCATATTAAATTGATCATTTAATGTGTGAAAATGAATGGAACAAGATCTGGAATATAGATATGTGCTTTTAGATCTATCTCAACATGGGGCCAAAGGGAGAGAAGGCTACATCTCATTGAGGGTCCAAAAAGGAGATGGTCTACCAAAGAGCAATGAGCAAATAATGGAAGTCCTTAGATGTAGGGCCTTTAGAAACTTTAGACCTTAGGAAAGCTAGGTATGTGCTTGAGGTGCTTATCATGCTTGAGTTGACTAAGGTGATTGAGGTGCTTGTTGCACTTAAGCTGACTAAGGTGCTTAAGGTGCTTGTCGTGCTTAATGACTATGGTGCTTGAGGTTCTTCATCACTAATGTGCTTGAGGTGCTTGTCATGCTTGATGATCAACATGCTTGTGGTTTTCAAGTCGAACATGACTCCTACATAGAAGGGGGCGAGCCCTAAGAGTAGGGGATGACAGAGAACACACACACACACACACACACACACACTCTCTCTCTCTCTCTCTCTCTCTCAAGGCAAGCCTAAGACTCAAGAGGCATAAAGGACACATGTCAAGCTCCTAGCCATGTTGCCCTCATAGTGTGCCTAAATCCTATTAGATGGTCTTTAGGGAGGTCCAATGAGATTTTAGGATGCATTTAGTTAATTGATTAAGCTATCTCTCTCAAATGGGAAAAGAAGGACACTTGTCCAAATTCTACCCTATTGTTTGATAGGACCATAGCTTGTGATTGGCTAGGCTTGGCATGGAACAATAGGGTGCAAGCTAGATTAGAGAGAGAGAGAGAGAGAGAGAGAGAGAGAGAGAGAGAGAGAGAGAGAGAGAGGTCAACCAAGGCAAGGGGGAGCCCTTATTTTTTCACATTTCTCACACACACTCATACACTCTCTCATGTGTTGAGCAAGAACTTCATCTCGTTCTCCAAGCTTGAGAAGCAGAGAGCCTACACCAACTCCTCTTGGCTATGGAATGAAAATCCAACCAATAGCCATGTTTCAAAGCAACAGTTACCATCTTCTTTATCTCCATTACTATGCTATGCAGTTGACAAGTGGCAAAGGCATAGATGCTTTACGAAATGTACAAAGGATACCAGATTATTATCGTTGTCTTATTAAAGTTCTCTTTATGAGCTACAGCCTATTAATGCCTGGGCAAACAGTGTGTATTCATTTTGAGCATTCAAAAATCTATAAAGTAAATACGTGCAAGAGAAAAATGCTCACTCTTGCACAGGGGAGATTGCACCCAGTGTCTACATTATTCTTCTCTTCTCTCTCACCGTGTTGGCATAGCACTCCTCTTTAGGAGGTGCACCTGCATGTGCTCTCTCCCACTCTCTGTCTCTCTATGTTTGCGTGCAGTCTTGACTATGTGCTATGCAATTTTTCAGCTATGCAAATTCATGGTTTTATCACTTGTAGCATGTCGTTCTTGGTATTTTGCAGGGCTCGCGACATTTTTGTTTATAGAATTGAATACCAAATTTGTATTCATTGAATGGGTTTTTCAATTCAACTAGTTGGAGCTCCATTTCTACCCTCTCAACACCTCAGTCTAGATTCTCTACATTACTCTTGTGTGACTTGCTTCTAATTTTTAGTCCTCTTTATTTTGGTCTAGCTAGTCTAGTGTTCTCCCATCAAGCTATAATGTCCTCTCACCTAGATTAAACTAAGTGAATTGGTTAGGGTATCTCCGTCTTTGTCTCTTAGCCTGATCTTTGTTAATCAAGATAGCATTCAAGTCTATCTCTACATTGGGAAAGATATTCATAGATGTGAGCATACACTCGATCTTATTCATTCCATATTTTTTGTAGAATTATTCTGGTCTCATGGCCTTTTTATATCTCCTAGTACTATCCAACTTAATTTGAATTCTCTAATTGGGCGCTTGAATGGTTGGTGCCTAACAAGCATAGTCATGAATGGCTCCAACACTTCTAAGCCAAGGTCTACCCAATAACATTACATATATACCCTACACATCCATTACTAGAAAGATGGTTTTGAACTTTTCTTTGTCCACCCTAATTTTCAAGTTTTCTACTAAACCAATGATCTAGACCACTCTCTAATCAGTCATTCATATTTTGAATGGTGCTGGCTTCATGTCTATAATACCCATTTTCTATCTCACATGCTCATGCAAAATGTTCACTCCCACCATCCAGTATGACTTCTGACAAATGCTCCCATTTTTTTGGAGCTTATAATTCACTTAGATGACTAGCACCTTGTCATTTTTAATTGCAAATAAGTCCCAAATTTTCCATTGCTTTTGTTGTGTGCTTTTTCTTCTTACTGATGAACTTTGCAACTTTTGGTAAAGTGTGTATGACATCATCTAATTTGATAGGAAGCTTTTGAATCCTCTCACACACCTTGACACAAATTTTTTCACGTTCATTACTAGAACTGTAATCTAAATAATAAATATCTTTCTTTCAATTGATTATCTTTGCAGTGCCACGCAGCTGGCATCCTACGTTTGGTGGCTAGTTGACACTTGGATGAGGATTCAGATTTCTATCTATCATTTTCCATCCTCAAGTCAATGTTCCCAGCTTTGGCCAAGTGTGTTCTCACTTGTCTCACTTCCTCGCCCAAAATCTCTACTGCTACTATTATCGACTCATCCATTCCCTTTTTTACCTCTTCCTAACCAAATACTCTGACGGGATTATCCTCCTAAGCTACTAAAGACGGTGGCAGAAGCCTCTGGATGGGTTTTTCCTCCAAGCGTTCAAGCTGCTCTGACATCTTCTTGGCCAGATCTTACATAATCTCTACTACCAGAGTCCTTTTCTCCTACCGTTCATCGACCACCTTTGCCTTACCCTTTGCCTTCTAGGTAGCTCTGTGATGTTCCCATGTCCTTGCCTCTTTGGTCTCCTTGAATTTCTTCTCAGGCTCATCTGGTAGGTTCTCAATCACCACTCTTGTGCTTATTGTGATGACTTGAACTGGAATTGGTTCTGCTAGCCTTGGATTCAACTCCTTTTGGATTCATGTTATTAGGGCACTCGACTGCAAAATGACTATATTTTCCACAAGTGTAGCAATTGAAGTTTCTCTTTTCAAAATCAATCCTACCTTGCCCTTGGACATTACCCCCTGATATCTGCCCCTACCATGCCCAACACTCATATTGGCCTCATTCTCTCTGAAGATAGATGTTTTATCTATCTTTGCCACCTCTGGTTTGTTGATACAATCATAGATATACATTTTCCCTTCTTGAAGTGATGGATTCTAATCTTGCCAAATGCCTTACAATATAGACACTAAGTACATTCATCATACCTATGATGCTTAGATTGACAGTTTGAACATCAGGTCTCCAATTTCCCAAGTGAAGGTCTGGTCTTGGAAATTTGGCTATCTATTTTGATATTTCCTCAAACTTTCTTGTCAAGGACCCTTTCTTCTTCCCCAAACTTGAACATTTGATTTTTCCCCTTAACTTGATCATCTAATTTGTCAGATGAACTGGGACTAGAGCTAAACTCCGACTCCTCAATTGATGTTCCATTGTCATGGAGTCTCATTTTCCCTTATGACCCCTTTCATTCTTTTCATGCTACTTGAGCTTTATTTCTCTTTGGACCAAATCGTTGAAATTTTTAGTCAACATTGGAACCTCCACTTCCATAAGCTTCTTATTTTTGAACCCACTGAGAAACTAGGCCCGCATTCTCTTTTCTAACGGAGGCTCATGTAGTTGTCTTGTTGCATCTTTGACCTTCTCCACACAACTCCAAATTCAAATCTTTTCGTGCTCCAGTGCATAGAGGATGTCCTCATCACCCTTAATATTAGAATTTTCTAGTCAAAAGGCTTTTATCAACTTGCGGTAGGTGCTAAAATGACATGCCGGATAATGGTAATATCATTTTTGTGTTGCACCCTTCAGAGTTTATGGAAAGTATTTCCCCCACTCATCTTTGTCAATATACTTCAGCTCATCATACTACTCAAATGCCGGGATATAAATGTTAGGATCATTCTTTTTGCCACCTTTGAATACTAGGAAAGCTATTTTCAAATCAATGGAGTGCTCATGGTGTCTAGATTTTTCCTTTGAAGATGGCTTCCTATCGCCACTCCGATTCTTATTGTAATGGTTTGTGTCTGCATCCCATTTATCATTATCGTTTGTATCATTAATTATGTATGGGTTGTGCTTCTTTTTTTATTTCTTAGGTCTTGATCTGTAACTTTGTATGTTGCCTTCACTATTCTCACTCTGATTTTGGCCCTTTCTCTTATCTTTCCTTTGAGATCCATTATAGCAAGGGCACCTCTCTGCTCGTTTTGAATGCCTTCACCTAGACTAGGTCAAATGTTGGGAATCTCCAAGCTCCTCAGCCTCCCTTTGGTCCAAGCGTTCATCTCATTCCCAAGTTCAATCTCAATGTCAGAGCCTCACTTTGACTCCTTCTATATGGTACTGACACAATCTTTCTCTTCAATGAATCTTGTGGTCAGTCTTCTTCTGCATCCAACTCTTCTAGGCGGCATGGCTAAACTGCAGCTAACTCCAAACCCCAACTGTGAGGTAGCTATTCCAAGTTAAAAAATTAGAGTTAGTTAGATCAAATTAAACAGATAGACTTCAAATAGCATACAATCAGACAAAGACTGGATTGGAAACAAAAGATAAGAGATTGGAACTAGAATTGAGATACATTCAGATATTGAAAGTATAAGTTGGCATTAGATAAAGCCACGAAAGAGCTAAAATATGCTTGGACTAAATGCCTAATGAGTACAAAAGAGTAGAAGTAGACTGTGAAATGACTAGCCCACAAAATAAAGTAATGGATCCAATTTATAAGTACCCCTAACTGATTGTACACAGTGCAATTATCGTGATAGCTGGATCAAGTAACTGCCAATTCCTAATTACTATTCTGGTTTTTGATTGATGATTAGGTATTCCCACTGTCTACAAAAATAATCCATGATTCTATTTTTGTTCCCCACAAAAGTGCATGGCTTCTAGTCAGAACAAGGTACTAGAAGGTTCACATATTTTGTCTCAAATTGAACCCGGACTTGGCGGTCATGATGGTCCTACATGCCACAACAAACAATTAAAAAAAACGGATTGAGTGCTCTTTCACATTCTCTCTCTTGGCTAGGTTGTGTGATTGAGCTATCAACTTTCCTACTCGCTCGTGCAATGTGTGTTTGTGGGTCCTCCTTGCTATGTCACTGCATCCTTTGCTCATTTGTAGCTATCATCCCCCCTCCCACTTTTTCATTCACTTTTGTTAGCCTTGCAAATTCTTTCAGTAAAGTGTTATTGAACCTTAGTAGTTTACTTTTTAGTTTGTAATTAGTGAAGAGCTTTGTACCTCTTCATTCTTCCTAGAAGTTGGCCTCGCACCTAATGGTAGCGCGTTGTATGAGAGAAGGACGATGAATGAAAGGATATGGCTATGAAGATTCTCTGTTTCTCTGTGTATTCTGTCTTCAATTTCCATTCAGTACCCTGATTCTGTTCCGAACCTGCATAGGTACTGAAACTGTTTTGAATCTATAATGAGATGATGCACTACCTTAATGGTTGATTTAGTTGTTATTCCCACTGCCTATGCCTCAATAACACTTGGCAATCCTATTGATTGTGGAGAAAACTTTGATCAAAGCCTTAATGAGAAATGGGATCTAGTTGGGGCATATGGGGTTGTGAACCTGAAGATTTCCAGCAAGCATTGTCCAATTGGAAGTCAGAGGAGGAAAACAAGAGGAGTACAATTTTATTTTCCTTCAAGATTTTTTCCTTGGAATAGCATGCTTCAAAACTTCCTGGTGACTTAACACTTGACAATACTTTGCTGATTTTTGTCAGAAGTGGCAAATTAAGGAGTGGAAACCCTAGCTCTATTCATGGTGTTTTTGATTTTCAAGGCGTTTTCAAAAATTAGGCATTTTTCAGCAAATGGGGTGTTTTCCTGATGTTTTCAGGGTTGTTTTTGCAACCGAATGGAATTTTTAAGCAATGCAGGGTGTTTTCCTAACAATTTGTAGAAAATTTAGGTAGTTTCCAGACAATTTCATGCAGTTTGCAAGAAATTCAGGCAGTTTCCGACAGTTTCCCTGAAATTTTTATGCATTGTAATTCTGATTCTTGGAGTATGGGTATTTTATTTGTCTCTTTTTATTTAATGTCTACTCAATGGCAAATAAGACGAAGAAGAAGCAATGTCTTATTTGTAAAAAGTATGGCCATTCCATCAAGAAATATCCTTATATGTGTCGCTTTGTCAGAAGAAAGAGGTATGTGTGAAGTATTGCATGCCAAAACTATGTAAGAGCCTCTATCGAATCATAAAATCTTTCCAGGATGCATTAAGTTATGAGGACTTTGATGAAGCTAAAGAGGATTTCGAAGAATTCTCTGATTTTCTTTGTGAAGCATGCGAATGGCATAAATGTTGTAATTGCAAGAGAAGGAAGTCATGCTCTATTGAACGATGGATTCGAATGTTGCAAGTAGCAACTGAGAATGTAATTAAGGAGTATGAAGATGATTTTGTGGATGATGCAAGCAATGATGATGATTCTTAATGGTGTTTTCAACAATCTGTTACTAATTCCAACCTGAAATAGCCTCAAGCTGTTGGTTTTCAGTTACCAACAGTTTTTCAGGCATTTGTAGTTTCAAAACCTCATATTTCCAAGCCTGAATCTGATTTGTCAGCACTTGAAGTTTTTCAACTTGATTTTGATGTTCTTGAATATGGGATTGTTTGCGGGTCGCCGCGACGGACGTCCATAGCATAGCTCTCACGCATCAACATAAAATATCAATACAAGAGAAGCGACCAGGATGAGGCATGGAAACTCACTAGGGTGTCATTCCTAATGAAGTGAACTTGATGAGATGCAACTACTAAATCTACAAGCAAATCAAATCCACTAAAGCCAAGTAATCTGCCTATGTCCTTCTACACAGCTCTACAGTCATCACGCCCGTTTACCATGCAAATCATGTCGGATTCGCACGAAACTTGAAGGGGAGCTAGAGAGGACTATGTAGAACCTATCCTATCACTGTCACATCATTCTAAAGAGGTACAAAGATCGCAATTGTTCATCCCAAAGTCACCAAAAACAGTGAACAGGTGATCCTAAAGGGTTGTTTTAGGGTCCCTAAAGCCTCTCCTAGGGTCAAAACAACATAAAATACGCATATAAGCACTCAAAACAACGTAGTTGAAAACCTACACCAAATCTTGAATGATTACACTTGAATGGAAGAGCAAAGTAAGAGGAACACGATGCAATAACCAAATCTGAATTTGGATTACCGTAGCCACAGTAGCAATGATTACAAGTTGGAGCAATAAGAAGATCTCAAACGTATGCTGTCTTCTCTGTTTGTTGATAAAAAAGATGATGTTCAAACTTACAACACTTGACCTTAATAGTTTAGGTCTTTACGAATGGCTTGTCCGACCAAAAGCTCCTAAACTTCTAACTAGCTCTTCACTATACAATTGCTCCCAGAAAAATAATCATAAATTCTTTTACAAGTTCTCGGCTTAGATATGCTCTCTTACAAAAGAATTTTACAAGGGTTTCCCACAAAAATGTGACTCCTTCTCTGGAAACCGCTACTTTGTCCGCCAAACACTCCCCCCTTCCTTATCCTTGCACGTCCTCGTGCATGTTCAGAGTTTTGGTCATTGATGGGGCTCCAAGGAGGCAAGAGTTGCTAAAAAACTTCGATTGCGGAGTACCGCGTCCAGGTCTTCTTGATGCTGTTTGAAAGAGTTTTCACTCAGTGTGTGCTGGTATACTACGTACCGTGCCTTGAGGTCCTTTGCCATAGGATGAAAGATCCTTCAGTCAATTTTGAAGAAACTTGTGACGAAGGCCTCTTCAAATGTCTGCAAGTAATGGGAAGGCAGGTACATTAGTCTAGAGTACATTGCAATCAAGATATGTCGTGGTGGCGAATCTTGCAAATTCCAGCAAATGCCTCGATGCCCTTCTAAGAAAAGATTCCACGGGTGATCGTCGCCTTCAGTGTCTTTGAACACCTAGATGAAGGTGACGATCATCCGGGCTATCTTTACTAGCATCTGACAGGCCACGTCGGGGACATCCCACAGCAAGGTGATTGTCGAATTCAGAGTGTTGACTGCAGAGGCTACTTTAGGAGGACTTTGCGCTGTCAAGATTGGGTAGTTCAGCTTTTGCTGCCTCGAGCCTTTCCATGTGGCAAACTCCTTCCATGTGCATCTTCTAGGGACTGGGCAGAAAGTAGGATCTATTTGAATGTGTTGAGGAGCGTTGTGGTAGTTGGTTAGATCCTGTGGCCGCTTGTCCAACCACTTTTGCCTCCATTTAGGGTGATCTTTGATGAGAGCCTAAGCTTCTTTAGCTGTCAGTGCTACACCTTTGTAATCTCCGTCTTTGTTTTGTGGCAGGGTCGGCCACATCTTCTCCTTCCATAGGATTGCTTCGTGGCGTATCAAGGGAAAAGGTAGGTACTCATGGCCAAACCGCTCCACCTGCTCTTCTGGCTGTAAGAACGCTAGGGCCGCTGACTCCATTATCTTCTTTTCGTATATCATGTAATATTTTGTTGGTCCCTCTGGCATGTCCTTAATGGTCTAAGTTAGATCATCTCTTATGTCCACATTTTCCTCTGCTGATCCTTGCTCTTGTTCTCCTTGGTGTGATGTTTCAGACAAATCAGGCATTTCTTGTCCTGGCAGCAGTTACGATTGTACTTGGGCTTCCTCTGTTCTGATTTGTTGTTGAGAAATCGGTTCTTCTTTTTCTTTCAGCAGTGTCTCGTTGATCTGCTTCTATGTCTCTATTTCTGCTCTCGCCCGCTGCCAATTGCTGCTCCAACTCTCTTACCTTTTGCTCGTTGGCCGACGTCTGGGCCATCATTCCTGATAAGAGCAGCTGTCTGTGAAGTTTTTCTTGCTCTAGCTCTCCTTTCAGCGCCACTAGGGTGTTCATTGCTGCAGCATTGTCTGATGTGGAGACCAATGCCCCAGCAGGTTCTTGGTTTTCCATCAAGGTTGTTAAAGTTCTTTTGACAGTGAGGTATGAGTTGTTAACCCTCTGGAACCTTGCACCTTCGTACTCAAGCTCCTCCGTGTCTTTATTTACCCTTGCTGTCAAATCCTGGCATTCTTTTTCCTTGAATGTCAACTCCGTCCTGACATCCACCAGATCTCTGATCAGAGACTGAGCGTGCTCTGTCGCTCACTGTCTCTTTCCTACGTTGCGAGCTCCAGTTGTGCCCGCAGGCTCTCTAACTCCTCTTGCCGAGTCTTTTGCTTTTGTTGAGCCTCTTGTACCTACTTTTCTTTTTCTCTCAGCACCACGTGCTAGCATTGGAATTGTTTTCCCAGATTTTGCAAGGTTTTTTTGTAGTCAAATTCAGCCATAACCTGACAGGCTTCTTGGTACCCTATTTCTTCAGTAGGCATAGACTCTTTTTGTGAGGATGAAGGAGGAGGAGGTGGTGGTTTTTTGGTTGATGGAGAAGGAAGAGGAGGAGGAGAGGAGGAGGTGGTGGTTTTTTGGTTGATGGAGAAGGAAGAGGAGGAGGAGAGGAGGAGGTGGTGATTTAGGCGAGGGAGGAGGTGGTGATTTCTCCACTTCTTGGACGTGCCTCTTTTTCGTTGCATCTTCCCTTAGCTGTGAAGCAGACGCATCCGCTTTTCTTTTCTTTAAAATCTTTATTATTCTTTGGCGTGTTAAACCCGCTGCCCATTCCTCTCTCTTTGAGTTTTCTTTAATTGCTCTGCTTGGTTCATATCTTCAGCCGTTTCTTTCTCCTTTGTTACTTCAGTGGACTGAGAAGCAATGTCCACTTCTGCAGCCTTTTGTTCTGCTTCTAACCTTTGTTTTTTAGCTCGTATGTGAGCTGCATTTTCTATTCTTGCTCATCTTTCCTTCTTGAATCTTTGTTTTCTGTTTGTTGTGTTGCAGCAGCTCTTGCCTATCTGTCAGCCCGCAACTGGTTCTTCTTTCCTCAATTCTTTGTTGGGCCTCTACATATGCTTTTTGAAGGTCAGACTGCGGCACTATACTTCTTTCCCTCTTTATTCTCTCAAGTGGTGTGGTGGAGTCTTCCTCCTTGCTTTCTTCAAATTCCGATGGTCCTTTGTCTTTTCACCCTTGAGAGTTTTCCTCGTCTTCAGTCTCCGTCTTTTCTTCATTGCTTGAGCTTTTGTTGGATGCCTTGGCCGAGCGCGATGATGTTGCGCTAGTGGTCATCCTTACTGAGTGAGAAACCAACTTTGCTTTCTGAATCAAGGCCGTTTGAGAACTGGCCGCCGGCAGGTCTTCAATCATGCCCAAATCTTGGTATGCTATTCTTGTTAGCATTGGCTCTACACTCATGTAGCTTTTGTTCTTTGCCAAGCTTTTCAAATTTTCTTCGATCAAGTTCTCCAAGATGTAAGAACCATAATCGCATCGGATGGTTCTATTTTCAGCTGTTGCTAGAGCCATGACCACTGCAATGTGCAGGATCGGCTCGGTGTAGCGAGGAGGCTTTTATACCCTGAAATGCTGAGAGATCAGTCTCATTGGCAACTCCAGCTCACCGTATATCATGTCATTGTACTTGTACTTGTTTCCTTTTGCTTTGATAAATGCCTTCTCATTATCCAATGACTTGGTCTTTGCCAGCAAGTCGTGTTGCCCTGGAAGGAAATGCAAAGCTTCGTTGATGATTTCTTTTGTGATCTTTACTTTTACCTTTGAGCCATCCTTGTCGATGAGCATTGCTTGCCCATCATACTGTATCGAGCTCATGAGCTCGTGGGCCCTCATGTAGTTTGTTCCCTATGGATGCAATCTGAAAAACTGCTCCAAATGCACAGCCCGCACGGCCTCTGTGACCTTCGGCCTTCGGTGGAGATTCCATATTTCCCGAGGCATGATAGTCGTCTTTACCATGTCACCATCAGCATCCTTAAACTTTGCGATGAAAATGTGAGCACGAATCTGAGCTAGTGTTTCATCCGAGATGTGAGCTTTTTCGTTTGTAGAGAACTCATCCACTTCATATGGTGCTACTATCCACTACCTTGCTGGCTTTTGGCGAGGCATTCTGTGTCATTAGAATTACAAGCTGTCAGGATTTTCCCTTCGCAACTAGTAGCATTTAGAGTTTTAGTAAAAAGCGTTCAAAAGTTAAAACTGATCATAACTTGAACAAATCTCATCCATTCTTGTCCATATTTCACCAGTGGGACTAGGAAGACTAGAGCTATGACTGATTGAAATCTGAGCCAGATCTGGGCCTGAGGTACACCGATCGCGATCGTAGTACAGAGGCCAAAATTAGATTTGATCACATGAGTGGTTTGCTGATAGCTAGAGGGTCATTTTGGTCCACTCTGTCTTTTATTTGAACCACTTTTGAGTTTATAAGTCCCAATTTTGGGTTACAAGGGAGTTTTGGACTAGACTTTGATTTTTCATGGGTTTTTGATGTCCAATTGGCTTGAAACTTGATGTGTGACTTGAACAAGATGTGTACAAGAGATCTGATAGGTTTTGGTCAAAATATGATGTTGAGGTACATCGATTGTGATCGTAGTATCTAGCCTTTTTTGGGTGAAAACTGGATGGCTTGGTCCCCTATGCTTGCCTAGCCCACTTATGATTTATTTTCAAGTTTGGACTTAAAATGAACAAATTAGAGAAATTTTTCACTGTTTGACCTTATTTTACTAAGTCTAACCATATTGGGTTTTCCTGATCGATTCTGGTTGGAGCCTGGAGTTAGTTGATGTTAGTTTTTGAACTTTTACTACTTCCATGACGTGTTGCTATCATCAGCCTACTCCGTGTCTGATTCTGATTTGATCAGACACTTTTTACCCCGTCTTTGGAGATTTTCCAGACTTGTGCATTTTTCAGGCATTCTTTGGATACCAATGGGGTAATTGGGCATCTCTAAGTCTCCTTTCAGTCTTTGACATTAGTTCGGCCAAATTCTTCCCTTGTATGATCACTCGAGACTGAAATGGTCATCTCCGTCCTGGTAGGAGATTCTGAGCTCCATTCAGGGTTTTCTACTACCATGCTGACTCCTAGTCGGACAGGTATGCCTTTCAAACCACCCGTCATGATTTTCAATCGAATTTTGGTAGTTGTAGGTCAAATTTCCCGATTTGGGTGTGTTTGACAAATTTGGCCCACTCTATGAGCAAAATTTGTGCATTTTTCATGAAAATCCAAAAGAGTGTATCCCTCACTCAGTTCTAAGCCTGAGTCAAGCCAAAATTTCTAAAACCTGCATCTGGGGGCACCGATCGCGATCGTACCATAATTACCAAATGCATTTTTGACACCTGCAAATTGTTGGTGAAGTTGAGGGGAGGCCTTTTGCAATTTCTGTGCCAAGTTTGGTCAGTGGGGTACACCGATCGCGATCGTTGTACCACCACCAAACTGAGATTTGATCATATGGCCTGGTTCCTGGCATTGTGGGGAGCACATTGATGTGTTCTGTGCCTGAAAAAGTTTTGTCATGATGCCTCTAAGGGCCCTTGACCTATTCGACTCAATTCGACTTTGATTTGATGCATTCGCCCGTTTGTGTAATGATTCGCGCTTGCATGCGTAATAGACTTGATCTTTACTTGATAAGGAACATACCTGTGAAATTTGGTATGAAATGCTGGCTCCGATCATCCGTATGGGGTAGAAATGTGGCAGCTCGCTCTAGGTCAAGAAGCTCTCTTCTTCTCTCTCAAAATGTGAAAATGAACAATGAGCTAGAATTTGGCCTACCTGACCAATATCTTCCCGAGGTTTTTGTGACATAGGGCTGATTTCCCTTACCTTTGATCCCGATATAATCTGCATACCATCTGTGGGTCGAACCGTTCGTCATTCTGGTGTCGTATGACCATTTGATGCGATTCTGGCGAAATGTGATCATGATCATTAAGGCTGAAATTCAACAGATTAGCTTCATATCTTCCATGCTTGATAACCCTATCATGATACTTCAGCGTTTGCTTCCAGAACTTGATTCCGACACTATGGGTGATATTTTTTAATTTTTGGAAGATTATTAACGAAAATCAAACAAAATAAATTGAAAAATACTTATTAACTGGCGAAAATTAGCCAAAAATTATTATACTCACCCCTAAGCATATATTTTCATTAGGAGCATCCCAATGCTCCAGATTTTGTCATTACAGCTCATTATTATGCTGGTTGGATTATAAAAACGCTAAAAATGCCAGATTTTGATCAAATTTGTTCGAAATTGAACTCTAAAAAATGGAAAAAACAACAAACACACATATTATGTACATATATACACGTTGGGCCCCTTAATGATCCTGACTGCTGCTAGATTCAGCAGTTACTCCCCCCTTCCTAAACTGAGTCGTCCCGGACTACGGTTGTGTGCATGTGCAATGTTTTGAAATCTGTGTCTATGCACGACCGTGTAATGTGGCCCTATCCTCATGTTTGAGACAATGCATTGGGAAACAAAGTGTTGTGCAAGATACAGGGACTGAATGGAATATTCAGTGGCTTTGGATGGCGAGGCTAGCTGTTTATGGAACAGAAGAGCTTGCAGTTCAATTGCTCTCTCCTTGATTGTTGGTTTTTTTATGGCAACTATTTTTGGAACCCATTTGTATTTAGTTTTTTCCATATTTACCGATTTTGATGTAGGTTCTTGAATTTTCTTAGGTTTCCATTGCCATTTTGTTAGTTCAGGCTTCCTGAATTGACTTTTTGGTCTCCCTTCGATCTTTGTCTTGCTGAATTTTTGGTTGTCTCCATCTTTGGTTGCCATTTCCACTCTGGATTAGCTCCTAAAGGTCTTTGATATGGTGTTGCTTTGGTCGGGAGTTGTGCCTTGGGTAGCCATATCTGTCTCTGTTTGTTCTGCATGACGGTTTTCTTTATCCAAACTTTTCGAACAGCTGTTTTCGGTGTTTCTGGCTGATGAGCTGATTTCTTTTAGTCAATGGGGATAATCGGCCATGAGTGATCTATTTTGGCGAATGGAGTCATGTACGTGTTAGAGTTGTGTGTCTATATTAGCGCATGTTCTGACCATTCAATAACTGCATTGTACGTTCTCATCCATGGAACTCCCAAACATAGTGATTCTCTGATTCCTCCGTCTTTCATTACGAAAAATTGATGAGGAAAACTATTTACACCAATATTGATTGGTAAGTTTACTATCCCCAATGTTGGCATTGTTGCCCCGTTTGCGGCTTGTAAATCTCGTGTGGATTTTTCTAGAGGTTCGTCGGTAAGCATCTTGTAAGTGGAGAAGTTTACCACATTGACTCTTACCCCTATGTCAATCAATGCTCATTGATATCTGCCATTCGGAAGTCTGACATTGATGCGAACATCGATTCCTATCTCCCATTGCTCGTCAGTGTGAATTATAGAAAGAGGAATTTGAGCATTATCTACTGATTGAGGAAGTCTTTGTTGTTGTAATTTCTGTTTCCGCTTTAAAATCCTGATTCTGGCCTCCTCCTGTGCTTGAGCTTTTGTCTCATTTGCTTTGTTCTTGCGCTCATTCGCAGCGTGGATTTTGGCAAGCATCTCTGAGGTTAGTGGTAGGTTGTACTTCTTTAATCTGTAGCCACTAATCCAATTAGGAATCTCCTCTCCCTCTAATGTCGCAAGCTTAATGGCACCGCTAGATGATATGTCATGAATCACATAGGGTCCATTGCCTCACTTTTTGAGTTTTCGAGAATGTTGTTTCAGGGTATACATTAAGACGTAATCCCTCGTAGCAAATTCCTTGCTGATAACATGTTGGTCAAAGAATGATTTCATGTTTCGTTTTTGCGCGTAGATTGATGCAATTGCTCTCAATCTAGTTTCATCCAGTTTTTCCAGGATATCGATTTGATTGGATAATTCATGGCCCGTCCATTCTAATTCTTTAGCTACCCGAAGTGTGAGGATAAGAAACTCAAGTGGAAAAATCGCTTGAATTCCATTAACCATGTTGAACGGAGTCGTTCCGATTGAGGTTTTGTACGCTACTCTATATGCCCATAAAGTTGAATGCGGCGTTTGATCCCAGTCGGCTCTCGATTCACTAACAATTTTTGTGAGAATTATCACCAAAATCTTGTTCGTACTTTCTGCTTGGCCGTTAGCTTGTGGATGATAGGGAGCTGACTTCTTGTGAATTACCATGAATTCATCCAATAGGAATTCCATCACTTCATTGACGAAATGAGTCCCTCTATCGCTCACTATCTCTATTGGTAAGCCATACCTGGTGAAAATGTACTCATACAAAAACTGTGCTGTCGTTTTTGCATCATTTTTTGGTTGTTGCTTCCTCTTCAACCCACTTTGTTAGATAATTTGTTGCCACAATAATGTATTGAGCATGCGTTGTATATCCAAGAGGCGCAATCGGTCCTACAAAATCTATTCCCCATTTTGCAAACGCTCTTCCCCCATCACTGGCCTCAAGGGCATGTCATCTCGTGCTCTAGGAATCTTTGTCCTCTGGCAATCATCACATTGTTTCACAAACTCTTCGGCGTCCATGAATAGTGTAGGCCACCATATGCCAGCAATAAGAATTTCTTTGGCCGTTTTGTCAGCTGAGAAATGTCCTCCAACTTGTCCGCCATGTGCTTGGTCTAAGATAGGAATGTATTCCTCTTCCGTCGCACACATTCTCAATTGATTGTATTTTCCCCTCTTGTAAAGATTGTCCTCGATCAATACATAGTTTTCTGCCTCTTTCGTGATCGTTTTGATACGTGATCTACTCATTCCTTCAAGCAGTATTCCGGTGGTGAGGTATTCTACAATGTAGTTACTCCACCAGGGTGCTACAGATAATTTGAATAGAGCCGCGTGATCTATCGGCTTTTGAAAAGTGTAGATAATACATGATTTGATATGCTTATGAACACTTTATTGCATTTTCGGCCAATATACACCCATTCTGATCAATTTTAGATACGTCTGTGCATGCCCATTGTGAATCCCCGTTGTTTGTACAGGAGCCTAGTTTAGATACAAGTCCTGTTCACTTGATTCAACACAAAGCCTAAGGATTTGATCCGATCCATGTTTGTATAGCCTTCCAGCCAGCATTACCAATGATCTAGATGCTGCAATGGTAGATGGTTGTCTTGTCAAATTCAATGACCCAATAGTCAACAAAGGAATTACATCCTCGCTCCATCTTGGAACCATTTCTATGTTGAAGAGATATACATCTGGCAAATCATCATCAACTCCTACAGGGTTTTCTCCATGCACCATTCTAGATAAATGATCCGCTCTTTGGTGTGTAGTTCCTTTTTTTACTACAACCGTGAAGTCAAACTCAAGCAGTATGATGAACCATCGTACAATCTTCCCCGTACTGCAAGGTTTGTTTACCAAGTACAGCAATGCTTGGTGATCAACGAAAAATACAAATTTATTGGAAAGTAGGTAATATCTAAACTTTTTCAGAGCATAGATCATACCCAAGCCCTCCCTTTCAGTTGTTGTGTAATTCTTCTCTGCACTGTTTAGTTGTCTACTAGAGTAACTGATTGGAAAATCCAGGTTGTGTAAGTATGCATCCTATAGTAGTATACGTGGACATGGAATATCTTTTCCCAATCCGGAGCCTTCAAAATTGGAGCGGATATCAATCTTTTCTTCAAAGTTTGAAAAGCTTTCTCGCACTCATCTGTCCACTCAAATTTAGTTATCAACGTGTAAAGTGGTTTTGCAATTATAACGGAAGAGTAGATAAATCTACGATAATATCCACAATGGCCCATAAATGCCTGTACCTCCTTTACCTTTAATGGTCATGGTAGATCAACAATTATGGTGATCTTCTCCATGTCTGTCGAAATACCATTTTTGGACACTATATATCCCAATATTTTGCCTTGTCTTACCATGAAGACACATTTCTCCGGATTCAGGCAAATCCGATACAGTCTGATTTTTCAAATACTTTGGTTAAGTGCTCTATGTGCTCCAATCTTACGAGAGAGTGAACGCACAAGTCATCCATGTAAATTTCTAAGAACTATCTTAGATATTCATTAAAAGCATGACCCATCAGCCTCTGAAATATGGCTGGTGCATTTGTTAAGCCAAAATCCATTACCCTGAATGAAAAAATGTCCCATTCAGTTGTTTGCAAAAGCCGTCTTGTGCTGATCCTTTAGCTTTATTGCGAGTTGCTTGTAGCCTGAAAAGCCATCTAAGAAATTGTAAGCTTCTTTTCCTACCACTCTTTCTATTACATGATCAGTAATGGGTAGGGGATAGTTGTCTCGAATTGTAGCAGCGTTTACCTTCTTGAGATTGACGCACACTCTCAACTTTCCATTTTTCTTCGGGACCACCACAATCGGTGAAACCCAGTCAATGTGCTCAATTTCATAAATAAACTCTACCTCTCTCGACTTATCTATCTCCTCCTTGATCTTCCTTGCAAATGTCTCATTGTAAGTATAAGGAATCTTCTGCTTGGTTTGGCGTCATTCTTAAGGGGTATTGTGTGTTGATAGATACTTGGATCCACCCCCTTAAGATCTTTGTATGACCATGCAAACACATCTCTATACTATTTCAAAGTAGCTATCAAAAGCTTTTCCTCTTCTTCAGTAAGATCCGTGGCAATATATGCAGATTTTGGATCTTCTCCTAGCTCCGCTAGATCTATTCATTTAACCTTTTCGGGACCGTCGTATGATGTACCAGGTTCCCTCAATTCTCTCATAGGTTGTTGCACTATGATTTTTCTGCCTTGTATGGTGTACTTCTTATAATGGGATGACACATCCATCTTGTCAGAATTTGTGTCCTCATCTGTTTCCATTTCAGTTGTCCATATATCTTTGAGGGTCCGTTTGAGCTTATTGTACTCTATTTTCCTCTCTGTTTTGGTCATTCTAGACCCTGTTTCCCCCTCCTGATGTGTCTCAGTCGTTTGCTTTGTGCTCTTGTTCTTCTTGTTGTTTTCCATGGTCACCGGCCAGTGACCTTGCCTTTGGCACAATCGTGAGCTCTTACAAGTCTTAGATATCCCGTTTTGTCATTGACAAGAGGCATGGGTTTATGCTTATTTGCTCTTGATTTCCTTGTTCTCTTTTATCTATATCACTCTTGTCGACTAGGTTTTTGGTTAGGAAACTCGTAAAACCTGTCCGGTCTCGATATATACTTCCTATTCGTCTCTGATCCACTTGATCTTTTGTCATCAGCATCTATCATTTGGATTTCATCACCTAGTGATGGAAGATCATCGCTTAGTGAATCCGTGAATTTCTCCTCTGTTCGATTCCTATCGTCCACTACAGATATCTCATCAACTAATCTTTTACACTCAGTCTCACGTAGTGGTTCTTCTTGTTCCTTGCTCTCTGATCCTGACTCAAGGATGACACTAGCCATTTGCAACGTTACTAGGTCGTATCCTTCATTGTCACAAATTTTTGTAGGTGTGCATTCGTTAACGCATACATCCAAGGTTGACAATATTTGAGTCCACCCAAACAACTCAAATAAATGTTCAGGGAAAGGTTTTGGGAGATAAGCCTCGTCTTCTACGGACCTTTCCAACACACATTCCTCTTTGATTAAGTCCTCACAATCAGATGCTCCACACATCCAGACATGTGCTTTCGTTTTTAACCACGCAGATATTTCTTTTTCATTCATTGTGGTTGAATCAAATTCTTGCACTGGTGTTTTTGTAATGTCTCTATAGCTGTGATCTTTCATGTTGATTTTCGTTATTAGCTCCTCATGCCTTAGGTAAATTTGGTCGTACCCCCAATCTTGTATCATTTTGAGTTGACGCATAAAATTAGGTCGCCCCAAAATAATGTCAAAGTTGTTCGTTTTTTCAAAATCTACCACGGCAAAGGTGTGCTCATAGTTAATTCCACACGAAGCTACAACTATTTGGTCCAAGATTCCCAATGGTCTCTCTACATACCCATCTACGAGTTGCAGTTTCATTCTCGTCTTTCTGAGAGCTGGATGGCCCCATTTCTCCCAGATTTTCTTGGTAGCAATCGCAACTCCCGTCCCACTGTCTAGGATAGCTATCGTCTTTATATCCTGATATTCGACAGGTAAGGTTGTATTACCTTCCTCACCTTCACAGTAATCTCCGGCCTTGTTTATGGGCACAGGTTGGGCTTTGGGTTGACCTCCTCGTTTGTTTTCTTCTACCGTAGGGTTTGTGTGAAGAGGAATCTTTATTCCTTTGTTCTCCAAATGTTTTCCCATGTCTTCCCATAAGTGTGGTCTGACTCTCAAGAGTTTTGACAGTGTGATTGTGCATGTTATAAGTGTCAACAGCATCTCTTGAAGACTTTTTGAGTCAATCATTTGCGAAATAGCTCTCATCTAGAATGGAACTAATCTTATCTCCGATTGTGCCTCGTGTTCACCTATAAATGAAGGCAAGGTTTTCAGGGATTGAGCTTTGCTTTCCATCAAAACCTTCGTTCCTGCATCTCCATACAGTGATTGTATATCTCCTGGATAAAATTCATTGTCCATGTTAACCTCAGGAATTGGTATAGACTGTAACATCGTGCTTCCGTTCTTTCTATTTCTAATGGTTTCCGATAAGTGTTGTGGCCATGGTTCTTCCACTTTTGGAATTGGCATTATAGTCATTGACTTAGCATCATCAGTGGTGTTCGACACCACTCTGTGATCCAATGACAATATCGTTTCAGGCCCGGGTCTGTTTACATGTTCTGATTCATTGATCTTCAGTTTTTCTCGCTCTTTGTGAATCAACACTTCTTGTTCTGGGGTTCTAATCACATTAGGTTCCATCAATACCTGGGCTGTTTCAATGAGGTGTTTACACATTTCCAAACGCTTCGTTTCCACTTCTGGTTGAGGATAAGTCAACCATCACTGCTCTAAGGTTTGGTTTGTTTTTAGACTTCCTTGTAATAGAGCATCTGAAGACTCTAGCACTTTCTCGACCAAGACTGATCCCCCTGAGGATGCTTTCCTCGGCTTGATGTTTTCCTCAGCAGTTTTACTATCTCTCTCTTGTTTCAGTTGCTCTTTCGTTTCATGTAATTCATTTTGCATGGCAATTTGGGTTTTTATCCTTCTTGTTTTCATTCTATCTCGTTTCGCCTTCCAAGATTTCTGGTGTGTTCTCACAGATAAACTCTCGTTTTCTGTGGGTATTGGCAACTCGACCTTTTCTTCCAATGGCTTGTTTTTCTCTAAGTCCTTCGCTTGGGCTCTGGTTACCGCATTGATCTGGATCATGGGTTCGGTTTCTGATCCATTGCTTGCACTTGGTAACACCCCCACAAGATTCATAGTTTCTTTTCCCTTGTTGTCTGGATTCCTTGGGCAATCTGGCAGTATGTGATTCACGTCACAAAACCCAAAAATTTTCACTCTTTCGCCTTTGAAAGGACAACTACGCTCCCAATGATCTGAACTTTCACAGTTATAGCACAGTCCAATTGGTGGTTGATTTTGAGGAGGCGGTCCCATAGGTTGTTCCGCCCTATTAGGATATCCTCTTGGTTTGTAGTTCTAGTTTGCAATGAACATTAGCGTTCTTTCATCCATCAAATATTGATCCCTTGAAGATTGTGCTACATACGTTGGTGGTGCCATACCCTCGTTATTTCTCCACGGTTGATAGGGTTTGTCTGCGTACATCTGTGGTTCAAGTTCAGTTACTATGAACCAACTCTATGGGATTTTCTAATTCTTTGTTCAATGGAAAAGTGGTAAGCCTAGTGTATTTCCTATATATGCAATGCTCACACAAACTAAAATCAAAATAATTTAACACAGGGATATAACCAAAATGCTATAAAAATTTCATTTCCTTCTGACTCATATGAACAAGCTGGCTATGCCACAACTCAGCAGAAGGTAGCTCGGCTACATAGATAGAATTATTTCTCACAAAAGAGATATACAAGGAATAAAATGAGCTAGATTTTTGGTGATGATGGTAGCATTCAATATTTATTTTGTCACATCCACGACCCTTCCTATGTGCATTCTTGCAATCTTGAGAATGATCATGACTATGACTAAAACCTCTCTGCCTTTGATTGTTCCTTTGGCTACTTCCTCTTGCCATGTATGCATCACCATATCCACTAGTTTCAAGAGATTGACCTCCAATCTCTTTCGTGAGAAAATCACTAGTAACATGACTGAAAACAAGCTTGCCCTTAGGGGAGGAGTTACTAATGGTAGTGTTAAATGTATCCCATGATGCAAGCCAAGAACATGGGAAGAAAATGGATTTAATTTTGTCATCAAAATGAAGCTCCTTTGATCTCAATTGAATAAACACACTGTTAAACTTGTTCATGTGTAAACTAACACTACTACCTTCTTTCATGTTAAGACGGATAAGCTTCTTCATCAAAAACACTTTTTTTTAATGTATTCTTACTATGCCATGCCAAGCATAAGGACTCCCACAATTCTTTAGCATTGGTCTTGTCCATAATCATGCAGAATATAGACTTACCAAGATGAAACCTAATAGTTTCTATGGCACAAGCATCAAGATCATCCCACTAATTATTAGTGTACAAACCCTCTTTGTGCTCTTGCACTACAAAATCTTTGTTGATTAGGACATCAAACATTCTCTACTTCCATATAGTGAAATTTGTGCCATCATCGTCTTTCTCAAAAGATCCAACCATATTCACAAGAGCTAACTGTAAGAGAATAACGCTAACAACTTATGGAAAAATTTTTGATGAAAATTTTAGTAGAGACTCATTGCACAATGTAAAGTATCCTATAGATAGGGCACACACACCACTGGCTATGGTGAAGAAATTCCCAATTGGATTAGTGGATGTAGGCTTAAAAAGTATCATTTTCCACTAACCCAGGACATGCTTCAAAAAATTCATGAGGAGAAGAAAAGAGCTCAAGAAAAAAGACGAATAATTGAAGAAGCTCAAGCGGAAGCAAAGGAATGAATGGAAAAAAGAAAGCTTCTACAACAACAGCAACAACATGGACCACCACTACGGATCAATGTAATCAAAGTAACAAAATTTGAGATACGGTGGATCCAACAATCAAAATCAAGGTTGGAAGTAATCCAGTGGAAGCAAATGCATTTCTAGATTCAAGAGCTCAAGGAAATCTTATTTTCTCTAGCTTATACAAGAAGCTTGCACTTGAGGACAAGCTTCAACCCACACAACAGGACATTCAAAGCTATTCAAAGCATTCAATCAATGGAATGGGATGGATAGTCATACTTGTGCAGATTAATCAATATGTCTATTTGCATAAGTTTTATGTGGTAGAAGATAAGCCAGTGCAACATCCGTTATTGCTCGATCAGCCATGGCAGAGAAAGTACAATGTATAGATTGATTGGAGCTCTGATAAAGTTGACATTCAACATACTAAAGTAAGTCACGTGGTTCCATTTTCTATACAAGAAGCTGACAAACCATCGATAGTGGACTCAAGAGATAAGGGCAAACAAGCCTTCCTTACAACATTTCAACAATGGATACCAAAGAGAAATTCAAAAGAAAACACTTCTACATCCGTCCTAACCAAGGTAGTTATTGCCAATAAAGAGAATATGACAAAGAATATGCTCAAAATATGTCAAGGAAACCCACAAAGCAAAGGCAGCAGTCAAGGCCCGCAACAACACATAGACAGGTCTGGATCAAGAGGGATAAAGTTGCAAAATTTACACAAACAATGGTCAAAG
This sequence comes from Adiantum capillus-veneris, assembly GCF_014529385.1. Classification (NCBI taxonomy): domain Eukaryota; kingdom Viridiplantae; phylum Streptophyta; class Polypodiopsida; order Polypodiales; family Pteridaceae; genus Adiantum; species Adiantum capillus-veneris. The sequence goes on from NC_140942.1 coordinate 39,346,268, forward strand.
CTACCTCTCAACCGGCATATGGTAAATCTAGGAGACCAATTCCACAATATATCACAAAATTATGGGTGCCAAAGAAGTTGATTGTAGCCCAAGGTAATCAAGAACAACTCTGGATTCCAAAGAGACAGGGCAAGGAAATCCCTTCAGTACAAACACCTAATATCCAACCAAAACCAAAGACAAGACAACCAAAACAAAACGTTAAGAAGATTTTCGTACCCAAGAGCTTATGGGAAGCTGAAAAGAGTCAACCTCAGATTTGGATTCTTAAACAAAAGACCAAGTATACGACATATTCGGTCTTTGGATTCAAACAAGTGTGCAACCATACGATGGAAGGAAAACTAGTAGTTCAAGAGCATCCAATATCAATTAAACAAAGAGCGGCACAATTAGAATGCTTATTATTTCACCTCTTTAATACTGGTAGTGCCAGACTAGGAAACCTTAGCATCGAATGCCAATCAGCATATTGCTTATACCCTCCTCTTGCACATCATTAATTTTTTCAATGCATTGACTAAGTATGCATATAGGGTTACACTACATGGCTTGCACTAGCACAATGTTGATACCATGCACGGTACATTCCCTCATCCACGAGGACTCCAAATTGGAGGGGGGGAGGTATTGTTAGTGTGAACCTACAACAAGTAAAAGAGTACAAAAAGGGCATTGTTTTATATGTTTTTGGGATTTTGTGTTTGATTGCGGAAATTTTTGGCGAGCCCGAGTATGAGTACAAACGCCAAAAATGAGCCTCTAGGTGTGTACATATGTAAAATAGACGGAGCAATCCGGCCAATAATATATCCAAAAAATATATGTATAGTTTATTATGATATTCAATATTTACTTTGAAAAATCAGATGAGATGGTGAGGAATGAATAAAGAAAAATATAAGAGCGATCAGAAAGTCAAGGGAAACATATGGTTCGGGGTGCAATTATGAGAACGTTATTGAAAGTCCAATCCAATTAGTTTCTGGAGGAATTGACACTTTTTTCGGAAATTGGGCAAACGGAGTCCAAATCAAGAAATTTTTGAGCTTAAAGTGGGTTTCACGACATGATTCCATACACCAAGCTTCAAGTTATTTGAACCTCATATACCCAAAATATAGCCATTCTACCATTTTAGAGTTTGAAAAGAATTTATAAGGCAATATCTTGCTCAATATATGTTCAAATCCAATTCCATGCATGTATGTGTGATATACATACTATGAGCTATGCACATGTGAAATTTCACCTTATTTTGAGCACGTAGACATCATATGCATATGATGTCCCATATCATAATTCCAATATCTAAATGCACTTTTGTCAACTTGCATAGCATCCTTAGGACCTAATTAGCTTGTGATTCAATTTTGAAGTCATTTGGATAGCTAGAAGCTGATCAACTGTCAAATTCAGTAAAAGATGCTAACTTTTGGGCTTGGAGTGCGTGTAGGATCAATGGAAGCTGGTAAATCACCAACAAAGAAGAAAAGACTCACCTTGAAAGACATTACTGCAATGGAAGAGCCCTTTACAATTCCCAGTGAAACATTGAAGCCAACAAAAGCATGGATATATGAAGCGACTCTAGAAGTAGAGGGCATAAGGGTGTACCAAGGGACCTTTTGAGATCCACAAGGCAATGCAGTCGATGTACCAATGATTCCACGTGAACTCATTGAACATGAAAACCAAGAAATCACCATCAATAATTTGGAAAAGGTGGATCTACATGGGTTTTCTACATCTGTGTCGGTAGGTATTAATTTCCAAAGGGTCTATGAGCTGGCTACTATAATAAAAAAGGATGGCAAGGAAGCCCTCACTACACTTGAAGAGGAAAAAGTAAGAAAGTGACAACTATACTTCAGCTCATAGGTGATGCCTTGGGATAACGCAACAAGGGCAGCTCAGTCAGGGGAAGAAGATACACTATAGAAGTATACTCTCAAAAACAATCCCATCTTTGAAGACATGGTGGATCCACGAGAGGTCAGGATTTGTAAATTGTACAACCAATTTTTCCATATTTGCAACAAAAGGCCACAAAAGTATACTACACCACCTCATGCCATTGCTACCATATTCACTTGGGCATTGAGAAGCAGTGTGCCAAAGAATGTAAATTACGCACATTATTTACAGCTGATAAACCCAAGTATATTGGTAGAGCTAAAATCTTAACAAAAATAGAATATGAAGCGATCGGATTTCTGATATGTACCTTTAGCCCTAACCATGCTTATGACTTCGTGCACATGTGACAGTTGATCACATCGTGAAATCCTTGATCTTCATCGGCCCCCGTGGATCACTTATTGACCTATTGTGCATGGTGTCTTTGCACCATATCAAACCCCACCTACTCCTCTTTCTACATGATATTTGCAGACCTGCATCATGCGCTACTTGAGCTTGCATGCACTTGTTAATTTGTGGTTGCTCCATCCAACTGTATACCTACTTTGCATTAGAAAAAATATGAACCCTCTATGGCCCTTTGGGATTAAGGTTAATTAGAGGCCAACCAATAGGAAGAGGGTAGTGGAGACACTCTATGTCCTCAAAATAGGAGGGGGACAAAGTAGTCTTTTACTTCTTAATGGCCTCTTACCCAGTGAGAAGGTTAGGAGGGGTGGGGGGTTGAAGGGGAACACTTGGACAGCTCCAAGTTTCCCTCCTTTTTGAAACCTCAAAAGTTTGAAATTTTTAAAATTTTTCAAAAATCAAATCTTATCTTCTTAAAACCCCCTAAACCTATTTTATGGTCAACAAAGCATTTTTTGACCTCCAAAAGTCAAAATGTGCACCAAAAAATCCTAAAATTCAAAACTTCTAAACATATTTTGAAACATCATGTTCTACTCTCCAAAGCCTCTCCAAATTATCTTTCTAGAAGCCCTCCTTGCATGCAACCATCACATTCACCCTCTACTCCAACATTATCTCTCTACTTCTATCTCCAGTGCAGCAACAAGAAAGCTCCTATCTCCTCCCCTCCCACCTCCCATTGCCACACCAAGCAAGGGTCATCCACCTTCTCCTATCTCCATTGTGGAACTAGCCATGCTCATCCCCCTCTTTGCCACTACCACCTCCCCTGGGCACACCAAGCAAACTCATTCGCTTTCTGCCACCTGTATTGTAGCAACAAGCAAGGTCCTCCTCCTCCTCCTAATTTCCTTTACTCAACCATGGCAAGCTCTACTCCGCAAAGGTGGCCAAAGGATAAGGTCAAAATACTTGCATGCCACAACACAAGAGGTATAAATGGTGAGTGGGTGCCATAAGAGGTCACCAAAGGTGCTTGGGTATACATAAATCCATATGCTATTGGCCCTTACCGTGTTCAAAATCATGCAAACTTGGATCATCATTGAAAAGGAAAGCTCCTTGGCTTCAAGAATCGCAAGGACAAGGGGACCGTAGCCCCTGTGCAATATGTTTTCTCAATGTCAATCATGAAATTGCAACAATCAGCTTGATTCCCAACACATGAATACAAAGCTGGGTGTGACAATGTCTTTATGGATTCATAATTATGTTTTGTCTTGGTTTTTTAGTCATATTTTCATCTACATTGTTGGAGGAGAAACCACTTCATTGCCTCTCCGGCACATTCAATGCTATACATGTGGATATTGAAGTAATAATTTTTGCACACCTTTGCCCTGCCAAATTGGTTCAAAGAAGAATTTTCTTCTATTCTCACTCCTATATTGTACCTACTTCTACACAAGGTTATGGGAAGCTTGAACCATTCAAGGTATCTTACTTATTAAGTATGGAGTGGCGACAACGAGATTTATGGTCGGTAGCATCTTTTAAGAAAAAGATGGTAATAGATGTCCAAAACACCTTGAAATATTCTAAAGCCTTAAGGTATGTGGGCTTTAGTTGGTGTGCCTATTCATTGTTTTGTGAATATGTTTAAAGAGTTTGCATTTCCGGAGGCAACCACAATGCTTGTGTGTAAAGATGTGCATTATGAGGATTTAGGGAGGCTTTTAGAAGAGAACCGGAATTTTATGAGGCATGCACAATGGAGATAGGTACCGGTATTGGGATACACTATTTAAAATCCCCCACCTCCTTGTACATATGATTTCATTATGATCGTTGGATGTGCAAGCTTGGAGTGTGGACTCCCTTACAATGTGTAGATGGAGCTATTGCAAGCTTTGACATTATAGTGAGGATACCCTTTGATGCTTTGGAAGCTATCCAAGTGAACAATCATGTGGACTCTCAGCAACATGCGAGAACATTTGGCCACTATGGGTTTTAAAGACCTTCAGCAAGCTATTTTTCCACAAGGTGAGAATCCTTTTACCAAATTTTTAGTCCATCAAAGTTTGAAAATCATTGCCTACTTATTGTTGAAGTCTACAAATTGGCAAGACAATGGAATACAAAATGAAGGTCGAGGATGATTGGGGCATGGATGGAACCATGTTATTGTTGTTATGGCTTTGTAACTCTTATATTTTTGGAAACAATCCACACTGTAATCAATTTGCTTAGGTTTGGAAAATTTTGGACTTTGAATATAATTCTTCATTCTACAATAGCGGTCTTGTGTACAACTTGTTTTAGTACCATTTTTACTTATTATTGAAATCTACACGTCACAATGAGACAAAACTCAATTTTTGAAAAAAGAGCCAATTTTTTTAAAGACCTTCAACAAGCTATTTTTCCACAAGGTGAGAATCCTTTTACCAAATTTTTAGTCCATCAAAGTTTGAAAATCATTGCCTACTTATTGTTGAATGTCTATAAATTGGAAAGACAATGGAATACAAAATGAAGGTCCGGGGTGATTGGGGCATGGACGGAACCATGCTATTGTTGTTATAGCTTTGTAACTCTTATATTTTTGGAAACAATCCACTCTGTAATCAATTTGCTTAGGTTAGGAAAATTTTGGACTGTGAATATAATTATTCATTCTACAATAGCGGTCTTGTGTACAACTTGTTTTAGTACCATTTTTACTTATTATTGAAATCTACGTGTCACAATGAGACAAAACTCAATTTTTGAAAAAAGAGCCATTTTTTTAAAGACCTTCAACAAGCTATTTTTCCGCAAGGTGAGAATACTTTTACCAAATTTTTAGTCCATCAAAGTTTTAAAATCATTGCCTTTTTATTGTTGAATGTCTACAAATTGGAAAGACAATGGAATACAAAATGAAGGTTCAGGATGATTGGGGCATGGACGGGACCATGCTATTGTTGTTATAGCTTTGTAACTCTTATATTTTTGGAAACAATCAGCTCTGTAATCAATTTGCTTAGGTTTGGAAAATTTTGGACTTTGAATATAATTCTTCATTCTACAATAGCGGTCTTGTGTACAACTTGTTTTAGTACCATTTTTACTTATTATTGAAATCTACGCGTCACAATGAGACAAAACTCAATTTTTGAAAAAAAGAGCCATTTTTTTACTGCACCTTTTTTGTGTGAAAAAAGTGCCTTTTCTTAAAAAGACCACCATTATAAAAGGGGGGACTCAATAAATCATTCTAACTTTTCACTTTTGTAACCCTTGAGCTCTTCCACTTTCTGTATACACTCCAAACTAGATATGGATGCCTCCATAGCCTCTACTTCTACCCCAACATCCACCCCTTTGTCACGCTTCACCCTCTTCCTTAAGGACACCAACTACAAAGGAAAGTTGGATCACACCTTTTTCACTTGTCTCCCCAACCTTGATGCCATAGTTTCCCTCCACATGGACGTATTTGTTGAGATTTCAGAAGTCATGGAGGAGCACATCATAAAATATCCTCAACCTTTTTCACTTGTCTCCCCAACCTTGATGCCATAGTTTCCCTCCACATGGACGTATTTGTTGAGATTTCAGTAGTCATAGAGGAGCACATCATAAAATATCCCCCACATGCAAGGATTTGGGTGCCTTGGAATCTCTTACGCTACATCCACAAAGGTGATCGCCCATTCTCCAAGTGGGTGAGACGGTTCTAAGAGATCGTCGCCAATGCGGGCCTTTTCTTCAACGAGCAGGCCCCAAGGGTGCCAGCACTAAAGAAGCACAAATTGGGAGTCGAGTATATTTCCCGGCTGGCTACGTTCATCTTTCTTGTCACTGAAGTGTCCTATTTGGAGGAGATGTGACTACCACACCTTCAGGTTGGATCCATCATTAAGGATGCCAAGGAGCAGGAGTGTTGTCCCCATGAACCCTTTGGTGGAAGGCCAAGCAGTTCAACTCCAGTACCCTAGGGGCTCGAGGAAGTGGTTGAAAAACCCATCATTATGGCCAACAACAGTGACACTCAAAAGGGTGACACTCAAAAGGATGCACCACTGATGAATGAGGTAATCCAAGAAGTAGAGATCAGCCGCTTGTCATCAAATGGTAGTGTATGGGGAGGAGTTTCTTTTTTTGCATGACTTTGAGAAAGCATTTGGCTGATGCATCGATGAGTGCCTGAGTGTGCTATGCACTAGCGCTCAATTTCACCTAGACCACATACCAAATGTCCTTGAAAGCAAGCTCATGCCACTCTGTGACTTTGTCACTAGCACCATTGCAAATGTGTGTGCGGAGGTTCTGGCAGTAGAGTCGTTACAAGTGGCTGAGGAAGATTTCCAAGCCACACAAGCCAAGGTTGTGGTGATAAGGATGCCTATTCTAGTGCAACCCTCTTGATGAGCCAAATTTTGTGGATGTGGTGAAGTCATGCATCGACTTGGATGCCAAGGGAAATAGAGAGGAGGAGGACAAGGAGCAGGAGGTAAATTCTACCTTACCTTTAAAGTTTTTTGTTCTCACCTTAAATGCAAGCGGACAGCCTATGGACTACAATCCTCCCTTGAACATTACATAGGAAAACTCCCCTTTGGAGATGTTTCCATTGTACACAATGAGTTTACTCCCCAAGTTCATCTCATGACGTGGTTGTCGAAAGTTTTGAGCAAATTGTTGTGCTTATTCACCATTGCCCAGCCTACTCATCTTGTGTTCCTAGTGTGTAGGTTCCTTGTATCCACTGTATTTGGCACATGCTTTTGTGGCAAGGTGCTTGCCCAGATAGGACATGCTTCTATTGATTCAAGTGAAATTGAGGCCATAACGCAATTCTCCTGCTGGTTGGGGAGTTTCCTTATGTGCTAAGAAAACTATGGGCTCCTCAAATGAATGATGTAACTTTTTATCTTCTCAAAAGTGATAAAATATATGGAGTTGCCTCTCTATCTTTTACATTCTTTTCAATTACATTTGAAAGTCTTAAAAAAATCATAAACTTGGTGTTGTGATTACTAAGGGGTGTCCTTTTTTCTTTGCCAAACAACTTGTTGTAAGTGGGTTTGCAGTCAAGGGGGAGGGACAGAATGGGCGTCTAGACACTTGAATTCAAGCAGTTTTTGAGGTTTTCTGGTGTCCTCTGGTTGGCTGATCTCTGCGCCCTTGTGGCCACCCCCCCCTTTTGCCTCCATCCTCGGAAACCAATAAAACTCAAAAACTGCTTGAATTCTAGTGTCCACACAGTACTTCATCCCCCCTCCCTCCCCCCTCTGACACTCCTAGAGCCAAAGCTGAATGTGTGTATAAAAACTTGAATTTAAACAAAATATGTGCTTTTCTCGTGTCCTTGTGTGCAAAAAATACCAGAAAAGGCAAAAAAGGGGGTGGCCACAAGGGCGCACAAATTAGCCAAATAGATACCCTATTTGGCTTATTTGTGCGCCCTTGTGGACACTCCCCTTTTTTAATTTTCTGGCCTTGTCTGCACCCTAGGAAACCAAAACATCTCTAACTACTTGAATTCAAATATTCATGCACAAACACACCCCCTTTCCCCTTGACACTTGTGGACCCAAATGTTATTCAATACACAAATATCATTTAACTTAAACACATTAAGAAGCTAAAACGCGTAAATGATTTTGGACACAGAAGATACAAAGCTCTCAATCCTTTGATAATTGTCAAAAATTTTGGATACAAAAGTAGGGTGGTTATTACAACAAAAAGATAGGTTTCACTTCGATTAATTCTCAAAGTCCCGCCTCAGTCGGTGCGCAAGTTGCATGTCCTTTGGCTGTATAGTCACTCTCTTTGCATGTATGGTGTAGAGGTTGGTATCCTCTAGCACAAAAATGATGTGGGCCATTGTAACTTCTTGAATCACCTCCAGTGCATGATTTGGGGTATTGAGCGTGGAAAATCTCAAAAGAGACGCTTTTCATTCCCTGCCTTCATCTTTGACATCAAAATTGTCCAATGTTTTCTCTCCATCCTCTTGCCATGGAAGCATTGAACTGCCCTTTGTAGAGCTATTTTGTGTTTTTTGTCTGCTAGTTTGTACCACGGAGTGAAAAATGGACAAGGATAGACTAAAGAAGCCCCTTTTTTGTAGCCAAGCAAACACTTGATGGTCTTTAAGTCCATGCCTAAGTGTCACTCCACATCAAAGACACCAAAACCCTCAACCGCCAACTTCTCACATGCAAGTTGGGAGTGTATTACTTCTGTAATCCATGGAGTTTTCTCAAAAATCTGGTCTCTTTGGGCACCTCAATAGCACCCAATCATTAAATGTATTTCTTTGATTGCACACTGAAAGACGGGGTGAGAGATGGCTCGATTGAATCCCTTCACTTGGTTTGCAACAGTGCTTCATTCATTAGAGTGACACTTAACCTCTCTAAACTTCAACCTTTCACTATTTAACACTCATTGATCAATTTCAGCACAAAAGCGACCTTTGTGCCAATCATTGCAAAACAAGTAAAGGGAAGACCTTAGACTTGAAAGTCCATGATAAGAAGAACGCAACCAAAAATAAGAAGTATATTGTGTCGCCTTCTTGAGGCAACTCATAAAATCTAAGCATAACTTGTTGAAGTCTTTTGAGTTCCACAAAAATATTTTTCCACATTGTGTAAGGGAAGCCCTTCTCTCCGAAGATATTATGGAGTTTTGCCTACCTTTCCCCTTGCCTTTGATGTGCATGAAGCATAAAGTGAAGTTGGCATTGTGTTCTCAATGTGTAGGTATGTCCCAATGAAGGAGAACACATCTTCAGTTGTGGACTTCTTTGCAAGTTTGATCTTGTGCGGAATGGGAAACAGGTTCTCCATGATCCCACGGGGTATACTTTAGGAGTTGAAAAATAGCCTTGTAGGCTTTGATGCTGCATGATCCCATCCTCATCACAAGCTTGTCGCATGTCATCTTCACTATGTACATTTGCCAATTTATACATAAGCTCCTCGGTGAGTGCATCCTTAATGTGCTCCCCCCCAAGTGAATGTAAGATAGAAATCACATCATGGGTATTGAGACAACATGTGAGAAGGTTGACTCCATCATCTTGGCTTGTTCCACTGCATGCCTCCTGAATAAAGTTTCTAGCAACCAACAAGATAAATATTAGCGAATAGGATGAAGTAGATATGTATCCTGCAAGTGAAGAACAAATCACCTTGTGGCTGTCACTTGCTATTTGTGTGCTCCACCCGTATGTGAAAATGTTTCAATGGATAAAAACACGCACTTGCGTTCTCTTGCACCAAGGGGTGTTTCTTTCAAATGTGTGATGGTGGTACAAAACTTCATAATGTGGGCATCCATTTCCTACGTTTTTTATTGGAGTTTTGCAACCTTCCTCTCCGAGGAGGAATTGCTTTGTTGTAATGCCAGTGCCTTGAGTTGAAGATCTTGACATTGGTGCATCCACAAATGCAAAGAAGCAGTTGTACCCATAACTGCTTGCAATATCCTAATAATCATGCTTCTCCCCCTCCCAAGATATTGAAAAAACATTGAAAGGCTATTAAATGATGGATGGAAGCAGCTTATAGGATCATAAGGGTACAAATGGCCATCAACCCAAATGTTCATATTTTTCTCACCAACGGCGCGATATTCTTGATGATCTCTACTCACCCTCACATGCAGCCTTTAGTGTAAACTCTGTGGGCAAGAGAATATGTAGGCTTTTGCTGTGTGGAGTATGTGGTGGTGGAGGCACACAATTTGTGATGTTTGTGAGCACCATGGCAGTTGATGCGTGAAGAAGCAAAGGATGAAAAGAGAGAGGGAGAGAGAGAGAGAGAGAAGGGGGAGGGGAGGAGGAGGAGAGAAGGGGGCAGGGAGGGAGGGGGAGGGAGAGGGGAGGAGGAGGAGATAAGTGGTTAGAGAGGGAGAGAGGATGAAGGATGAGGAGAGAACAATGGTTTTTTTTTTGGGAAAGAGATTTTTGAAGAAGTGGACTTTTAGTGCTTGTATGTAAAAAAAAAGATCAAAAACTGGTTTGTTTGATATGCATATATGTTGGGAGAGAGTTTCAAGTAAGAAATAAGTAAAATTAGTTTTTTGAAAAAAAGTCAATTTTTGCCCCTTAGTTATGATCGTTTTTGCTGATGTGGCCACCCTCCTTTACTCCCTTCACTTTCCAAAAAGCTAGAGAGAGAAAGTGGCCTCCTAGATCCACATCCTACATGTACCTAGAAAAATAGGCTAGAAAAGCCTATTCAAAACTAGCTTCATAAATGTCCTTGTCCCCTTAACCTTACACTACATTAGCCTTAATCCCTAAAAATTAGGATTCCTTATCAGGCCCATGCAAAGTCCATATGTTTTCTAATAGGCCCACCGACAACTTTTGGGGTTAAGTTATAGCCTAGCATGGTGACAAAGGTGGTGCTGTCAAAGTAGACATTGCCGTCATTGTTTTCCCATGGACAATTGTATTACAAGGGGCCATTCAAGGCCATTCATTCTCGCAAATATTGGCTATATTGGAGTATTGTCCAAAGCACATACCATAAAATGGCTTGTCTTATGCAAAGTGTGCAATTTGCCACCTTTCTTACATCAAACAGACTGCCAACTTGGCATCAAAGCACCTATACCCGTCTATACATCACCTATGGCAAGGCCATGAATGGGATCTCTAGCAACCTAATCCACCTCACATTGGATAACCCACCCCCCAGTGATCGGCTTCAAAAACCCTCATGCAATGACACTCACAAAAGGCTATGCAAACATGACTAGCCATAGTCTCAGAAAGGACTCTTTTAGATCGAGTCTTAGAATTGGCCAGGACTGCCAAAATAAGCAAAAATTGACTCCACAATGTCATATAATGAAAGTATCCACAGCACAACGTATATCCAAAACGTGAAATTTTCATTACAAAACCGCAGGACGTGCTCAAATAGGCGCCAATGATTATGCAAGAAAAAGCACAAAACCAACTCCATATGGGGAGTCAAACGCTCTCAATAGAGCACAAGCACTCTCAAGTGCTAGTCACACATAAATAATATGCATTCAAAACTCCCACAAAAATTGTAATGGCTATCATTGCCAAAGATGCTCACAGATCTACTCTGTCCACAGAATTTGTGACTGTCCCTGTGCATGTAAAACTATATCTGAGAAGCCATCAATGATCATGCATCACATAACTAGACTGCATTAGGCACATATCAAGATATGTGCAAATAGAGCATTAAGAAGCTTATCTAAGGAGGAATCACACATTTCAAGAAAAAACTTCAGAGAAAACACAAAGCTGAGCGAGTTTTTCCAAAGAAAGGCTACAACCAAAGGTCTTGTACATGGATTTTTCAGTAAAAAAAAAAGATATATTTTTTTGAACCTTTTCATCTATCAGTCAAAGAGACAACTAAAAATGTATTTCTTCCAAAACATGTGATGATCACATAGTAGCAAATACATTCTTTAAAGCTGGTGGACTTGGGGACAAGTTTCATCTCTTCCCCCCCTCCCTTCTACGATAGACCAACATAGCCAAGATAGCAGCACTGATGGATGGAGATGTATGGAGAGGTATATGCTCTCTATGATTTCTCAGATGATTAGGGCCAAGGACTTTGTACCGCACGAGATTATTCATGTAGATCTTGTTGCTCCCCCGTTGGTCATGGAGGTACTTATTAAATCCATCTCTTTTATACATAGTATGGAGGATCTCTCCAGGGTTAGATATGCTTGCCTAGATTTAAAATCTTTTTGACAACTTGCCTCACATGGAGACACATCTAGTTGGTATGCACAAATGAAATCATGGTTTCAACTATTACATAAATTTAGTATGGGCAGACTACCCACCTTCCACCAATACTCATTGGATGCACCCTCCTTGTCCCTCCCATGGTTTGAGATTACCTTCCTCATCAGACAACATGTGATTCAGTTAGACATGAGGAGGACTTGGACAGAGCCGATAAGAGAGCTTGGCACAAAGATGGATTTCTATAGAGATCATCTTCTCTAGCTAACAGAGGATGGATATGTGATCATACTTGCCTATATAGAAATTCATTTATCCCATCATGGGACATGTTGTGCTATTGGTCAAATGCGCACATCATCGCATTAGCTAGATATTGAGACAGAGAGATTTAAAAGAATACCAACAGAGAAAAACATTTTCCAGTTGTGTCATGTAGATCCAAAGATAGAGTCACATCACATATGTGATTTTCTGGTATACTATGAGAAACGAGGGTGCTTTCTATTCAAAGAGGGTTTTGGACCAATGGCTAGAGTCATGAGATATCATGATAAAAAATGCCTTGGGTTGTTTTTGCTAAAGCTGCATAGACAAAGGGAGAGTCTCTTGAGGAGATTAGACAGTGGGCGACATTCACATAGAGATCATTGACTTCTTTACATTAGAGACTCGACAGTCAAATAAACAATCTTCATAATAGACATCAGAGTCTGGCTATACAAGTGGTATATTGACTGACAGAGTCATGAGCTTGGGAGAGCTAGACATCCACATCCATGAGGCCCACCATGACATCCATGGAGGCTCCACCAAAGGATGAGGACTATTGTAGCACGACATGGGAGACGTCTAGTATGACTTTTTACAAAGCTAGACATTGAAAATGCTCTTCAATGACTACTACAATACATCCTTCGACAATGCCCAATGCTGAACATCCTTAGACACTGATGTTCATTTAAGCTTTTATCTTACTTCATTTTATTTTATACCCAGACTTTTTATTAGATCCAACAAGATTGTATTGGTTTGGTCTCATAGGTCATTTTTTCCTTTTGAAGACGTTTAAATAATATTTCATTTCATTTCATTTTCTCTCTCTCTCTCTCTCTCTCTCTCTCTCTCTCTCTCTCTCTCTCTCTCTCTCTCTCTCTCTCTCTCTCTCTCTCTCTCTCTCTCTCTCTCTCTCTCTCTCTCTCTCTCTCTCTCTCTCTCTCTCTCAAGTTCTAGGCTTGCAAAGATTTTTCTATCCAAGCTAGATCAACCTAGAGGAAGACTCTTGAGAGGGTCCCACTTGGTGTCTTGGAGCCTCCATTTTAGTTTGAATCTCTCTCCTCTCTTTTTCTCTACTCTGCAATCCAAAGGTGCATTTTGAAACCTCTCTCTCTCTCTCTCTCTCTCTCTCTCTCTCTCTCTCTCTCTCTCTCTCTCTCTCTCTCTCTCTCACACACACACACACACACACACACACACACACACACACACACACACACACACACACACACACACACACACACACACACACACAGAGGTGCACCAAGAAGAGCAGACTCAATACAACAAGGAGCCAAACACACGCCTCATGGTGATAGGTGCAACTCTTCAAAAATCTAATTTTTCATTTGGGGGGGGAAGGGGGGTGTTTGATGGATTACAAGGGATCAAGCAAACTACTAGTCAAGCTATTGTCTACAGTGCAAGAGCTGGCTTTTGAGGAGGAGCATGCGCCATAGTTCAGGGTGTGACGGGATAATTGATGTATCATAACCATGAAAAAAATAGGTAAGGGTCAATTTAGAATGTAATATACCTAGTTTTTGAGTCTAGTGGTAGGTTAGTCTTCATAGAGATTATGTTTCCTTTTGCCTAGGCTACATACCAAACTTGGGTATCCTGTGTGCAGCCAACTAACCTGCACCAATAAAAAGAAAGATAACTGGAACTAAACGCAACTAACCTATACAAACTTTTTGGTAGCTCACGTTTTGCCAGCTCCAAGCAAAAGAAAATTTTGACAGTGTGGGCTGCAACAACACCTATGCGAAGAGAATATAATAGGCTTGCATCCTTCAATTAGTAAACCTGTCGCGACGTGGGCTGTTTTTGAGAGCTTTTAAAATTATTTTATTTTTCTATATAGTGTGTTTATGTTATGCCCCCGTCCTTCAAGAAGTAAATTGTGTCGACGTAGATTGTTTCAGAGCGCTTTTAAATTATTTTCTTTTTCTATTTATCTCATATATGTTATGCGCAAATGTACTAAAAAACCATGTCGACATGATCAGTTTCGTAGATCATCTTAGCGGAATTTTCTTTGCATGAACAATTCAACATATTGAAGAACAATTTAAGGCCACGGTAATTAGATATTTGCATCACCTAGAAAAAGCTATGTTGGAATGGGAACTTTAAGACAATAACTGAGTGTATCATTGTTCTTCATGACCATATTTGCATTGCCTATAACATATTGTGTCAAGAGTGGCAACTTAGATGATAAATAAGCTTTTTTTTTTTCAATGTTGCTATATAAGTTGATTGACAAATCTTTGTTGTAGATGTTAGCCAAATGAATTCTATTGAATTTTGAGTGATGCTTGTAATTACTTTGGATTCTTTTTAGTTTTACTCTATCAAGTCTATCATGCTTATTGAATGGATTAATTCATCAATTCTTTGATCAAATTTTTCCTTGTCGACATAAACACTTTCAAGCTTTGATAGAGGAGACATTGCTCACAAATTTCTTGACATATTTCACACATTTTATGAAGCAGATTACCTTTCCCATACTCCATGCTATGCTTTGATGTTAATCCTTATAGAGCTATGTTAATGTATCAAGTTACTGCATGTTAGGCATTATTAGTTCCAAGCATGGAAAAAGTTTTAGATTTTTTAGTTCTACGAAGCAATTTACCTTTCCCATACCATGCTATGCTTTGATGTTAATCCTTATAGAGCTATGTTAATGTATCAAGTTACTGCATGTTGGGCATTATTAGTTCCAAAGTTGTTCGAGTTGGCATAATTAGTTCCAAGCATGGAAAAAGTTTTAGATTTTTTAGTTCTACGAAGCAATTTACCTTTCCCATGCTCCATGGTACACTTTGATGTTAATCCTAGTAGAGGTTTGTTAGTGTGTCGGGATACAATATATTTTGCAAGACTGAAAAGCCATGGCCTCTCTACTTCTCTCAAAAACTGCACTTGTCGACACGGTCAGTTTCAAGCATAGAAAATTTTTTACATTTCTAAGTTTCATGATGTAGATTAGTGCTCACTAACTGAGCGTGTCGACTTAGGAAATTTCAAGCAATTAATTTAAAGTCAATTTGTGGAGTTTAAGTTTTTCATTTTATCTTAATGCTTGTCAATACTAGGGAATTTAAGACTCTCTTTATTTGCTTATAGCCATATTAGAGGAAGATCAACTAGCAATAGGGGTAGAGCAAAGCCTCAGATGCCCATGTCAAGGTTGAGTCTAGTGATATTATTAGCTCCATTTCTGCACCCAATAATATTGCCTCTACAGAGAAACAAATTACCCCTTGGAGAGGATGAAAGAGAGAGCCAAGAAGATGTAACAGTTGAGTCCTTGCATGATATAGACTTAGTCCTCCCTAATAGGGCTAATATTTATATAACTAATTGGCAAGATCATGCAAATCCCTTGTTGTAATTGGATCATGACCTCGAACCACTCTGTCCACTCTACTATCCGCTACCACAAGAACCATTGGTTGCACTACCTTTAGCTCAATATGTGTCATGCCTTGCTCCCACCGTCTTCATCTGATCTCTTTGCTCTTGGCCTTGGCAATTTCCACTGCTCTTTCAAATGTAGCAAGTTCTTCTTCATTGACCTTCTTATTTACACTTTGATGCAGAATCCATAAAGTGACGTACTTTGAGGAAATCCCCTGGTGATACTTGGGATGCAACCCCTAATTGCACCCAAAACCCTCTAAAGAGTTGCAAAACTCTTAAAAGTTTTCATGGACATCTTGTCACAAAACCTGTCAACTTTGTTGTTGCTTTTGGTGATGTCACTTTCTTTCCCAGTCTGTCAAAAATCACTTTCCTCACTTGCCCCACAAAGAATCTGGTTTAGGGCGACTTGGAAACCCACTAAAATCCCGCTGGGCTTTTCCATTTTCCCTACAGGCCGTCGAGCTTTTACGTTCTCCCTGCGGGCCCACCGGGAATACTAAAAAGCCCAACGGCCCCGCAAAATTATATATATACGGTCCTGCTAGGTGTTATTTCTTTGTTTCATCTTGAGAGAGAGAGAGAGAGAGAGAGAGAGAGAGAGAGAGAGAGAGAGAGAGAGAGAGAGAGAGAGAGATGACCTCCTTTGCAGGCATGTCGAGAGGAGAGAGGAGAGAGGGAGAGAGGGAGAGACTTGACCTCCTTTGCAGGCACGTCGAGAGGAGAGAGTAGAGAGGGAGAGAGGGGGTTGTGTGGGCATGTGCTCTGCATCACAGTGCATGGCAGTAGCGGAGTACCTGACCACACGATCCGGGTATGTGTTGTGTGTATGTGTTTTGTGGTAGCATTCCTTTTGTCGTATTGCACGGAAATCATAAGGTACCTTACCACACAATGGGAGTGTGTGCGTAAGCTCTATGGAGAAGTGCTTACCACGGGGGCATCACCTCGGTGATGCAGGGAAGATGGTGTCCTTGTGGTAAGTATTGTCTTACTGTCGGTAAGTCAACTTCCCTTCCCCTTTTCCAAAAAACATATGTGCATCGATCGATAATATGGCTATATGATATTTGTATGCAAGCCATTATTTCTCCTTACATTCAAGTAGCACTTGATTAGTAACGCGGCGAATAGAATGTCTTTTGTTAGAAGCATCCGTGTTTGCATGAATGTGGCATTCAGGTCGTTAACTTGGTCGTGCGAACATCATATAATTTGTATGTGCATGTGCAGTTAATTTTTTAAGTATTAATTATATGAAATACTTGGTCGATAACGCGGTTGTGAAGAGTATTTCATATACAAATATTTGAATTGCTTGATTTTTTTGTTTTCAAATGTCCATATGAAACTATATACTAGCTAATCATATTCAAAAGATTGCTTTATTCATCAATCATCGCTATTTTAAATGCTACATTTATATAAATCATATGCAAAAAAGTATTGGCACACAATTTGCATGTTAAATATTCACTTTTATATTTTTAAAAGACCTCAAGCATTATCACTATTTTTAATACTTCATTTACATAAATTCTCTGTCAAAAAGAATTTGCACACAATTTGCATGTTAAATATTCTTTTGTATCTTTTTAAAGAGCATCAATTATCATCACTAGTTTGAATGCTACATTTACATAAATTCTATGTAAAAAAGTGTGTGAACACAATTTGCATGTTAAATATTTATTTCTATCTTTTTAAAGAACAAAAAATTCTTTGCAATTTTCTTGTCCGATTTGTATGCTTCTAATGTTTTAAATGTTTTTGAAGTCTTTAAGTTAGTGTGTGCTTTGTTTGAACTAGTATGTGCGCACGGAGAAAAATATAAGTTAAAAATTCAATATATGTTCAAATGTGCCAGATTGTTAACATGTATTGTTTGATCTGGATTACGTTCTTATAAACCACTTATTCCATATTCATTTTACATGTGTAACAGATTGCAATTTTAAGTGAAGATTGTTTTCAATTTTTATCAATATTTCCTTGCACATTTCTTAAAGTCTTCAAGTCGGGTTTGCCTGAAATAGTATGAGAGTGTTAGTGCCATTCGCAACCATGAATTTGCATTTGATATTCTTTTTTTTATTGTCCACTGCAAATATGACGCCAGATCAAAAGAAAAGTATTATGCGTGCCATTCGTAAAGAATGTAATTTGTTTATCTCATCATGTGCAAATGGTCGCATATAGCAATTAGTGAAAGTGATGTCTTCATCAAAGACCTCACTAGTGCTATATGGGAGAACACAGAGTGCAAGCTGGGAGGTGAAGGCCAATACGAGTTGTTGATTCCAACAGGGATTTGAGAGTTTGACCCCCACCACAAGGTTAGGACAGTGTTGGGTAATATGAAAGTATGTTGCAGATACGTAAAGGAAGATATCCCACTTGCCTGCGACATGTCAAAATTAGAGCTCTGGGATAAATTGTGTGAGGAACAGAATGTAAAGATGAAGCATGTGAAAGTGCACGACCAAGCAGGCTTACCCAAGAGATTGAGGATGGCCCAAGATGTGCAAGCAACTTTGAAGGTCGATCCGATGCCAACGGCACCAGCACAATCATTTGCACGGCTTTGAATACCAAGTACGCTCATCTTGTTGGCATCCCTCACAAAGCCTTGGTAGAAGGTATGAGGGTTGAAGCAGGCTCCTTTGGTGTGTGCACATTGTATACCATCAAAGGCATCTCTTTTTTTCCAAACCACATTACATATGTGAGAAAATGCTACAAGGGAGGGAGTGAGGCAAAATTTGACAGCTTTCAGACATAGCAAGGAATGCAAACGCTTCACCCCTCCATGGTAAGGTGCATTGGCTTTACTACCGAAGCTCCTTGGATCACAATATTCCCATACTACAATGGGGGTACCGTGGGCAACATGATGTGCTGCTTACCATTCGCTCACAGATTATTCAGATGACACATGCACAGGCTACAACACTGCTGGAGGTCATTGCCTGCAGCAAATATTCATATACAAGAGATAGACATGGCGTGGATCAAAGTAGTGATCGAGCAGGTGCCAGCCATTTGTCACGTCTTAATCGATGACGTTGTGGCTGCCCACTTGGGTGAGATAATGCACAGTGACATGCACCTGTTCAACATAATGTTGGACTTTACTCGTGCAAATAAACATCGCGTCAGTATCATTGATTGGGGGATGATGCTCAAAGTGCCAGCTAAGCGGGAAATAATTAATTATCTGCATCCAAGCGCATAGTCAGACTCTACAGTTTTGGAGGCACAGAGAGTAGGGCATGCAGAGATGGCTAAGTGATCGTGGATTGCTCCAAAACTATATGATCTACGATGCACATATGCATACACAAGAGCGAGCAAGATTTATGCATTGGACTATCTATTCAACATGCTGGAAGATTTTTGGAGTGCAGCCAAAAAAGTTTATTTTCGAGAAGAATTTTTTCACCACCCGGACGAAGATGTTATGAGGACTATTTGGATTAAAGTAGATTGTTGGATGAAGTTAAAAGGGTGGGAAAAAAGAAGAAATGCATCTCACATGTTGATATTTTTCAAAGAATATTTAAAGACAAACCCTAACCATGTCCAATGTCCCCTTGTTGAACTTGCACCATCATTTTATGTGAATTAAACATTTTTATGATATACATTTGTCTTGTATAGGGTATTCTATTTTTTATTGAAGTGTATTATCTGGTTTGAAGTGGTTCACCTCCTTGAGTCAATTATCTTCTGTCATTTCAAATTTTTCGTGTTGAGTGTCGGTATTTCAAATTTGCCTTGTGGTTCAATTAGTCGGATTAGTTGTGGTTTGATTTAGTGGATTCTGACGTCTTATATAGTGGACAAGAAGCTGCTATCTTGTGTATCTCTGAGGTTGTTGTATTTGCCAATGATATTGAATATTTATCTATCTGTCGATTGCCGCTCCAAGAGAAAATAGCCAATGAAGGACAAGATATTTCAGCGCATGAAGTGTCTAGCACATAGTATGTAGGCACAGCAAGCGACGCGCACTGCTCGACGACTCTCAAAATGGGCAAATCCAAACCACATGCAATGGAAAGAGATCAATAAAGAAGTTATGAAGGACATGATCAAAACAATATGGCCATGTGAGGACACAAAGATCAAGAAAGAAAGGTGGAAGGTTTCGAAGTGCAACCATGATGCGATCAAAGAAAACACTGAGAGGATTTACTTGGAAGTTTATGAACATCCCATGCACAATGCATAGTGTGCGTTATATTTTGCAAAAATGCTATAAGCTCACTTTGTGCAACAGTGACCATTAGACTTTTCGTCAAAGGAGATAACTATTGTCACCCATGATGTAAGGAAGATTTGTGTCACTTTCACCCGAGATGAGCAGGCGTTGATAGTGGAAGGCACCGACTTACATCTAAAAAGAGAGAAAGATATTTACACAAAACAGCTGGCAGAGAAAGATGTTGAAATAACAAGGCTTTCTATAGCCACCCAGACACCCCAACCCTCACAGGTCCGGATGGAGAAAATCATTCACCACTTAATCAAGGACGTTCAAAATCTGACACAACGAGTGAATCCAACGCCTGTACAAGGGACACACATCAGCCACCTTGTCCTGCATCCAGATTTGGTCCCCTCATCTACTTCAGATGCATCCTCATCTTCCCAATGTCCAGTTTGCTACAAGAACTTTGATGGACGGAGTGGATATTATACATTAACATGTGGTCATTATTATCACTTCGTTTGTCTTATTTGTTCAAGGAAAAATAGTAGTCGATGTGCAATCTGTTCACAAGATATTTCACAAGGATTATATATTATGTTTGGCATGGCAAATGAGTATAAATTCAAGCCAAGATATCCCCAGCACAAGTAGAAAGTTGTTTGGTGAACAAGATGCTGCTTTCGAGCAACACAATTGAGATCAATAAACTATGTATAATCGTGAATATGAAGCATTGTATATGATCAAAACACATTTGAATACAAGGTCTTTTACAATGGTTTTTGACACAATCTTCATTCTACTCTCAAGCTTGAATCTGTAAAGTTGTTATCTGGTTCTAAGTATGAGTGTTGTGGTTCTCCTTATAATTCAACCTCCACATCTATTATCAAATTCTCTTATATTTCGTCTATAGTGCATTGAGATACACCAACATTGAACTCTTATTCGTCTTTGTTTTGACAATCATACAACCAGGTTGGCATTTCCTCCTTGTAGCCAACACTTTCGATGTGATTCAATATCTTTTTGTTGCAAAACATATACACTGATTTTTCCGCTGTGTTTGCTAATATTCTGTTGCAGATAGTATTGTGAACATACTTGTATATACTCCAGTTTATCTCTGAACTTGAGTTTGCTGCACATTGTGCCAATACTTCCATTGCAAGGCGACGTAAGGGAGAGTAATGCTCTCCACCATTCATCATCCACCACTTCCATGCAGGTTGCTTTTTTGCCATTACCTGTACAAAATCATTCGCAAAAGGACCTTCTTTTAATCTAAATGCAGTCATTTCTTTGATGCAATAAATTCGTTCATGAACGTAGGAGAACAGAGTGTTGACCACGTGATAGAAGTTGCTTATCACCTTTGTATTGGACATCATATCTAGATTCCAATACTCCGGATCGAGCATGTAAGCAACCCTATGGAGTGGATTATGAGCACTCTTCCACCTTGCATGAAAATACTTGGCCAAATTTTTTTGTTGTTTTCTAGAGAATGGTAGTCGCCACTCCTTCTCTACTACAGACTCTTTCAGCTGTTCGGGATTTTCAAGACTCTGTTAGACTAACCACCATGTCATCCACACTTTGCCTAAGTTTGGTGCCCTTTGATCAAGGTTGCGGATCGCAAACATAATGGGCATCATTACATGGTATGCATCCATTACACTACTCCACCAAGCAACCTTGTTTACATTGCCACGTAGACATGTAATTTTATCTTTCACATTTCCTTTTGCTCAAGCTGCCATTCATCAAAGGCCAGGTTGCGCAATTGAATGTGTCATTTATAGCGCATTTATTACCGAGAAAAGATTCCAAGGTATAAAAGTGCGTGCAGAGTCGAATTTTAGCAGGAAGTTTCAACATCACTAACATGCGCATCCTATATAAATTGAGCACTCTTTGTCATTTCAAGATAAATTTCACAACCTGACACGCTATGTCAATTTTTTTGGTGAACCATGTGGTTTCTTCTCTAGTATACCAATCATACAGCACAAAGTTTAAGCTGTGCGTATTACAACCATTGGATGAAATGTGTGGAAAGCACTTCTTTATTAATTTATTGGTGTTTTTACAATTCATTGCGTTGTCCATGACTACTTGAATGACATGTTCAACACCAATTTCTTACTTACGTCAATCAAGACCTCAAAAAGGTATTTGCCACTTTTAATTTCACCAGAACTATCAATCACCTTTATAAACGTTTCTCCCCTTGGACAAACCAGCATTACATTGATTAGCGGTCTTCTTTGAACATTTGACCAGCTATCACTCACAATTATATCTTGAAATCAAAATATTCCCAAGTATTATTTTGCCAACACGCTCTTTGACTTCGATGTAACATTTGTCCAAGAAAACATTTCGTATCATGTGATAAGAAGGAGCTAAAAATCCTAGACCAAACTCACCGATTTTCTTCCAAGCAGCCTTCCAATGATTGTTGTGTACCATGACCAAAGCACTTCCAATAAAGAATATTGCTTTGGCGAGTGCAGTTTGTGCTTCTTCTAGAGACTGCACTGGAAAGCTTTGATGTAATGATTTTTTACGCATTTGACCAAGTCTACCTTCAATGTGATGCTTAAAAGGAACACTACCTGGAATTTCCTCTCCCTGTGCAGGTTGTTCTCCAAGGTTAGTTGGCATTACTACAGGATCTACGGAGTTAATATTTGGCTCTAAGAACTCTTGACTCGTAGTAATAGAGCTATATATCTGTTGTCTCTTGCCACCCTTTTTGGTGAGCTCTTCTCTCAAACGCTTTGCAATTGCAGGTGCCTGAGGATGTTCACATTTCGCATATGTCGTGAGCGTAATCCCACTCTTTGCCAAGAGCTTTTTTATTCTTTGGCTTCTTTGTACCACTTGTGCCTACATTTTGCTCCATTTCTTTTAAACTAAAACTGAAGACAAAAGAATCATATGTTCAGTTTTTGAAACATTTTTCTTATTTTCACTATATATTAAAATTAAAAAACCATTCAATATGAAATTAAATATGATGCACAATATGAGATCTTCAATGCACGTTAGTCAATCCGCATATCGATCACCTATATTGTGAGCAAACATACACATTGCAGTACAGTCTATGCACGGCATAATAACTACATAATGCTATGAATTTCTCAATGCAATTATTATTATAATGATTATTTATGTCTCCACTTTGATTTGCAAACAATAATACATATCTAATTTCAATTGCTACAAAAAACAAACGAAAGCGATAAAATATATGATTGGTCATTTGATCATGCACTAATAATTTATCGTAATACATAATGCACTCTCTGTATAAACCAATGCATAAACTAATGCAAATAAATCTTCAATATAATCACTCAATTGAGGACTACTTGTACCTAGTGAAGGATTGTAGCCTCCCCATGCAACCAATTCAATTTATAAAAGCTATTTTAACCCAATTATGGATTATAGCTCTTATATTGTGGAGTGACAGTCTAAATCAACTTAAATCTATGATGGTGAAAAATGCAAGACTTCAAGGATCTTTATATGCCCAGTACACTAGCACAGGACATCCGACCCTTGACTATCGACTTGTCATTTACACATGCTCATCTTCTAAAATCAATTACAACGCGCTCATTTGAACCAATGGCTTCTTCGTAACGAGCATAACTCTCCAAGTTTTCAATTGTTTTGGTTTTGTATCTTTATATCTATAAAAAAATTTAAAATTCTTTAGAAGTGGTTACCGAATTAAGAATCACGTTTGGCCCAAAAAAAGGACCTGTGACTCTGTAACCTTACCTCAATTCACAAGGACATTACTATACCTGACACTGGATACACTCCCCAACGATTTGCCTAGCTAAAGGACGGCGGTTAGCTATTTACTATTTATAATTACTCCCGCCAGGCTACCCGACGGGCCCACCGCGAAAATGGAAAAGCCTAGAGGGCACCGCAGGGAAAAATAAAAACCCAGAGGACTAACCGGCTCTATGGATTTTTGCAGGTCATAATCAAAGTCATGTTAACAATTAACGTGATCACGTGATTTTTTTGTGTAAATAATAGAGTTGTTGACGTAATCACACGATCGTGATTATGTTAATGAAATCCCTGACTCAAAGTCACAATCCAATCTGTCACCTCTTCCTTTCCTATAAACATTGGCCTACTAGAAGCCATCTCTTTGGAGTCAACTCTCTTTGCTTGAGAAATTCCACAAAATTTGAAGTCTTGTGCTTCAAAAAGACCACCACTTTCTCTTCAAGAATGCTAAAACTTTTTAGAAAAATCACGTCAGCTAGGTGCACAACCATGGAGTTTTGGCTCCCCAACAAGATCGCCAAAAGATGATAGAGCAAGAGACAATTGTTGGACGGATACGCCGCGACGGACGTCAACACAGCGAGAACTCACCTAACATGTAATGTCAGCTAAGGACGAAGCTCGACCCGCAAGCGCGTGGAAGCAAGTATAAGGTGTCAACCTACACTCGGCCGACTCCTAACTAATTCCTACAGAGGTCTCTACCAATTGTCTAAGTCACAGCCTTCAAAAGTGCAAGAGAGGAAACTTCCTACAATGCTTTCTAGAGCCGAACACCCATCAAACAATCTCGAAACACCATAGAACTTGAAGGAGACCCTACTAATACCAATAGGTCACTCTCCCTAAGGTCTATGAACCAAAATCCCGACCCAAAACACCCGGTGCAGAAACATGTAGGATGTCTGGCCGAAATCTGCAGGTCTTTATTTCCAAAATCTAAAGTGCCTAATGTGTAGTTCTACTCAATGTGAACGCATGGATATGCTGCAATGCAAAATCGGACAACGTATGCTCACCCAAACAACCGATGAAGCTCATAGAAGGAGCTCGCAAGGCCGGACCGTACGCGCGCAATGTTGGTATTGGCGCGTAGCTCTAGTCGGGGGCAACACGCTGCACTTCTCCGCACTTGATTCCAACCACCGGTGCACATGTAGTGTCAACACAAAGCTCACACTCGCTCTCCCGTACACAGTACGCTCACTCACAAACTTCAAAACTTGTTTTTAAAATGACAAAAGGTCCTTCATTAAGGTCAAAAAGTGGTATATATACCTTACAACTTCTCAAACCCTAAAGTTCCAAAATCAACCATCTACTCAATCTAACTATCAAAACTGGGATACAATCTGGAAACTTCTGGAAGTCCCAATATTTACAAGGTGAAAAATCGGGTTTTCCTCAATGAATGAATAATTACAAAAATAATAGTCCTCCGAGTAGTTAGATGCCGTGGGGTGTGTCCAGTTTCTAACATCCCCCCCCTCCTTGTTCATGTCGTCCCTGACATGGCCTTGATCTGCTGCTTCATCTGATCATTTCTCGCATCTTTAGCAGTGATTCGTACCTAGCTTGTAGGTTCAGCATTGTTGGGCCAAAGATATCTGTATTCATGGTGAAGAAACCCGTATAGAATGCTTCTTCAAAAGCCTAGAGGTGATAGGATGGTAGAAACATGATTCTTTGATACAGCGCATGTATCACCTCCTTGGAAGGCTGACCTAACAGATCATAAACACATCTGTATGTATCCTGGAAGAAGAATATGATGTCGGTCACCTAGCCTGGCTTGAAGGTCTCGAACACTGCTAAGATGGTTCTGCAAATCTTCCTCATCATAATGCATGTAAGGTCACGTGAGCCAATGAACAACTTTATGGCGCCCGTTAGGGTTTTCACCATGTATTGGACACTTATTCTGTCACCTGCCTTCATGCCCGGCAACTTTGGGTAATTCAGCCAAGTGGGTTGGCTTCTTTGCAAAATTTGTTGTGCCTTCCACGTCCTAACCCTTGGTAGGGGACAGATGCTGAGATTGTCTCTGATATCTTTACGTGCCTCTACCAGGTGGATTCGGTATTGTGGGTACTTGGTAAGCCAAGCCTTCCTCCACTTTGGCTGAGAATCCACTATAAGCTTAACTCCTTCTGGCTTTGAGGTGTCTGCATTGTAGAGAGGTTCCGTTGGCTCTTCTCTGACTCACTTGTTTCTTGTTGCTTCCTCATATTTCAACAATGGATATGGGAGAGAGGGTTGAAGCCACTTGCGCCTGAGATTGTTGGCGTCGATCTTTTGAATTCTCAGAGATTTGAAGACCCTCTGCTCCCATTCCAAGGCTTCCTTCATGCTTTCTCTTAGCTCTTCCTCTATTGCCTTACGCAATTTTTCCTCCTCTTCTTGTGTTAGATCCTATGGCTCTTGAGAGGATCCTGCTATGGTTTCCTCTTGCATGTGTGTGTCCACAGGATCTGCCACATTTTCGAGGTCGATGCCCTCATTGGCGGCTGGCCCTAATCTTTCTGCCTCTCCTCCTTGCTGGCCTTTCAACTCCTCAATTTGCCTGAGGAGTGTTTGCTTTTCCGCTTCAGCTTCTCCGCCCATATTCACGAGGAGGTCATTAAGTTCAGCGTTTACTATTTCTGCCTCCTCGATCTTTTTCTTTATGCTTTCCACTTCTTCTTGCAAGGCTTTTTGGCCCTCCTCCATTCTTGTTTGCATTACGATAGAACCTTCAGCCATCATTAACCTCTGCTTTTTCTCAAGAGTCAGCTCCTTCTGAAGTTCCTGCATTTGATCTTCATATAGTTGACTCTTGGAAATGATTTGAGTCGAGCTCGTAGCTTTGACTCTAGCAGGTAATGCTCGCAGCCTCTGGATGGTTTGATATTTGAATTTTAATTGGTCCTTGAGCTCAAGGACTTCATCCAGGCTTGCTTCTTGTTCTATCTCTGCTTTTTCCTTGGCATTTCTCATGGCTTCTAGTTCTTTCGACTCTTCGGCCAGCTGTAGTGTCAGATTATCTCTTTCTCTTTCGGCATCTCGCAATGATTTGCTGAGCTGCAGACACTCTTCTTCAGCTGCTTGTATTCTTTTTGCTGCTATCTCGTTTGCTTCTTCCATTGCTTGGCAGTTTTGTAGAGCCGTTGCCAAGCTGGCCTGCAGGTCATCTTCTCTCTCTTTTTGCCTTTGGCTTTGTGTTTGCAGAGAATCTACTTCCTTTTTTATCTATTCTTCAGTGGCTTTGAGAGTTGTCATTTATTTCTCTGAAGCCATGGATTGTGCCCTCAATCCGGCTAGCTTTGTCATCACCACGTCCCAGTCATTGGAGGGCAGGTGCAGGTCTACGGTGTCAGTAGAAATTTCTTTTAGATCCACTAGCTGAATGCCTTGCATCTGTTCTTTATGCCCTGTCCTCGCCAAGTCGAATGCAACTCTGGCGGCTTCTTCCTTTGAATAGCCTGCAGCTAGCAGGTCCAAAAATGCATAGTAGGCCTCATCTAATCCTTTTTGCTCAGACTCAGGCTTGGCCTCTTCCTTTGGCTCAGGTTCCTGCCTTTGCTCTTGCTCCTCAGCTTGCCTTTCATCTTGTTTGTCCTCAGCCTCCTTATCTTTTGGTGGAGGGCTGCTGGGAGGTGGTGAGGGCAGTGGAGATGGCTGTGGGCTAGGTTTAGGGCTATCTGGTAAAGCTGCCGGTTTGCCCTTTAAGTCCCTGTCTGCTTTTGTTTTTCTTTCTCTTTCTTGGCTTTCTTGTTCATCTAGCAGTGCCTGCCTTATCTGCTCCACTCCCTCCTCGGTGAAAGGGATATGGGGAATGTTTTCCGCTGCAGCATCAAGAATCTCAAAATTCTTGATATAATCTTCAAAGCGGTCCTTTTGCACTCTTTTGGAAGATCCGGACATAGACTCGAGAGATGGCTTCCAGAGTTTGTTTAAATCACCCTTGAGGGCTCTTTCTGCTCGGAAACTCTCCATTAGCCTCTCGAGTCTTGCCGCTTTTTGAGACCTGGTTTCTTTGGCCGGCACTTGAGCAAACTCCTTCTTTCCTTTCTTCTGCTTGGGTTGCTCCTCTTCAACTGGCTCCAGCCGTCTCTTCAATCTCGTAGCCACCCTTGGTGCCCTTTGCGGCTCATCTTCCTTGTCTTCTTTGATTCTCAGCCAATCATTCTGAGATGGGGAGTCAGGCCACCTTCCTTTAGTGTGTAGTGCCCCATAAACCACCTTGGTGATCAGTTCTCCTGGCACTATGTATGTTGGCTTTTTGTTGCCCATCTTTACTAATCTGTCATGTATGTATGCCGCATAGTTCATTATCTTTGGGGTGCCCTTCGTCATTGCCCAAGTAAACATTGTGGCAATTGCACCTAGCGGCATCCTGTACTTCTGTGGCCTCTTCGTGCACATGTGGAAGTACTGGTTGTACAACTGGCTCATAATTGCCACCTTTGGGTTGGCAATGTCTTCAAAGGTGTAATTTGCCTTTTTCTCCTTGTACACCTTGACTTCATCCCTTCTTTTTGTTACACTGTCCCCCTCATTGGAGAGGTCTAGTGCATGGGATACAACCCGCTCCGTGATTATGATCTTTGTATCTTGTATCACTTGTAAACTTGTTACCTTGGCCACTCCATCCTCTTTGATGCTTGTTGCAAACTCCGATACTCTTTTGATGTCCACTCCTACTGGTATTGCTTCGAAGTAGTTGTGGAGGTCAATTTTCTCCAAGTAGCCGGCCATTTTGCTTCGTACAAATTCATTGAGTTCTCTAGGCAGCATTGGTAGCTCTATTACATTGCCTTCATTGTCTTTGAACACTCCCTGGTAGATCTTTAGGTCATTTGACTCTAACAAATCTTCTTATATCCAGGTGCTGGTGGGCTTTAGTGTTACCTCTGGAATGACAAAGGGTTCCACTTCATCCAGATAATCTTTGATGGGGTCATTCTTTTCCTCTTTGCCGGTGACTTCGAGGCTGCCATAGATCCTGTTGCACTCAGTAGTCCGAAGTTAGCGTTTTTTCCATATTAGCTGGGAAACTGAGTTTTACTTATCCAAATGACTTGAAAATTGAAATTAAAGCTTTAAAAGGAACTTGTGAAGTTGTGCATGTGCTCACAGTGCAAATCTGGTCAAAAATTTCCATCTAGACATCCTATGCATAGGATGTCGTTTTCATCAGAATTGGTTCATACTTGACATGCAGGTAGTGTAAGGCTCATGGAACATGGCTATAGGCTTGGATTTGAATTTGGATATCAAAAAAGTTGATTTTTGGGCTGAATCGGGCTTTAGGTCACAATTTGGGTAGAATGTCCATCATAGGTAGCAATTGATGTCCAAATGGGTTAAAAATTGGCATATGGGCTCATTGCACCATGGTATTGGCTCCCATGATGTCATTCTTTGCACAGAAGGCTAAATTTATGCTTGAGACATCCTACGCGTAGGATGTCTTTTTCATCAAAATGACACTAAACTTGTTCTGTGGGTTGTCCTTGGCCTATGGAACATGGCCATGTTCTTGGATTTGAATTTGGACAAGATTTGATGCTTGTGAGGCTCTGTGAGGTATTTTTGGGCTCAAAAAGTGTATCTTGAAGGTGTTGAGGGTCAAAAGTGATTAGAATGGCTTCAAACTTGACATATGGGCTCTTGATGATGAGGTAATTGGATCTGGAATGATAAAACATCCCTTGCATGTCAAAAAGGTCAATTAGACATCCTACGCGTAGGATGCCTATTTCATCATTTTTTCTCCCTGACCACACAGATTGTTTGATGATGTGTTGGTGAATGTGTTGTGCAAGTTTCATGGGATTTGGACAAGATTTGGTAGGTCTTTGGCCCATTATTGCCTCTATGCCGTAACTTTGCATTTTTCCATGCATATGAGGTCAAACTTGGTCCAAATGTGATGAACTTGGTGTATGGCTTGTAAATGTCATTCAGAACATGTGCATGATAAAAGATATTGGAGTTTGTGCCAAAAAGTGCCCTTGAGACATCCTACGTGTAGGATGTCTCATGGTGATTTTTTCAGTGCTGGTGCTCCCAGTGCTTGCCCTTTGCCCCCGTAAGTCCCTTTTGAGGCTAATTTCAACAAAAAAGTCAAATGGATAGAGTATAACTCCTTGTGTGTACTTCAGAGCCTCCGAGCCGTTTTCTGACTTTTGGAGTGCTTTTTGGCGATGAAATTTCTCGATGTTGGTCTCCTCAGCTTCTCGATCCCTTGGGGATCCTTGCCGTATGGTTTTCGTGGACTTTGGCTTCACTGGAGCTCCATTTGAAAATTTGTCGCTCTAGAAGCACCCGTGGTTGCGTTTACATACCTTTGATGATTTGTGGTGGTCTACCACCATAGGATTTAGTTGTTGATGGTCTAGGAAAGCCGCTCGTGAAGTTTGGTGGCAAACGGACTTGCGTTTGGCCGCGAGTGCAATTTGACGCTTTGTGTGTCTGATGCCGTTTCTGAACTTTAGTGCCGCTTCGGGTCACTTTTTGGTCATGCGGGTCATATAGACTTGTCGAGATGCTCCTACCCATGAATTTTGGTAGCATTTGGTCGTCGTTTCGCTGATTTTCCATCGGGAATTAGGGTTTTTTCCGATGGTTTCCTACTGGCTTTGGCCATCCAGGACTGGTCTCCTAGACTAGGGTAAGCTGCCGATGAAGTCTTGTTGCTTTCGGGTTAGCCGTTAGGCCGCCGTCTCTACTTGTAGGTCTCTACCGCTCGCTTTGTGTGTGACCCCTACGCTAGTTTTCGCGACATAATGACAAACATGCGCAAAAATCTCAAGGTGTCTCTTATGTATGGAGCTCGTCGGGTAGTCGTGCACGTCGTAGAAGCTGCTGGAAGGTCGAGCCGCTCTAGGTGGCAGAAGCTCTCTCCACAAAGTCAATAGTGAGAATGAGCTAAAAATGGGGTGAAAATTTCTTATAATGGAGGTCCCCGAACCACTTTTCATGAAATTTGACATGTGCTCCTATCTTCTTGCGAGATGCCGTTTAGGCTCAATAATTTCTTGATTTGGACTCCATTTGCTCTGTTTACCAGAAATTTGGCATTTCGGTCAAAACCTGGCCAAAACACGCTTTCCGCTTCAGTCTCATAATTGCACCCCCACTGTACCATAGGTTGTCCTATAGTCACTGATCATCACCATATTTTTTGTTTTTCATTACGACTGTTTCTCACCTGCTTTTTGTATTTTTGAAGTTTTTCTGCAAAAAATTAACAAAATTAAAAGGAAAATAGCAAATCAAACCCAGAAAATTCCCAAAAATCATAATAAATCACAAACATCACCGCAACACATTATATACACTCACATGTAATTTTTATGGCCGGATTTCTCTGTTTTACCAATATTTTGCGTGAAAAATGGCTATTTCTACTTATATACACACACCTAGGGGCTTGATTTGGCGTTTGGCCCCATATACCTGTAGATTCATGTTGTATAAGGGCATATGTACTTGGGTTACTCCAAAAAAATTTGCAATCAAACAACAACCCTTAAAATAGTCGAAAATCATGCCCTTTTTTGTTGTTTTTGTCATTGGTTCCGCATTTGAGAGTGCCTCTAGAATGCCTCCCTCCCTCCTAGCCGGAGTCCTCCCGGACGACAAGGTTTTGCCTCGGAGTATGTGCCATGCATAGGTTAAAAAAAATTGTGCTAATGCCTGGCATATTAATGTGGCCCTACTTTATGCATACTCTGTCAATGCATGGAAAAATTAATGTTGTGCAAGAGAAGGGAATAAGCAAGATGCTTATTGTCATTCGCCGTCGAGGTTTCCTGCTTTCTTTGCAAGTAACAGCTGTAACTCTGCTGCTCTCTGTTTAATTGTCTTTTTTGCAAAAGGCAATTGCTTTGCCGACACTGTTGATGGAGTCGTAGCTGTTTCTAAGGATAGAATTGGCTGGGATGTAATGGCTATGGGCCTTATGACCTTGGCTTTCCATTGGTATTTTGTTGCTGCCGATTTTTGTAGATGGTTTGGCACTTTCTTGTTTTTGTCTTTCATTGGCATCCACATATGTCGGTTTTCCTTTTTGAAATTCAGTTGTCTGCTTTTCATTGTTGATAGTACTGAAGATAGTTCCGTTTTCTTTTGCTTTGGTATCCAAATGTGAGTGACATTTGAGTTATTGCTAAGCATTTTCTTTGGCATCCACATCTGTTTTATGCCCTTGGTTTGTGGTGGAACCATCTGCTTCGTTGGAATTTTGTGGTTGCATTGTTGTTTGTCCGCCCTGTCATTTCTATCCTTCCGCCTCCATACTTGTTTCCCGGGTTTTGGTAGCCTAGATCTTTGCATTGCGGCCGACGACTTCATATGTCTGTAATTAGCATGGTTGGCTTTTACTTGATTGTTTGTCGCGTGTATCCTGTTCTTTAATGGCATTTGTGCTTTGGGCGTTGTTTCCAGTGATTGCATGGCTTGCAGTTGATCATGCTTGTATTGCTGAGCAAAAGCTATCACCTGTTGTTCATGTTCATGTTGAATTTTGACCACCTTTGCTTTCCAATCTATCTGCACATTGTATGCTTTTTGCCAAGGTTGCCCCAACATCATTTGGTGTTGTGTGCTTTCATCGGTCACCACATAGAATTTGTGTGGATAAATATATTGATGTATCTGTACATGCAATATGGTCCATCCCAGTGTTTTGAACGGATGTGATGTGGTACTTTCCAGTACTTGAGGAGTAGGATGAAGTTGATCTGTGACTTTGAGCTATTGGTATAATCCGTAAGAGATTAAATTTGCTTGAGCACCCGAATCAAGCAATGCTGTTGATTCAACTTGATTGCTGCCCACTTTTACCATAATTATTGGCTCCACTGTTTCCTCCTCCAACTTCGTCAGTCGAATGGCATTTATTCTCAATGGTGGTCCCTTTGTTGTTGTCGTCGCAAAAGCCGTCTTTTTGCAATGCGTTCTTGTGCTTCGGCTTGAGCTTCCTCCCGTACTCGTTGTTTTTCCTTCATTCTTTGTTTTCCTTGATGAATTTGTTGGAGCATCTCTTGTGTGAGTGGTAGATGATACCTCCTCAGTCGACATCCACTATCCAAATGAAAGGGAGTTTAGCCTCAAAAAATGTACCTTGAAATCAATTGTCTTGTGATGCGAAAAATCATAAACTAGACCTTATATGATTGCCCATGCCTCAAAGTAAGAAGTACTGGATTAGATGTTGAATCTATTTGTATTCCATGTGTCTTAATATAAGGCAATTTAGAGAATTGGTGGACACCATTATTTCATCTAAGCTATATTCTCAATGGATCCTAGCTTGGACTAGTGGTGGACCTTGAACAAGAACTTCAAGTCTCTCCTTTGATCTTAGTTTGGATAGCTAGTGGTTCCTTGAAAGAAAGTTTCCCATGTTGAGATAAAGAAGGTAGTACAATAGAGAATGAACGATAATAATGTATGAAAAACTGCTTCCTTGGGGACAACACTAATTGAAACCATTGGATTTGATGTTTAATAATGTATTAAGTTTTTCATCTACACATAATAACTGTAATGATATCTTGCCAAACTAAATTTTAAACAAATTTAAAGTACTTTCTACATGATAATTGGAAGTTTCTCAATGTGGGAATCGGGATTTTCCCACTTTATCTGATATGGTCTTATATCCCAAATGATTTTATCATATTAAATTGATCATTTAATGTGTGAAAATGAATGGAACAAGATCTGGAATATAGATATGTGCTTTTAGATCTATCTCAACATGGGGCCAAAGGGAGAGAAGGCTACATCTCATTGAGGGTCCAAAAAGGAGATGGTCTACCAAAGAGCAATGAGCAAATAATGGAAGTCCTTAGATGTAGGGCCTTTAGAAACTTTAGACCTTAGGAAAGCTAGGCATGTGCTTGAGGTGCTTATCATGCTTGAGTTGACTAAGGTGATTGAGGTGCTTGTTGCACTTAAGCTGACTAAGGTGCTTAAGGTGCTTGTCGTGCTTAATGACTAAGGTGCTTGAGGTTCTTCATCACTAATGTGCTTGAGGTGCTTGTCATGCTTGATGATCAACGTGCTTGTGGTTTTCAAGTCAAACATGACTCCTACATAGAAGGGGGCGAGCCGTAAGAGTAGGGGATGACAGAGAACACACACACACACACACTCTCTCTCTCTCTCAAGGCAACCCTAAGACTCAAGAGGCATAAAGGACACATGTCAAGCTCCTAGCCATGTTGCCCTCATAGTGTGCCTAAATCCTATTAGATGGTCTTTAGGGAGGTCCAATGAGATTTTAGGATGCATTTAGTTAATTGATTAAGCTATCTCTCTCAAATGGGAAAAGAAGGACACTTGTCCAAATTCTACCCCTATTGTTTGATAGGACCATAGCTTGTGATTGGCTAGGCTTGGCATGGAACAATAGGGTGCAAGCTAGATTAGAGAGAGAGAGAGAGAGAGAGAGAGAGAGAGAGAGAGAGAGAGAGAGAGAGGTCAACCAAGGCAAGGGGGAGCCCTTATTTTTTCACATTTCTCACACACACTCATACACTCTCTCATGTGTTGAGCAAGAACTTCATCTCGTTCTCCAAGCTTGAGAAGCAGAGAGCCTACACCAACTCCTCTTGGCTATGGAATGAAAATCCAACCAATAGCCATGTTTCAAAGCAACAGTTACCATCTTCTTTATCTCCATTACTATGCTATGCAGTTGACAAGTGGCAAAGGCATAGATGCTTTACGAAATGTACAAAGGATACCAGATTATTATCGTTGTATTATTAAAGTTCTCTTTATGAGCTACAGCCTATTAATGCCTGGGCAAACAGTGTGTATTCATTTTGAGCATTCAAAAATCTATAAAGTAAATACGTGCAAGAGAAAAATGCTCACTCTTGCACAGGGGAGATTGCACCCAGTGTCTACATTATTCTTCTCTTCTCTCTCACCGTGTTGGCATAGCACTCCTCTTTAGGAGGTGCACTTGCATGTGCTCTCTCCCACTCTCTGTCTCTCTATGTTTGCGTGCAGTCTTGACTATGTGCTATGCAATTTTTCAGCTATGCAAATTCATGGTTTTATCACTTGTAGCATGTCGTTCTTGGTATTTTGCAGGGCTCGCGACATTTTTGTTTATATAATTGAATACCAAATTTGTATTCATTGAATGGGTTTTTCAATTCAACTAGTTGGAGCTCCATTTCTACCCTCTCAACACCTCAGTCTAGATTCTCTACATTACTCTTGTGTGACTTGCTTCTAATTTTTAGTCCTCTTTATTTTGGTCTAGCTAGTCTAGATCTCCCCTAGCTCCAAGCATGCCGGTAAGCTTTAAGCTTGAGATCTAAAAAGATGTTGATGGAGATTGCAATATAAATGATGGCCATGATGATGGAGACTGGCATGAGCATGTATGAAAGACAACGAGACAATGAGAGAAAGGAAGCAGAATATTTTCTCGGGCTCGAGGTGGTGCGATCTACCTACAAGTGGAGATAGAAGGCTCCCTCCAGGCTTGGACTCCCGCAAATCAAAGAAAGATGCTCTGCTACTCAAGGCAGAGCCCTCTCGATTTGAGAGAGAGAGAGAGAGAGAGAGAGAGAGAGAGAGAGAGAGAGAGAGGTAGATGGGCATCCTTCCTTTTCAATTGTTGTGATGATGAAACATGTAGCTAGCTAGTGGGGGGGAAGAGAGAGAGAGAGAGAGAGAGAGAGAGAGAGAGAGAGAGAGAGAGAGAGAGAAGCTGGAGATCCATCCTATTCAATTGTTGTGATGATGAAACAAGCAATAAGCCTAGTGGGGGGAGAGAGAGAGAGAGAGAGAGAGAGAGAGAGAGAGAGAGAGAGAAGTTGGAGATCCATCCTATTCAATTTTTGCGATGATGAAACATGCAGCCAGCCTAATGAGAAGAGGGACATAGAGAGAGAGAGAGAGAGAGAGAGAGAGAGAGAGAGAGAGAGAGAGAGAGAAGACTCAAGAGGAAGAAGTTGACGCTAGATAGAGCTCTCAATTGTGTGTGTGTGTGTGTGTGTGTGAGAGAGAGAGAGAGAGAGAGAGAGAGAGAGAGAGAGAGAGATAATGTCTTGCACCAAGCCTTATGTGTGAGTGTGTGGTTTTGGGGTGGGGAATATAAGGAGAACTCCGACTAAAGAAAGAAAGCAGCAGTGACCTTCTCCTCTTCAAAGTTTGGTGCTCTTGGGTTGAGGGGCTAAGGACCCGGGGCGTCCACTATGTAAAAATTGCATATACATCAGGAAAAGTTTGGACTCAAAAATGGGCCTTGTAAGAATTGTTGATGTGGCATAGCTTTCAAAAAGTGGGGATCGGTAAATTTTTTGCAAATAAGATCCAAACTTGTCGGAGGTTGGATATTTAGAATCTACTCTTCAAATGCTATCTATTGATATATAACATGCATGTATCGGACATTGCCTTCATGTAGATCTAGAAAAAGGTGATCTTAGATTACCGTAACGGTAACAAAACCTGGCTGATTGAAAAAAAAAGGCATAAATTTCATAGAAGTCATCCAAACTTTTCGGACCTTGGCTCTTTAGAATCCATTTTTCAAGAACTTTCCAATGATAGGTCATATCATGGGGTTCTAAGCAATATTTAGAGGGGTCTACCGGGTTGCTTTCTTTTGTACAACTTTGATGATGTGTCACTCTTAAAAGGCCCAAAAATGAGTTCAAAATTTTCCTAATGGCACGTGCAAACAAGAGGTATATTAATAATCCCTTATTTGTATATTTTGAAGTATTATATGTACCCCTTATGTGTGCATTTTTACAAATACACTAGCCCTTATGTATGAAACTTTCACTTTCTCGCTTAAAAAAATGGCATAAATTTCATAGAAGTCATCCAAACTTTTCGGACCTTGGCTCTTTAGAATCCATTTTTCAAGAACTTTCCAATGATAGGTCATATCATGGGGTTCTAAGCAATATTTAGAGGGGTCTACCGGGTTGATTTCTTTTCTACAACTTTGATGATGTGTCACTCTTAAAAGGCCCAAAAATGAGTTCAAAATTTTCCTAATGGCACGTGCAAACAAGAGGTATATTAATAATCCCTTATCTGTATATTTTGAAGTATTATATGTACCCCTTATGTGTGCATTTTTACAAATACACTAGCCCTTATGTATGAAACTTTCACTTTCTCGCTTAAAAAAGCCTTTATGTAAAAAAAAAAATTTGTAAATGTACCTAATTATAAATTTATTATTGTGTTCGCATGTGCTATCTTACATAGTTCCTAGTGCATGCCCCGGGGCTGAGGAGTACTCTAATTGAAAAAAGAAAGTAGCATTAAGCTTCTCCTCTTTGATGCCACTAGTGCTCTTGGGTTGTGGGGATGGCCTCAAAGCTCAAGCCTTGGCCGTCATTGCGCACTCAATGCAAATGGGAGCGATATGGAAAATGACTCTACAACCAAAGTCAAGGCGCAAGGGTGGCAAGCTAAGAATCTAAATGTGAAGTGGAAAGGTCAATGGGAGGGTTGATCATCCCCTAGCTCCAAGCATGCCGGTAAGCTTTAAGCTTGAGCTTTGAAAAGATGTTGATGGAGATTGTGTCATAAATGATGGCCATGATGTTGGAGACTGACTTGAGAAGTTATGAAAGACGAAGAGACAGTGACAGAAAGGATGCATAATATTTGCTCAGGCTTGAGGTGGTGTGTTCTACCTAAACGTGGAGATAGAAGGTGCCCTCAAGGCTTGGACTCCCATGAATAAAAAACAGTTGCTCCGCTACTCAAGGCACTACCATTTTCTCAAGGCAGAGCGCTCTCGATCTGTGTGTGTGTGTGTGTGTGTGTGTGTGTGTGTGTGTGTGTGTGAGAGAGAGAGAGAGAGAGAGAGAGAGAGAGAGAGAGAGAGAGAGAGAGAGAGAGAAGTTGAACATCCATCCTATTTAATTGCTGTGATGATAAAACATGCAGCCAACCTAGTGGGGGTTTGGGGGGGGGGCGGGGGGGGGGGGGGGGGAGAGAGAGAGAGAGAGAGAGAGAGAGAGAGAGAGAGAGAGAGATAAGGAGAGAAGATTCAAGAGGAAGAAGCTGACGCTAGAAAGAGCTCTCAGGTGTGTGAGTGTGTGTGTGTGTGTGTTTGTAAGAGAGAGAGAGAGAGAGAGAGAGAGAGAGAGATAAATGAAATGATATATTAACATTGGAGAGGGGAATGGGGAGCACACCCGACACACAAACACTTGCCCCTATATAGCTCAAGGTATTCACAACACCCCTGTCCTCTCAAAAAACACCTTCAAAAAAAAAAATTTCACTAGCAGGGTCTCAGCTGCACTCCACCCAATGCACCTACCGCTAACAAGATCACCCACCCACATGCACACACCATTGCGATTGATCTCAACCCTCTCAACCCATGTGACTCCTCTTACTCACTCTCTTTGTGCATACACATACGTTGTCGGTGCTGGGGGGACACACACCTCCACGCTACCAATACCTCACGACACGAACTAGAGCCAAAGAAAGAGAAAAGGGGAAGGAGAAATCAATACTTGATAGGGGAAAAGTGGGTTTGATCTTGCTTCAAAAAACTGATTACAACCTTCAAAATACATGGCCATAGCTATTCCTTGGGAAAAAAACTCTTTGTAGGACGCTTCCAAAATGCTTTTTTGCCGCTCGCAGAACACTTCTCTTGCGACAAGTTCCTCAAGTGTTCTCGCCCTTCCCCATTTGCCCACACGAAGAGACACCCTGGTG
The DNA here is from genome assembly GCF_014529385.1 of Adiantum capillus-veneris. NCBI lineage: Eukaryota > Viridiplantae > Streptophyta > Polypodiopsida > Polypodiales > Pteridaceae > Adiantum > Adiantum capillus-veneris. The sequence goes on from NC_140942.1 coordinate 39,384,778, forward strand.
ATTCTTCTCGTTTTTTCTCCTTTCCAAGCAGCTACATGATGCTCCACCACCTGATACAGCTTTGGGGATTTCCTTCATGCGACCTCAACCACCGATTGCACGGTCCCTTTTTTCTTCTTCCGATTCTTCTACTTCCTCCCCAAGTCCAAAGAAAACAAAAAAAAAAACCTTTCAAAAGTGCTGCCCCACCTTCTTTCTCTTTTTACATATATTCTACATGCTGGGTCTACATACACTTTTTATTAATTAATTAGTTCGTCAGATTCCTTTTTGCAGTGAAGCCTGGCCTATTTGCCGGTGTTCCTACGGTGCAGTCGTCCTTACCTTGGCTGCTCCTGCCACTGACGTCCCCCCTCTGTCTTCCTCTGCGCAAACCTTGCTCCCACCATCCCCTCCCATCTAGCTCAACACACAGCCAATCTGTGCAAGAGAGATGATGTGTCTGTCACTCATCCTCACACAACTTGCTCCCCATTTCTCTTCCTTGGCATGCTGTGATCGCACAGGTTGGACCTTTTGTACCTGCACACAGTCACAACCCCCCGTGCAGCATCTCCTTGCCTTCCAATTTCACGCTCGCCTCTGCTTCCCTCTAAGTCACTCGCCTCTGCAGGTCTCATCGCCGCTGCGTCCACCTATGGCACAATTGCACGACACAATGCCTACGCGATACCTGGAAAAAATAAAATCACAACCTGTGAAGGAGCTGCTCACATGCGGCCTGTGTCCTTTCCTTTTACTTTTGTTTTTGGAGGGTATCTCGTGAGATTACCTCTACTTTGACCTGCTGCAAAAATTAGGACAACATACTTCCATCTTTTTCCAAACTTGCTAAAATAAGACCTCCCAGCCGCCACTACCTCTTTGAGCCTTCTTTTTTAGTTTTTTCTCGCTTCCCCTCTTTTCTTCCTTTTAGCCTTGAAGGTTACCTTTTTACTTTTGAGCTTACAATAAAAAGACCTTAACTTCCAAGCCTGTATTTGCATGCCATCGGTGCTCAAAACCGCACACATTCATCAAGTTCCCATTCCGCCCTATCATATTGAATTTCATTTTGTTGAAGCTATATCCTAAGAATCTCACCACATTTCAACGTCTCACATCACCGAACAGCGATCCATAACGCCAGAAGAAACCCGATCCGCCTTCTTCACGATTGTCTATGAGCTTGGTTTGGACGTATCCCAATGCTTGCAACTCTTATCAGTGGACCGTAAAATTTTGATTGATTTCCTATATCGCATACTTTCCTTGAACCTTGGTGAGTTCAGAAAGAGCCCGTGTCAGCGCGCTTACCGACGAGTCCTGGTGAGCACATACGTGACCCTCGATAAATATTCCACAGGCCATAACTTGCCCGTATAAGCTTCGAGCGGAAATTCAAAAAGATCGGCATGCTTCCCAGCTCAAGCACTTCATGCGTATCCATTCATATCACCTCAAGCCACATGTCCATGTGGGCCTTGTTCGTCAAGGATCTGCAAAGCATTCTAACTTTGAACTTCAATATCTCTCACTACGAGGCTCCGTTTGACGAGCCGTCTGGACCAACTTGCACACAGCATCTTGAAGACCATATTCTAGAGCACCAAATCAGCATCTCAGGCACCTTTACTTGTCACCCCAACTGGACCATTTTGGAGCCTTTTTGACAAAAAAAAATGCGTTAGACATACACTTTCACTATCATTTGCCTACCCAGGTCCTACACATTGGCATTGGCCCTTTGTCATGCACTTGCTAGCACCCATAGCTTGGCATAGAGCAGTTCCTTGTAGAGACCGAGTTTGGTTGCACCATCATTGCCCACCCCCTTGTTGAACATTCATGTTCATCCAAAAGTAGCCTTATTGAACTTGAAACTCGCAACACTTTGCAAACACTGAAGCACACTGGAAAATGCACAACCATATGTACAATATGTACATATTGTACAAAATTGTATATCCGCTACTCTTGAGTCCCTTCAAGTGGGTTCCCCAACCCCCTGGTCACAATCTAATTCACATCCGCCCCCACTCCTCTATCAAAGTATAACTTATGCCGTACAACATTTATCTTGTGCCTGAGAAGCTTACCATTAGCTCTCAGCAGCCAGCTGATAGGTCCCATTCAGAAAGGCCTTTTTCACTTTGTACAGACCTATCCATTTCTTCTTGAAATTCTTCTGGAAGGTGAAGTCCAAGTAGCTCTCATACTTCACTACCAGGTCTCCTTCTTCTATCTTTTTTTCTGGCAAACACTCAATGAATTTGGTCACTCGTCTTTCCCGTTGCTTCACATAGTAGTCTGTTGCTGCTTCCCTATCCATCCACAATGTCTCAATGCCGACAATACTATCTTGTAAGATGGCTTATGGAGTGGCATTGATGCGCCACATAACTTTCAAAGCACCCAACTGTGCATGCACTGGCAGCACTGCCTCCTTACCATAAACCAACTCAAATGGAGTAAAGTTGGTCTTGTCACTTTGTAGGACATCCGGTAGGCCCATAGAAACTTCTCTAGATTGATCTCCCATTCTATCTCTTGCTTATATACATACTTTGTCAGCATCTTGATGATTTTTCCATTGGCACTCTCCACAAGATCATTGCATTGGGGATGATAAGGCGAGGAAAATTGATGCTGAATCTAAATTAGGTTTTTCACCAATGCCTACATAAGCTTGCTTCTGAATCCTTGGCCTCTATCATAAATGAGTACCCACGGCACTCCAAAACAGCAACAAATGTTATCAAAAACAAATTGGGGGCTACAACCTGTGCATTTACCTCTTTCATAGCTTTGGCCTCGACCCACCTGGTGAGGTAGTGGATGGCTACCACAACATACTTCTTACCACTTGTAGACTTAGGGAGTGGACCGATGGCATCCAAACCCTCTTCTTGAAAGCATTCTAAGCAACAATGTCCCTCTATCACTCGGCTACTAAACGCCTCTCTCCTATAGTCTAGCAATCATGGCAGGTCTAGCATCAATAGTGCACATCCTTCGCTACTGAAGGCCACCAAAAACCCACTCTCAACCCTCAAATAGTACTTGATATTTCCCCTAGTGTCCGCTCTTCTCATGACACTGTTCCAGCATCAAGTTAATCTCTTCTTTATAGAGCACTCTCCTCAGCACCCCATCTCTAACCGTAGGTCATTAGGTCTTCACCTAATAATGTAAATCTACGAGCTTTCTGAACTATCCTCCTCCTTTGCAATTTAGACAAACTTTGAGGACACTGTCCTATACTCATAGAGTCTTCCACCTCCTTCAATGAATCCCTACCTATGTATGTGGCCAAGGCCACATATATTCTTGTGACATGTACCCGCACCTTACTGCCTGCCTGCTAGTCTGCCTCTTGGTTGTGCTCTCTCTTCACATGCTTGAACTAGATTTCCCTAAAGAACTTCAACAGCTTTTTGATGGCATAGAACCAATGCTTTAAGGAATCTCGCTTTACTTGCCATTGGCCTAACAATTTCTTGATGACCAATAATGCATCACCTTTGACCACCAACCTGGAAATGCCAAACTCGACACATTGTTTCAAACCTAGATGGAGGGTGAGATATTCCACTTCATTGTTGGTATGAAAATCCTCCAAATCATAGGCTTTTGAGAAGATTACCTTGATATGTGGAACGCGTATCCCTACACTTCCATCTACTTTCTTTATCACCCTCCTATATGCACCATCAAACCACATGGTAAAAGCTCCCACCATGTCTGGCTCCTCTCTGGCTTCATCTCATACCACTCTTGGATAAATTGGCAGATACGGCCTTGCTGACCAAAATTTCCACCAAATGGGATCGACTTGTATGGTCAATCTTGAAATAGAACTCAAATTCTTGCAACTCTATCACCCACTTCATGATCCACTTTCCTGGATTCAAGTGTAACACCAATTCAGGCAACAGATTGTTAGCCATCAACACATAAAACTCACGCACAATGAGTGCACTTTGAACTTCTTGCAAGCAAAAACCAAGCCCACAACCCACTGCTCCGATTCAGCATAAGTCACCTCTCCAGGACTTATCACCCTACTTTTGAAGTAGATAGGCTTGTAGCTCCTTCCTACCTTTTGCAGTAAAACCACCCCAATAGCCACGGTACCTACCATCATTGCCACATAGAAATCATCCTCTTGGCTTGGAGGGCACACCGTTGGCAGCTGACACAAAATTTCTTTCACTCTGTCAAAAGCTTCTTGAGCACCTTCATCCCATTCAAAGCCATGCACCTGATGATCCCTCTTTTGGAGAGGATAGACATACTGTGATAGCATCCAAAAAAAACACGACAAGTACTAAACCTTGTGCATTAGAGGGAGGCTCCATAAAGACTAGCACCTTGACCTTCTCCGACTCTGCCTCAATTCCATTTTGTGACACCACATGGCCAAGCAATTGCGCTTGAGGTTGTGCTAGCTTGCATTTCTTAGGATTCAACTGACCTCCTTCTTCGTCAAGTCTTTGAAAACATATCCGTAGCTTTGAAAAATGATTCACCTTTGAGCTATAACATCCAATGTCATCCATGAAAACCCTAATGAACCTGCCCAAAGTAGGGATTAAACACCCTATTCATCCAGTCTTGAAAGGTGGCGCAGGCATTCACCAAACCAAACGGCATCCTGCAATAGGCAAAGCATCCCCATGGAGAGATAAACTTCATCTTCAACTGGTCTTCAAGAGAAATCTCTATCTGAAAGTACCCTAATTATCCATCCATAATAGAGTACCTCTCATGACCTACCACCTGATTTAACATTTCATCTTGGAACATCAACATGTAGTGGTTTCTCTTAGTCTCCGCATTCAATGGCTTGTAGTCAAAGCACACCCGCCATTTCTCAATCTTCTTAGGGGGGATAACCACCAAAAAATCCCACTCTGACTCTTTCACTAGGTATATGATACCTACATCTAGCAATTGGTTAATCTCCTGCCAAAGAGCCTCCTTCTCAATCTTCCCTAACCTCCTTAGGTTTTGCGCCTTTTGTTTGCACCCTTCTTTGAGGATTATCTTGTGCTCTGAAACCTTTGATCCTCATAGATCCTTGTACTTCATCGCAAATAAATTCAGAAAAGAGGCACACAAATCAACATAGACATCTCTCTCTTGCTTGGCCAAATCTTTGCTTGAGATAGTAGTTACCACCTCCGCACCTATGTCATGAACCTGTGGTTGCACCTCTTTTTTGGCATGGGAGCCTTCAATAGTGACACCAAACAATCCGGAATCCATCCTTATCATACCATCCTCGGTTTCCTCTTCCTTAGTATCCATGTAGCCCTCATCATAGACTATCTCAATCTCATATTCATAGCTTGTTGTATCACCTTCATCTTTTGCTGCCACAGGGTGAAAACGACTCTCTTTGGTCTTCAAATCAAGTACCACTTGTCTCCCTCTTTCTTTGTCCCAGGCAAGGTGAACACCCTGCTCCCCCAATCCTGCTTAGCCCCTATTGTTGCCAATGGCCATGGCCTACCCAAGATGATTGGATAAGCATCATCACATGATTTCATCACAAAGAAATCAATTAGGCGCTCAATGCCCATCACCTTCACTCTTACATCTTGAGCCATGCCCAAACACTTGGCTTTGGTATGGTTAGCCATTCTCATTGTATATTTGATCTAGCTACTACTTTGACACCTGTTTCCTTCATAGCAACCTCCATCATGATGCAAATCTATGCTCCACCGTCTATATAGGCATGAACCTGCATCCTCTTTTCAATGACCGCATCCACTAGAGGAAGGACATCCATCGGGCTACCCACCCTGAATGCCATGTTTTGCACTACATGCACATTTCCCTTAGCCTTTGGCAGCCTCGTGCTAACGCTTGTAGACCATTGTCTTTGCACCTTGGGATTCAAAGCCAGCAATTGACCAAAGGTAATGTTAGCCTTTTAATTTTGAACATCGCTTACCAGGTCGTATTCGGGGTAGCGACGCCCTAGCTGAAAGTCTGCCTGCTTGATTTTGTGACGTCTCCTCTTCTTGCTAGTTTATGGCTGTTCCTTTCCTTTGTACACTTTCTCTTTACCTCTATAGGCCCTCGTTTCCCATTTGGTTTCTGTCTCCCTCTCTATCCTTGCTCTTTTGTTGGCAAAACTTCAACATCCTGCTTATCCACTCCGATGATGATACTTGCATCTAGCAATTGGTTAATCTCCTGCCAAAGAGCCTCCTTCTGAATCTTCCCTAACCTCCTTAGCTTTTACGCCTTTTGTTTGCACCCTTCTTTGAGGATTATCTTGTGCTCTGAACCCTTTTCTCCTCATAGATACTCATACTTCATCGCAAATAAATTCAGAAAAGAGGCACACAAATCAACATAGCCTTCTCTCTCTTGCTTGGCCAAATCTTTGCTTGAGATAGTAGATACCACCTCCGCACCTATGTCATGAACCTGTGGTTGCACCTCTTCTTTTGCATGGGAGCCTTCAATAGTGACACCAAACAAGCCGGAATCCATCCTTAGCATACCATCCTCGGTTTTGTCTTCCTTAGTATCTGTGTAGCCCTCATCATAGACTATCTCAATCTCATATTCATAGCTTGTTGTATCACCTTCATCTTTTGCTGCCACAGGGTGAAAACGACTCTCTTTGGTCTTCAAATCAAGTACCACTTGTCTCCCTCTTTCTTTGTCCCCGGCAAGGTGAACACCCTGCTCCCCCAATCCTGCTTAGCCCCTATTTCCAGTGGCCATGGCCTACCCAAGATGGCTGGATAAGCATCATCACATGATTTCATCACAAAGAAATCAATTAGGCGCTCAATACCCATCACCTTCACTCTTACATCTTGAGCCATGCCCAAACACTTGGCTTGGTATGGTTAGCCATTCTCAAGATTATATTTGATCTAGCTACTACTTTGTCACCTATTTCCTTCATAGCAACCTCCATCATGATGCAAATTTGTGCTCCACCGTCTATATAGGCATGAACCTGCATCCTCTTTTCAATGACCCACTAGAGGAAGAACATCCATCGGGCTACCCACCCTCAATGCTATGTTTTGCACTGCATGCACATTTCCCTTAGCCTTTGGCAGCCTCGTGCTAACGCTTGTAGACCATTGTCTTTGCACCTTGGGATTCAAAGCCAGCAATCGACCAAAGGTAATGTCAGCCTTTTAATTTTGAACATCACTTACCAGGTCTTATTCGAGGTAGACACGCCCTAGCTGAAAGTCTGCTTGCTTGATTTTGTGACGTCTCCTCTTCTTGCTAGTTTATGGTTGTTCCTTTCCTTTGTACACTTTCCCTTTACCTCTATAGGCCCTCGTTTCCCATTTGGTTTCTGTCTCCCTCTCTATCCTTGCTCTTTTGTTGGCCAAAACTTCAACATCCTGCTTATCCACTCCGATGATGATACTTGCATCTAGCAATTGGTTAATCTCCTGCCAAAGAGCCTCCTTCTGAATCTTCCCTAACCTCCTTAGCTTTTGTGCCTTTTGTTTGCACCCTTCTTTGAGGATTATCTTGTGCTCTGAACCCTTTGCTCCTCATAGATCCTCATACTTCATCGCAAATAAATTCAGAAAAGAGGCACATAAATCAACATAGCCTTCTCTCTCTTGCTTGGCCAAATCTTTGCTTGAGATAGTAGTTACCACTTCCGCACCTATGTCATGAACCTGTGGTTGCACCTCTTCTTTTGCATGGGAGCCTTCAATAGTGACACCAAACAATCCGGAATCCATCCTTATCATACGATCCTCGGTTTCCTCTTCCTTAGTATCCGTGTAGCCCTCATCATAGACTATCTCAATCTCATATTCATAGCTTGTTGTATCACCTTCATCTTTTGCTGCCACAGGGTGAAAACGACTCTCTTTGGTCTTCAAATCAAGTACCACTTGTCTCCCTCTTTCTTTGTCCCAGGCAAGGTGAACACCCTGCTCCCCCAATCCTGCTTAGCCCCTATTGTTGCCAATGGCCATGGCCTACCCAAGATGATTGGATAAGCATCATCACATGATTTCATCACAAAGAAATCAATTAGGCGCTCAATGCCCATCGCCTTCACTCTTACATCTTGAGCCATGCCCAAACACTTGGCTTTGGTATGGTTAGCCATTCTCATGCGTATATTTGATCTAGCTACTACTTTGACACATGTTTCCTTCATAGCAACCTCCATCATGATGCAAATCTATGCTCCATCGTGTATATAGGCATGAACCTGCATCCTCTTTTCAATGACCGTATCCACTAGAGGAACGACATCCATCGGGCTACCCACCCTCAATGCCATGTTTTGCACTGGATGCACATTTCCCTTAGCCTTTGGCAGCCTCGTGCTAACGCTTGTAGACCATTGTATTTGCACCTTGGGATTCAAAGCCAGCAAATAACCAAAGGTAATGTTAGCCTTTTAATTTTGAACATCGCTTACCAGGTTGTATTCGGGGTAGCCACGCCCTAGCTGAAAGTCTGCTTGCTTGATTTTGTGACGTCTCCTCTTCTTGCTAGTTTATGGATGTTCCTTTCCTTTGTACACTTTCTCTTTACCTCTATAGGCCCTCATATCCCATTTGGTTTCTGTCTCCCTCTCTATCCTTGCTCTTTTGTTGGCCAAAACTTCAACATCCTGCTTATCCACTCCGATGATGTTCACCCTAGGGACTTTACCATCATCCGAAGGAGCCGATTGCACCTAGTTCTTGACTAGCTTTCTCTCGGTCCGTTGAATTGTTTTTGGCCTCTACCTCTGCCAAACAGCGGATAAATACCACCTCTTTGTCTTAGAGGATGAGGGAAATTTGGCACATAGTATCCCTCTTCACTACAATTGTAACACCGGCCGGGCAGTGGCCTTTCCCTGCCCCTTGCTCCTCTTGGTTGACCTCTATCCATCACACTCAATCCCAATTCTTGCATTTTCTCATATAAATCTTGCATGGTTCACACCCAATTTTGTGGCATAACGGCTACACCCCGATTTGCATGGTTCTCATCATGAATAGCATCCCTCAGACCCTGAGGTTGGATAGGCACCACTGCTTCATCGATTGACACGCCCTGTTCAATCTTCTTTTTTATTTTGTTGCCTTTTGACTTTGCAATGGCCATTGCACTGTTATAGTCTTTTGGGCTCTCAAAATACACTTTCTCCCTCACTTTAGGATGTAGGCATGCCATGAATTTATCCAATTTGAAGTAGTCAACATTGGCCAATTGCATGGCACCCGCTAACTCTTCCCAGCACAGTTCAAAAAGTTCCAAAAACAAATTGAACTCTTCACTTACATCCTTTAGTTTGGCATCCATCTCGACTGGGGCCGCCTCTTTGCGGAAATCATGTAGGAAACGCGACTGTAGATCCGGTCAAGCATGACTTGGCTCTCCCTCCAAAGCTTCATACCATACATTTTCTTTCCCGTACATCACCAAAGGAAATTTCTGCATTTTTCTGTCCTCATTCGGCATCCGCAATGACAGCATATACAGCTCAAAGGCTGCAACCCACTCATCAAGATTCTCTTCACCTGTAAAAATGTGCCCATATCTTCGAGATGCCATGCCGACCAACACCAAAAACTGCTTCTCTTCACCTAACTCGGAGCAATCATCTCGAAGACCATATTCTATAGCACCAAATGAGTATGTTGGGCACCTTTACCTGTCACCCCAACTGGACAATTTTGGAGCCTTTTTGACCAAAAAAACTGCATTAGACATACACTTCCACTATCATTTGCCTACCCTGGTCCACATTGGCATTAGCCCTTTGTCCTGCACTTGCTAGCACCCATAGCTTGGCATAGAGCACTTCCCTGCACATACCGACTTTGGCTGCACCAACATCTTTAAAAGACCAAATTGACCTATGAGACAAAAAAAGTTTACAAATGGTGAATTTCATACAATGTCTGTGTAAACGACTGACAAATTGAAAATTAGAAAAACTGAAACTGAAATGAGCTAAAGTGAAATGGAAAAAAAAGGAATGGGATGAAATGAGATGAGATGAAAGGTTGAGATTCTAGAATCAAAATCCTAGATCCTATTGTATGATATTCAACATCGGCCTTTGATGGAGCTCATCAATGTCCTCGCAGTGAGTACTGTGACTGGGCGTCTCCCATGCCTAGACAGAATAGTATGGACCCTCTGATGCAGCTTCCACCAATGTCTAAATAACCCTCACAATCGTGGGCATCTGGATATTGCAAGTTCAGTGACCTTGTCAGTCAGTGTATCTCTGGTACATGTGGACTTTGAAGTTTGTTGTGATGTTTGATCATCTGAATCTCGTGCATCTACTTTTAAAACATCAGTGATCTGCCTTTGTGAGTGTCTCTTACTATCTGATCTCCTCAAGAAGATCTCCCTGTGTCTATGCAGCTCTAATAAAAATAGCCCAAGGCATCTCTGATCTTGATATCTCATAACTTTGGCCAATGGTCCAAAACCCTCTCTAAATAGGTAGTGGAAATGGCCTCGTATCTCATAGTACAATGGGTAGTGTGACAGATGAGATGTAACTCTGTTTATGGATCTATATGGCATAGCTAACAAATTGTGGCATCTACTAGTACTCCTCTAAATCTACTAAGTCTCAATCTCTAACTGATGTGATGATGTGCAGAGTTGTCCAATAGCACACTGTAATCCATGGGATAGATCATTTTCCATGTAGGAAAATCTAAGCACAAAAACCATCCTCTCTAAGCTCAAGAAGATGCTCTCTGTAGAAATCCATCTTTGTGCCAAGCACATGCATCAGCTGCATCCATGTTCTCCTAGTGTTTGACTGAATCAAGTCCTGTCTGAGTGATCTTTATATGTGTGAGAGACAAGGACGGTGCGTCTAGCGAATACTTGAAAGGTGGTAGTCTATCTATGTCAGAACCATGCAGCTTGAACTAAGTTATCATTTGTGCATACCAACAAGAGGTGTCTCCCTATAAGGCAAGCTGTCAAGAAGACTCCAAATCTAGATGGGCATATCTGTCTCTGGGGAGATCCCGAATACTGTGCATGAAAGAAACGGATCTGGTGAGTGCCTTGATGATTAGTGGTGGAGCAGCGAGATCTGCATGGATAATCTCATGTGGTACAGACGGCTTGTCTCTAATCATTTTGAGAAATCATAGAGACCAAAGGTCTCTCCATGCACTTCCATCCATCAGTATTACCCTGCTGACTATGGAGGTCCATTGATGGTCCCCCAAACCTACACCCCATAAAGAATAGCTAATATAACCAAAGTGTTTAAAATCCATAGTTTTATTTGAGGTCCTAAAACTGAACCTACAAACACATCCTCTCTATCTTCCCTAAAGCCGCATATGCTCTCATCAGCCTAGTCTATGTTTCTCTCCTGAAAGAAAACACTAGGCCGCTAAAGACTACACCAAGGTAAGGGTATGCATCTGTATACTCCATCGTCTCTTGACCATATGCAAAGGTAGGTGCAGATCGCCTAACCCACTGTGGTGTGGTGTTGAACACCATAACCTTGGTCTTGCCAAGGTTCATTGATAAGCTGCTATCACTAGCAAATGTGTGCGATGTATCCAAATGTCACCGCATTCCCTCTGGTGAATCTAAGCTCAACACATAGTATCATCTGCATATAGTAGCAACAAGATCCGAGTCTGTGCTAACTGTTCTCCTCTGTCACCTCTCCTCACAATGTATTTGAAAACCTCATCCACATAAATACCAAATAAAGTAGGGGAGAGTGGACAACCTTGTTTCAACCCAATAGTGGAGTGAAAAAGCGCAGATACCCCTTGAGAGTGCGGACCTACCCCACAATTGTGTTGTACAGGGCCATGATCCCCCAAATCAGCTCTATGGATACACCCATTTCTTGTAACATGTGCATCACTCGATCTCTAGAGACTGTGTCAAATGATTTGCAAAAGTCCACAAAAGTACAATAAATCCTCCTACCATGTGATTTGCCCTCCTTTATAATAGCTCTAAGTGTCAATATGTGATCAAGAGTGGAAAAACCTCTCTTGAGACCTGCCTATCTTGATGCTTGTATGTCTGCTCTTGCTACCCATCTACTGAATCGGTCGCTGCTCAAGAATAGAAGCATACAGCTTGGCCAGTGTGTGCCCAACCATAATGGTGTGATAGTTTTGAGGCATCATTGGATCTCCTGTCTCAAAAAATAGGCACAACAGTCAACATACTCCAAGTATTAGGAAAACCCTTACACATGGCTTAGTTGAACATCTATGCGAAGTTCTGCAAGCATATCTCAGGCATGTATAAAGTGCTTTGCTATGAATCTATCATGATCATGCACTCTCCTAGTCCTCATTCTATCAATAGATTTCTTCACCATCTCAGCGGGGGTAAAGAAAACGCATGTCTCTGGACATGGCATCAAGGGGTCTGGTAGAGGCGGATGTCTTGGAACTATGTAGAGAGATGTTGGATACTCACCCCAAGTCTCAGTGGATGTGATAGCCGGTGGAGGGGAGTGCTCATGGAAGAATCTCCATGCCTCACTTGAGTCCTATCTCAAAAATACCTTATAAAACTCCTTCTCTAATTGAGATAGATAAGCCCTCTTCTTCCATCACACAAACCATTGAAATGAAATCTATGTCTGTCTATGAGTAATGACTCCCAAAGACACCTCTCTTTAAAGTGTAGCTCTCGTTTCTCTATACTCCTCATCATACCAACTGTTATGGGACATGCTCCGAGAATAGCGTTTGTGCTCAGACTGGCTGTGTGGGTATGCCTTTGTTGTTGCATCATGTAATGTCTTTGTCAGTATCTGGGTGAGCTCCTCTAATGGGAGTCATGGCTCCTTAGTAGCTAAGCATCTGTATATGCCATCCATGTAGACATAATCAATCTCTATTATAAATTTGTATCGAGTATGTGTGGATGTTTGTGTCAAATCGAGCTATGTGGAACTGAAAAGAGACGATAAACATGAGAAGTGCATGATCTACTGCTACATTGATAGGCCTAGGCTCGACTGTAAAATCTTGAATAGCGGGTATAAAACTGGGTCGTGCAAAAACATAATCCACTGTTCTAGCCCCATTTTTGTAAGGAAAACAAGTGAACCCACTCGATTCTAGAAATCTCTGTAGACCATTAAAAATGGCTAGTCTGTGTGCCGATCCCATGGCTATAAAATATCCCCCATAACCCATGCTCTCTTCATCCAACAAACTCATGGCCAATCCCATATCACTAACATCCAATTCTCTCACCATCTCTTGTGAGGTATTGTAGAAGACTGTCTGAGTGTTGCATGTCCTGGCATTGAAGTGCCCCAAAAGGATAACATCACCATCTCTAGAGAAATCCCATATATCCTCATCCAAAATCATATATGGTGATTGCCCCTTGAGGGATGCATAGTGATATGTGCTCGGTGGAAAATAGCATATTGCAATGTAAAGTGGCCTTCCAATCTCCACTCTCGCCTTGACCCACAAATACTTGGCATGCTCATCTCCACGGACAATACAAATGAGAGACTGCAATTCTTCCCTAAATAAAATTGCCACACATCCTGTATACTTTGATCTCACCTCCCGTCTACAAGTAGTCTCCCACTGATACCCTGAAACTCTAGGCAATGTGCCACCAGGAGTCTGGTGTGTCTCTATGTAGAAAATCATGTCTCTTCCTCTGAAGCTATCCTCAAAGGCTCCCACATCAAGCTTCAATGACCCATTGCAATTCCATGCTGCTAGTTTTAGGCTTGTCCCATAGGTCTCACACCGTCATGTGATGTTTTTTTGTAGAATCATGAGTCTTGGTCTTTTATTCAAAAACTCCTTCCTAGCCTCCCAAGTAGGGAAGTGCATAATGAGTGCTCTTTCTTTGGAACTACCTTTCCCATCCTTCCCTTTCGTGCTGACTCTCTAGGCCCCTATGTAAGTAGGCTCGGGGATGTTCATTTGTTCTAGAAGTTCCTTAACTTCTTCTTCCACATTGCTAGTGTCTTTGAGCCCAGTGACACATACATGAAGAGCTCTTCTCTTCCTCTTTTGCTCCTCCTCCAAGGTCAAGTTAATGATGGAAGATGGGGGTGTTGTAGAAGATATTCCTTCTTTTCCTTTCTTTGCCGTCTCAATCCGCTTCTTCGATTCGTCCGCCTTCTTCTACGTTTGGAAGAGCCTATCTACCCACAAGGAGGCTTCCCGTATTTTTTGTTTCTTCTCCTCCCTAAGAGTTTCTACTTGCTCTTTGATATTTTTCAACTCCTCGATCACTTTGGTCTGGTCATCTTTAGATTTTTGTGTTTTACTTTTGCACTCTGCCAACTCTCTCTTGAGTTGGGCTGGTCATCTTTAGATTTTTGTGTTTTACTTTTGCACTATGCCAACTCTCTCTTGAGTTCTTCAATCAGGGCATCCTTTTCATTCATACACTTCTTTATCTCTGATTTCCAAATCGTACAGGTGGTGGTTGTGGCATCTAAATCCTTTCTCCATATGACTTGTGCTACTATTTCTGCCCTCATCCTTTTCTACATTTTTGGTATCAATTCGTTGTACCACTAGACTTTGCACTCCTCCTTGGCTTTGACAAGTTCTTTTTCCATGTCTTCCCTCTTTAGTTTGAGTTCAACCCAAATCATCATCTGAACCTTTTCATACATGGTTTCATCCTTGATCTTGTTGAGCTTGCCTGCTCTTGTAGAGCTTGGTGACAGCACACTATCCTGCATCTTCTGCCAGAAAGTGGCTGCCGCCTTGGATGAAGTCCTATAGTTGTCACTCTCTTCATTCATAGTTGGGTCCATCTAAGCACCCTCTACTAGGTATAGAGAGTTTTGTCCCCACGGCGCACATCAGGAGGTTTACAAGCCTTTGTTTCCTTTGTGTGCGCCATAGAGCACAGTAGAGGGAGAAAGGGGAAAAAAGGGGAAGGTGTTTTCCACTCTTTTGTCTCACAGAGCGTTGGGGGTTGTTTATATCTCTTTTGAAGTCGTGCATGCATTGTAGAGTAAACTAGAGAGAGAGGGCTCTATCCCCCCCCCCCCTCTATTCTGTTGTCTTCCCTCTTGTGTCTCATGGTGCACCGGGGATTTCTTACTCCGCATTCGAAGTCGTGTGCACGCCGTAGAGCAAATTATGGAGAGAGTGCTTTATCCCTCCCCCTCTCCTCTGTTGCCTTCCATCCTTCCTTGGTCCTCTTCTCTTGCACTTGCTTCCTTTCTGCTCCTATCTCCGCCAGTGGACATGTGTGTGTGTGTGTGTGTGTGTGTGTGTGTGTGTGTGTGTGTGTGTGTGTGTGTGTGTGTGAGAGAGAGAGAGAGAGAGAGAGAGAGAGAGAGAGGGGAAGGGAGAGGGGAGAGAGAGCTATTGTAGAGAAAGAGAGGAGATAGAAAGAGTCAGAGAGAGACCTGCTATGGAGAGAGAAAATGAGGGGAGAGAGAAAGAGAGAGAGAGAGAGAGTCTTGTTAGCAAGTTAGGGTTTTTCCATGGCGTGCTGTCAGGCGAGTCAGAGAGAAACCTGCTATGGAGAGAGAGAGAGAGAGAGAGAGAGAGAGAGAGAGAGAGAGAGAGAGAGAGAGAGAGAGAGAGAGAGAGAGAGAGAGAGAGAGAGAGAGAGAGAGAGAGAGAGAGAGAGAGAGAGAGAGAGAGAGAGAGAGAGAGAGAGATAAGGAGAGATAGAGAGAGAGAGAGAGAGAGAGAGAGAGAGAGAGAATGGGAAGAGAGACTTGTCAGCGAGTTAGGGTTTTGCCATGGCGTGCTTCCTTGCGAGATGGCATGATATTAGCAAGTCACACACACACACACACACACACACACACACACACACAATGTCCTGCCCCAAGCCTTATTTGTGAGTGTGTGGTTTTGGGGTGGGGGGATATAAGGAGTACTCCAACATAAAAAGAAAGCAGCACTGAGCTTTTCCTCTTCAATGTTGTTGGTGCTCTTGGGTTGCAAGATTGAGGAGTAAACACCATATTAGTAAATTTGGGAATTTCCCAATTTCCACTTTTAAAAAGAGCTAAAGATTAGACCACATGGTCAGATCTTAGCCAAAGTTTTGAGAGTATGGCTGGAAAGATCTTTTAAAGTACTGCCTTCTAGAAGGATTTGGTCTTTAAAAAATAGAGATTTGTTCATATGGCCAAATCTTCTAGGCATTGGTGATTCCCAAATTGGCTCTAAAGTCTCAAACTCTATAATATGGTGTTAGTACTCTAACTGAAGAAAGACAACAACACTGAGTTTCTTCTCTTCGATGTCGCGGGTGCTCTAGGGTTGTGGGGCTAGCTTTAGAGCTCAAGCCTTGGCTATGAGTACGCGCTCAACTCAAGGCAAATGGTAATGATGTGGCAAATGACTTTGCAGCCGAAGTTGAGGTGGCAAGCTAAGGCTCTAGCTGTGAAGTGGAAAGGTCAATGGGAGGGGTGATCATCCCTTGGCTCCAAGCATGCGTGTAATCTTTAAGCTTGAGCTATGAAAATATGTTGATGGAGATTGCAGTAGAAATGATGGCCATGATGATGGAGACTGACATGAGAGGGTATGAAAGACAAAGAGACAGTGATAGAAAGGAAGCATACTATTTTCTCGGGCTTGAGGTGGTGTGCTCTATCTACCAGTGGAGATACAGGGCACCCTTGAGGCTTGGACTCCCATGAATCAAAGAGAGTTTCTTCGCTAGTCAAGGCAACACCATTTGCTCAAGGAAGAGCACTCTTGATCTTTGAGAGAGAGAGAGAGAGAGAGAGAGAGAGAGAGAGAGAGAGAGAGAGAGAGAGGATGGGCATCCATCCTATTCAATTGTTGTTATAATGAAACATGCAGCCAACCTGGTGTGTGTGTGTGTGTGTGTGTGTGGGGGGGGGGGGGGGGGGGGGGGAGAGAGAGAGAGAGAGAGAGAGAGAGAGAGAGAGAGAGAGACAAAGAGAGAGAGAGAGAGAGAAATCTCAAAGGAAAAAGGTGATGCTAGAAAGAGCTCTCAGTTATGTGTGTGTGTGTGTGTGTGTGTGTGTGTGTGAAAGAGAGAGAGAGAGAGAGAGAATGTCATACCAATCCATGTGTGTGAGTGTGTGTTTTTGGGGTGGGGGGATATAAGGAGTACTCCGACTAAAGAAAGAAAGTAGCGTTGGGCTTCTCCTCTTCAATGTCGCTGCCGCTCTTGGGTTGCGAGGCTGAGGAGTACTCTAACTGAAGAAAGAAAGCAGTGTTGAGCTTCTCCTCTTTGATGTCGCTGGTGCTCTTGGGTTGCGAGGTTGGATTTAGAGCTCGAGCCTTGGCCATCAGTGTGTGCTCAACTCAATGCAAATGGAAACGATGTGGCAAATGACTCTGCAATTCAATTCGAAGGTGGCAAGCTAAGGCTCTAGCTGCAACCACGTGTAGGCTCAAGTCTATCTTTTTAGTATATACTAGTACGGTCGGCCGCCTTTGGCAGTGTGAGCGGGATGGAAACACACACAACGCCTCTATAATGATCAGACACTTGGGATGATACACACACACACACTATGGGGCACCACTCAGCTTACACAACCCACCTGGCCGAGACAGGGAACACACCTATGGAGTGAGAGGAGAGAGACTACTCATTTACCCACTCCACACAGAGACACACACACAGACACACACCCCATTTGACCTCCTGACGCCACTAAATGCCATCTGACGCACCTGCTTACCTCATGTCGTCGGCCCTCGGATAGCTTCCTTTAGATTTTTTATGTGCTACCAACTCCTCATTATTATAGAAAAAACACACTGGTACTGGTGATACTGAAAATCAATGCATTATGTACATGTTGTCCTACCTGTACACATGTGGGCCCCACGTGACCACCTAGCTCTGGAAAATTGCAATCCTTTATTCGATGCACCATGCATGTGTATGTACATATGCGCAATCCCTTGCTCCAAAAAACTCCTGACATAATTTTCTTATCCCCTAGCCTGCTAGATCATTCATGATCAGCAGCAGCAAAAAGAGATATGAGACTCGCCGCATCACAGGTCTCCTCATTGCTCACAGAATTTACTTGCTCTACAGACATCTCATCTTGCTCACCATCATCAATCTAGCATGATATAGTTTAAGATACAATACATTTACCCTTGACTTATGTAAAATCCCATCCAGGTTAGCCAACTGATATGTACCATTCGGAAAACACTCCACTACCTTGAAAGGGCCTTCCCACTTAACTTGAAACTTCTTTTGGAAGGTGTTGTCCAGCTTACTGTTGTAGCGCAAAACCAAGTCATGCTTCTAATACCCTTACTTTTGACCTTTTCATTTATCTTTGCCAAAGACTTATCCTGGATCTGCCCATAATGTTCCAATGCACTCATCCTATCCAGATGAACCTCTTGTAACTGTAAGAGCCTCTCTTTGAATGCATCACTAGGCAACCCAAGCAACTTTTCCAGCATCTTTACTGCAAGCAACTCTACCTCCACATGAAATAGTGCTTCCTTTCTATATACCAGATGAAATGGAGTAAACCCTGTACCTGTCTTCACCGAAGTACGGTAAGCCCATAATGCACTAGGCAATTCCAAATCCCAATTCTTTCCTTGGTGCTCTGTCACTTTTGAAAGAATTTGTACCAACTCACCATTGAATCTTTCATTTAAGCCATTACACTGCAGATAATAAGGAGTGGTATGCTGGTGCCTAATCTTCATCTTTGCGCATAAGAAGTCTAGCAGTTTAGCTCTAAATTCAGGCCCCTTATCCGAAAGTAGCTCTAGTGGCACCCCAAACTTGCAACATATTTCATCGTACACAAATTTTTCCACATCCTTTGCAGTGATCTGTTTTACTACTATAGCCTCTGCCCATCTAGAAAGATAATCCACTGCAGTCAAAATATAGCTTTTGCCCCTACTTGTGATAGGTAACGGGCCTATTGCATCAATCCCCCACTTTTCAAACAAATCAAATGCCATAATGGTTTTTCGTAGCTCTAGCTTCAACATTCTCTTCCCAAATGCTTGACACCTATTGCAAGACCTACACCAATGGTGAACATCCTTGTGCAAACTAGGCCATACACACCCCTCTTCCAAGATCTTATGCAAGGTGATGTTTAGAGCAAAATGGCCGCCACATGCACCTTCATGATTCTCTTCCACCACTCTATAAAGCTCCTCCCGCCAAGGTACACGTCTCAACACAAGATCGTCCCCTTTCATGTATAAGACATCACCAATCAATTTGTACATGTATGCTCTACGCACAAAACCATACTTCTTAGACTTTTGAATGTCCTTTGGAATGATTCCTGTTAACAAAAACTCCTCTTCTTGAGCCAAACTCTCCCGGCCATGGTAAAGAGGTAAATTGGTCCTCAACACAAATAGCTCCCCAATCATGCTTTGAGCTGCTTCATGTGCCTCTCCATTTAGAGCACGTTCAATGTGTTTGATGCTCCATGCTTTGAACTTTTTTAACAGGCCTTTAATTCTGAAACACATTTCCTTCAATGAGGTGTTCTTGCTCTTCCACACACCCAGCACTTGCTTCACAACTAACAAAGCATCACCTTTTATGCTCAACCTTCTAATCCCATGCTTCAAACAAATGTGTAATCCGGCTTCCAAAGTAGCATATTCAGCCTCATTGTTACTATACGCATCCAATTTGAACAATATTACACTGGCCATCACTAGCTCTACTTCTGAGAATTTTCTCTCTGCTACCAACTTCACTCGGCTTGCACAATACACTGGCCTCATATAATGGCTTCCCTTCCCCTTCTGCAATATCATGGCTCCAAGGGCATCATCCCCTACTTATGGATTTACATAAAACACTTTCTCCCAATCAGGAGCCTGCATGGCTGACAACCCCCCTAACACCTCTTTCACCTCTTGAAACACTTCTTCACACTTATCATCCCATTGCAATGGATCATGCTTTGCCACTTGTTGTAATGGATAAGGGAGCTGCAAAGACAATGGAATAAACCGCGCCATGTACTTCACTTTGTGTATAAAGGTTGCCAATTGCTTCGTACTTGTAGGTGATGGAAGAAGAATAAGAGACTTAACCTTGTCTGGATCAGCCTCAATGCCATTTTCTGACACCATATGGCCCAATAACTTCACCCTTGGCTATGCTAGATGACATTTCTTTGGATTTTTTTGTCCTCCACATTCATCATATCGAGCCAATACCATCTGTAGCTTCTCATGGTGTTCAGCCCTACTGCTATAGACATAGAAGTTGTCCATAAAAGCTTTAACACAACTACCAATGAATGGTTCCAATACCCAATTTGCTCTCTCTTGATAGAAACATGGTCCATTCAACCCAAATGGAAATATCGTGTAGCAATAACAGCCCCATGGCATAATAAAAGTTGTCTTTGTGCGGTCTTTAAGAGCAATCTTCAATTGAAAATAGCCTGAAAAACCATCACACACACTGTACCTCTCATAACCTGCCACCATTGAATCCAAGATCTGATCAATGAATGGGAGAGGATATGGGTTCTTCTTAGTGGCTTCATTTAAGGGTTTAAAATCTACACAAATCCTCCACTTCCCATCCTTCTTTGGGCTGACTACTACTAAAATCACCCATTCTGTGGTCTCCACAGGGACTATGAACCCTGCCTTCAATAACTTGTCCACCTCTTCTCACAAGGCTTCCATTTGCTCTTGACCCATCCTTCTTAGCCTTTGCCGCACTGGCTTAGCACCTTCTTTTAGCTCTATATGCATCTCTTTGCTTTGAACCCTCTAATCTCTTCATATGAAGTAATGAACAAATCAGGAAAACTAGCCAACATGTGCAAATATATTTCCTTCTCCATAGCTGAGAGGTCTCCACTGATCATTTGTGTCATCAATTCCTGCTTTTTGACACTTCAACCATGGTTTGCATTAGCCCTTCAATCACTTCATAAGACCCTTCACTTTCATCCTCAATCTCATTTGCAAATGCAACTAAACCAGACTCCTGGATTTCTTTGTCCATCAAAAGAAATGCAACATCAACATCCTCATCTGCTGGTAGTACTATCACTGTCCTCATCAGTCAACTGTGGAATAGTCTTCATCACTAGACTCATCTTCATCTTCATAAGGCTCTTCCAATCGTTTCCTTGTGTCCATATTATATAGCTTCTTGGCACCTGTCTTTCCATAGAGGCTAATTGTACCATGTCGCCAATCCTGAACAGCTCCCACTGCACGTAACCATGGTCTGCCCAGTATAATAGGATATTCTCCCAACCCCGTTGGCATCACATGAAAATCAACTACGACCTTTGCATCATATGCCTCCACTTCTAAGATCTTCACAACACCCAAACATTTTACTTTTTGATGGTTTGCCAATCTAATCCAAAAGCCTGACACCCCAGTCACTGTAAGACCCATCTTCTCAACGCATGAGTGTGTTATAACACATATTTGGGCTCCGCCATCAACATAACCTTGTCCCAGATTTTTTCTTTTGTGCCACACATCTACTATTGGAAAAATTTCTAGTAGCTCATCCATCGCCAACACCTTTACTGAACCTCTCTCTGGCTCTTTCTCAATTGGGTTAACCATCCTCTTCCACTGTCGCTTTAGCTTAGGCACCATCTCTATAAGCTGCCCAAAAGTAACATCTACCTTCCTTCTTGGCAGATCCTCCTTCAAGTCATAGCTTAATTGCCCATCCCCTAGTGGAAAATCTGAAACATGAAACTTGCGACGAGCCCTCCTTTTCCTCTTGGCCTTAACATCCTCCCCTTCATGGCTCTTTCCCTTCTTCTTACTAGGACCTGGGGCACTTCTTCCTTCCTTGTCCTCTGTGGTCCTCTTCCCAATAGGCATCACTAATGTATCCTCTAGATTTTATGCCTTATCCAAGGTAGCTACACTTATTACTTTTTTCTTTCCCTTTTCCTCTGGGGTTAATCCACTGGTTCCTTCTTCTCCCTTAATTTCGACGTCATAATCATTTGAACTAGTTAGCACCTGTCTTGGCAATGGATACATGTCTCCCCCCATCCTTGGTGGCTTATCACATTGTTGGCTGATGTGGCCCAACTCTCCACAATTATAACACGTGGGCGTCTGCCTCCAAAACATACCATTGTTTTGTCCAACACCATTCCTAGGTCTTTCTTCACCTCTTGGCTGATTTGCAAACTTCCCTCGACCTCGATTATTTTCCACTTGACCTAGCATGTTTAGGTTGAGATTCTTCATTAAATCTACTACTTGCCTCATGTCTTGCCGTAGCCCATCATCTTGCACTGATGTAGTGACCACTGCTGGCATAACTTGAGGAGTAACATAAACCACTGGTTCATGATGAACCCCTGGCATGTGACCTTGCAAAGAATCCCTGGGCTGAAATTCATACCTCATGAGCAAAGACTCCACCCCTAACTGGCTGATTTTCCTTAGCTTACACTCTTTGTTCCTTGCCACCTCCAATGCATCTTCATATGTCCTAGGCTTCTTTAGCTCCACTCTCCAACGTATATTCTCCCAACGACCAGCCAAGAACCTGTCCTTCTTCATCATGTCAGGTGGGGGTACTTGTGGTGCTAAGGCCTTGCACATCCGCTCCCATGCCAATGAAAACTTATGTATGTACGCATCTACTGGCTCACCTTCTTTTTGCACCAAACCTTGTACTTCTTGCCACACTTTGTCAGGATCTTCTGTCTTCACAAACTCCACTTCCAATCCATGCCTTAGATTGTCCCAACTCAATCTTACACGTGGATCAGCCACACGCAACTCCTCTTCAAATGCTTTGGACCAAACTCGTGCATCACTCTTCAAAAAAATTTGAAGAAGACGTAACATCTGCGCCGGGTCATGAATCTGGTTGCTAATGCAGGCAACTTCCATATTTTCCAAAAAGTCTTCTATATCTTCATCACTTCTTCCATGAAACTCCGGATAAGAGAAAGCCATGGCTACCCAAGTTACAATGCTTTGAGAACCCCTTCAAACACACGTGCAAGAACCCAAAACTTTTGACTGACTCAATTCCTAGAAACTTCAATGAAGCTCAACTTTAGATGAGGACAAACACATGCATATCAAATGAGTTTTCATAGTTAATCATTGGAATTACAACAGGCAAAGGGCATTCCAGTATCTCTCTTAATCTTCTTGGCCCAAACATAAAGACTATGCACTGCTGGAAAAAAACCTTCCTGGACACATGAACATTTATCTGGATTCTTTGTGTTAAATGAAAAAGGAGTGAACTGAGGGCCATTTTGATCATCCATTAAAGCCAACCATACAGCTCCCAAGAAGACACACCTGACTTATCCTCTAAGTTTGTCAAAAGTTCAGTAGCATAACAGCATAAATGGCTCAAAAGACCAAAAGACCAGCCATGATAACTTGGAGAAATTTTTGACAGAGTTTCCCCAGAAGTAGAGCAGTGAGAACCCAAAATATAGACTGTATATGTATGCATAAATTGCCAACAACAGAACTCGAGCATCAAGTACGAATCACTAGTACATAGCCTATGGTGAGGTCACGAAAAGGGTGCTCAAGCTACCTGTATCACCGAAAGGATCTCACATTTGAGAATCCCCCAGCTCAATAAAACCTCGCGCTATCGACCCTCTCACGAAGGCTTATGCAAATCTCGTATAGTCAAGTCTCAGAAATGACTATCTTCCAGACCAAGTCTCAAAAATGGTTGGGACTGCCAAATAAAACCAATTATGGCTCCACAAAGGCGTACAATGGCAGTTTCCACAAGTAACGTACAATACCAGCAGCAGATAATGCACTCAAACAGGCGCTAAATGATGCATACCCACGACAACTGCAAGTGACTTTCACTGTTAGTGTATCACTCTACTCCAGCTAACTGTATCTGTGTGAATCACCTGTACCTGTACCTGTCCCTGTAACCTGTAACCTGTAATCTCCAACCTATAATCCCGAATCTCGAAGCTTGAAGCTCGAAGCAGAAGGTACTCGAAGAACATCCTCCGTGGGGGCACCAAAAGAATGTGAGTGGGATGGAAACACACACAACGCCTCTATAATGACCCAACACACACTCTTGGGATGATACACACACACACACACACACACACACACTATGGGGCACCACTCAGCTTACACAACCCACCTGGCCGAGATAGGGAGCACACCTATGGAGAGAGAGGAGAGAGACTACCCATTTACCCACTCCACACAGAGACACACACACACACACAGACCCAAAAACTCAGCTCAAAAGAGGAGAATTTTTTATGTTTAGATGCAATTGAGCTTGGGCCAACACCAATGGGGCAAATAGCTCACACAATATGGGTAAAATATGTCAGATAGAATCACAAATTGGAGCAGAAGCTTCGCTCATAGAAGAAACTTACACAACCAAAACAACAAAAAAACAGTGAGGAATTTGGAAAAATGGATAGCGCCATCGCGTCTGGAACGGCCCAAAACCCCAGTCTAGAATGTCACAGTGCTCAAATCCGACCTCGGATGAGCAGTTTATGGCCAAAACAGGCTCCAAAAATAGCAAAAACACAGTTGCGGTTGTTCCTCCTCTTCTCTCCATGTTTTTTCTGGTCTTCTCTCAAGTTTTTCAGTTCCCACACTTAGCTTTATTACTTGGGCACCCTTGGAATTTTAGTTGACCTCAAACGGACCCCGAAGAGGCCAAAAAGTGACCTCGCGGTGCATAGTTGTCACCCTGCTGCATCCATCCGCACACCTGGCACTCAACTTTTTCCAATAATGCATCCCACCACCACGTGAAGTGGCCCCAAAAGATGGTCCTCATGAGAAAACACCCACGTTGTGTTTGTACTTATCCACGTGCAAGTATTGACCCCATTCGACCTTCTGACACCACTAGATGCCATCTGACGCACCTGCTTACCTCATGTCGTCGGCCCTCGGATAGCTTTCTCAAGAAGTTTTACGTGCTACCAACTCCTCATTATTATAGAAAAAACACACTGGTACTAGTGATAGTGAAAATCGATGCACTATGTACATGCTGTCCTACTTGTACACATGTGGGCCCCACGTGACCACCTGGCTCTGGAAAATGGGCAATCCTTTATTCGATGCACCATGCATGTGTATGTACATATGCGCAATCCCTTGCTCCAGAAAACTCCTGACATCAGTCTCTCTCTCTCTCTCTCTCTCTCTCTCTCTCTCTCTCTCTCTCTCTCTCTCTCTCTCTCTCTCTCTCTCTCTCTCTCTCTCGCATGCACATGAGCTTGTCTTATTTTTAGACTTTAGCCTTCAACTCGCAGATGTTGACACCTATAAAGGGCTCCCACTTCTGCCATACCTAATCCACCTACTCCTCTACTGCTGCCATTCCACCACTGTTGATCCCTACGACTCCATTTTTTCCTAGCTGCGGTCCTCCACACCACGAGAGAGAGAGAGAGAGAGAGAGAGAGAGAGAGAGAGAGAGAGAGAGAGAGAGAGAGAGAGAGAGAGTCCCACATCCATCTCCACACTTTCGTTGTCTTTTTTCGGCCAGTCAACGGATTCTACAATGTTTAGAGCTCCAACGTGACCATCCAAGCTTTTTAGCTTTCCCAAGTTTTCACATCTCGAACTTGTGACATAGGCAAGAAAAAAGGGGTGTTGATAGAGGACAGGTGGCATTGCCTGTTGCTACAGTGCTCATGGCAATGGTCGTGCAAGGTGGGCCTTCCATTCAGTGTTTGGGAAAAATGTGTCTTTGCTTAATATCATGCCGTTTTTAATTTCAAAAATGCCGGTTGAGGGCAAGGGGGAAGGAGAAATACCACCCCAAAATAGAAAAAAATAGTGTAAAAACCTGCAAAATAAACTTGCAAAATAGTGAAAATTTAAGGAAAGCAATTTTGTATGTTTGAAAAAATGATTTTAGAAAGGCCATGGAGTTTCATTCCAACTTTCAATTTTGAAGGGTGATGACTTTTGTTTTTGTAAAGGGTGGTTCTACTTTCCACCTTGGGAAAATAACGAGTAGCGAGCTGTGCCATACTTCGATAAGTTGGTCCGCCTCAAAGGTGTGTGTGTGTGTGTGTGTGTGTGTGTGTGAGAGAGAGAGAGAGAGAGAGAGAGAGAGAGAGAGAGAGAGAGAGAGAGAGAACATCGCAAGTCTGAGAGAGAGACCAGGTTTCATTTTCTATGGCACTGTTGTGTGTGTCGTAGGTCTTAGAGAGAGAGAGAGAGAGAGAGAGAGAGAGAGCCAATCCCATTTAGTCCTAATGAGGAGTGTGTGTGTCTATTTCTGTTCGAGAGAGAGAGAGAGAGAGAGAGAGAGAGAGACATTGATTGGCCTTGGTGCTTGATAGACAATGCTCCCTCGCCCCCCCCTCCACTCCCCTCCCCAAACTTGATCATGAACACAACCCACCACTTACGTCATGTACAACTTCTCAAATTTTCCCTTAATAGGCCTCACGTAGTCTCGTAGCTGCCAACAGCTGATCCGCCACGAGCCCTACACCCTTATACAACCTCAATCCTCTGTTGGCCAGGACGCCATGACTCTAGATCCAATACATGTTCCACTCTCCACAAGGGCTTGTTGAGCCACCTACTCCTCACGGCAATGGTCATGCAAGGCGGGTCTTTCATTCAGTGTTTGGGAAAAATGTGTCTTCCTTAATATCAAGCCGTTTTTTATTTCAAAAATGCCGGTTGAGGGCAAGGGGGAAGGAGAATCCTGCCCCAAAATAGAAAAAATAGTGTAAAATCCTGTAAAATAAACCTAATTTTCTAAATTTCCTTTTGGAAAATTTAAGGAAAGCAATTTTGTATGTTTGAAAAAATGATTTTTCCAGAACAGTGATGTGATTGCTTGGAGGATGATCATTGCCAGTCAAGGGTGTTTGCCTTGGTCTTGGAGCTAGCAATCCTTTGCTCATTTGGATCCTCCTTGGTGTTGCATACCTAATGTGGGCCCTTTGCCTCCCCTTAGAAATGATGACTCCAGTCTCTTATTGTAGGGCTGCCTCCATTGTAGGATTGCCTCCATGTCATTTTGCTTACATTTAGAGCTTGGTCACTTTGGAACGGCTAAATAGCCTTCCAGATTTGTTTGCAAGTCAAGAAAACCGGTGGCTTTTTGAGGATAAGTGCTTGATTTGACTGAGTGATGAGATAGATCTTGAGCAGGTTCTTGCTACTCTTGAGAGGGCCTCAAAAGTCAACCATGTGAAATGCTATGCCCGTTTCGAGGCTCTTAACTACCACGATTAGATAGGTAGAGAGAGAAGAGTCGGCTCGTGATCGGGCAAAAATCAAGATCACTGGTACACGCGACCAATCTCTTCACCTCTCACATACTTCATTTTAATACTACAAACTAGACATGTAGCGTGATAGAGAGAGAGAGAGAGAGAGAGACATTTTTCTTCCTACTGACGTGGTTTGAGACCCGTTAATCTTGAGACCGACTAATCTTGACTCTCAACTATTAAGTTTAAACAAACCTTATCCAATCCAAACATTGTTGGCAACAAGTCATCATGTTGCATAGCAAGTTAGGAGTGAGAGAGAGAGAGAGAGAGAGAGAGAGAGAGAGAAAGAAGAAGAAGAAGAAGGAGAAGGAGAAGATCACAAAAGACCTAAAAATTTTAGCTGATGAACGTTGATTCTTGAACTCAAGGGCTTGCATGCTCACATGAGAGAGAGAGAGAGAGAGAGAGAGAGAGAGAGAGAGAGCATCCTTAAGGGTTAGATTGGCCTATGGGGCCGAGTACAACATGTACATGCTTGAAGACTATGGATATAAGAGTGGCCACCACTGACAAGTTGAATCCATGAGGTGGCTAGGAGAGAAAGGTATGTAAGCAAGTTTGATGTGATCAAAAGCTAAGCACTCATGTAGGGTATGATGATTGCACTCTCAAATTGGTAAGGGATATAATTCGCATATAAAAAGAGACTCTCCTCCATGTAGTGCCTCAATGCTCTGTCTCACATTTAAAGGAGTGGGAGCTAAGCCAAATGGATGCTATGGTATAAAATATGGGTAAGGGCAAGCATGTGAATGGTTGAATACAGTCTGCTCTCTCAAAGAAGAACATGCATGTGTGTATATTTGTGTGTGTGTGTGTGTGTGTGTGTATTTTGGAGCACGCCCTTTCTTTTAGCATGATGCCCAAAACTCTTGCAAAGAGAAACAATTGAGTGAACTTTTTTTCTTTCATTGCCCTCACATTTTAAGGTGCCAATGGTGCCCAAATGTACACAAACAAACAATATGCACCTTATATTACTAACATTCTTATGGTCAATTGCAAGAGATCTCAACATCCATACGACGAGTCTTGGTAGATGCAAGTGTACATGCTAGCTAGATTGAGTGCAATCCAACCTGTAAATTTTGAAATTTACCCAGATATAGAGACAAAGTTGCTGTAGCCAGGCAATCACCCCCAAGTCATGCACCCATCATGAATACTACCTTTGAGAAGCAAATGACACACTTCTCACCAAATCAGTTGTGCATACCAATGGCAAAGTTTCTTCTACTACTATGTGTGTGGTGTAATGTTGGCATGTTGTGTCATGACCGGTACATGCATGCTAAGTGCCAACAAATAGTAGTTGATGACTAAGTTGACTATGATGCCCCAAATGCAAAACCAAAACTACACGAGAGAAGCATGGGAGAGTTGATATCATGACCAATGCCTTGATTGGTAAGGATGGTGAGAGGGGATGCTAATGCATCTAAATAATTCGACGTTCAATGCAAACACTATATCCAAAGAAGGTACCAACTCTCTATTAGTCTATTTAGAGTGCCACTACCACTCACTAGGGTCCCATATCAATTGTGTGAGGGGGACTTCTCTAGCCTAATTGCAAATCTGTTGCCTCCTTAGAGAGAAACATAGGATGTTAAGACAAGACATCATGCGAAGTGAGCCCATTTACTGAATTCATTCCCAAGAAACCTCAAATTGATTTGATAATTCTTGAACTCAACACACACACA
This sequence comes from Adiantum capillus-veneris, assembly GCF_014529385.1. Classification (NCBI taxonomy): domain Eukaryota; kingdom Viridiplantae; phylum Streptophyta; class Polypodiopsida; order Polypodiales; family Pteridaceae; genus Adiantum; species Adiantum capillus-veneris. The sequence goes on from NC_140942.1 coordinate 39,413,704, forward strand.
CATAGCCTTAGAGAGAAGGGCGGGAGAAGGAGGGGAGGAGGGACAAACTTGCCATGATTAGGATAAGTATGTTGGAGCTTGGCTTGACCAACTAGAAGGAGATGAGTCCTTGGTCATTCCACAAGAATGTGGAGAGTAACTACACTTCATTAGTTGTTTGATCTTACACTCGAAAAGGTAGACATAGTATTGATCCAAAAGATAGATTTGTGATTGGTGTGGTTGGTGTGATGTGAATGTGGAGGGCAATTAGACCTTGTGTGTTGTCATACATTGTCATCTAGAAAGTAGTTATATTGGTGGTTGATGCACATGTGTAGTAAAGAGCTATAAAAGCTCACATGAGAATCATAGGCATTTACCCACATTTGCCCTCCCTGTGAAGGGAGGGAGAACAATGGTTGCTTCAATTGACGCACATGTAGCTGCGACAACGCGCGGCTCACATACTAGTGTTATCTTACATTTGGGCATAAATCCCAGCAATGTCATTAATTTGACCTCACAAAACAAGGTCAAGAGAGTGGCTTTTTCGATGGCAATGAGAGTAGCCTACATTAGTGTTAGAAAAAAACCGGGATTTAGTGTATTTTTAACCGCTTATAAAATCCCAGTTAGATTTTGAGTTTGCCTTTTAGAAACCCGGAAAATTTACACATGTTTTAGTGTAATTACCGGCTAAAGCTTCAAATTTTGACCTAAAAACCGAGAGAATTTCAAGTTTCCCCTTATTTTGATCGGTTAGGAAAAATGTATTTTTCTAGCCCTGGCCTACATGTGGTTAGAATGATGGTCATGAGATTACATGTGGAGGTTGCGAGTACATGTGGTTAGAATGATGGTCATGAGAGTACATGTGCAGGTTGCGAGTACATGTGGTTAGAATGATTGTCATGAGAGAGACACGTACATGTGTTGTTTTCTTTTGGCCCCTCCTCTCTAACCTGTTGTATATCCCCTAGCCCCTCTCTGTGGTTCATGGATGTTATTTTTTAAAGTCTCTCTAATACAAGTCTGCTCTTTTTTTTTTTAATTAAAGTCTTTCAAACTAGAATAAGCCTTTGTTTGATTCCAATTTAAGTCCATTTGTTTGATTCCAAGTTCCAATTTTGATTGCCTCTACCTTTCCGTATACGAATTGAAAACCTATCAATGCAATGAAGACCATTGTTGGCAAATAGTCTTTTTATAGGAGAGCTTGTGAGCAGATCATAATGTAACAGAGAAAGTAGTTGTGCACACAAATAAATGACGTGGTTCTGTATTCATGACGACCAATAGGCAAGAAAGAAAGAAAATGTAGTTTCCAACCTACCACACCTACTACTAGAAAGAAACAGGAAGTTTGTATGGAGACTGGCTACGTTTTCTTCTATTCCCACTCTTATGCCCAAAAACAATAGCTCGAATTCTTTAGAGACTCTCCTCTATCGATCGCCCCGCTGCAATTTTGCTCTCTAATTTCAATAAAGAAATGTGTGGGTTATGGCAAAAACAAAAAGAGTTTGGTTGTTATGATGAAAGGTTATTAGGAACACAACAAAAATTCATTACGAAAATTTTGCTTCTTGATCTACTCGGTCTACGCGTAGTTATTAAGAGAAATCTGGCAAGATCCCTCCCCCAAAACAAAAACACCTAAAACAGTCTCTCTCTCTCCTCTCTCTTCGATCTCTCTTCTCTCTCTTCCCCCGCATGCTTGGCCATCACTTGGCGCTCTGCACCTCCGCATGCTTCGCCAAGTTTGTCGACGCCTGCCTACACAGGCATGGACAGCAGCTCCATCGCCACATCCCTCGCCCCCCTTCGTGCCTCCACTATGCTGCCCTCCATGCCATCGTCCCTCCCTCTCTCCCCGTTTACGCTCTACCTGGAAAACGAACACACAACACTTTGCAACCTTCGATGCGTTGCACCTACGGCACGCACACAGTGGACCAGCTCTTGCAAGGAGCTCCTCTCTCTCTCTCTCTCTCTCTCTCTCTCTCTCTCTCTCTCTCCGACTTCCTGGTGATGGCAGACCTCGGGTATAGAACCAAACCTCCTATAAAAGAATACATACACACGACATCTACCTTTTACTCTGGCCCAACTTTTTCACTTCAAACCTCTCGAACGCATCTCCCAAGATACCCTTTAACTAACCTGCTTCCAAAATTGGGGCGACCTACTGGAGCTTCAATAGCATTCCAAATATATTTACCCTTCTCCTTCTCTATGAAGTGCACAAAAATCTATGTATCTATGTGTTGAATTATGGAGGAGCAAATTCAAGCTACCAAGTAGTAGCTAATGTTGCATTTGCTTGTCACTTATTCTTACCATGTCTAGCAGAAGTGTACTATTACAACTTCAAACCTAGCCGTGCCAAAGCGAGGAACGATGGGTCATGTCGCGCACTAAGAGAACATTGATAGTACTACTCGAACATCAAGCAGGATCTTGGCAAAATTAGCAATATTTGCACGGCTTAGGGATGTCTACTGCATGGCTAGCAATTATTTTGCATAAGTTCGCGCGGCAACTTAAATCAAAGGGGGACAGGCATGCACCCACATTGGCAGGAAGGACTTTGAAGGAATGAAATTGTAGACAAAGCTGTGAAGTTTGCAAATAAGGAAAATGGGTGGGCCATGTCTATGAGTAGGCCTCTCTCTCTCTCTCTCTCTCTCTCTCTCTCTCTCTCTCTCTCTGGCCATGTTGTGGGCTCTCAAGTGCCACTCTCAGCTTCATAATTCGCAAGCATTGAGAACACAAGTGAGACTACCGCCACCTTTGGCAGCAGTGCTACCTATGGAAGCAACAAAAAGGGTATTACTCGAAGTTACATCTATATTGAGCCTTTGATGGTCCCCTCGCAAAATCACACCGAAGGTCCAATCTCTATTTTGACTCTTGTAGCATATTGAGTGGTGGCACATGCCTTCAAGATGCAAGCATAAGAGATTGCATCGAGAGAGATGACCTCTCTTTGCATCCATTGGATTTATTCCAGAGCTTCTTGGCCTTGCCCCCATTGGCATATCCTACAATCAATGAGTTCCAAGAGACAACATCCCCGATAAATAGCTCCTCAAGCACTTTCTGATCTTTCTAAAGGACACCACATTTGGCATCCATATTGACCAAGGTATTGCCAACCACAATGTTTTCTTTCAATAACCTGTGACTAACAATACCATCGTGAATTCCTTTCCCGTATCAACGTCTTGAGTGGTGGCACACACCTTCAAGATGAAAGTAATGATTGCATTAGGAGAGATGCACTCGCTTTGGATCCGTTCAAAAGAGCCCACAGTGTCCTAGCCTTGCCTCTGTTTGACATTATCGTGTAATGAATGAATTCCAAGAGATATTATCTAGGACAGGTAGCTCCTCAAACACTTTTTTTGTTTTTTGAAGGACACCACATTCAGCATACATATCGACCAAGGCACTGCCAAGCATGGCATTTTCTTTCAACAGTCCCTAACTAACAATCTCATCATGAATTCTTTTGCCGGTATCAACAGCTTGAGTCATGGAACACGCCTTCAAGATGCAAGCATAAGTGATTGTATCTAGAGAGAGATTCCCTTGCTTTGCATCCGCTAAAACAGCCCAAAGGGTTGTGGCCTTGCCCTTGTTCAACATATCTTGTAATCAATGAAGTCCAAGAGACAACATCCCAAATAGGTAGTCCCTCAAGCACTTTCTAGGCTTTCTAAACCACACCACATTTGTCATATATGTCTACCAAAGCATTACAAGGCACAACGTTTTCTTTCAAGAGCCCCTGGCTAACAATATCATCGTGAATTTTTTTGCCCATATCAATGTCTTGTGTAGTGCCCCATGTCTTCAAAATGCAAGCATATATTATTGCATCTGTGGGGGGGGAGAGAGAGAGAGAGAGAGAGAGAGAGAGAGCCTCAACATAGAAGCTATAGTCTACATGAATTCATATTCATGCAAGTCAAATTGATGTCTACCGTTCAAGAGAATTTAAAGAACATGAGCCACTTTTGTGGCTATAAGCAACCTTTTTTGTAAATTCTTGTTCCCATAGACTATAAAAAACCTCATCAACCACAAACCTAGTGTTAAGACAAGGTGAGGAATCATGATGGCCTGCTGAAATTAAGGGGGGATGATAATTATTCTTTTGTCTTGTGGAGACATCGACCTTCCTAATTTTAATTTGTTTAGTTTCAATTTTGCTCTCTCTCTCTCTCTCTCTCTCTCTCTCTCTGTGTGTGTGTGTGTGTGTGTGTGTCACACACACACATACACTCACGCACACCCCACCAACAACAAAAATGACATGTGAGTGTAGGCCCTATTTGTGTGTGTGTGTGTGTGTGGGGTGGCTGGGTGGGTGGCTGGGTGATGCATATCAATGGATGCATGTATATATGCATGCATGTGTGTGTGTGTGTGATGCATATTAATGGATGTATATGTATGTGTGTGCAAACATATCGAGCATCTTAGTTTTCTCAATCCTTAAAATCTCATGTGAGAACCCTTCGAGTTTGCTCAAATCCTCTGTTGGGCCAAGGGGGATTGAATGCCCTAGTGAATTATTCCCTACGTCTATTTGCTTTGGGTATCTTCGTACGACAAATCTTTATTCATAATCCCGCAAACATTACTCTCTTCCTTCTGTTTTTCCATAGCATATGGGCATTTATTCTCAATGGTAGCAATCTCTGCTAGATTCTTGACCCCCCCACCCCCCCTGCTTCGTTGACTTACTTGAATTCTCACCCAAGGGTCGCTTGATATCTCTATCCACTCGTTTCCACATGGTTTTAACCGTTGGTTTAGTGACAACCCCAACCATATGACAATTCCTAGAAAAATGTCCAATTTTGCAGCACTTGTAGCATAGCGTGGTGAATGAAGCTAACGCCAACTTTTGACAAGAGGCACCCCATGTTCAAATCCACATATTTGGAATGGATTTGTTTGTGTTCCACAGGATGCACACCTTGACATCCAAACCTGATCTCATTTTCTACTAGCGGCCCAACTTGGCATCTATAGATTAAACTTTGATCATGCAGCCAAAGCGAGAGACTTTTTGAAAGCGACCCACACAGAATAGGTGCATAGAATCTCTTCCTTTGGGCGGAGTGGAACTTAGGGTTCCACGACATGACCTATGCGAACAACGATATGCCCTATACTACTCCTTTGATAACTAGATCCTGGACCTATTGGTCCAAGGCACACATAGCTACATAAAACCCTTTGCATGTCACTCTAAAGTGTTGCATCTCATTCGTATTGTTGAGTGCTACAACTACCCAATCCCATAATCTTGGGGTCATGCCCATGAAATATAGTAGTACCACTTTTGAGCAACAATTCTTCAAGCTCAGGATAGCAATGTCAAGGTGAAAGTCAACTTGTACCAAAGCACCATCAACACCCTTACCTTGATTGCATACAGTTACACACCGTGTGGTAGCTCTTCCATCAAAGTGCACTCTTCAAAGAGGGTTGGCTTAAAAATTTTCTCATGAATCCTTGCATGGGAGCAATTGTCGGTGCCACACTTACAACGGATGACAATTTTCGGTGCTACCCTTATGACAAATATCGTATACGTTACCAAGGGTCGTAGACGTGTTTAAACAATTTACCAATGGTTTTCTAAAACAAACTTCAATGAAAAAGAGAGTTAGGTATACATTTGATGTGACATATTGAATTGGAATTTTCTTTGATATTTTAGTTTGTAGAAAGTCCCTCATTTAAGAGCCTTGTATGGACCATTTAATAGTGGTTTGAGAATGCCAACGTTAACTTTTACCTTGTTTGTGTGTGTGTGTGTACATGTTGCATGTATATTGACGTATGCATGTGTGTGTGTGTGTGTGTGAGAGAGAGAGAGAGAGAGAGAGAGAGTGACACAATATATGTGTGTATATGCTTACCTATATACCCCCAACCTTGAGGACTCTATTCAAGTGCTCCACCAATTCAGCTATCACCATATGATAACCCTTATGTCTAATAACCCTTATGTCTTATGTTATGTTTGAGTAGGTGAAATCACATGGCATGTTTGTTGTATTTTAACATAAAAGTGTATCGTCCATTGTACACACATCATAGCACATGCCATATATGTCACCAAGGCCTTGCTTCAACAACAAGGTGAAAGGTACACATTGAGGTCTATGGTTATCTATTGAGGAAGCTATTCAAGTGTTCCACCAATTGAGCTATCACCGTATGATGAACCCCATTGTCTTATGCTATGTTTGAGTAGGTGCAATCACATGGAATGTTTGTTGTGTTTTAACAATAAATTGTATCATCCATTGTACACACAGCATAGCACACGCCATATATGTCACCAAGGCCTTGCTTAAACAAGAAGGTGAAAGGTGCACCTTGAGGTCTATGGTTATCTATATACCCCCAACCTTGAGCTAGTACCATTCGATTAACCCTTATGTCTTATGCTATGTTTTGAGTAGGTGCACTCACATGGCATGTTTGTTGTGTTTTAACATAAAATTGTATCGTTCATTGTACACACAAGATAGCACATGCCATATATGTCACGCAGACCTTGCTTAAACGACAAGATGAAAGGTACACATTGACACTCTTAAACGATAAATTATAAAGGAAGTAAAATAAAAAGATTGAGTGACAAATTTAAACAAAAATAATATTTTATTTATTTTCCCATTGAGAACTCGCACTAGTGGTATAGAGGCAAGAGACTTGGAATTATTAATAATAATAAAAATATGAAATGGACCTTTATGATGCCCTTAAATGGAGGTCTCATTTACAAATTAAAATATCAAACAAAATTCAATGAGTAAAGGTGGGATCGAAGTCCTATAAATGGACTCCTTAGTCCCTTGTTCTTTAAGGCCTTTTTGGTTTGGTAAAGGTCATAGTATCCCATATGGGTGACAGTCCCTTGTTCTTTTTTGGCATGCTAAAGGCCTTGCTGCAACTAAGGTCATTAGTTTCTAATTTTTTGACATGTGTCCCTCAACAAAGCTTTAAAAGACTTGATGGAAAATATATCATGTCAATTCAAATGTTGTTTTCCAAAGTTGCGTTCACTTTTTGGCCAAGGAGGCCATAGGAGGGTGGTAGAGATAACGTGCAAAGTTCTCACCATCCAATGATCACAATCAAATTAACTTTGAGTAGTATGTGACATATGCGTTGTTGCGATCAAGAAAAACATGGTTATTGGATCTCTGTCTTTCTCTCGTTCTCTCTCTCTCTCTCTCTCACACACACACACACACATATATGAAATCATATATAGATAGGTGTGTGTGTGTATCTATGTACCCACATGTGAGGAGAATGAAAATATAATCCTTGGAATCACTCTAAGAGGATAATAATCTCTGTCTCTCTCTCTCTCTCTCTCTCTCTCTCTCACACACACACACACACACACACACCAATGTCCCTTTTCGGATTGTTCCTATGTTGTTTAAATTTATTTTCTCTCACACAAACACACACGTATACACTCATCCACACACACATGCCATAGGACAGATGTAAAACATCTACAGTTTCTCCAAATATGTGAAGCTAAAGTACACGGCGACAATGGCTCCTAGAAGCTAAAACAACATTGCTAGCCATAGAAGAATCCCAAATGCATCCAATGCTAAGATACTTTGCATTCTTGCATCCTCAATTAAGGTCTTTTGTATTCACTATTGCAAGAAAAGGATCGATTTTAACTTTTTGCTTCAATTACTACATCACCATCATAACCTACAGATAAATATCTCTCAATACGTCAGTCCCCACAGTGCTCTAATGTAAAGGGAACTACCATCGTTGTTGATGGGGGGGTGAGAGAGAGCATGGAGAAGAATGCGTCCCCTAAGTTTGAACAATGGAATGGGCTCCTCTCTCTCTCTCTCTCTCTCTCTCTCTCTCTCTCACACACACACACACACACACACTCACACACGCACACACACAACACACATACAATGAAATGGGATCCTCTCTCTCTCTCTCTCTCTCTCTCTCTCTCTCTCTCTCACACACACACACACACACACACACACACACATACACAAACAGTATGTCCGAGTTGTGAGTACAACTGCTCCCACCTAAGCCATTAGCTCTTTACTCTCTTGCTACGAGACCAAACTCTTAGTGGCTCAAGAAAACCCGTGTAAACCTATTGCTTAAGAACCCATCTTCTACTTTCAAGCACTCCCAACGATGGACAATACTTGTTCCCTGTTCGCCTCTACATGATCATTAGTAGCTATCCTGATCAAGGTTTTGGTCTTGGTCCCGATGACCCACCTCACTCTTTCTCTTTCTCTTTCTCTATCTACTTGCTAGTGGCAGAGCTCTCTCTCTCTCTTGCTCTCTCGCTCTCTCGCTCTCTCTCTCTCTCTCTCTCTCTCTCACACACACACACACACATAGGCTGACAATAGGTTGTTAGGCGTACAATTTTGACTATTGCAGGTCATTGAAAAAGGATGGCATCACATAGAATTTGAATTACACTCAATTTTCAAAGGCTCTTTAATGTGTCCATGGTAAGGAGGACAATCCAACAGGGACTCAAAAACTCAATTTCGTTGTTGACCCAATAGACCATGCAAATCAACCAAAAAACAACGCGTAGAGGCCCTCTCCTTCCTCTAATTTTTTAAACTCCATCATATAGTGTAGAGATAATAGACTATTGAATAATAGAAAAAATCTATTGTATACCCCAGTGCTCAAGAAAACCTAGGTTTAGTATAATCTCACCTACAAATTCTCTCAACTATATCTAATGCACCTTGCAGGCCCTTGCCACGTGACATAAGGAAAGGGCTTGGAGGGGGGGGGGAGACCAAGGCAAAGAAAGAAAGAGAGTGGATTGGGTGCCAAGAAAAGGGTCTCTCTCTCTCTCTCTCTCTCTCTCTCTCTCTCTCTCTCTCTCTCTCTCTACAACGATTGGAGGAAAGAACTTATGATTAGTATATTCCCATCTAATTTTTTGAGATTTATCTCTAATTGTGAATGGCTTTTATCAAGCAGGAGGAAGCGGCTTGCCAAGAAGAAGAAGACGATAGGTCCTTGATACAAATATAGTGTACTTGCAAAAATGTTTGGATATGTTTTGAGTCACAGTGTGAATATGTTGTATTGGTTGGAGACCCCTGTGAAAAGGATATGCCAAGGTCTAAATGTATTCTTTTTTAGTTAATTCAAATCTAGCTCTAAAGAGCATTTTAAAAACAAAACAAACGTTAGAGAACATAAATTAAAGTTTAGAGAATCGACAAAGTGCACAAAAGTTTGGTGACAAAACCTTCAAATAGAAAATTTGCCTCTGCAATGTCTGGAAAAAAGGTTTAGTAAAATTAAATGCTTGAAAAATCCTCAATTTGGTGTAATCCCAGCTATTCAGTTTTTGGAATTTATCTCTAAATTATAGATTTTAAGGTAAGGAAACCTACAAAGTATAGAGAAATTGAATGTAAAAGCCTTCAAATATAATCAAGTTGTCCCTAAAATTTTCCATATGGAAGTTTTCTAAGTTTTTAAGAGAGCACTATGCCTCAACTCTATTTAGTGTGACCCCCAATACAAAATTTTGAGATTTGCATGAAAAAATTTAATTTACCTTTAAGTGCTCGAGAAAATTTAAATTTGATGCAATCTCACTTCAAATTTTGAGATTCACCTTTGAATTCTAAGTCAACCCAAAGGCAAGAGCACTAACAAAGCTCAAAGAAATCTAGCGTAAAACCTTCAAAAATAGTTGAGAATTGTTGTTGTTCCCTCCCATCATCTACCTTTGCCGTTTGTTAAGGTTTGCTCCTACCTTGGGCTTGCACATCTTCTACCTTGGGTTTGTTAGATTGAACTTTTCAGATTGCTTCAACTCTCAATTTTGTACATTCTCAATTTCGTAGATATGGATGTCGATTTTTATTTTCGATTCTCGATTGTGGATTTCATCGATGTCGCTTTGTTTCTTGTTGATAGTAAAACCAATGCGTATTCTCCATCCCTCTCTCTCTAGTGCCGGTGTGAGATTCCTATCTCTCTCTCTCTCTCTCTCGCTCTCTCTCTCTCTCTCTCTCGCTCTCTCTCTCTCTCACACACACACACACACACACACACACACACACTCCCTCACACAGGTTGTATTGAATGGTGCCCTCTCTCTCTCTCTCTCTCTCTCTCTCTCTCTCTCTCTCACACACACACACACACACACACACACACATAATACGTGCAAGACTTCCATACCAAATTGTTGGACTCTATCATTGGATTGTCAAGCTCAATTTACTTCATTAATGCAATGCAAATGTGAAAAGCCTTCGTGCAATGTGCCAACATCTAAAGGCACGTCGACTTTGTCCCTTATATTCACACATATCGAGAGAATCTCTCTCTCTCTCTCTCTCTCTCTTACACACACACACACACGTGCGAATACATACATCTAACTTTTGAACTTGGAACATCGAAGTCAAAAGTCATTTACGACATAGAAAGTCAGTGTAAACCTACAAAAGGAGGTTCATTGAACAACACATGGAGAAAAGTTATTTATGGTCTTCAAAATCTAAAGAAAAGCCACTCTTCGTATGATTTTCAAAAATAAAAGTAATTAGTGGTCAGCCTTGAAATTGAGGACCATTAAGCTTAAGATTTATAGCTTAAGTAGTATAAATCTAGATACAGTACTAAGGTCTTTTTAACTTTACATTGAAGAGACTCTCTCTAGGTCTTTTCATTTTCTACTATCTTAGTACTTACCTTCACTTTTGCATTTTCAATTAAATGTTTTTTAAAGGTTCTTTTTGAAATGAACCAAAATGTGACACATGGAGCTTCTCTCTTCCTTGAAAATTTTAAGTTGATTCATATATACTATAGATTCTAAACTTATTTTTAAAAAAATCAAGTCTCACACTATATAGTTTTAGTAGTTGATGGTTCACATTACTTGGTCTACGCTACAAAATTCCAATTAATTCATCCATGAGATTCAAAGGAATCTTTGAATTTGAAAGCAAAAGAAAATCAATTGTTGTTGTCATCCCCGTTCCCCGAAGCTCACTGTTTCATGTGTGTGTATGTCTTTGCCATGAAACACTCCATCTCTCTCTCTCTCTCTCTCTCTCTCTCTCTCTCTCTCTCTGGGCCTTTGCACGCAACATCTTTGTCTCTTCCTCTCTATGTTTGAGGTGTAGCATTGAGCTGCAATCTATAGCAGAAGAGAAACCTCATGATGACACCCTCCATTTTAGGACTCGCTCTTTGGCAATGCCAACACATCATAGATCTTGGCCTCACATCAGCTTAGAAAAAAATTATCTCTCCCTTCAACTTCAAGCTCGCACATGGTGTGAATCTCTCTCTCTCTCTCTCTCTCTCTCTCTCTCTCTCTCTCAAAGTGCCATTTCTCCTCTTTTTCCTATCAAAGGGAAAGGAATCATCTGTTCAAGTTCCGCTTAATGCAATCATTTGTTAAGGTTGAACATATATCCTAGATTCTATGGAGTTTGAAAATTGGAAAGGAAAAGAGATCTCCTTGTCGCTATCATCAACTTCGCGGAGCCCCTCATGACTTGCAATCACCGCCTCTGCACAATCGTGTCCCCCTCTCCCTTCCCTCAATGTTCAGCTCTCAAAGGTACACCAAAGCAGGGAGATATGTGCAAAGATTTTTACAAGAAAATAGGCTCTTTAATCTTCCCAATGGTTCCTCTCTAAAGGACTACTATGCGCAAAGAGTAGAATCATTCGGCCATGGAACCTTCGAAATCTTCTTTGTCGCAACAAGCAAATGAGCGTGTAAATATAATTCCCATAAAGGATTCATTGGCGGTGAAGCAAAGACAGAGAGAGAGATAGAGAGAACACCCATGCATAGAGAGAGAGAGAGAGAGAGAGAGAGAGAGAGAGAGCACCCGCTTGTCTACATTTCCATTTTTCTCCCTAGCGTGAAAACACTTGAAAATGACTTGCCTTTTTCCTATTTCAAAAAGGGGGATGTTCCAAGATACCCGTAATGAACCCCTTATGCAAAATTGGATAAAACTAGTGGCTTCCTTAATAAAATATGAAGAATATTTATTGATTTTTTGTTATTTAATGTTAAATGCTATTTGATACATACATACATATATATATAATGTATGTATCTATCTATGTGTGTGTGTATGTGTGTGTGTGTGTGTGTGTGTGTGTGTGTGAGAGAGAGAGAGAGAGAGAGAGAGAGAGAGACAAAGAACCTTACAGATGTGATGGCAATCATGACCCTTTAAGTTTTCTTTGTAATGAAGCCTTAGCTAGGTTCACAATGTGCGGCAACAAAGCAGACATGCACTTGTAGGAAACCAATCGCAGGGGCGCACATCAGATGGCGCGTTCAAAGTGCACTGTAAAAACAATGAACGAGGGGTGCCAGTGCATGGAAGTAAAAGAGGGTTTTTCTTCTGACCCCCCCCCCCCCCCCCCCCCCCCCCCCCCCCCCCCCCGCCCCCGCCCAAAAGGACATCTGCCCTCCACGTGGAATGTCGTGTCCGACTCACCTTCGTGGACTCCATTCCAACACTAGTTTTATGCTAAAATAAAAGTTGATTACCAAAAAAACCACTAGCAACACCCCCCACCCCCCCTCCCTTCACTAAGGTTTGTGGAAAATTTGTCAAAATACCCCTCTATAAAAAATTTATTTTTGGGGAAATTTACTCTCACAACCAAGGGTATTTTGGGAATTTTGGAAAATTTGAAGTCCTTTTTGGGAATTCGACAAAATATTGACAATATTCTGGGAGTTTTTGAAATTAGAGGGCTATTTTCGGAAATTTTCACAAATCAGAGGGGTATTTTGGTAAAATTTTCAAGGTTATTGGTACAATTGATAAATATTGATTCCTTTCACTATTTGTTCTGCCACCGCCCAATGTTCACAATAGATGGTAGAAGAAAATAGAGTCACTTTTTGTTCCACCCTCTATGTGAACAAATGGGTGGTCGGAGTGTGCATTTTGTACCTCTCCCTCCCCAAAAGCACATTATAAAGTGTTTCTTCCACCTCCCCAATGTGAACCTAGCCATACTATATTCATTTGAACATTTTCATTAGTGTGTGTGTGTGTGTGTGTGTGTGTGTGTGTGTGTGTGTGTGTGTGTGTGTGTGCACGTGCATGCACATGCATCTCTCTCCCCCTATCTGTCTCTCTATAACATCTTTCCTTTAAAGTATTCACGAAAATCATTTTTCCAAACATACAAAATTTCTTTTCTTGAATTTTCCATGAGGAAATTTTAAAAAATTAGATTTATTTTCTATTTCCTTGCTCTCAATCGACATTTTTGAAATAAAAAATGACACGATATTAAGTTGAGACACATTTTTCCCAAACAATGCTCTATTAACATGTCAAATCTGCAATAATCACTCAATTTATCACAGCAAAAAATATGGCCTTCTTGAGGCCATCGTGAAGTCTTCATCTTGTTTTCAAAGTGGATCTATAATATGCATTGTAAGAATTTATGAAACTATGGGGGAAGCGGGAATGGTTAGCGAGACCAAAGAAACAAGGCAGCATTGGGATCATTCCCGGGGGGGGGTTCACTATATGCAAAACCTATATATGGAATGCGTTCATAGATTATTTATAAAACCCCTTAGCTATAAGTTTTTCACAAGTAAGACACACTCTTTTCCTATTCAATCCGTAAATGTTTTTTCAAATCATTTTTTCAACACCCTTATGTATGTGAAAAATGTAAGAAAATATAGAATAAAATAATCCCTATTGTTTAGCCCACGTGATAGACACTTTTTTATTATAGTGACCCCCTTGAGGGATCATTGACCACATGCTGCATGTTGAAGCATTGTGTGCTAGATTTTTTATCTCGTTAATGGACCAAAAGCAAGAATGGGTCATCATGGCTTGGGGTATGCTAAACAAAGTAGACTTTGCCTCTAAAGGGGGAACTTGGAAGGAGTTCACAATGCACGATAAGCTTTTGGCACCTCTCTGGAACTTCATTAAGCTTGGTGGCAGCACAGGGGAGCTACCACGGAAGTGTAACAAAGAACCTTCAACCTTGGAATGGGGGAAGAAGTTAAGATACTTCAAGGGCTCCTCTCTCCATTGGTTCCCTTGGCTATCCAAAATTGGAATGGGTTCCTTGAACCCTTTTTGAAGGGAAGTTGCTCACTAGGTTAGCAACAAACGGTTGTCTAGATTGTCCCACCTCTCATTTGTTGATAGAAACCTTTGTTGGAAGGATGTGGAGCTTTTAATGATTCAACATAATTTGGGATTGTACAAAATTCTTCTAATTAGTAGACACTTGGAAGTGCTATCATCATCACCCTCACCCGTGGGTGGGTCAAAGATAAATTGAAAAGCGTGGCATTGGCAAAAAGATAGAGTGTTCTCACTCCCCAAGACCTAGGATACCTATTGTGTGATGGTTTACAAAGCAGATTGGTTTTCCTCGCTCACCAAAATATGGACAAAAAATTGGTAGGGAGAGCATTGGCATAGGATTGTTCATTAGGAAGGGAATAGGGACAAGCCTTTCTCTCTCTCGTGGCTGCTAGTCCCCCCCCCCCCCCCCCCTCCTAGAAAGGGGTCCCTCGAAAAACATGTTGATCACTCCCTCCCTCTCTCTCTATCATACTGTCTCTCTCTTCTCCTCACTCCACCTTGCAAGTTACTTCTGTTTTCTTCCTTACACTTTTCCCTCCCAAAATCTTTGTAAGATAAGTTTGAACCTCCTTTCCATCCTCAAGTTCATTGCATTCTACTCAAGCTGAAGTTGTTCATTGCTCCATGACCCTCACGAAACACCTCTACCTAAAATTGAATATTTGTAGCATATCCTTCTGCTAGATCTTCCATCTTTCTTTCCTCAACCGGGTTCCTGCTCCTTCTCCATTAACCTCTCTATGGAGGATCTACTTCCCTCTCAAGCTTTGCAACATTATCTTTCCCATTAAGCCAACTTGCAAGTGGAGCAGTACAATAGTAAGTGACATTAACCATCTTTGTACACCACCACGAATCTTGCTCTTTGTGTAGTGGAGAACATGGATGTGCATAGGTCAATCATAAGTGTTTTTCTGCAGGTTGTGCCACTATTTTCCATGGCATCATTAGGTACTCAACAACCTAGGAGTGTCATTGAATCCATTTCATGCAGCAATGTACAAGTCGACAGTGGATGTTGAGTGACCATGAATTTCAAAGAATTGATGTGGATGACAATGCAGTCCAGCTCAAGAGGTGCACACAAGGTCTCAAGGAGACGCATAGCTTCTCGAGCACACCATTGGAAGGGAAGGATCATGGAGTTCAAGCAAACCCATTACAAAAACCGACCTACAAAGGTACATCATGTGTATGTTGCTTCACAATTGAAGCTGGAGACAGCAGTGGCTCCATCGAAGTTTCTTACAAATTGTAATTTCACTCCTCTATCAAGTTTTTAGATTGTTTATTTTTTATTTCTCTCATATATGTTGCTTTGATGTCTATAAGGTTTTCATTTATTATTCATATTTGCATATGTTTTCCCATCCAATTTTTTAGAGTGGGAGCCAATAGAGTCCTTCACGAGAACTTTTGAGGCCATCCATGTTTACCTTGAGAAGTTTCTCTATGCTGGTTGTCCATCTGTGGAGCTTGTCTCATGGGACTTATTTTTTATAACCAAACTTTTATAACACCTAGAAAAATTGGGTATGGTAATCTTTCTCTGGTTCACCCACCAACCTTGCAAATTCTGGAATGGCCTGCCTAAGCCAGATAGTGCCTTGATTCCCAGCAACCAAAAGAAGAATCGATACGGATGTACATTCACCAATGAAGTGCACCTATGGTTCCCACAAAGCTTCCCTAGCTTGGTTTATGTCCCTTCATGTGTTTGTGTTTATCTTTCAACTGCAGAGTGTTCACAGGACACCAACAACGTGGACTTATAAAGGGAAGAGTGCGATCAACGACTTTCTTGCAGTTGGATGGGAGACTAAGGTGGTCAACCACCAAGGAGATACAATCAAGTGCTTTTATCTTAATCTTAAATATACCTTGACCAATCAATATGTCTTTGTAATCAACAAAAAGGTTGTTTGTTCCAGAAAAGAGAAGAGCTTTCCGTGTGCAAACATTGGTTTTCCTCGATGTATTAATGTAAAAGCTTGTAACTGAATCGATTTTTCTCTCATTAATACATATGGTGTTTTGAATCTCTTTTTCATTCTTAATTTGTTCAATATTTTGATTGAAATGTGCAAGCTTTTTAATTTGGAGCGTGAATACTTTCAATGTTAGTGTCTTTCTCAATGTCTTGTCGCGTGATTTTGTTTATAATAATAGTTTTAAGTTAATTTGACATTAATTTCAAGTGCTTTTAGAAAGTGACATTGAGTATAAAAGTGACTTTCTAGGTTTTAAACTTCAGTTCTCACATTCACAAAACTCTAGCTTTCATCTCTCTTCCCATCTTCTTTCCGAACAAACCTACGGCAACATCTTTTGATGCACTTCTCACACAACTAGAAATCATAGAACTTGCAAATTGTGCACATGAACTAGTCAGTGTGTTTGAGGGGACGATCGACATGCATGCCACAACTAACCTTCATGTAGTTGGATTCTAAAGCTTTCTTGACTACATGACGGAGCACATGGAACAATATGCAATAGTCTTTGAGGGATCCAACATGGTGTGGTTGCCAGTGGATTGTTTCATACACCTCTTTGTGGTCGACAAAAACTTTTGCTATTGCTTGTTGAGGTATATTAAAGGGTATACCAAGTGGGACTATAGGATAGAGGATGAAAATGATCTCATAGACTTGGGCAAGGGGTGCATATCCACCCAATTCATCTCTTGGGGACATCGTTCTGGACTTGCTTGTACTTGAGGGTGCTTCATGGAGTCCTCCAAGCTGCACCATCTAGCTATGCACTCCCAAAAATTGGCTCGTCAATGGTGGGCTATCCTTCGTGGCAACAATGAAGCCCTAAAGACATGGAAAACTCTCTGAGTTTCCATCATGAAGCAATTCCTTGCAAGCAATGTAAAGGAAAAAGTGCTTACCCAATGGAGTAGTTTGAAGCTCATGAGTCTATCCACAAATATGTAGACAAGCTTTGAGATTTACATCTCAAGGCTACTGTCTTCCAAAAGATAGACTTCGCCGAGAAAAAGCAACATTGTTTTGTGGGATTACCTAAAGAGATGGTTGAGTACGTCAACTCTCAACGCCCTGGTTCTATCACCGAAGTAATCCACCACACCATGGTTTCTTCGTGCATCAATTTCCAACAAGGGGCTAGACAGAATGTCAAGCCCATGGAAAATAAAGAAAAAAGTGATGTCGGGAAACCAATGCCCAAAATTCTTCCCAAGGCAATTCCAACAACAACAACAACAACAATCGGTCCAAGGAGAAGGGAGTTTACAAAGGTAAAAACATAATCTCTCCTAAAGATCTTGAAGCTTTTCGCAAAGACCATAAGTGTTTTTAGTGTGGGGATCAAGGACATGGCTATCGTTCTTGCCCTAAGAGAATTGCACCATCGAAGCTCCAAAAGAGGATGTTCATTGCTAGGATCACCTCTCTCCTATGATTGGGGAAAGGTAAGGGAGCATGATGCCTTCATCTTGTTTGACCTTGACTCTACTCACAACTTCATATCAACGGAGTTGGACACCAAGAAGGGCATTGAAGCTTTTGAGATGGAAGATGCTATAACGGCTGACACCGCTCTCAAGGGACAACAAGCCTCTGTTACTCCCTTGATTCAGAAGTTGAGGCTTCATGTCCAAGTCTATGTCAACAAAGAAGATTTTTTCATCTCTTCTCTCCAACATGAGGATGCTATCCTAGGGGCACCACGGTTCAACCGCATGGCTGCCAACATGAAGCTCCCTGAAAGGAGAATCTACTTCACTTAGAGGGAAAAGAACATGTATATAGATGCTAGTGATTCTGGTCGTACTATACGACTTGTAAATCCTCCTACTTTTGATAAATTAATGAAAAGCTCAATTTTTGCATACATGATTTTTGTTAAAGAGTTCCTAAAAGGTCCTAATGTTTCAACAAATGTAAATGGTAGGAATCAAGAAGAGTTAGACTTGTCTAATTTTCTAAAAGGATTCCAAGATGTGTTCATCGATGATATCACTATGGAGTTACCTCCAAAACGAGGGGATGATGACCATCAAATTGAGCTCCTTCCAGGAAGCTCACCGCCTAACAAGCCTCCTTATTGAGTTTCCCAAGCTCAACAAAAGGAGATCATGAGGCAAGTACAAGAATTGGTAGACAAAGGGATGGTGAGTCCTAGCTCCTCTCCCTTTTGTTCTCCAGTCCTTCTAGTGCAAAAGAAAGATGGTACATACCATATGTGTGTGGAATATCGAGCACTAAACCATATCACTATCAAAAATAGATTTCTCATGCCTCGGGTAGAAGATCTGTTTGACAAGCTACAAGGATCAAACTACTTTTGTTTGATAAGCTACAAGGCTCAAACGACTTGAATAGGATTGACCTTAAAAGTGGCTATCATCAAATAAGGATAGTGGATGAAGATGTCCTAAAGACTGCGTTTCGCACAACATTTGGTCCTTATGAATATCTAGTCATGCCTTTTGGTTTGACTAATTCACCGGCTACGTTCAATCGTGTAATGGAGAAAATCTTTAGACCCTATCTCAAATTCATTGGATTTTTCTTTGATGATATCATCATCTACTCCAAGTCTTTGGAGAAGCATAAGCAACATCTCCAAATGATTTTTCAAGCATTGAGGGAGAACAAGCTTTTTCTCCACCAAAAGAAAAGTTAATTTTTCCTTCAAGAAATTCAATACCTAGGTCATATTATCTCTCAAGATGGTATCCATATGGATCCATCAAAGTTAGAGGTAATAAAATCATGGCCTAATCCAAGGAATCTACATGAGCTAAGAAGCTTTATTGGTATGTGTACGCAAAATTCTCTCAAATAGCAGGACCATTACATGACTTAACCAAAAAGAATGTTAAGTATTCATGGACTGCTAAGGAGCAAAATGCTTTTGACAAGCTCAAAGAAAATCTTACCTCCCAACCAGTCCTCGTGCTTCCGGATCTCTCAAAGCCGTTCAAGGTTCAATGTGATGCCTGTGGTGATTGCTTTAGAGCAGTCTTACTTCAAGAAGGGCATGCCATAGCATATGAGAGCCGAAGGCTCAATACAGATGAACGAGTCTTGGGAGTTTATGAGAAAGAGCTTTTAGTTGTTCTACATGCCCTAGACACATGGAAGCACTATCTATTGGGGACTCCATGTATTCTACAAATTGACCACCAAAGTCTCAAGTATATTATGACGCAAACCAAGATTTTTGACAAACAAATGACGTGAGAAAATTTTCTTTCGCAATTTAATTTTCATATTGCTCACATTGCTAGTAAGCACAATCAAGTGGCCGATGCACTTTCACGAGACGACCAAAAGTTAATGCGGTGTCTATAGCAACTCGCAATGATCTATCTTCTATTATAGTTGTAATGTCGGCCCTTGCTTTGGGGAAGAAAGAGGAACCATTCACCTTGCAGGATGGTTATCTTCTCCATGGCAATAGGCTATGTGTTACCCACTCCCTTCGTGAGAAAGTCATGTATGAATCCCATGCTCCTCCCTATGCGGGGCATAGAGGCATCCAACCTACTCTTTGAGGAGTAGAAATGTACTTTTATTGGCCTACCATGAAAGTGGACATACAAGAAGAGTGTGTTTCAAAATGTGTGGTATGCCAAAAGACCAAGTATGATAGAGGGAAGCAACCTAGATTACTCCAACCATTGCCTATCCCAAATTCACCATGGGAGAGTATATCCATGGATTTTATCTTTGGATTATCCAAGTCTATCCATGGGAATACGCATTAGGAAAGAAATGGACTCATTTTTGGGCTTTTCAACTCTAGTGAGAGAATGCTCCTTAGCCAATAGGAAGAAGGCTAACGTTACGTTGAAAAAACATTTTTTCTCATTTTAAAAATGTCCATGAAAACCATTTTGGTGAAATTGTCACTATCATGAGAAAAGTAAGGCGCTTGATAATGACATCTAGCACAAGTGCCGAATGCCTTTTCATGACCCTTTGTTGCTATCCTATAAAGTGAAGTACTTGTACTTGTGCATCTCGCACAAGTATCAATCACCTTTTTATGAAGTACTCGCAATTTAAATTTGAACAAATTGTACTTGATAGTGATTGATAGTTACTATTTAAGACTATGAAGGAGTCAGAACCAAGAGAATAGGGGCTCTTGAGGGGTCTCTAGGACCTCTATTCGCTTGGTTCTGACCTTATGAGGCCCTAGGATTAAGATATAGCAATTTTTAAGCCCACGAATGCGTCCGAAACGTCCAAAAACCATGGATAGCTCTTTAAAACACTGAAATCTGACGTCTCTAGCTCAAGATATAGCATTTTTAAGCTTAGGGCCTCATGAGGTCAGTACCAAGCGCCTCTATTCGCTTGGTACTGACCTCATGAGGCCCTAGGCTTAAAAATGCTATATCCTGAGCTAGAGATACTCAATCTACTAAAGACTTATGTTACCGAAGTAGATCAATGCTCACAATGGGAAAAGTACTTACCTCCTGTAGAGTATGCGTATAATAATACTGTACATACTTCTACGGAGAAAGCACCTTATGAAATTATTGAGGGAAGACCCAAAAGTCCCTTGCTACTTAAAGTACATGGGAAGATCTTCACTGCCGATGAGTATAGCCGTGACCTACAAGAATCTTTTCAAAAGATTAAAGAGGCTATATCCATCTCTAAACAATGGAAAAAACCTATTGTGAACAAGCATAGAAGTGTCTTAACATTAAAAAAAAAGGATTGGGTATTACTTAAGTTTCCCAAGGCTCGATTAAGGCAAACGATGGGCAAAAATCATACGGGCCCTCAAAAGTATTATGCTAAACTAGCAAAAAGATACTATGGTCCTTTTCAAATATTGAAGCCCATCAATGAATAGGCTTATCAACTCAAGTTGCCGAGCCACTGGCTCATACACAATGCTTTTCATGTGAGCCTACTTAAGCCCTACAAAGGAGAGCCACCAAGTGAACCAATTATTGAAGACCCTCCTGAAATCGAAGACCAAGAAGAGGTGCTACAACCCAAAGCTATCCTTCAGCATGAAGACAAGGTACTATGACATCATAATAAGATTATCCAACAATATCTTATTAAGTTCAAAGATTATCCTTTTGAAGATGCTAGATGGATGCAAGGAATACAGCTTAAGGATAGTATGAACCTTATCAATGCTTACCATGCTACATTAGAGTAAGAAAATGTACAAATTTCTTTTGAATGACCAATGTTTTTGTCTTATAAGACTAGTTCTCTTTTTATTGTGCACAAATTTAAGTAGTATGAACACTTAGAATCATGTTTGTGATGATGATGTCTATCAAACACCAAGTAGAATTTGTCACTCTACTTTGGGAGAATGAAATGGACTAAAGAGAAGACATGGTTGCGATAGCTATGTCTCCGAAGCACCAAATGGATTAGTCGTCCATGTTGGAATGATGGTGTAGGGTCAAAAGGGATCCTCTACCCGCTAAGACACATTGACTAATGATTAAAGCTTTATCTCTTCTACCTCATAGTCGAGGACGACTATGATTTCAAGAGAGAGGTAATGTCATAAAATCCTAATATCTAACCAACCCAAATGATTCTATCAAATTAAACAAATCCAACCAAGAGCCATGCTTCAATGCTTAATCTTGCCATCTTCTCCATCTTAATTAGTATGCTATTATGTATGCTAGCAAGAAGAGTGATGATAAGTAAGGAACTAGTTCTTTCTCCTATGAAATGTTTTTTCTTCCTCTTCCCTGCCATCATTCCCCGCTAGCTCTCTCCACCTTTGAAGGTGTTTGAGGCATTAGGACTGAGGCTTGTGATAGTTAATTCTTTTTGCAAATTTTATGTTATGCGCGTGATGCAAGATTTCCATCTTCATTGCATCACCTAGGTCAGAACACAAAGATTGTATTGTACCAAGTCTCTCTTGATGGGAGAATCTATAATACAAATGCCTATTGAAGGGGGGATGGCTCAACATAAATCCAGTCCTCAACTGTTGTCATGTTCTCTAAACTCTCGCTCTTGCAAAACTATTTTTCATGCCAAGTTAACTAAATACTATGTTTATTTTTCTAACAACAATTAAGTTCACCCTCTATGCTCACAAAGTATTCTCACAAAAGTGGTTTCTTTAGTTTCCTAATTCCGCTACTTTCAAAGTTCATAGGTCATTTCCATTACAAAGTTTGACGATGTTGTGGGTGACCTCTTAAGTGAGTAAATGCAAACGAGGAGCGTAGGAGAAACATCAAGTGTTGCATTGTCAATAGATACTAGAGGAAGACCAAGGGAGAGATTCAAGAACCAAAGGAGTTGTGATCATTCATTGTGTAGCAAGGAGTTCAAGGAAGAGATTCAAGAACCAAAGGAGTCGTGATTGCTCAATGTGTAGCAAGTCACACAAAAAGTAATTGAATAATGAAGGCTATAGGGCTGCATTTAAAAACAAATGAGGGAAGGTCTCAAAAGGATCTTTGGTAGTTGCAAAGGGATACAAGGTGGGTACACTCTACTTGTGTGCGGTTAGCACACAATCTTCCATTTGTAAAACATCTATAGAAGTTGATATTGTGGTATGGGACTACTGGCTTAGGTACATGAGTGCCAAAGAAATACAAAGGGGGGGGGGGGGAGCTTGAATTGGTTCATTATGATGTATGGGGTCCTTCTAGTACACCCTCCCTTGGTGGCTCATTGTATTCTGTGACATTTATAGATGATGCAACTAGAAAGACATGTGTTTACCCATATATCAAATGTATTTTTTATATTTTAATGGTGAAAACGTTTGTAAAAAATGAAGTAAGTACTAAGCTAAAATGCCTTAGATCCAATACTGGAGGAGAGTATTGCAATAAATCATTTGAAAGCTATTGTGCTAGAAATGGAATTTGAAGGCAAAAGACAACACCAAGGAAACCTCAAAAAAATGGAGTTTTAGAAAGGATGAACATGACAATCGTGGAGCATTCAAGAAGCATGAGGCTACATACAAGTTTTTTTCTTGAGCTTTGGGGAGAAGCAGTAAGTACATTTGTCAACTTGATAACCGGTCACCCTCAATAGGATTGGATGGAGGAATTCCAAAAGATTCATAGACAAGTAAGAGTCATAGTTCACCTGCTGAAGGTGATCTATCATTTATTTCCCAAAGTGTTTAGATGTGAAGCCTTCATGCACATAGAAGTCTAAGGTCTAAATTAGATGCGTTCCAAGAAAATTTGTTTTCATTGGTTATGGAGAACTAGAGTTTAGGAATCACCTATGAGATCCTAAATATGGTAAAGCTTTGGATTATAGATGTTATTTTAAAGGACTATAATATGTAAAAAGATTATTTGGAAAGAAACAAATAAAGCATTTAGGTGACGAGTACACTGGAGATTGAGGACAATGAAGATTCAAAGAGTGCAAGTGGTGACAACATGCAACAACTCCAACAAGACGAGGAACATCAACCTATACCCTAAAGATATACGAGAGTTAGTAGACCTCCATAGAGATTCATTCCTTCCTTTAACCATCTCTTGGCCACATATTCTAGAGAGCAAGAGTCATATGAAGAAGCCATGCAACATGAATCCAATGTGGAGGAAAAAGAGCATGCAAGAAAAAATGGACTCATTGCAACAAAATCAAACGTAGAAATTAGTTGATTTGCCTAAAAGTAAATGGGAATTACAAAATAAATGGGTGTACAAGCTGAAAGAGGAAGAAGACAAGAAAATGAGATACAAGTTTAGACTTGTGGTAAAGGGCTTTTCTCAAAAGAAAGGTGTTTATTTTAATGGAATTTTCTCATGTTGTCAAAATGAATTCCATTAGACTTTTTTTAAGCCTTGTGGCTACTCAAGACTTGGATTTTTAATGAATGGAGGTAAACATTGCATTCCCTCATGGCGACTTGGAGGAGGACATTTGCATGTTTCAACCAAAGGGTTATGAAGAAAAGGGTAAGGAGAAAATGGTGTGCAGGCTGAGAAAGGGCTTGTATGGTTTAAAGCAAGCATCAAAACAATATTAGGAAAAATGTGGACTCTCTTTGGGCCATATAGGACTAAGGTTAATTAGGCTCCAGCCAATAGGAAGAGAGCAATGTATATAAATCTAGAACCTAAGAAAGTAGAGAGAATAATAGGGTTGTCCACTCATTTATTGTTTTGTATCCTAGAGGGAGGTGGATGGGTAAAAGAGGGAGGGAAAAAAAAGGAGGGGGGGAGTGGTGGGTCCACAGATACGTTTTTGCAAAAACCCTAAAATTTCAAAATTAAAAAAAAAATTAAATTCAAAATATTCCATCCAAAACTCCCCCCAAACCTATCCTATGATCAAAAAGTCATTTTCTCACTCTAGAACCTTTTTTCCAAGACTCCCTTCCTCCATAGCCCCTTTCCATAACACAAATCTCTCACTCTCTCTCTAAACTCTTACACCTTCCTCCTTCTTCAAGCTCTCCATTACAACTTTAAGCTCCCACTCTCTCTCTCTAAACTGTCTCCCTCCTCCTTCCTCAAGCTCTCCATTGCAACTTTAAGCTCCCACTCTCTCTCTAAACTATGTTTCCCTCCTCCTTCCTCAAGCTCTCCATTACAATTGTACGCTCCCACTCTCTCTCTAAACTTTGTCTCCCTCCTCCTTCCCCAAGCTCTCCATTGCAATTTCAAGCTCCCACTTAAGCATCCATGGCAAACAATGGTCAAAATAGACGCCCCAAACCCATCATTCAAAGTATGGTTCTCCACAACTCGAAGATTGAGGAGTAGCAATGGGAACCTCAGCTTTTTCAAGAAGGTGCGTGGGTCTACATGCAACCTTCCGCAATCGGTCCCCATCGTGTTCGTGAAAGAACAAACGTTGATCTCCATTGGAAGGGAAGACTACTAGGCTTCAAGCAAGTAAGAGACAAGGGTACGGTGTCAATCGTTCAACATGTTTTCATGTTTGGACACATGCGTCTACGAGGGATCACCAACCCAAGGGATTTTCCTTGTAATTGTATGTCCCTTGCACTTCAATGGTTTTGGTGGTAACAAAAAAACGGACTTTTTACATCTAACAGACTGTTTTGTTTCTATGTAGATGTTTTTCCTTCTAGCCTTGTGGAGGAGCAACCACTCTCGTGTCTTTTAGGCACATTTACGGCCATGCATGCAAGTCTTGGGGATATGCTCTTCTCCAACACAACTTCATCAAACCTTGCACGACAGAGGGTGTTCTTCTACACCCACAAGTACATTGTACCTACAGATGAGGAAGGCTACGGAGAGCTACAACCTTTGGAGGCTACAACCTTGCATAGCATGGAGTGGCCAAAGCCAGATGCATTCACTGTAATGTCTTTGAAAGCCAAGATTGTAGCTGATGTGAGAGCATCATTAAAATTTGGAAAAGCCTTGCATTCAGTTGGGCTTGGATGGTGTTGTCCTGCTCATGTCTTCGCTAGCATCTTTGGATCTTTGCCTTTCCATCATACAAATACTATGTATGTTTGCAAAGATCTACAATACGATACATTGGAAGCCATCCTTCGGGAGAAGTGGGGGTATCTTGAAGGACTTCACAACGGAGATCGCTTTCGGTGTCAGGTTGGAAGTTTCGGCATTGCTATCCGTTTCATCAAGGTGCGCTCCACTCTTTACATGCGGTACTTCTATGAAAGGTGGATGTGCAAGCTTGGTGAATGGATTCCATTGCAATCCAACGATGCTACAATTGAGGTATTTGATATTGCAATCAAATTGTCGAGTGGTGCCGTTGAAACCGTCCAAGTGAACAAGCATTGGACATTGGCCAATGTGCGGGAGCACTTAGTGATAATGGGTTTAGAGCATCGAGAAGATACAAAATTTTGCATCGGACGATGTAAGGTGAATGATTTTTTTCTCTTAATTATGTTATATTTATGTTTTTTTAATTATTCCCTGCTCTAAGTTGGGTATGCTAATTTATTTACTTTTTGCTAGATTGGTAGCTGCATGGAGAGCACGATTCAAATTGAAAAGGCGTGGACGATGGAAGAGAATTTGATTTTATCATTAGAGGAGTTATGTTTTGTACTTAAATTTTTTATAATATCACAATTGTAAGTTCAAGCAGATGGTTGTATCAAATTTTGGCAATGCACATTATCTTAAAGTTGTAGTGATGTGTTTTTTGAGTTAAATGATTGTAATTTAGTTTGTAAGTTTTTTATAACTTCTTGTTATTTGTGTTACTTAATGAAAATTGTTTAATATTTTAATTATTGATATTTTTTTTGGGAGGGGGGGGGGGTGCTATATAAAGCCTCCTAAACCCTACCATTTTCACACTCTTTGCATGTTCACACTCTCATTTGAGCTCCAACACTCTTGCATTCCTACTTTAAGAGCTAGCATTACGGCATCCTCCTCCACCCCTCCCGAAGCCACGGCGTTACAACGCTTCCAAGCGTTTTTACAAACAACCGAGTGGCAAGATCGTGACGATCTTCACAATTTCTTCACCCAATTCCCTGATGTGAATGCAACTATTCACCTAAACAGCCAATCTTTTCAGCCTATCTTAGAATTTTTTGAATTTTACATCGACAAGTATGTTGTACCAAGGGGAATTGTGGATTCCATGCGATTTGCTTCGCTACATACACAAAGGCGATCGGCCTTTCACCCAGCGACTTCAACGATTTTGTGTAATTGCGGGTGAGGCAGGTCAGTACATTGAAGATTCACGTTTGAAAAAGAAGAAGGTCGGCACCCAGTTTCTAAGTCGCTTGGCGACTTTTGTGTTTCTTCTTGCGGAGGAGCCTGAAAGATATGAGGTGAGTTTGCCTCATTTGCGCCTTAGGGGTGTTGTCAAGGACACAAAGGAGCCCATTACAGCACCCTGGGATGCAAGCAAAGAGGGCAATATTCTTGCCCTAACCTACCCAGGAGGTGTCATGGATGCCGCCAAATCCATGGGTGATGAGGGTACAGAAGCATCCTTTAAGCCCGCTGCAAATGCGCCGGAGGAGACATTAACTCCGGAGGTTTTTTTTGAACACCTCTCCCCAATTGTGATAGATGGGGAGGAATATTTTTTTTTACATGATCTTGAAAAGACTTTTGACATCCGCATGGATGAGTGTCTGTCCATCCTCTGTGCCACTGTAGAGTCCTCTGCCATTGACCCCTCTTCCGATCCTTTGGATCGAAGCCTCCTTCCCCTTGGAGAGAGTGTGGTAGATACAGTGGAGTTGGCAATGGTGGCGGTGACAGATGCACCGCACTCATCTGTGTCGGAGGATGAGTTTGTAGCTACACGTGCATTGCTTGAAGCCCAACGCACTCCTATGCCTGTTCATATAGATGAACTTGAGAGTGTCGCTATGGCTCCCAATTCATCTATTTCTCTTGACAGCAAAGGCATAAACGATGAAGACGACGAAAAACAAGAGGTATTAATTGATTTTTGTTTTGTGATTACGTTAATTTTCATTGTTGCATTCTGAAATCTTATTTACCTATTGATTTCTTGTAGAATGTTGTGGAGCTGGATGAGCATGCAGGTCGGGGAGGAGATGGTAGGCGCCAAGCTTTTGGATGGCAGCCGTCTCTTGCGCATTACCTTGGCAAGCTCCCCCAGGACGGCTTTGCGATAATCCACAAGGAGTACACTCCTTGTGGTCAATTTTGGGTGTCAATGATGAAAGCAATGAGCCGCATCCTATGCCTGTCAACCATATCTCAAGCCTCCCAAGTTATATATCTTGTAAATAAATCTCTGGCCAATGATGCATTTGCGACACACATTCGTGGTCGTGTGCTTTGTAACGTGGCCTTAAGCCAAGCAGTAGGTCTAAGAAATGTGGAACAAATTGCTTGGGATGTGCTGCACAAACAGCTTCCTTGCGCCCAAGAGCACCGAGAAAACATTGCTCGCCATATCTTAGATGGCTCAAACAGTCAATAGCTGCATAAATCTTGTAATTAACTCCTTCAAATATGTAATGAGATATATCACATCTTTGTACTTTGTTATTTAAAAATTCGAATGGAAATTGATTTTAACTGGTACTTTTCAACTTCTATATTGAGTTTATTGTACGATAGATAGTATATGATTGGTTCTATCTTGTGATACACTTGTGTAATTCTCTGAATCAAAATATAGAGTTTTTTTCACTCCAATCTCCATCAATAAAAACATAATAACATTGTATTCTTATAATTTTGGTATAAATAAGCTTTAATTAGGCTGTCTAGAGGCCTGCCGCAGAGGCGCGCGAGAAGTCAGAAGTAACATTTACTTCTGACTTCTCGCGCGCCTCTGCGGCAGGCCTCTAGACAGCCTAATTAAAGCTTATTTATACCAAAATTATAAGAATACAATGTTATTTTGGTTATTCAATCAACCAAACTTGGTTGACAGTTCTTTTATCCACGTCTCTCTCTCTCTTTTCCTCTCTCTAGTTAGCTTTACTTATCACTTAAAACAAATGTACACGACTCGTTATATTTGAAAAAGCCACGACTCATTATATTTCAAAAAGATATCTTTACATTGGCAAAATTGCCTAAAAGTCAAATTCAATCTCTTTGTCCTCTGATTCGACGCGCAAGAGCTAAATCTTTGGGCATTATTGTCACCCGTTTTGCATGAATAGCACACAAGTTGGTGTCTTCAAAAATAGAAATTAGATGATATTCTGCCGCTTCTTGCAGAGCTTCTATGGCGATACCTTGAACTCGAAACGCCATTCGATAACTTTGCATGATCTCTTTTACCAAACGTGCGAATGCTGCCTTGCGTATGAGAAGGTCTGAAGTTTTTTGATAGTGACGAATCTCTTGCAACGCCTTTGGAATGCGTCGCTTCACAGCAGGAGCCCGTTGTTGAGGGATGGTAGGATCTGGGACATGGGCCTTGCGAGGGCGAACCTTGAAAAACTTTTTCTTTTTACGAGAGGGCTTGCAAGGGGGAGCTTGCGCATCTTCAAGGCCACCATGTGCTCCGACTGGCTCTTCAACTCCACCCTGCGCTCCAACTGGCTCGTCTGCTACACCCTCAAAATCCTCTTCATGTAGTAACCCATGATCACCTCTAGGATGATCTGACGGCAAAGCATCGAAGCCACGTGGAAATATCTTCCCGGCCAGAACTCGATGATTGCTTGGGATCTCCTGTCCGCTCCATGGTGGGCTTTGTGCTTCGTTGTCCGTTTCGGTTTCTGTGTCTGATGTCACTACCCGTTTCTTCTTGCGTGAAGGTTGTCCATCTTGTTGCTCTTCACCTGACCATTCTCTCTCCATCTCTTCTATGAGCTCTTGTTCGTGTATCCAAGGTGGTTTTTGAGCACCTTGGACGGTTGAGTGAGGGTGCGCAAAAAAAGGTTGATCTTTTCTTGCTGTTTGCTTTGTGCGTGCCATGGTGTAAGAAGGGGCAAGATTGAAAATGAGACTTCTTCTTCACTAAAAGCCCTCTATTTTTTTTTTTAAAAGGTCTCTTCACACTTGACTAGGCCACTTAAAAAAACTCTTAATATCATCAAAATATAAAAAAACAAAAAATAGATAAATGGATAAGTATTATATGCAACTCAACAAAGACATCTACAAACATAAACATTACATTGCATAGCATCATTTGTTTTACATGTTAGGTAACCAACGTTTGCCCACTCTATGGCGATTTTCATGCCACCTAGCATGATTAAGGGGTCCGGTGGAGTTTCTCCATTTCTCTTTAGCAGTAAGTCGAGATTGTCTCCTAACCTCCTTGGCAAGACTTGACTTTCGCGCTCTCTCTATGGCATGACATCTCCCCAAAGAACAACGAAAGAACCAATCAAACATCTCTTTCATGTAGTTGGATCTCGTAGTTCCACCACCGCGACGTGTATTTTTAAAGTAAACACCTTTGGCTGGATAATGTGATTTTTCCATTCCTTGAGTGCTCCACATGTCTAATGAACCATATTTTGACATAAATAATTCTCCATGCGCATACAAAATATGTTGCATCAAGAAAAAATGCTTAGATCAAATAAATATTTATGTATAGCATCAAAATTTGAACTGAACAAAGTAACTTACCATGTAGTGTGTGATATTGCTCTCTCCCCACGCTTGCACAAATGCTTTAGTGAAATTCAAAATGTGATCTTTGAACAAATTTTGTTGCTCGCTCGTGGTTTGGGGTTTCCACATGATTTGAAGCACTAACTCCAAGTGGTGCCACACTTGCCTACGCAGATTTACAAGCACGGGATTTGAATCTTGATCGGTCGTACACTTGCAAAGCGCTTTCCATAGCTCCCATTGAGCATCCTCTTCACCCCTCTCCTTTCGCATCTCTGGTTTCTTGAAAAACCTACGTGCTTTCACACCATTCATAGATACTTTTTGTGGCACTTCATGCATATTATCCACCTCACCGATGATAGAAACATTGCCACCATGACATCCAATCGAATTTAGAATTTTTTCAACTATTCCAATGGCTTCCACGGATGTGGAAAGTGGTTTCATTGTGAAAGCGTACTCTATGTGAAGCTTTAACAAGCGATCAAATATACGCATAAAGCCATGCAAAGTGCAAAAGTGTACATTTGTAAGTGGAAAATTGATAATGGGATGCCATGTTTTATCTTTTGTCGACCGATTGGGGACCTCCATGATAGGACACTTCAACACCGAGCACACCCAATCCCTTGCATCATCATCCATTGACCCGGTTGCCTGACTTCCCTTGACATTTTTCTTTGAAGACGTGGAGCCACGAGTACTCTCCTTGTATCCTTGTACACAATATGGACAAGGAAGAAGTGATGAAGCACCTTGTTTACACCCAAGTATACATTTGATTGTTTTTAGATCGCCTCCTAAGTGCCACTCAACATCAAATGTACCTACTCCATCTACTTCTAGCTCTTCTCCCTCTAGTTGTGCCTTAATAACCTCTATGATCCACGGGATCATAGAGAAGACCCATGCCAACACCTCATGAGTCTCCTTCGGAACTTCAAAAGCTCCTAACCACCATATTTCTTTTTCCGATTGTACACTAAATGATGGTTTCTGAGAATGATCACCGATAGCATAGACTTTTGCAAAAAACATTGCCTCATTCATGAGTGTCACACTCATACGTTCCAATCTCCGTCCTTTGACAATTTGACATTCATTTAGCTTAAGAATAAATATGAGCTTCTCTCCAGGTACTGAAACAACACAAGAATTGAATTGTTATACTAAATGATATTCAATACAAATAAAAAACGACATTACAACTTGTATTACCTTGCGGAGACAAAGCATAAAATTTAACCATAGCTCGTTGTAGTTGTTTCAAGTCAACAAAAATTTTGTTGAATTGATGATAACTAAAAGACTTTGTCCCATTAGGAATAGTATTGCCTCCCTTTATATTACCACGTGACTTGGCACTCGTGGAAGTGTACACCATGGATCCTTCAATGTGTTCGTATTCGCCAAGGGATTCCCGAACAAGATCATTGTTTGGTTTTTTTGCAAGTCGGACCCTATGTGGAAAAGAAAATAAATTCTCGGTGACGCCTTGGTATCGTAATGCATCTTTCATCAATGCATGAAGTGCATGGTATGCATTTGTGCTGATCCTAACCTCATCACAAGCTCTCTGGACATCATCCTCAGACACAAGGTTAGAGATCTTTTTTAGGATCTCCTTTGTGATGGCATCTTTCATGTGTTTGGCCTTTTCACAACCTATGATGTAAAGTATATATTCCTTTGAGATGCATCCCAAGAGAAGGTTGCAACGGTCCTCTTGTCTAAAACTTTCGCACACATCTTGTATATATGTCCTATTTCAAAACGTGAACCGAGTTACAAATTGATGAAAATTTTTTGAGAGTTATAAACACTGTGAATTTAAAAAAATACCTAGTTGCCGTGATCCGCTTCTTACGTGCCCCTCCATTAGATGCTAAGTTTTCAATGGAAGAGAACTCCCTCTTACGCTCACGCATGCCAAATGGAGTGGCTTTTAGGTGCATCATTGCAATCTGTAGCTTAGTTACCTCTGTTTCTGTAGCTTTCATCTCCTCTTTAAGATCTTTGAGTTGTTTCTCTGTGGAATGTAGTTGTTGTTGGAGATTGTTAAGGCGGTTACGCCGCTAGCAGAAGCTAAATAGTGAGAACTCAACCAACAACAGAATTTGTCAGACGAGGATGGAGCTTGACCCGCAGGCGCATGGAAACAACTAGGTGGGTGTCAAATCACCTACTCGACCTTCTAATGACAATCACTACTAAGGAAATCAAATCTAAGTTCTAAAATACGCAAGTGACTGAAATCCGTACTACGAACGAATGCTATACGAAACAGGATCTAGAATCATTGAATCGATCTCAAACTCGAGGGGAAGTCTATAAACTAG
Source organism: Adiantum capillus-veneris (assembly GCF_014529385.1). Taxonomy (NCBI): domain Eukaryota; kingdom Viridiplantae; phylum Streptophyta; class Polypodiopsida; order Polypodiales; family Pteridaceae; genus Adiantum; species Adiantum capillus-veneris. Next base: position 39,446,265 of record NC_140942.1, read on the forward strand.
GTAAGAACAACACCCTAAAGACTTGAACTGCAAAATCAACCTATAACCACTCCGTGCGGTAAACGCGTATGAAGACAGGCCGAAAAATACAGGTGATCGAAACTTGACCCCGATGGTACTAATGTGTAGCTCTACTCGTTGTGGTTCTATCGTTATGCTGCACGCTCCATTCCGACACACGAGTTGGAAGAAAACTCACACCGAAGCTCGTAGGAACTTACCACACATAGAAGCCGATAGCGCACACTCTTGGTATCTGTGCGTAGCTCTCGCCGTTGCTAACACAATGGCGGTGTCGCTTCTCCAATGGCGGCTCCGTAGCTCGCGTAGCAAGTAGATAAGACTCTCTCTCTCTCTCAGACACAGTCACGGCGCTCAAAAACTCACTTTGATTAATAATCTGCCTCCCTTAGGTTACAAAAACTTTGGCTTATATACCTCGGCCTTGGAGGTGAGAACATCTCTAACTAATTACATCAGCAAGTGAAATTACTTCGGGATTACAAGCTGGAAACTCAATTGAGTCCCGTTACTTAATGAATGGCGCAAATCAAAATTAATGTCGGAAAGACATTTATTACAATCAATGGTTACAAAATGATGAGTGTGAGCAAAAATGTGGGTGTGATCCTCTGCTGGCTCAACACTCCCCCCCTCCACGTTCATGTCGTCCCTGACATGACTTTTATGCTTGGTCAATAAAGTCGTGTCGTCTTGAGCATCTGCAAATGTGATTCATATCATAGGTTGCCGATGGTCAAGGTTGGGCTGAATATTTTGCTTTCGTGGGTGAAAAAGCCGGTGTAGAAAGCTTCTTCGAATGTTTGCATGTGGAAGCTAGGCAAAAACATAATCCTTTGGTATAGGAGGTGTAACACTTTTGGAGAAGGCTGCAATGAAAGATCGTACATCATATAAGTCACCGTGTCGGCCGTCGATAGTAGACTCAAGGTCGTGGCTTTATCTGGCGCGAATACTTCAATGCAAGCTAAGAGAGTCCTGCAGATTTTCTTGAGCATCTGACATGAAAGGTCAGGAGAGCCAGTAAAGAGCTCGATGGTGCCCGTTAGGGTTTTCACCATGTAGGCTTTACCTATTCTCTCTCCTGCCTTTGGTCCTGGCATCCTGGGGTAATTAAGCCAATTTGGCTTCTTTTCTGCAATCCTACCATGCTCTTTCCAGTTTCTGACTCTTGGCACCGGGCAGAAGGTTGCATCCTCCCGAATCTCCTTTGGTGTCTCCACCAAGTAGATGAGGTAGGTTGGGTATTTGTTCAGCCAACCTTTCCTCCATCTAGGTTGTGAATCTACTATCTTCTTTGATTGTTCCTCCTTTGTGATGTCGCCTTCGTTAAGAGCGACATACTGCTCCTCCTCTATTCTCTTTTTCGTCTTTAGCACTTCAAATTTCATCAAAGGGAAAGGCAGGCTGGGTTGCATCCACTGTTCATGGAGCACTTTTGTGTCTAGTCCCTGAAGTCTAATGGAGATTAGGAGTCTCCTCTCCCATTCCATTTCCGCCTTGGCACTCTCCTCTGCTGACTTTTCTATTTGGTCATGGAGCCTTTGTTCTTCTTCTTCAGAGATTCTTGAATTCGAGACCACCTCTTGAGCTGGGGCTGGATCTTCAATTGTGGTTGCCTCTCCAGTTTCAGGTAGCTCTATGGATGCTCCACCTGATTCTTCTTGTGGTGTCTCTGTCTCTCTTCTTTGTTGCTCTTGTAGATCTTGGAGCTGTTTGCGGAGGGTCTCATTCTCTGTCCGTAGTGTTTGATTTCCTAATGTGAGCCTCTCCTCTGCGGCCAATGATCCCTCCGCAATGTGCAACCTTTGCACTTGCTCTAATCTCAGCTCTCTTTGTAAGCTTCGGACCTGGTCTTCCAAAGCTGGTATGATAGCTCCCTCTTGTTCGGTTCCTGCTCTGCTAGCTCTAGGGGTAGTCCTAAGTCTAGTGATTGTTCTTTCTTGGAGCTCGACTCTCTCCCTTAGCTCAATGAGCTCATCCTTGGCCGCCTCCAACTCATCCTCTATCCCCTCCCTTGCTTCCTGTGCACTTGTTACTTCTCTTGAAGCCTCGGCTAGTTGGAGTATCAAGCCGTCTCTCTCGTTTTCCGCGTCATAGAGTGATGCTTTATGACTTTCACATTCAGTCATAGCATTCTCTAAATTTCTCTGCAACTCCGCTTCCCTTTGTTTGGCTGTCTCAATCTCTACTTCCTTTGCCTTGGACCTTTCTTTTATCTTGCTGAGCAGTTCATGCACCATGTGCATGTCTTTTTCATCATCATCTGTCAACTCTAAAGCTCGTTCCGCCACCACTTCCACTGGCTTTGGCTCTTCTAGTACTTTCGGTTCGTCCAGTTTCTCTTCACTTTCTTTTTTACTCTTTGTTTTTTCCTCCGTTCCTCTCCGTTCATCTTGTTTTTGTAGGGTGATCCCATAAACTGCCTCAAGGGCCTCTTCTTCGGTGTATCCTATCTCTACCAGATCCTCATAATCATTTCTCTTTTGCTGAACTGGATCTATCTTCTTTTCTTTGGTCTCGGCCTCTGGCTTTTCCAAATCATCTGTGTCCACCTCTACTGTGGTCTCCTCCACAATTTTTTCCGTCTTCTTAGGGCTCGGTACATCAGTCATAGAGGGATATCTGTCCTCAGCTTCCTTGGCTTTCCCTTTGTCGGCTTGCCCATCTTTCTCTTGAGGCTTAGTAGACTCATCTACTTTCCTTTTCCCCTTGTCGTCTTTTTTCAGCTCAGCTTTTAATTGCTGCACCTCCTCTTCAGTGTATGGCTCGACAGGTTGCTGCTCCAGAATAGCCTCTGACTCCTCATAAGCTTTAATATATTGATCGTATTTATCAATATGTGGCCTGGCTGAGCTAGTTCCGACTTTAGTGGGGTCTGGCACCCACTTTTCTTCAAAGTCACCCTTTAGAGCTCTTTCCGCTCTAAACTGCTCCACTAGTCTTTCCATTCTTGCCGCTTTCAGACTTTTGGTTTTCTTGGGAGCAACCTTCTTCTTTACTTTCTTCTTAAGCGGCTCGTCCACATCCTCTGCAGGTTCTGAAACTACTTCTAGTTTCTAGCGTGCTCTTGTGGATGCCCTCTTGGATACTTCGGGCTGTTCTTCCTCCTCGTCGGCTTCTCTAAGCCACTCATTCTGGGAGGGAACCTTTGGCCACTGATCTCTAGCTCCAATAGCTTCATAAGCTATTCTTGTCAGAATTTCCGCTCCTCCTATATATTTTGGCTTCTCGTTGTGCATGGCAATTACTTGCTCGTGGATGTGTTGAGCGTAATTCACCTCTTTTGGCATATTGCTCTTTAATGCCCATGTGATGGTAGTCGCAATGGCATGGGGTGGTGTCGTATACTTTTGCGGTCTTTTACTGCAAACATGAAGAAATTGGTTGTACAGTCGGCAAAGGGTTGCCGCTCTTGGGTCCGCCATATCTCCATAGGTTGCATTCTGCTTCTTGGGCCCATAGACCTCTATGGCCTCCCTTCTTTCCCTGACCAAGCTCCCTTTGTTGTGCAGCTTCAATGCGTCTGCAATGAGCTGTGGAGTGATCTGTACTTCTACTTTCTCTCCATCCATGGCTGTCAATGTGGCTTTTCCATCCTTCTGAATGGATGTTGCCAACTCGTACACTCTTCTTGTATCCACACCTGATGGTCTCGAGGTGAAGAAACTATGCAAGTCTGCCCTTTCCAGGTACCTGCTGATGTCTTCTGACCTGCTATAATCTACCAATTCCTGTGGGATCATCGGTACATCCACCGCTTGCCCTTGAGGATCTCTGAAAGTCCCCTGGTAGATCTTTATTCCCTCTTTCTCCAATACTGCTTCCTCCACCCAAGTTTTGGTTGGCTTGAGGGTTTCTACTGGAATGTCAAAGGGTTCCGCTTCTGCAAGAGCATCTTTGATTGTCGGTCTTTTTCTCTTGGTTGCCGATGACTTAGCGGAATCCATGGATCCTGTACTCCAATTTCAGAAGTTAGCGTCTTTTTGGTACTAAAAGCCGAAATGAAGCTTTTAACTATTCAAATGACTTGAAAATTGAAACATGAGCTATTCAGGGCCTAAGGATGCAAGGTAGGTGAAAAAATATGTAAAATGGGCTCAAAATCATGCTGGAGACATCATACGCGTATGATGTCTTTTGTGTCAAAATGACTTCATATTGGTTGTGCTTGTAGCTGATAGTGTATACATGAGTATTATATGCTTGGATTTGAGTTTGGATCCCATTTGGTCAAGTTTTGGCCAATTTAGTCCAATTCCGGCTCTTGGCAAAATTTTGAAAGGGATTTGGATTTTATGATCCAAATTGGATAAAACTTGGTGGTTCACTTTCAAATGGCATGTAGATCACTTCTGTTTGGTGGTTGAAGCCTTGAGGTGCCAAAATCACATAGTGAGACATCATACGCGTATGATGTCTTTTAGTGTATTTTTGGATCAAATTTCTCTATAAGCTTGGATTTGGCTTTAGATAGGCTTATTCAGTGGATTTATGAAGTTTGGATAGATTTTGGGCTAAAAATGGCTCTGAAGACATCATACGCGTATGATGTCTTTTTCATCAATTTTGCATGGGATTGGTTCTGTGGACTCCCCATGTACTAGTGAAGGGCTGTTTCTACTCAAATCTTGGTTTGGACTTGAGTATGTTGGATTTGGGCCAAAAATAGGCTTTAGGTGAAGGATTTTCCCTCAATTGGGCTAATGGGGTGATCCTCTTGACCAAATGGTTCCAAATTTCATATGTAGCATGTATTAGATATATATAATGGATGTATGATGACAAATGAGCAGTTTTGGCTCTCTAAGTGCAAATAGACATCATACGCGTATGATGTCTTTTGTGTCAAAATGGTGCTTTTTGGTTCCAGATAGCTTGTAGATGTGTTAATCAACAATCCTACAAAGTTTCAATGAGTTTGGAGTTATTTTGACAAAATTAGGACCAAAAATCAATTTTATGGCTTACTTTGCGTCTTTTTGGTTTTCCTTGGGTTTTCTAACTCCAATCCTCATGATACTTGGTTCATAGGATGTGATTAACATGTGGAATGAAGCTATGCACTCAAATGTTGAAATGGATGTGAAATTCATGCTGTGAGACATCATACGCATATGATGTCTTTTCTTGAAATGTTGGTCTTTTTGTGCAAAGAATGTTTTGTGCTAGTGCCCTAAGCCCTGGTAACTAGTTTTCAACTTAAAAAGTCATCAGTTTAGCTAAAAAGACCCTTATAGGCATTTCAGTCTCCGAAGTTGTCTTTTTGCTTTGGAGTTGAATTTCTTCAACTTTTCTTCTCGAGAGTTGCATTTCCAGCTCATTGGATATGTTGTGAAGCCATCTATTTGGTTGAACTTGACTTTGGCTCCCCGTTCTCCATCTTTCTCCTTTTGGTTGCCCGAAAGCGTCTTTTTCACCATCGGTAAGTGAATCAGCTTTCTTTTGGGTTTTGCTTGCAAACATAAGTCATTGATATTTACTTGAATCTGCTTGTGAAGTTTCATTTCATTCGGTCGTCAATTTCAGCCGTTATGCCAAAATGACGCTTTGTGTGTTCGTAGCCAAATCGGTTGTTCCGACCTACTTTTGGTGGTCCAAACCTGGAGATACTCCATGGTTGCATTGCCCTCGATGTTGTTAAGCTTCCTGAGAAGTTTTGTGTCGTTTCGACAACTTTTTCCTGTTTGCCTCTTGCAGGCTCTGTTGACCTAGGGTTTTTCCAGTCGTTCTTTCTCAAGCTTTGAGTGTTAGAAACCCATCTTCTATACTAGGGTAACCCACCTATAAGTTCTTGCAAGGTTTGGTTAGGCGGTTGTGCCACTACCTAGCATTCTACCGTATTCCCCGTCTGCTCTTGTTTCTTGGTTTTGGTCAGTTTTCGCGACAATTGTTAATTATAAGCATCAAAAGCTTATGGCAACGAGTCTATCTCTCATGTCTGGTGTCCTCTGAGCTCTCGTAGCAGTCGTAGAAGGCTGTAGAAGGTTGGATGCTCCTGTGTGCTCTTTGCTCTCTCCAAGAAGGTAATAGTGGAAATGAGCTTGAAAGTGATGTGAAAAATACTTAACTTCGGACTTCTCGGATCACTTGTTACCAAATTTGACATGTGCTCCTATCTCGTCGTGAAATGCACTTTAGGATCTGAAATTTCTCAATTTGGACTCTGTTTGACCTTTTTCTGAGAAATCTGTCCACTTTGCCAAAATTCTGTCATTTCGGGCTTTCCGCAACTTTTCCCGAATTGTACTCAATTTTTACCATGGGTTGCCCTTGTCATTAGGAACATCACCGTCTATTCTTTTCTTTTTTCCGATCTCATTCCACCTGCTTTTTTTATTTTTCTTTTACTTTTATTAAGAAAATCATAAAAAATAAAGGAAAATAGCAAATTGAAGCCAAAAAATTCCAAACATACACAATAAATAGCTGGTAACCCTGTGTATATGAATATACACTTATTTGTGATTTCTGGACTTGGATTACCACTTTTTTCACTTTTTAGCTCCAAAAACACTCTTATTTAGTGATATTTACACGTCTAGAGACCCAAATTCATCATTTGATCTCTTCTTGTTGCAAAACAAGGTATATAAGGGCATAAATATTATCAATATCCGCAATCAAACATAAAAATTGCAAAATCATGTAAGACACTGCCCTTGTAATATAATTTTTGTTTTTCTTTGTTTTTGTCGCTTGTAGCTGCTTTGTAGCTCCTGTATACCTGTATACCTCCCCCCTCCTAGTCTGAGTCCTCCCGGACGACTATGAAGTGTCTGTGGGCAAAGCATTGTAGTTGTTTTGGTCATAAGTTCCCAATGCAATTGTAGAGCGATGATACAACAGTCTTTCCAATAAAGCTGCTCTTTGTTTGATTGAAGGATTGGTGGTCGCGTTTTGGGTTGGTGGTACTTCGGTAGTAGAATCAATAGATGGATTCTTCTTTACCTTGTTGTTCTTTTTCACAATCCAAATCTTCTTCCGCTTCGCTTGTGCTTGCCACAAACTCTTTGCGACCCAAACCTGCTTTGTTCTTTGTGTTGATTTCCTCGCCTTGAAATACCTAGGAGTTTTCGTGGATTGTACTGAAGGGAGTTCCTGTTTACAAATCCTTGGGATCCAAATTTGCTTGCTATAGCTTTGTGCCGTCATGAACTTCTTTGGAATCCAGATCTGTTTCACTGCCCTTGATTGTCTGGAATCACTCTGTTGTCTGGTATTGAAGACTCTGTTTTCCACCTTTGTGTTCTCTAACACAACCTTTTTTGGTCTCCCTACCAACTTTGACTCCGTTTTTTCCCAAGGTTGAGCCGTTATATTATTTTGCTTGTCTTCCTTATCCAATGTTGAGAATTCCTCGTCGAAGAGTAATCCGGTTGTATAGAAACTTTTGGTTGCCATTGTTTCTTCTTTTTCTCTGGTTGTTGTTTACCTTTGTTTTTGGATTCTTCCTTTGGAGTTGGCTCTGCTCCTTTGGTGAACTTAACTGATTGACTTTCACCTTCGTATTTGATAAGCACTGATTTAGAACTCCAGTCAATCATTGCATTGTATTGCTTCTGCCATGGTTGTCCTAGCAATAATGGATGTTGTGTAGCTTGGTCTTCAACCACGTAAAACATATGAGGATACACATACTGGTTAATCTGTATATGTAAAACTGTGCATCCGACAATTTTGATTGAATTCTCAGAGTAACTCTTTAACTCTTGCTTGGCAGTTTGTAATTTAGTGTCATTTGTCAATTGTCTATACAAACTGAGTGAAAGTAGGTTAGTTTGAGCTCCTGAATCCAATAGTGCTCTGGCTTTGATTTGGTTGGTTCCTACTTTGCATTCAATGATGGGTTCTTCTTTGTCATTATCCATATCTGTTATACTGACTGCGTTTATTCGTATTGCTCCTTCATTGCGCTGTTTCTGACGTAGTAGTCTTCTTTTCTCCATTCTTTCTTTCGCCTCGGCTTGCGCTTCCTCCACAATCTTTTTCTTTTCTGGACACGCAGCTTTTCTTGATGTATTTTGAGAAGCGTGTCTTGGGTTAGCGGCAAAAGATACTTTTTCACTCTGCATCCACTAATCCAATTGGGCATTTCTTCTCCGTCTAATGTAGCAAGCTTGACGGCTCCACTTGGTGATAGATCTTGAATCACCAGAGGTCCCATCCCTCGCTTTTTAAGCTTCTTAGCATGTTGTTTCAGAGTGTAAACTAGGACATAGTCCCCAACCTTAAACTCTTTAGTCCGCACATGCTTATCAAAAAATTCTTTTTGTCGCCTTTTTTGAGCGTAGATAGAAGCTACTGCTTTTAGGCGAAGCTCGTCTAGCTTTTCCAGGTCATCTATTCTATCAGAAAGCTCGTGCCCTGTCCACTCTAGATCCTTAGCCACCCTTAAGGTTGAAATCAAGAATTCTATTGGTAAGATAGCATTTAGCCCAAAAACCATGTTATATGGGGTCGTTCCTATTGATGTTTTATATGCTACCCTATATGCCCATAATGTTGAATGCAACTTCTGGTTCCAGTCAGTTCTCGACTCAGATAAAATCTTCGTAAGGACCGTACATATGGTTTTTTTTGTTGCTTCAGCTTGTCCGTTTGCTTGTGGATGATACGGGGATGATTTCCTATGGATTACCATGAATTCATCTAGAAGGATCTGTATCACTTCATTTATAAAATTTGTGCCTCGATCACTCACAATTTCTATTGGCAATCCATATCGTACAAAGACGTATTCATATAGAAATTGTGTCGTGGTCCTGGCATCTGCTTTTTGAGTTGCCTTTGCTTTGACCCACTTTGTTAGATAGTCTGTAGCCACAACGATGTATTGTGCATGAGTCTTATATGCAGGAGGTGAAATGGGTCCGACATAATCAATCCCCCATTTTGCAAAAGCTCTTGCCCCCATCATTGGTCTAAGCGGCATATCATCTCTTTTAAGTGGTACTTTGGTCCGCTGACACTCATCACACCATTTAACGTATTCCTTAGCGTCCATACAAGTTTTGCTGTCTTATCACCTGAGAAATGGCCTCCACCTACTCCTCCATGAGCTTGCTCCAGGATTATCACATACTCTGACTCTGATGCGCAAATCCTAAGCTGGTTGTCTTTACCTCTCTTATAGAGTTGATCTCCTATTAAAGCGTAATCTCTAGCTTCTGTCTCTACAGATTTCTGACGAGCTTTTGACGTTCCTTCTGGGAAAGTTCTATTTGTGAGATATTCAACAATATACTGACTCCATTCCGGAGCGATCATTATCTGATATAATGTCGAATACTCTTCTGGCGGTTTTGATGAACATACAATACATACAGTGACATATTCATGTACGCTTTCTTTCATTCCTGGCCAATAGACTCCCAATTGTAACAAATTCCTATATGTGTTCCTTCTTGAACAATGAAATGCACATTCCTGAACATGTGCTTCGCGCAGATGTATATTATATTCCTCAGGATTGATGCATAGTCGTAAAACATGATCATTTCCCAATTGATACAACCTTCCTGCAACCAAGTGAAGATTCTTGGATTGCTGAATAGAAATATGTTTTTGGTTGTATTCTCTTCTATCAAACTCTCCTCCATAGGTTAATAGTCTAACGACATTTTGAGACCACTTCGGTATCATTTCTATGTTGAACAAGTACGCGTCTGGCATGTCGTCATCTACTCCTATAGGGTCTTCTCCATTCGTCAATCGCGAAAGATGATCAGCTCTAAGATGTGTTTTTCCTTTCTTTACTACTACCGTGAAGTCGAATTCCAGTAAGATAATGAACCATCTCACTATTCTCCCGGTATTGCATGGTTTATTCACTAGGTAGAGCAAGGCTTGGTGATCCGTAAAAAACACAAACTTGTTGGCTAGAAGATAATGCCGAAATTTCTTCACAGCATATATCATTCCTAACCCTTCTCGCTCTGTTGTGGTGTAATTCTTCTCTGCATTGTTGAGCTGTCGACTGGCGTAACAGATAGGAAAATCCATGTTTCCTTCTTCTGGCTGAGCCAGAATGCATCCTATTGCATATGCCGAAGCATCTATATGCACATGGAATATCTTCTCCCAATCTGGTGATTTCAAGACTGGAGCAGTAATGAGTGCCTCTTTCAATTTCTTGAATGATTCCTCACACTCCTCTATCCATTCAAAGTTCACTATTAGCCTGTAAAGTGGTTGGCCTATTATAGCGTACATGTAAATGAATCGTCTATAATATCCGCAATGTCCGATAAAGCTCTGTACTTGTTTCGCATTGGTTGGTCTAGGCATATCCACTATAACTTTCATCTTCTCTAAATCCGTGGATATTCCGTTTTGTGAGACAATATGTCCCAGAATTCTGCCCTGTCGGACCATAAACACACATTTCTCAGGATTGAGACAAATGCGACATGTCCTACATTTCTCAAATACTTTTCTTAGGTGTTATAGATGCTCATCTCTCAGAAGAGAATGTACACATAAGTCATCCATGTATATTTCTAGAAACAACCTTAAGTATTCTTTGAAAGCATGCGTCATCAGCCTCTGGAAGGTTGCAGGAGCATTGGTTAGACCAAAAGGCATAACCCGATAAGCATAAATTCCCCACTCTGTTGCAAAAGCTGTTTTATGTTGATCTTCCGGTGCCATGGCTAGCTGGTTATATCCTGAAAAACCATCAAGAAAGGAGTATGTTGTTTTCCCTAATACACGCTCTAGAACATGATCAGTTATCGGCAGGGGATAATTGTCCCTGATTGTTGCAACATTCACTTTCTTTAAGTTGACACACACTCGAAGTTTTCCGTTCTTCTTGGGTACCACCACAATTGGAGATACCCAATCGGTGTGTTCAATCTCGTATATGAATTCAACTTCCATTAGCTTATCTATCTCTTCTTTGATTCGCTTAGCAAACGTATCATTATATGTGTATGGTCTCTGTCTGCTAGGCTTTGCGTCTTGTTTTAGTGGGATTGTGTGTTGGCATATTGATGGGTCAAGTCCCTTTAAGTCCTTATAAGACCATGCAAACACATCCCTGTACTCTCTGAGAAGACTCAAAAGTCTCTCTTCCTCGCCTGGAGACAAATCTGTGGCTATGTACACCGGTCTAGGTGTCTCACCTGGAGCTGCTAAATCAACTTTTTTTGCATCCTCCGGTCCGTCATAAGATTCGTTCTCCCTTCTCTCTCGAATAGGTTGGGTTAATACCACCTTCATGTCCTCTATTGTGAATTTCCTATAGTGAGAGGGAACATCCATGTTTTCCTTGATTGTGGCGTTTTCATCCTCTCCACTCTCAATTTTTGTCGTCCAAACTTCTTTCACAGTTTTCTTGAGCTCTCTGTACTTGTTTCTACGTTCTAACTTGGACTCCGTGTGTTCTCTGTTGCGCTTGTTCTTTTCTGATTTTTCTGTTTCAGTTTTCGTTTCATTCCTTTGAACTTGATTTCTTGAGCTTCTTTTGTCTTTTCGTAAGCTCTTTTGCTCATTGCCTCTCATTCTTCCAGAAATCTTGTCCTTAACACAATCTTCCGCCTTTACTAGCATTAGGAATTGATTTTTTCCTCTTCTTCTAGGCATCGGATTGGTTGTAACCCCCTTTGTTTTTCTCTTTGCTCTATAGCATTTCTGGCGTTGTTTAGTTTGGTTCGGAAAATCATAAAATCTCACATCCGTTATAGTTTCTTCGTTTTCGCTTGAATTGTCCGTTGACTCGTTGTCTGCTTCATTTCCCCACTCTGGATGATCGGGAATGTCGTGAAACACCTCTTCTTCATTTTCCTTTTCCAGTGTATCGTTCTTTTCAGTTTCTTTTTCGAGTATAGTTCTCAACATGAAGTACGGAACCACGTCGTACCCGTACTTGTCGCAAAATTTCGTTGTGAGACCATCCGGAATTGCACAAACATCTAGGGTTGCTAGAATGTGTGTCCATTCTAATGGTTCAAGCGTGTCCTCTGGAAAGGGTTCTCCTATATAAGTTTCGTCTTCGATAGCCCTTTCTAAAACATATTCTTCTCGCCTCAGACTTCCACATTTCGAGGCTCCACACATCCATAACTCCTTGGGTTTACCTAACCAAGCTGGAAATTTGGATCCCGCCATAGTAGCTGAATCAAACTCCTCTATCGGTGTTCGGTTCACATCTTTGTAGCTATGGTCTTTCAGGTTCACACGTGTAGTGGTTTCCATATTTCTCAGGTATATGTGATCGTAGCCCCAATCCTGGACCATTTTCAACTGTCTCATGAATGGTCTTCCCAGTATGATATCATAGTTATTCTCCTTGTCAAAATCGACAATAGCAAAAGTATGTTCGTATTCAATGCCGCAAGAAGTCACTACGACTTTCTCTAATAACCCCATAGGTTTCTCCATGTGTCCATCTGCTAATTGGAGTTTCAACCTAGTCTTCCTTATTGCTGGTTTCCCCCATTTTTTCCAGATTTCTTTTGTAGCAATGGCTACCCCAGCTCCGCTGTCTAGTATTGCCATCGTGTTCACGCCTTGGAATTCAACTGGTAAGGTTGTATTCCCCTCTTCACCTTCGCAATACTCTCCGACCTTGTTTAAGGGTACAGGCTTAGCGTTCTTTTGTGGTTTGCTCAGCTCTTGTATACCCTCTTGCAGTCTCTATGTTGGGTCTTTTATCCCAAATTTCTCCAAGCATTTTCCTACATTGGTCCACATATGTGGTCTTAGCCTCAAAAGCTCAGCTAGAGTGATAGTGCATGTCACTGGTGTTGACAAGATCTCTATCAATCCTTGCGAGTCCATGACTTTTTCTGATGAGATTCTTCGTGAGGGAAGTGCTCTAATCTCGGATTTTGCTTCATACTCTCCTAAGTATGAAGGTAAGGTATTCAGTGAATGAGGTTTGCTCTCCATTGTTCTAACAGAGCCCCCATCTCCCCAGTAAGATTGTAGATCCAAGTCCACTTGAGATCCTGCCTCAAATTCCACTATGGGAAGATTCCTGATGTCCTTTTCCCAATTTGTCTGATTAGCTTGGCAACTTAGCTCGTTTGCAAAGTTTGCCTCTCTCACTTGTTTCCAAAATTCATTGTAATCCTCATCTTTTTCGTAAGACCTCTGTATGACTGGATGAAAACTCTCTATCTCCTGATCGGTTGTGTTCAATACTATGCGGTCATCCTTGTGTGTATTTTCAGGCTTTTGTGCACTGGGAGTCTTTTCAGCTACCCGGGAAATGATAGTCTCTTGCTGAATTGGGTTTTCCGTTCCACAATTCATTGTTTCTCTTGGTGGTTCTAATAAGGCTTGTGCAGTCTCGATCATTCTCTGGCACATTTCAAGTCTCTGCTTTTCCAATTCCGCGTTTGGGTATGTCATCCACCTCTGTTCTTGTGTTTGGTTGTTCTTTAACTTAGCTTCGTAAGCTCTCATCAGTGCGTCCAATGGTTCGTGTACTTTGTCGACTATCACTGATCCCCCTGAGCTTAAGCTCGTTGTTTCTTTGATACTCTTTTGTTTCGTTCTTTCCGGGATCATCTCTCGTTTCCCATTTTGTCTCTCAAGTTTTTCTAATCTATCTTTAGTTCGCTTTAGTTCCTCAACTAGAATAGCGTCTTCACGTTCTTTTCTCAACTTCATGCGTGCTTTTCTAGCTTTCCATCTGTTTCTCTGACTCCGCGGTCCTTGACTAACCACTTAACTTTCCATTCTCAGGTTCTCTAGTGGTTTTCTTAGCTTGAGCTCTAGTAACAACTTGCGTTGGTATCAGAGTTTCATTTTCAGACCTACTGCTGGCAGGAATAGTTTCTAGCATATTCAATGTCGTCTTTTGCACTTTGTTTGGATTCTTTGAACAATCCTCAATGAAGTGAGTAACCCCACACTCAGTGCAATAAGCGTTAATTCTAATGATTTCCGTATGTGGACAAACATTCATCAGATGGTCACCTCCACACTTGTAACAGGGTCCTAGTGCTGGTCTTGGTCCCACTTGATTCGTCCTTTGTGGATAGGATGGTCTTTGTCCTGTTAACCCTCCATGAGCTATGAACATCAATGTTCTTGCGTCCAAATTGTATCTCTCTTCATCAGAAGAACTTGTAACTGTTGGTGTTCCAACATTCCCAATCATGCCCCATGGTTCTGGTTGTTTGGGTTCTTCTGGTGGGTAATACACAGTTGGAGACATGTGTGCACCAGATTCTTCATAATAGGCTTGAACAGGCACTAAGGCTTGTTCTTCCTGATTCTCTAAGGTTGGTGCATATCTAATGCCCACTAGTCTTGCTCCTGGTAAAGGTGGTTGTTGTCCCAATATCGGTTGCGGTCTTTCTATCCCCATAGGTCCTGGTACATTTCCCGTTGGGTATCGAGGTACTGGATGTACCTGAGGTGGTGCTAATTGAGCAGGAGGTGCATACTGACGCTCCCTTACATAACCTTTGTTGTAATAGCACTCCTCTGTTGGATGGTTTGTCCATTTTTTTTCAATAGCACACCATTTCAGTGGTTTTGGCAATGGTTTTTGGTATGGTGCTATCCTTTTTAGAGCATCTTCTATCATTTGCTCTACATTTGGCATGGTTGTTGTTTGAACATTCTTTTTAGTGGTAGTCTCGCTCGCTATGGAGGAAGAACTACTGAATGCAAAATCTGTATCCGGTGACACCTCTCCATAAACCGTACAGTTATCCACTAAGTACAATGCTTCTCTCGTTACTTTCTCGAAACTTGTACAAGCTTTCAAGTGCAAGTCCTTCTTGAGAGTGTCGTTTCTCAATCCTTCAATAAAGAGAACAGATAGTCTGTCATCTTGTGGTCGTTCACGTACTGGACATCTCTCAATGTATTGTTTGAAGAGAAGTGAAGCTTCCTTCACTTTTTCGTGTTCTCTCTGTTTAAAATCATATATTTGTGAGACCGTATTGTGCTTAATCCCTCGTTTTGAGAATTCCTCAGCAAACTCTCTTAGCAAATGGTCAATGTCATGGAATCCCCCTCTGTTCAGTGGTTGAAACCATGTCAATGCCGTACCTTCTAGAGTAAGACCAAATCCCTCGTATTGTGTATGGAAATCTGTTATCTGCTTAGCTCTTAAGACTTGCTTAAAGAGTGACACATGTGCATACGGATCTCCTGAACCACCATACTTCTTTGGCATACACTTGGCTACTTGAGATGGTCTCATACGTCTATGGTCTGCTACCAATCTCATTGCTCCTGTGTCCCGACTAAAGCTTTCTCTAGCATCATGGACTTCATGGGTTACCCTTGTCGGTTCCCCTACCCTGAATCTACTACTAGGAGGTAAATGTGATGGTTCCGCTTCGAACCTTGGACCTGGAGTGGTATATGTGGGGATTGGAACTGCACTACCTCAATTCGTATCCATTGACTCTCTGGAATGTAATGATCCCATTGGTCCGGACTTCGAGTACTGAGGTTGACTGAAAGAGTCAGCAGCCTGAGTTCTTTGTCCTCCTGTTGTCATTGGGTTTTGCACTCCATTTGTTGGTGCTGGTCTTTGTGAGCTAGAAGTAACATAATACTGATGTAGTGGTCCCCCAAAGTATGTATATCCTTCTAATTCTTTCTTGCCCATTGTTGAGTATTGCCTCCCATACTTGTCGTAAGCGGCAATTTTCACTTCCGATCCCTCTGTGTAGGTAAAGACATAAAGTCTTTTTTGGTCTGTCAACTCTCCGGTGTAGGGTTCTTCACATCTATAATAGACATCTTGCTCCCCATTATTATATTTGTATAGCCCCACATAGATGTTATCAGTGTTGATCCTTGTAGTTTCATTCTCTCTTCTTAACCTTGCATCAAGGAAGTTCATTATTGGTGCTTTCTCCTCAAGTTCTTCATCTACTTTGGCTTTGGTGCCCATCAATCCCCACTTGTCCACAATGTTAGGGTTTAGGAATACCAAATACATGGTACCCTCGTCATCTAGATATCTATCTCCGCTATAGCTCACAGGCACTAAGTCCTTGAACTCACTATGTCTATCTTCTATCTTTACACAATAGTGGTCCATTCCATCTTTGTAGATCTTGGCACCTTGCTCATTGTCGTACTGGTATTTTATGAACAATAGCTTCATTGTGGCGGAAGGGTTTGATGATCCTGCTGCCATATTTTCTCTGTTGTTCAGGTTCAAGTGTTCCAAGTGTTCGGTGAAAATCTCGTAAGATCTCTCCGAAGAAGTATCAGAAACACTTCCTTCAAAGATCGGCTCTAATGGTTGCACCCAACTTTGGTTCACACTTCCCTCGGTTGATATGACACTTGCTTGTTCCCCTTGTTTTTGTTGGTTATTCTGGAGATTCCTGCCCAATCTCAAATTCATCAATTCCCCTAAAGGACTTTAACTTTTCCGTCTCGGCAATTTTAGCACAGTTGGGGCGACATACCCCAACCTCCTCTATGCCACTTTGAAGATGATAGATTGGTGGTCCAAGGGACTGTTGCTCCTCTGTCGCAACCGCAATTTTGGTAGTTCCTGTTGGGGGGGAAACACAGCAGTAGAATGTTGGCATTGGGGATTTTCCGGGTCCTTCGACGGCAGTGGTATCCTCTGGAGTCCCAGAGATGGCCACTGCAGGTGCACGATCAGCAAACCGCAAGCCCGACAGGGAGGAACAGCAATTTTCTACACCACCTTCGGTGACTGCATCTCTTCTACCGGAGGATTCTGCGGTGACACGCTAGCGCCGCCGAATGCAGGAGAGAGTGGCAAGTGCTACTCCGCTGAGGACAGGCTCTCCGGCTGCGGATGTTCCTTCGCAACCGGAAACTTCTTGAACTACCAATGCGGCTACCTCGACGGGAGGTACTCTTTCCACAGTGCTACCCTCGGAGGCTACGGCAGCAACCCCTGCTGACCAAATACAGGCGTGCGGCACTTTTTTGAGCAGACTTGTAGAGTCTATTCGTGCGACCTGGACAGCCCCCGCCACAGAGGGAAGAGTAAATGAGCTGGAAGCACAGGTAGCGGCCTCGCAAACTCGCATTGCCGAGTTGTCCAATCAGAATGAAGAGCTGACTACAACAACCCGCCAGCAGGATGCAGAAATACAAATGCTACGAGGGGATAATGCCGCGTTTGTGGCTTCTATTCAACAAGAACTACTTCAGTTGGAACGCAGCAGAGCCTTGCCTCATAATTAGCCTCGCACCCTGGTGATTTAATGATCAATATGAATGATTTGGATGCGTTGGCAGTAGAGATGCAAGAGGATCTCCGTGTATTTTTGGACAATCAACTACAAAGTTGGAGCACACGCTTATCTACTGAGGTGAGAGCGCAGCCACCCACTCAGCAGGTTGTGGTGCAGCAACCTGAGTCATCCAAAACTGACAAAGGTAAGAGTGTTGTTCCCGAGGGTTTTGATGTTGCTGATTGGGGGCAAGCTACAGAGGATTGTGCTGAAGCCCAGGCTCATGTATCTTGTTTGCAGAAAATGATTCTTCGATTTCATAAGGAGCGGCGCAGGGTCTGTTTTTGGGTGGAGACCTTGGCTCATTCTTTCTCTCTCAGTCTACCACCTTGCCCTCCATTTTGGTCTGCTCTTAATAGATATCTTTCTCGCTATTATCCTTTACATACACCTCTTGCTCCTTTGCCACAGGTGCCGCCATCTGTTTCTTTACCAACACAGTTTATTCCTCGGGCTCCTTGGCCGGAACATATTGAGATAGACCCACATCTGTTGGATGAGGTCTATCGGGCGCATACTGCTGATTTTAGAGGCTTTGGCTACATTGATATTTCCTCTTCACCAGAATAGGTCAAAGAGCAACAACCGGAACCTTCCAACCGGAGGGGCTGAGTGTGGGTTCGCGCAATCCACCGTGTGTGCCAAGTGTTACGACATTAGCCGCACATGCGGTCCTGCGGAGGTATGGACACTGCAGATCAGGAGTCATGTGGTATGTGGCGGCCCTGGCGGCCGTTTCTTAAGGGATATCATGGGACAGGAGTGTGTGCACCGTTCCTGATCTGCGCTGGAGCAGCGGTTGTATATGGAGGGGCATACCTGTCTTTTGATGTAACCCAACCAATCTCTATGATATTCATTGCATCTACTGTTGTAACTCAGTGGCCGGAATACACATGAATGAAGCAAGAGGTGTTATGTGCCTGTGTACTGTGTACTGTCTTCTATCGTCATTCTATGTGTTGATGTTCATATAATGTAGTTGCGGGTAATCATTCCCATAATGCCTATTGCATCTGTGCGGGCAATAGCCATTACAGTGAATGGTTCCTCTTTCTTCCCCAAAGCAAGGGCTGACATTATGTCTCTAAAGTCAGGGTCAGTAGAATACTCATCTATCATAGAAGATAGATCATTGTGAGTAGCTATAGACACCGCATTAACTTTGGGTCGTCGTGAAAGTGCATCGGCCACTTGATTGTGCTTACCAGCTATGTGAGAAATATGGAAATTAAATTTCAAAAGAAAATTTTCCCACCTCATTTGTTTGTCGGAAAGCTTGGTTTGCATCATGAAATACTTGAGACTTTGGTGGTCGGTTTGTAGGATAAATGGAGTCCCCAATAGGTAGTGCTTCCATGTGTCTAGGGCATGTAGAAGTGCTAAAAGCTCTTTCTCATAAATGCCCAAGACTCGTTCATCAATATTGAGCCTTCGGCTCTCATATGCTATGGCATGCCCTTCTTGAAGCAAAACTGCTCCAAGGCAATCACCACAAGCATCACATTGGACCTCAAATGGCTTTGAGAGATCCGGAAGCACGAGGATTGGTTGGGAAGTAAGCTTCTCTTTGAGCTTTTCAAAATTATTTTTCTCCTTAGTAGTCCATACAAACTTAACGTTCTTCTTAGTTAAGTCGTGTAGTGGTCCTGCTACTTGAGAGAATTTTGCTATGAAGCCTCTATAGTATGCGCACATACCAACAAAGCTTCTTAGCTCATGTAGATTTCTTGGGTTAGGCCATGCTTTTATTACCTCTAACTTTGATGGATCCATTCGGATACCATCTTTAGAGATAATATGACCAAGGTATTGAATCTCTTGAAGGAAAAATTCGCTTTTCTTTTGGTTGAGAAAAAGCTTGTTCTCCCTCAATGCTTGAAAAATCACTTGGAGATGTTTCTTATGTTCCTCCAAAGACTTGGAGTAGATGATGATATCATCAATGAACACTCCAGTGAATTTGCGGTATGGTCTAAAAATTTCTCCATCAAACGATTGAACGTAGTTAGTGCATTAGTGAAGCCAAAAGGCATGACTAGATATTCATAAAGACCAAACGTTGTGCGAAACACGGTCTATAAGATATCTTCATCCACTATCCTTATTTGATGATAGCCACTCTTAAGGTCAATCCTACTGAAGTAGGTAGATCCTTGTAGCTTATCAAATAGATCTTCTACCCGAGGTATGGGAAATCTGTTTTTGATAGTGATATGGTTTAGTGCTCGATATTCCATACACATACGGTATGTACCATCTTTCTTTTGCACTAAAAGGACTGGAGAACAAAAGGGAGAGGAACTAGGCCTCACCATCCCTTTGTCTACTAGCTCTTGTACTTGCCTCATGATCTCCTCTTGTTGAGCTTGTGAGACTCGATAAGGAGGCTTTTTAGGTGGTGAGCTTCCAGGAAGGAGCTCAATGTGATGGTCATCATCCCCTCGTTTTGGAGGTAAGTCCATAGGGATATCATCGATGAACACATCTTGGAATCCTTTTAGAAAATTAAACAAGTCTAACTCTTCTTGATTCCTACCATTTACATTTGATGAAACATTAGTATCTTTTAGAGACTCTTTGACAAAAATCATGTACGCAGAAACTGAGCTCTTCATTGACTTATCAAAATCAAGAGGATTTACAAGTGGAATAGTGCGACCACGCTCACTAGCATCTATATACATGTTCTTTCCCAAGTAGATTTTCCTTTCAGGGAACTTTATGTTGGCAGACATGCGATCAAACCATGGTGCCCCTAGGATAACATCCTCATGTTGGAGAGGAGAGATGAAGAAGTCTTCTTTGTCGACATAGCTTTGGACATGAAGCCTCAACTTTCCAATCAAGGGAGTAACGGAGGCTTGTTGTCCCTTGAAAGCTACATCAGTCACTACTATATCTCCCATCTCAAAAGCTTGAATGCCCAACTTGGTGGCCAACTCCGTTGATATGAAGTTGAGAGTAGAGCCAGGGTCAAACAAGATGAAGGCATCATGCTCTCTTACCTTTCCCCAAGCATAGGAAAGTGACGATCCTTTGCAATGAGCATCCTCTTTTGGAGCTTCAATGGTGGAAGCCCTAGGAGTCTCATTGCGAGTATTCT
Organism: Adiantum capillus-veneris; assembly: GCF_014529385.1. Lineage (NCBI taxonomy): Eukaryota > Viridiplantae > Streptophyta > Polypodiopsida > Polypodiales > Pteridaceae > Adiantum > Adiantum capillus-veneris. The sequence goes on from NC_140942.1 coordinate 39,466,599, forward strand.
TCTTGGGGCAAGAACGATAGCCATGTCCTTGCTCCCCACACTTGAAACACTTATGGTCCGTGCGAAAAGCTTCAAGCTCTTCAGGAGAGAGTTTGTTTTTACCTTTGTAAACTCCCTTCTCCTTGGACCGATTGTTGTTGTTGTTGGAAGTGACTTGGGAAGTATTTTGAACATTGGTTTTACCCTTTGCATCATTTTTGTCTTTGTTTTCCATGGGCTTGACATTACGTCTAGCCCCTTGATGGAAATTGATGCGTGAAGCAACCATGGTGTGATGGATTACTTCGCTAATAGTACCAAGCCGTTGAGAGTTGATGTATTCGGCCATCTCTTCAGGTAATCCCGCACAGAATTGCTGCCTTTGCTCCGCAAAGTCTATCTTTTGAAAGACAGTAGCCTTGAGATGTAAATCCCAAAACTCGTCTACGTACTTGTGGATAGACTCATGAGAGAGAAGATTCAAGCTGCGCCATTCAGTAAGCACTTTGTCTTTTGCATCGCTTGCAAGGAATTGCTTCATGATGTAAACTCATAGAGTTTTCCATGTCTTTGGGGATTCACCATTGCCACGAAGGCTAGCCCACCATTGACGAGCTGATTTTTGGAAGTGCATAGCTACATGGCGTAGCTTGGAGGACTCTGTGAAACCCTCGTCTCCAAAGGCCGCATCAAATTGCTGGATGAAGGCCAACACTTTGTCGTTAGCACCAAAGGTGCCATCATAGGTGAGAAAAGAGATACTCTTTCCTCCCTCCTTGAACTTCTTTAGCTTTTGTGACCTTCGCCATGCAGGAAATGATTTGCGATGTCCTTCCCACTTGTATTCTCTAGGCGAATAGCCATAACTTTCGTCGGAAGAGGAGGAAGGTGAAGAAGAAGGAGAAGAGGGTGACCTCTTCCTAGCCCTTTTCTTCCTTTGTTTCCTCTCTTGCCTTTCAAAGTGATGAGGAGAAGGACTATGTGTTGATCTTTTCCTCTTGGGAGGAGTGGGCAATTGTCTAGACCGTCGTCTTCGTGGAGCCACATCTTCATAGGAACTTAAACTTTCATTGCTTTCTTGATCTTTGGATTCCTCCTCTCGAATGGGAGAGAGTCTTCTTTTGGGGGTCTCTTCAAGAGGCCTCCTAAGCTCTCTCACCTCTTGGAGAGGAAGGGAAATTCCATAAGCACGAAGTTGTTGAGTAACTTTGTCTTGAAAAGCAGGGTTGCCCATTGCTGCAACCTAGTGACGAGATAATTCACAAATATGGAAGCATCATCATTAGCACCTTCATGTGCAAAATCAAAGCTATCAATGTTCATTCTACTCTCTTGATTATTGTCAGCCATGTTAACAAAATTTATGTATGTACTTAGTGTATGCTTTGTCAATTCAAAACCTTAGTTGCCACTCCTCTTAGTCTTTGAAAATCGGCTCTTAAGTATCTACACCCACAGCTCAAAGTGGTTAATTATAGAGAGTAAAGGAGTAGGTCTAACATAGCAGAGTTGCCGAGGGCTAGCTCCTTTTGGACTTCTTATGGCTCAATAATGGTAAAGCCATTGGCAAGTCTAAAAAGACTCCATTATTAAGTCCAAAGCTCTCGAGGTGTGTACCATCCCCCACTTAGTGGGCTCAACAAAACCGATAATAGATCCTAGTTCCACTATCCTAATATAATTAACAACATCAACCATTTATAGGCTACTTAAGGACCTCTCTTCTTAAGCAAGAAAAGAGAAACCCAAATTCTCTGATACCAATGTAATGGAATTGGCCTATTTAACTTGAGAGTAGCGGAAATTAATGAAAGTACTTTTGAGAAATGACTTTGTGAGCATAGCGGGTGAACATAGTTGAAGATAGCAACATAATCATAGCAATTAGTTAACTTGGCATGAACAATACTTTTGCAAGAGAGAGAATTTAGAGAACATGACAACAGTTGAGGACTGGATTATGTGGAGCCGGTCCCCCCTCCAATAGGCATTTGTATTATGATTTCTCCCTTTAAGAGAGACTTATTACAATACAATCTTTGTGTTCTGTTGGGGTTCAACAACACATGAAGAAAAACAAGCTAAACAGTCCTCATAAGGCTTAATACAAGAATCAGACTCAGCAGAATAACACAGAGACAAGATCAGACAGAGCAAGGAGGAGAGATTAGGGCAAAATCAGAACTCGTATTCATCTTCAAGAAAGGCTTACAACTCGAGACATCATCTCTCCAAGTCATCCTATAAGCCCATGAATTATCCAACACGAAACAGTTTGTAACTTCCCAAAAGAAGTTCTTGGCCAGAAATCCGACTAAGCAGAAATCTGACTCAGTATAAATCCGACTTCAGATAATATCAGACTCAACAGTATCTGATTCAGTAGTAATCTAGAATCCGACGCAGCAACATCTGACTGACCAGAATCCGACTGACTAGCAAAACAGATCTGACTGACCACTAAATTGTCATACTGATGTGCCTGTCAACACATGGCACGTCCCGGTGGTGGATTTCTTAGAAATCCGACTCGGATCCACACATCCCCTTATCAAAGTCAAATGCCTTATCCCAAAATATCAGTGCTAATAGCCCTATATGATGCAAAGTGTAGTGTCTGGCACTTAATCCAAGATACACAACATACACCATACAAAACAACTAGACACAGCCCAATAATTCCCAAAAAAACTTACGTTGATATCCCAAAGTATTGCGCAGTACCTCACTAGATCAAGTGAATTACTTGTGCACCAATATATAGCAACATGTCAATACGCCGACATCATCATATACAAACACATCCAATCCTCCTCATACAAGATAAACTTGTAAAACCAATAGTCAACAATCATACTGAATCTTCTTGAAAATAAATTCAGCTTCAAGAGCATCTTCATCTCTGCAAATTCTAATATCTGCATCAAAAATTCAGAATTCTGATATTGCATCCAAAATATTGTATCCATCTGAAAATCTACAAAATCTGCTTCATAAAAACTTTGCAAATAGACAAAACTCTTCCAACATTGAGTTAGAATTGTCTCCAAATCTGAAATAAAGTCCTTCTCTTCAAAATCAAAAATTTTAGGTAAATCAGAGATAGAACAACTCCTTCCATAGGAATCAATCATTCCGTTCAGCAAACTCTGTAATTTTGTCATGAAAAGGATCCAAAATTTCATATCCCTTTGATTTCCACGTGAATTTTGCAAAATCAAGGAAAAATTTGTTTCTGCCTGATCATCAATCTGCAAAATCTGTTTTAAACAATATGAAATATGGATCATTGAGTCATCAGCCTCAACAACTTGCATTTGCAAAATTTGATTTGCAACTTCTGCATTGAGAACATCAGTAACATGTACTTCAAACATAGAAATCTGATCTTTAAAAACTCCACAAGTTTGAATATCTGCAACTTTTGACTTTGAGAACAAGCTCAAATAGCTGAGATACATCTCCATAATCAGCTTTAGCCACCAATTTGCAGCAAATAACACTTCCAACAAATCAAATTGCACTTCATAATGACTTGGAATTGGTTCAAGATTAAAAACCCTCTTTGCAACCATCAAGCAATGCTTCTTCAACATCTGCAACATCTTAGAACACTGATACTTTGCTTCAAATCTGAGTTAGGCTCCAAAAACCAACTTTCTTGAATTTGAAAATTCAAAAAACAACCAATCTGATCTTCTTTTTCTTTAATCTGAATTGATTCAAAGCGATAAAACAGAGTAGTAGCATCATCCTCACACAAATTTGGCAAACCTACAATAGTTTGCTCAAGTTCCTCCCCAAAAACATCATAAAAATCTGAGTTTGTCTCTGAAATCAAACAAATCTGTTTTTGCATTCCAAGAAATCTTGGAGTTTGTTGCATCACATCAGAATTCGAATCAAGTACTTGCGACATTGTTTTTAGATCAGAAAATTCCACTCCACCTATCAGAAAATCTCTATGTCGGTCCATAGGATCACTTCCATAGTACATCTCAGGCTTCAAAATTGGATCAAAAACTTGCTCAAAATCAAACAACAAACATATCAGCATCAATGCCATCTCCCTTACTTAAAACATGAAGTCTTCCACATTCAGGGTGACTGCCCCCAAACATTACATGCACCCTGTGGGAGTCTTGAATGAAGATATAGTCTTCTTCACTTGTTGCTCTTCTCCACGACTCAAAATCCATGGACCTTTTGGTATAGCAAACTTTCCATTGGGTTTAAGTCAAGGCCACATCTTTGGCATTCAACCCACAGCCTGCAGGTCATCTCTTTGGGCCTTGCTCTCCCTTTTCCAATTATGGTTTTCCATATGATCTCCCCCACATTCTTGAAGATTTTCATGGGGTTCAGCAAATGATTAATCAGCAGGTCACTCCAGTACGGGAGTTTCATGGAAAATAGAAATTCGTTTCATTCCAGGTGATATCCAATCTCCCCTCTCCAGCCACATGTTTTTTCAATCGCTCGCTTTCAGTGGATGCATGTCATGTTTGCATATGTTTGGTCCACATAGCTCATGTCCTTTAGGCAACAATCTACCATGCTCCTCGTAAACTGTCTTGCTCAAATGCTCAGAGCGACGGAAGCCAAGTCAAGGACCACATTTTGGACATGCATGATTGCCCAAGTAACTCAATCCTGAAACATCATACAATTAAAATATAAAAGCGTTGACAAATTCTACCATTAATTTGTCACTAGCTCTAACCTAGCATATAATCTAACCTAGCCTCTAATCTAACCTAACCTATAACCTAAACCTAACTTAACTTATAACCTATAACCTGACCTAGCCGAAGTCCGTTTGCATTTTTTCTACTATTAATTTGTCGCTAGCTCTAACCTAACCTATAACCTATAACCTATAACCTAAACCTAACATAACCTAACCTAACATAAAAACAACACAATGGTGAGGCATTTGGCAAAATGGCACAGTGCATATGCGATGTCGACAAGATCTATGGATTGCCAATTTGGCAAACTGCTCACCGTTGTGATGTTTTTAGGGTTGCGAAGCGATTTTAGGGCCTGAAAATCGCTCGTAGATATATAGACAGCACAATGGCAAGCCATTTGCAATATGGCAAGCCATAGAGCTTACCCACAATGCATATGCCTTGTGGGCAAGCTTTATGGCTTGCCGTATTGCCAAACGGATCACCATTGTGTTGTTTTTAGGGACACGAGGCAATTTTAGCGCTTGAAAATCGCTCGCAAACATATAGAAAACACAATGGCTAGCCGTTGGCAATACGGCAAGCTATAGAGCTTGCCCACAATGCATATGCATTGTGAGCAAGCTCTATGGCTTTCCATTTTGCCAAACGGATCTCCATTGTGTTGTTTTTAGGGCCGCGAGGCAATTTTAAAGCTTGAAAATTTCTCGCGGACATATAAACAACACAATGTCTAGCCTTTTGGCAATCGGGCAAACCATAGAGCTTGCACACAATGTAGATGCATTGTGGGAAAACTCTATGGCTTGTTGTATTGCCAAACAACATGCCATTGTGTTGTTTTTAGGGTTGCTTAGCTATTTTAGGGCTTGAAAACCGCTTGCGGACATAAAAACAGCACAATGGCAAGTTGTTGGCAATACGGCAAGCCATAGAGCTTGCCCTCAATGCATATGCCTTGTGGGCAAGCTTTATGGCTTGCCGTATTGCCAAACGGATCGCCATTGTGTTGTTTTTAGGGACACGAGGCAACTTTAGCGCTTGAAAATCGTTCGCAAACATATATACAACACAATGGAGAGCCGTTTGGCAATACAGCAAGCCATAAAGCATTTCCACAATGAATATGCATTGTAAACAAGATCTATGGCTTGCCTTATTGCCAAAAGGCTTGCCATTGTGTTGTTTTTAGGACCGCTTAGCTATTTTAGGATTTGAAAACCGCTTTTGCAGACATATAAAAAACACAATGGGGAGTTGTTTGGCAATACGTCAAGCCATAGATCTTGCCCACAATGCATATGCATTGTGGGCAAGCTCTATGGCTTGCCTCATTGCCAAACGGATCGTCATGGTGTTATTTTCAGCGCCGCTTAGCTATTTTAGGACTTGAAAACCGCTCACGGGCATATAAACAACACAATGGTGAGCCGTTGGCAATACGGAAAGCCATAGAGCTTGCCCACAATGCATATGCTTGTGGGTAAGCTTTATGGCTTGCCTTATTGACGAACGGATTTCCATTGTGTTGTTTTTAACATGCGTTGTGGGTAAGCTCTATCACTTGTCGTATGTCGAACGTAGCTTAACCTAACCTAACCTAACATAATTATCTTAACTCAGCCTAACCTAATGTATAAGATAACTTAACTTAACATAACCTAAAGTAGCTTAACCTAACGTAACCTAACGTAGCTTAACTTAAACTAACCTAACGTATAACCTAATCTAATGTAGCTTAACTTAACATAACCTAACGTATAAGATAATCTAACCTAACTTAACTTATAACCTAAACCTAACCTAAAACATAAACCCCATCATTTGCATAATTTCAAAAACGACATAATTCAAAACGAAACTTCTTCAAAACAAGATTTTTTCATAAACCAATACAAAAAAAAATCATAGTTCAAAATGAAATTTCACATCACAAACCATAATTTATTTTAAAGCATTGAAAGTTTAAAGCATGAAATTTTCTTTTATTAATATACAAATTAAATTAAATAAATTTAATATGCATTTAAAGGTTTGAACACTCGCATTCGTCCTATTTGAGCAATAAAAGATGTTGTAAACGTCTTGCAACCTGCAAAAATGCACACACAAACACAAAGTTAAACCCTAAACCCTAAATCTATAAGTAATCTTGCTTGTGGGTTAGCCCTTAGTGTTATGGGCTAACCCACAAGCAAGATTAGCACTTCCGACAGCTTGTTTTGCACCAAATCTGTAAGAGGCGAGGAAGAAGAGAGCTTAAGAAAAGGTGCAAGAAGAAGAGAAATGCATAGAGAAATCCCGCGATATTGTTCTTTGCAGGTACCATCAGTACAAAAATTGGTATAGGTGTCGGAGAACGCGCCGGAGAAAGCATCGGGAAGTGCATGCACGCTGACGTCAGAACAGGCGTCGGAATAGGCATCGAAAATTTGAAAATCAAATTATTTAAAAACTTTATCTCCCTCCATACATACGTACACTGGTTACGTCGGTAATGTGGCGCCAGAATTTAAGTAACCTCTTGTAGTGCATGTAATTGAAAGAGTTGCAGGAAAGGAAGCTTATAGCTTTTTAGATGGGTACTCTGGTTACAATCAAATCACGATTTCACTAGAGGACCAAGCTAAAACCCCTTTCATAACAGAATTCAAAGTGTTTGTATTTTGTGTTATGGCTTTTGGCTTAACTACATTCCAAAGGTTAATAAACATTGCTTTTAGGGAATACTTAAGGAAGTTCTGCAAAGCTTTTTTAGATGAACTTTGTGTTTATTCTTCTTGGAAAGAACATCTATCATGTTTACAAAAAGTGTTTGAAAGGTGCAAATTGTATCACATCTCATTAAACCCTTTCAAATGCCAATTGTGGGTTAAACATGAAGTCATTTTAGGACATATAGTGTCCAAGAATGGGATTTCCGCATATGAGAGCAAAATTAAAGCCATTTCCAATTTTCCACCACCTACAAACTATAAAGGAGTTCAAAGGTTCATGGGACATGTTGGTTATTATTGGCGGTTTATCTTAAACTTTGTCAAGATATCCCGCCCATTGTACAAGCTTTAATTGATTTTTAGTGGACCACAGAGTGTGACCATGCTTATGAGGTATTATTAAAAAGGGCTTTGATAAGTGCCCCAATCCTATGAGTGTCAGATTGTAATGTAGTTTTCCATGTGCATATTGATGCATCAAACTTTGTTAATGGGTGTGCTCTAGCTCAACCAGGAGAACATAAATTGGACTACCCCGTTAGCTTTGCAAGTTGACAATTAAATGATGCTGAGAGGAACTACACCCTTAGCTATGATTTATGCAGTAAAGAAATTTTGGTATCACCTTCTTGCCAACAAGTTCATTTTTTATGTGGATTATCAAGCGTTGTTGTATCTAGTAAACAAACCATGTTCCACATGAAGAATTACACAATGGTTATTAGTTATTCTTAAGTTTGATTTTATCGTTGTGGTGAGACCCGATAAAAGACATGTCATGGCTAATCATTTGTCTTGCATACCCAATGGTAAAGCCC